>NC_054835.1:79910012-80518091 GCF_018345385.1 Vulpes lagopus | reverse complement strand
AAGACTTCAGTTGGGATTCATACCTGGGATCAGCTAAACTGTTGAAACTCTCCTTTGGTATCAGGAGTGTTATTGCAACAAATTCTGCAAACAATTGCCATTTTTTCCAAAATATACCTAATTATACTCCCATAAACAAACTAGGACATAGGAAGATGAAGAAAACAGTTATCAATTTGAGATTAATCTTATCGCATCACTTAGACCAGCCGGGCTTCTGGATAAAATTCATTTCAGGCACATTCATTTAATGAGCATCGATTGTTACTTAATGCCTAAAAAATAATTTGGTACACACTTGACATTCAAATGTTTTTTGAATGAATAAATAAATGATCCATTCTGTCTTTTGGTTCCTGTGCAAACTCTTAGGGACACAAAATAAAGACATCATTGCAGTTAGGCTCACAGTGGTCTCCAAAATGGTGTTGTGCATTCCAGGAAGAGATTCACAATAATTATGAATACTCAAATAATCAGATATCACTCTACATGTATTTTTCCCACAAAGAATATTTTTTAGAAGAAAGGAAGTGCTTTCCTATTATTTAATAAGGGAATTGACACTGGCACCCTTGTTTGGTTTTATGTCACCTGCTCCCACACAATGTGCGCAAAGGTATTTTGAGAGAAGAGGGAAAGAGCAGTGACACAGCAGAACTGACCAAGTTTCAGTATATTTATGTTCTCTGAATAGATTTCAGTCATGTGCAGTTTCAACTAGATTTAAAGATTCTATTACCTAGTTTTAAAAGTAAACTGAATCAACAAGGAAAACAGAAAATCCTGCAAAACACAAATTTTGAAACCCACAATTTGGAGATAATTCTAATATGCACGGACAGTAGTGAACCAGGAAGAGAACAGAAACATAATGACAGAACTGACACTTTACTGCTCCTGACTAGAGCCAAATTACCGGGTGAAGCAATAACTTTCTTTGAAGACACATACACACATGTACACATCCTGTTTCTTCATAGTGTAAGTCAAAGAAATTAGCCACATTTTACATAAAACTCATACCATGGAGAGAAGACGGAAAACATGTTTAGCAATGAGTCCATCATTAGGGTTTTGGATTTTCTTCTGTCTTACTGAAAATGATGCATGTTTTCTATGAAACTGCTTAGACGTACACACATAAATATTAGCAGAGGAGAAGGATTAACAATCATGTTTGGTTGATTTGGAACACATTTCTTTAAAAACATATAATATGAAACACATTTTATTTGGTTTGCAAGGATAACCAGTAGACCTCAGGGAAGATGGAAAGTCACTTGCTGAATTTCGAGAAAACTTTTGCACAATGTGTGGGATGGACTGACAGCTTTGTGTCATTATTTATTAAATCCTGCAGGTGATGTACTTTATGCATATGAGCCACATAATTCTGTGGAAACTTCTTCAGAACTTCAAACCAAGTATTTAAATTAAACTTAGAATCATAACTTTGAGTCATTTTATCACAAAGTGTTTCAAAAATTAAAAATTCTATCCAGTCACATTAACAGGGAAAATATTATTATTAAATATAAATGGAATACAATTCCTTAATGTTTGTTCTATAACTCAGCCTTTTTAATTTCTAATTTTGTCAATGTTTTATATATTGTCAGCAGTACAGTATTATTACATGTATATAATTTATAAATAAATAATAGATGTTTTGGCTACTCATGCCAAAATGCTTTACCCATAGGAATGCATAATCAAAAATATTTAGAGACCACTGTAGTAACAGATCATATTGCTACATATTTTATCTTTTCTTGAAAACTGAGCTTTCCAGATCTTCTGGTTAAACAGAAAAGAAAGTGGTAACTGGAGAGTGGTTGAAATCACAAAACAACATTATTTCTATTATTCAGCTCATGAATAGTAACAACAGAATTATAGGTATTAAGGAAGAAGACACTGAAAATAAGGTGCTTTATTTTTATGGGTAGCTAATAAGATATTTTTTCTCTAAGGATGAAAACGTGTGATAATTACAAACTTTCTGTATGTAATGTTTTACCTTTTAATGACTAGTCTACCAACAAACTCAATGATTCACTTTGTTGGACCTTAAATAATCAACATCTTACTTCAATTCTTATCAACTATGAATATTACTGAAGTATGGTAGTTCTATTACATACTAGAATCTCAAGATAGAATTGTCACCCTCAATCAGGAGGGAAATATAAAATATTTCTTTTTTTCCATTGTGTACTTGACTTTTGTCCAAGGTAATGAAAGTGTTAATAGTGCAGATGACAAAATCAAAGAAGTGTGAAAGTGAACTTGTTTTACCCTTTGAACAGTAATAATTTTGAAAAAAGGGAAAAGGCTAAGTGTTGACTGTAAAGCTCACTAAAAGCAGGTGCATGGTCTTTGGAAGTTGTAATAGTTAACTGTGTACAGATAATTTTTTTAATACACTTTTGACTGTACTTTTTTAAAGTTTTATTTATTTATGTATTCATGAGAGACACAGAGAGAAAGGCAGGGAGCAGGCAAAGGGAGAAGCAGGCTCCCTACAGGGGCAGCCCGATGTGGGACTCCATCCTAGGACCCCAGGAACACAACCTACGCCAAAGGCAGATGCTCGACCACTGAGCCACCCAGGTGCCCCTTTTGACTGTACTTTTACAGATGGAAAAACTGAGAGGAAGAAAGGTTACAAGGCTCATTTAAGTTCTCATAGCAAGCTAACTTATCTCTGTGTTCTTCATCAGCTTCCTTTTTCACTATCCTATTGGAATTCTCTTCAGTCATCTGCTTACTGATTTTCTACCAAACATTTGATAATTTCTAATGAAAGTGTCAATAACATTCCACTCTGGGAAATATAAAATCTTATCCGTGGTCCTCTTCTTTTATCCTTGTGTCTTGAAATCAACCAATGAATCAACTTGCTTTCTTTATGTTGCTTATTATCTTAGTCTTCACTAAAGTTTTCCACATAACAAAAATGTCATAATTGAGGTGGATTTTTTACTTTGGTCCAATCTAACCTGTGCAGGTGCAATGCAAAGCTATGAATTAAAAAATAATCACAGGAAACATTTATCCAAATTTTAGCAATTCTTTCGCTTTAAGTCAGTTCCTTTTACTTCTGTTAAAATCAAGTAAAATTAAAGTTAAATCATTTTATTAAGATACCTCCTGTAATATACTATATTAATAAACATATTAAAACCCATTCTTTGTAGTTAACTGGAATATAGTTCACCAAATAACAACAACCATTAATTCTAGATCATAGAATTTGGGGAGAGTGTTTTTTTTTTTTTTTTGGCTTTCTTCTTAACACTTACTAGTATTTCCAAAATTTTTAATAAAGAAACATGAGCTATTTCCATAAAGCCAACAGTCTCATTACTCTTTAAAATGTTCAAACCCTCTGAAAAGAAAGAAAATTATCATTTTGTCGAACAACTGGTTGGTCTGATACCAGCCTATAGGAACAGATATTTTAAAACATACGATGTGGTGTAATAGAGATTGCATAAACATTACAATCTCAAGAAGGATTGGTGTCAGATCCTGGTTTAATGTAACATTCAGTATACTACTTAATTTCCATGTCCACCTCTCCCTTGTTTCTGCCTTACCATATAAGCTGGTGGAATCTGCTCCCTTAAGAGGAAACCTCAGTACCTCTGACTGACCCTGCATCATGAGAGAACCATTCCAGTCACAGAACAGCCCCTAGTTCACTGCAAAGCTGAGCTTTATAACTCAAGAGCACCATCCTTGCTGGGACTGAAAAATGATTCAGGGAAATGGTTAAGGTTAGGTAAGGAAATTACCAACTGATGTTAAAAATAATCTCTGATGTTTAGATATTAGTCAGAATTATCAAGGAAAAGACTGCCCTTTGCATCTTGTGCCCCTTTTCATCACTCATTTTATTCTGGTTTTACCCACTTAAAAACAGTGGTTGGGGGATCACACAAATATAAGTTGTATCATGGACTCCCCTAGTGTGGGCTTGGCACCTACCCGAACACTCATGGGGAGAGCCACCAAGTAAAACATCTGATGTTGAGATGACTTCTAGTGAAGACACATCTTGTCCATTATCATCTTTGTATCATAGATGAGGAAATAGGCATTGCATCAGAGGGCTGCATCACCAGCCTAAATCAATCTCATGTGTTCTAAGATGGAATTGAACTGAACTGAAAACTCTAGTCCCTATTCCTCATTAACTTAAGCCCTATGTTGCAAGGTTGGGAGGAAGAAGGAAGGGGAAGAACAACTGAAACTATGAAGAGGTCTTTTCCTTTCTTTCTACAGATTACTAAAACATTCAGAGAATCAAATTTAAGAAATCAGTTCATCAGAGCTCATGTTGTCAAACTGAGGTAAGTGGAACTACATAAAATATATATGAGTTTAGATACAATTTGGCCCATTTGACTTGTTCACAACGTGGATAATAAATGACACATTCATGCAATTTGTCGCAATATTATGAAAGTAGTATCCTGGGCAGCTTAAAAAACAATGCCAAAAGCAAAACAAAACATGCCACATATGATCTAATTACCAATGTAGATACACATCTCATTTCAATTCTTGATAGGAAAGGTAGAAAGGTTAAAGAGAGTCGGGTGAAGGTATGGTAGCAAGGGCATCCTACTGTATAAATCCAGTGGATCCCATTTACAATACAGTGTAGGTAAACAGTTGCGCAATGCTTTGGTCATGGGCATATTCATACAAGATCAGAAGTCTATGACCAACATCAAGCTTTTTGGTTTGTATCTGCATGGAATGCTATAATATAAAGGACGCTGTGGCCAAAGCCAAGCATGTTTTGCATGAATTAATAATAAGGGGAGTAGCAGTAGTTATTTGACATTCGTGCCTTAGTTGAATGTGTACCTATCTGTGTGATGTGATGAGACAGGCCCTCTCAACTAAAATACCAACCGTCCCACAAATGCCTCAAATGCTCACATTACCCAATCCTTCAAATAAGCAAAGTCCTTTGGAAGAGAGGCATTTCTCAAATAACACCACTACAAGAAAATCAACATTTCTTATTTTTGTAGAATCACTTAGTAAGTCCCAGGAGCATGAACATCTGGTCAGATAAATTTTGTTAAGAAATGAGTGGAGAAGGAAGAATCCATGGGAAGAGTATTTATCAAAATGAATTTCAGTCAGTTCAGGGCACATTCGCCTTAGCACTTTCTTGTGAAAATTTCTGTACTGGCCACCAGCTCTCAAAATCCATAGGACAGATGAATCATCTTCATTTCCCCCTCCACCTTCCCACCTACTGCTCAATCCCTTACAATCTCACTTCTTACCAAAAAATGCTAATTACCTTTGCCAAGTTCAACAAGCTCCAGGTCACAAGCTCCAAACAAACTATACTAGTCTTCTATTTGGCCCTCTCAATGGCATTTGATACTGTTGTAAATTATTTTCAATCATCCTTGAAATAGTAGCACTTTGGGGTTTCTATGACCCTACATACCTCTATTTTTCCTTACCTCTCCATTTACTCCTCAATTTTCTTCACTAGCTAATTCCTTCTCTGCACATCCTTCAAATATTGTTGGATATCACCCTGTGCTATAAACCTCTCGTCTTCTCAGTTTACATTCTCTCTTTTCAGCGACTTCATTGCCCTTTATACGTTCTATATGTTTATTCTCAAAGTTGTATTTCTGGGCCAGTCCTCTCTTCTCATCTCTAGACATGCTTGTACATAGCCACTACTTGACGTCATCATACAGATATCTCACAGTCAGCTCAGCTTTACCGTATCCAGACCTGAACCTATCATCTTTCCCCAACCAAATGTTGTTCTTCTACTTGCCTACCTCTATCAATGTCATCACCTTCAATCTACTTGCTCAAGAAAGAAATATGCAAGTCATTTTTAATTTCTCCTCCCCCTCAATCATCTAATCTTTCAATTCTATTTCCTAATGTCAATTCTATTTGCCTAAATGTCTCTAAGATCCATAACTTTTCTTCCAATAGTGCCCTCAACCATCTCTTTCCTGGACTATAAATAGTCTCCCTAATGAGTCTCCTTTCCCCTAGTCTTGCTCCACTCATTCTACACAGCAGCCAGAAAGACTTTGTGAAACAAAATTCTAAACATATTATTCCCTTAGTTAAAATCCTTTTCTTGGCCACTTTCTTGCAATATGTCAAATATTATATATAAATATAATATATGTATATCAAAGATACATGTATTCTTGATATATATAATGTGTGTGTATATATATATGTAACAAAGCTTACTGAATCTTCCTTTATCTGACTTCCTCTTACCATCTCCTTCTATGGGCTTATCTTTCACTACCCTCCATCTAGACTAGTCTCAGTTTCACTAGACTTCACTCAGTTCTTCATTATGCCTAACCTCAAGAGCAGTTTTCAATATTTTATTTTCAATATTTATGTATCCTTATAGGTTATACATTTCTCCTAAAACAGAAACACAGCTAGTTATATTTTCTAATGCATTCTGATCATCTTTGCCTTATTTTAGTGATTATTCTTAAAATTTAAATGAGAGTTGGCCTAATCCATTATCCTTCTTCCAAATAATAGAGGGAATTTTGAACTCTTGTTCATGCTATTATGAATGATGTTTTAGTTCAATCCTACTTGTAATGACCTCAAATTAGTCATTGTAATGATACATTACCAGTTTGCTATTTTCTTTGCTCCCTATTTCTTACTCTACCTCCTGGGTTCAATCTCCTTCTTACTGAATTACTTCCTTTACATATTTTCACACGAATCCATGTACCTTTAAGTATCCTTTTTGTTTTGCTTTGATGGTGGTTATGCAATTCCAAAACTTTCATGCAGCTAGGCTCATGATCATGAATTATCAGGAGAATCTTCTTTTTTCTGTCTAGACCTGGAACTGTGAGATACATAAACTTTTTTTTTTATGATATGATGAGCACATTTTTTTCTTTCCAATCCATGCTCTCACTTTTAGTTCTTTGAGAATCCTGGTCTTATTTAGAAACCTCACGTTCATCTCCCTAATTAGTGCTAGCCCAGAGCCTCCTCTCCAGCATACATGTAAATGTACATGTACATTGTACATGTACATTTGTACATTTGTACATGTACATTGTACAATACATGTACAACTCAAGTCTGTTGGACATTCCAGTGATTGCTACATAATATTCATGTTTTTTTATGTTTGGTCTTCCAAGATTTCTCTTACTTTAATGTGAGCTTAGTTCTATATTTCAAATGACATTTATTACATTTTATTGAGCATTTCTGGTTATTTTATATGGAGAAGTTTTTAAAAACTATTTAGGCTTTCATGTTGCTAGAAATGCAAGCTATAATTATTTCTTCAGTGTCTGCTCCTTTATCTAAACTCCAAAATCCATGAGAATGGCAACTATGAATCTTGGTAATAGGTAATTTTTGAAACTAAGAACAGTGCCTAGTACAAGAAGGTGGCTATTTAACATTTGCTAAGTAAATATTAAATTAATATCTGGAATGAGTTTCATTATAGAAATGACAATTGAGAGGAGAGAAGGAGACCTAGAATAAATACTAGGAACAAACTTATCTAATGCACATTTTCAGAAAATATAATGGCTAATGTTAGGTGGAAGAAATTATTTACATGGTAATTTTCATGTAAGGAGGTGGAAATTATATCGATTTATGATAATCATAGCCTTTAGTCAAATTACTAAGGTTCACTGTGGAGAATATCTGTGGCTATCTGACAGTTAAAATTTTAACATATGACTGCAAAAGTTAAATTTTGCTTTTGTAGCCACATTACACACTTAGGTACTAGAAAATTAACCTGATCCTTTAAATCACATAATTTGGAACCTCTTCTCTTTAGAGTTTTGTTTAATGAGATAATGTTTTCTTTTTTTAAAAAAGATTTGTGAAGTCTAATAATAGCTAACAATTATTCACTTACTGTATGCTATGTACTCTTCCCAAAAGTTTTGAATGTATTAATTCACATAACATTCATTACAATTTATTTTAATGTGAAGAGACTCAGATACAGAAAGATTAAGGAACAAATAACTTACCAAAGTTGAACAGTAAATGGCAGATTTGATATTCAACCTCTGGTGTTCCGACTTCAAAGCCAGCTATACTGCATGGTGGGTAGTATACTATGCTCTGAAATCAAATATTTGTGGAATAGCATTGTGATATATCAGTAAGTATGCAAACACTGTTATATGAATCTGTTCTAAAGTCAAATTCCCCAAGTAAATTTTTTAATGTTTAATCAATAAGTATATATAAACAGAATAGCAGAAAATTATAATTATTTATTTTTTTAATATATTTATGGTTTTTAGGCAAGAAGGTAATGGTGTGATAGCAGATGTTGTCATGAAATTTAAATTCACTAGAAATAACAATGGAGCATTGATGAAAAGCAGAATTAAGTCTGTTTTACACCAAATGCTGAATAATTCTGGAAACTTGGAAATAAGCCCTTCAACTGACATAACATGCAAGTACCATTTTTATATGCCATTTTATACCAAAATATCAACTTAACCAGGTATAATTTAGGTTTTAATTTAATGAAACTGACCTTTTATTTCCTTGAAATTAACCTTTATGAAAACAATATATTATAAAGGTAGACATAATGCATAGTTCTCCAAAATAAAACATTCTAAAGTTTAAAGAATCATTTAGTATTCATATAGTAAATTTTATTAGCTAAAAATTATTTAGTAATTTTCCATCTCAACACTCCTTATGAGAGATGTTGTTGCCAGATTTTCAATCTGTAGATATGCCATAGAAATGGTAACTAGCTGCTCAAGATCAGAGAACAATTTTTTTAAAGAACACTTATTTTAATAAATGTCTATTTCAATTTTTCTGCAGTAGAATAAATACTTGTCTTGATGACCGTAGATACGTAAGGCTGTTGGGTAGCATTCAGAATCACCACAACAATCAGAGAACAATTTAACTGCCACTCCACCTCATCCAGAACACAGAATGCAATTGGAAGGTATCTGATAAATACTTGTAGAATAAAGAAGAAAATTAGATTTAGCGACATCCCTAACTCCTCTCTGAAAATATCTGTAACTCTGCTTGTCTTAAGTCTATTTCCACTTTTTCCCCCACCCCTATTGCTACCTGTTTGGTCCAAGTCAACATAATTTCTGACTTGAACTACTGCAGTAGCCTCTATACTATTCTTTTTAATATTTTCTTGGCCCCTTCCAAAATACTGTCCACATACTGATCAAGGAAATATTTTAAAACATAATTTCAATATTACTTAAAAGCTTCCCATGACTTCCCACAAATAAAATAAGCAAACAAAAAAATACCTGTAACTAGGATACCAAATTTCCTGGCTTACCTGGGACAGTCCGAGTTCATGCCAATTGTCCAAGAACCATTATTAATATTGATCCCTTGGTGTCCTGGCTCGACACTAAATGATATGACCATCTGTTCTAAAGCACTGCATTATCTGGTTCATACCTGACCCTTCAGCTACTTATTATACCACTGACCACTCTTCCTCATTCACCATAATACAGTCACACTTTCATTTTTTTCCACCTGCCAAACTCCTCTCCTTCCTGCCTCAGGGCTTTTGCATACATTGTTCCAGTTTCCTTTAAAAAAAAAAATATTTATTTATTTATTTATTTTAGGGAGAGAGAGAAAGCAAGAGAGAAAGACAAGCAGGAGAGAGGGAGAAGCAGTCTCCCCACCGAGCAGGGAGCCTGACACAGGGCTCAATCCCTGAACCCTCAGATCATGATTTGAGCCAAAGGCAGACACTTAACCATCCAGGAGTCCCCATTGTTACAGTTTCTTATGATACTCACTAGATCACCCCCTTGAATCCATAGGTCTTATCTGAATCACAGCTTTCTAGCGTAAGCCTTTTCAAACTTCCATTACTCGATTATTTACCTGTATCACTGACGTCTTCATTTTCCTTCATAACATTCGTCACAATCGAAACCACAAAACATTTTGTGTGATTTTTGTATTGTTTGTCTTCATCCTACTCTGTAAGCTTCCTGAAGGCAAGAATCAGTCTGTCCTGTTCATCCTAATAACCTTCTACTACCCAGTATCTAATATTTCTTGCATGACTAAAAAAAGACTTAATATGTGCATAAAATTTAAAGACTCTCCTCCAACTTTGTCATGCACTGCTATCTTAATAAACCATGATTCCCTCATAGTAAGCTCAACATTAAAGGATTTTGGTAACCCCCACGCTGGACTGGTATTCAATCAGTATACGCCTGTGACAGCTACACTAACTGTTAAGATATTGAAATGTTTTCCTATGTGTTGACAAACCACCACTGCACTAGGCCCACAGAGGTGTCGTCCCAGGCTCTTCAAATCCTCCCATCCCTACCCTGGACTCCCAGCTCATCCCCCGTAACTGAAGAGTTAATGATTAGCATAGCTAGGACTTCCAAGACACTGCTCTAGCTCCAAGGTTTGTTGTGTCCTTTCTGACTGGCTAATGCTCATCCATTACAGTTTGCTTAATCCTCAGAACAATCATTTCTTATACTTTTATTGTTCCCACTCAAAAAAGAAGAGAATTACCCAGGGTTATACAATCAGCATGTAGGGAAGGTAGGATTTGAACTCAAGTCTCTCTTATCCAAAGAACAAAAAGGGGTGGTCAGTTCTTTCCTGCCTCTAAAAGGATGCTCTGGCTCCTCTGACACTCACAAAATGATATAATTCCCAAACCCTGTGACAATTTTGGCAACAATTAAGTTTGGATAAACTGATTTTAGAGAGCATGAAAACTTGTCTGAGATGTTTTACGTTTATTTTATGGGAAATAAGCTGATTTCTCATTAAAAAGTTTTCAAGCAAGGAAATGTCTGACATACATTTTTTAGAAAAAACAGCCTGGCAAAGTAGAGATAGACATACTGAAAAGTACAAAAGTTGAGGCAGGGAATTCAGATTGAAAGTTATTGTAATTAGCATAGATGTCAAATGATGAAAGTATGAATTAAAGTTATAGCCAGGGGGATGGAGAGGATGGGATGCACCTAATTCAGAGGTTTGTTAAAGGCTAGAAGGTACAAAATCTGAAAAACAATAAGAGGTGAAGATGACAGGAAGGGAAGAATTAGAGACTGTTTCAGATTTCTAGCCACCGGTAGAAGTGGGATCATTTCCTAAAGGAGGAAATATAACATAAGTAGCACATTTGAGGTAAATTTGGTCACGTTGAGTTTGAGATGGCTGTAGGACGTGCAAAGAAAGCAGCTCTGTAAGCAGAACTTAAATTGGAATAGACAGACCTTTACTATCTGCTAAACATTTTTTCTGTCTGGGTCCTCCCACCATTTCCCTTTTGCTGCACTTGCACTGCTCTGCTGACTTGATGATTCCACAAGACACCATACATCTCCATACACTTGGACCCACTACACTTTCCACCTGGAATACCTTTTCACTGCTTGTCTGCCTGGAAAGTTCCTTTTAGGTCTTCAAAATGCATCTGAAATGTTTTTCTCACCATGATAACTCAGTGAATCCCTCAGGTAGCATGATAACCCTCTCCCTTTTCCTCTCCACTTAAATTTATTTGAATGAGTCCTTGAATAATTTCTAGCTGTAAATTATGTGAGGGCAGACCTCCTGTGTTTTGCTCACTGTTACACCTGCAGTACCAAAATTAGTATCAGTATTCTTGTACTAAAGTAGTACATACATCTCTATATACCTGCATATATATTCAAGTAAATGAAAATTTAACTTCTGTTTTCCCAACTAAATCGAGTGGCTTGAGGGCAGGAATATCTTTTAAATATCTTTTAAGTATCTTTTAGTGTTTGATGAGAAATTAAAGCACAAACTTTAATATAAATAACAATAAATTGGGGGAATATTGTAAGTGCAGAGATTTCTGGGGCTTATGACTCAGAGGTTCTTTTAGCAGGTCTAGGAAGAAGCCTAGAAATCTGTATCTTATCAGCCCTCTGAGTGATTCTCATGATGGCTGTCTGAGGACTACATTTAAGAAATTAAGGTGAAATAATATACAGTCCTTCTGGTATTGATCTTACTCTCACTTTTTTTTTTTAACACCAGTCATTACTGACCAGGATACAGTAAATATTTTCACTGAAGGTAAGTTTCAAAATTATCTCATAAAAATGGTTTACCAAAATATAAATAGTAAATGTTCAAGTGTTTGCACTGTTTGCCAAGGTAGTTTCTGTTAAGGTGTTATCTTTATTCTCAATTCACTCTTGTGCACTGCTGTTGAGATAAAACATCACTGATTCCATTGGCCCATGGAGTGATGTTTAGGTTTTCACCTCCTTTTAAAAGGAGGTGGCAGCAGTGGCATTCTGGGTCGAGTCTGACCTCAGGAAAATTTTCGCGGCAGCCTTGGGAACCTTTTCTTACCCTGTTCTATGTTGGCATTTCTATAGACTTGTATATTATTTTTGGTGATACCATTTATATGGCTTCCCCTAACCACTAGAATAGTCTTCTTTGTTGTTTAGGGTAATTTAGGTTAATTAAAAAGAATAATAGGGATGCCTGGGTGGCTCAGCAGTTAAGCATCTGCCTCCGGCTCAGGCCGTGGTCCTGGAGACCTGGGATTGAGTCCCACATCAGGCTCCCAGCATGGAGCCTACTTCTCCCTCTGCCTGTGTCTCTGCCTTTCTCTCTCTGTGTCTTTCATGAATAAATAAATAAAATTTATTTTTAAAAAGGAATAATAAAAAATTATAAAAGTATTGTCAGTTTAATTTCTCTAATCTGAAAGAAAAGTCACTACTTTTCAATGTAATTCTGTATATTCTCAGGCTACCACAACAGAAATATAAACCCTAGAAAACAGCTCTTTACTTCTCTAGTGATGAAATGTAGTTAGAAACTAGTTCAGTGTACCTCAATAGCTGGCCTATATCAAATACTTAACTGATGTTACAAGGTTATGCTACCTCTATGGGTATTTTTCAACTTCATTATGTATTTAATTCATGCTTCCTTTTAATGAAAACGTGCTTCAGTAATTTACTAGGGAATTTGGTTGTAGGATACAGGGGAGGAACTTATGTTCTGTGTATACTCTTAATGGAAGTCTGGCCCTCCTTTATCTGGAAAGTCTGTTAGGAAAAAATAACCTTTGGATAGATGTCCTACTGAAGCAATCTCACTACTTTAGAGCAATAGAAATTATTGTTGGTGACTTACTTCTAACTTCTTAGTAATCAACTTAAAAAATGGAAACAAATCATGGGGATGGGAATTGGGAGGACTTGAATGATCATTTCAGCTTCACCCATTGGAGTGTTCATGGGTTTTCTTTCTTATGATGTGTAAATAAGTCTCTCTAGATACTGAGAGACCCTCACTTACCCTTAAGAATAGTCTGTGAACCTGAAGTAACTCCTTTTCAAGGGCACATCTGGTAATGTAGAGTCGGTTATGGAGACGGCCCTGAAATTACATGAGGAGTTGAATTACCACTATGAGGATTTCTTGATAAGAACAGTTTTCCAACGTCAGTGTACACATGAATCACTTGTTAGAATGCAGCTTCTAGTAAGTTCTGAGGATCTAACATACAGCACGGTGCCTATGGTCAATAACACAGTATTGTATGCTTGCAAGTTGCTAAAAGTAGACCTTCATCATTCTTACCACACATGCACAAGAAGAGTTAACTATGTGAGCTGATGGAGGTGTTGGTTGCCTTGATCTTGACAATCAACAATGTATACGTATATCAACTCATTGCACTGTACACTTTAAATATACAGAATTATATTTGTCAATTATTCCACAATAAAGTTGAGGAGGAGGGGAACACAGCTTCTGATTTTTCCCTAGTGTGGGTCTTAGAGTCCATTTTTTTCAGCTTTGAGGTATAATTGGCAATATTGTAAGATATTTAAAGTACACAAGATCATGATTTGTTATATGCATACATTATGAAAAAATTCCATCTAGCTAACATATTCATAGCCTCACATGTTTAACACCTCTCCACACACACTTTTTTGGTGAGAACATTTAAGTTCTATACTCCTAGAAAATTTCAGTTATACAATAGTGTTATGAACTATAGTCATCATGTTATATACTAGATCCTCAGACCTTATTTACCTTATGCCTGAAAGTTTTTACACTTTTACCAAATTCTCTCCATTTCCCCAACCCTCTAGCTCGTGGCAACTACTTTCTACTCATTCTTTTTAGGAGCTTGACTATTTTTTTTTTTTAAGATTCCACAACATATAGGTGGTACTATTTGTCTGACTTACTTTACTTAGCATGATACTCTCCAGTTCATCCACATTGTTGCAAACAAAAGAATTTCCTTCTTATTTAAGGCTGAATAATAACCCTCTCTGTGTGTGTGTGTGTGTGTGTGTGTGTGTATGTGTGTGTGTGTAAACATTCTTTTGACCCATTCATCCCTAAGATGGACCCTTAGGCTATCTTCTCACAATGGCAACATTTCTAATAAATTTCCAGGGTATGCCCGTACTGCAGGTACACAGACTGCACTTTTGAATAGGAAAGCTATAGAGAAGATGGAAATTTCCTAGTAAACTTGTGGCTCAAGCTGTTATATCCAGCACTGACCTATCTTAACTTATTTTCATGGAAAATTCCAGAGAACACAAGCTGCTCCAGAATTTGAAGCTCCATGTCAATTAAGTTCAGAAATAATCTCTAAAATGCAGTCTATAGGGCAGCCCAGGTGGCTCAGTGGTTTAGCGCCGCCTTCAGCCCCGGGCCTGATCCTGAAGACCCAGGATCGAGTCCCACATCGGGCTCCCTGCATGGAGCCTGCTTCTCCCTCTGTCTCTGCCTCTCTCTCTCTCTCTCTCTCTCTCTCTCTCTGTATGTGTGTGTGTGTCTCATGAATAAATGAATAAAATCTTTTAAAAAAATAAATAAAATGCAGTCTATAGTCAATAGTAGTCACATAAATACCCTAAAAAATAACACACTGATCATGCTTTTGGAAAGTCTAGCATGTTCTGGGGAAGAATACATAAAAGACAAGTTGTAAAAGATAGAGAGATTCTTGGCAGCATCTCCCCAAGTAAATGAATCATGATCTTCCAGCACTTTAATGCCTTTTTCTCATTAGGATGTGGGGCCCGTCCAGACCTAATAACTTTGTCTGAGGAGAGGATCCTAGGAGGCAACAAGGCTGAAGAAGGAGATTGGCCATGGCAAGTCAGTCTACAGAAGAATAATGTTCACCACTGTGGAGGTGTCCTGATCAGTAGCATGTGGATCCTGTCAGCAGCTCACTGCTTCAGAAGGTGAGACCACAGCTTACCTACCCATCCAGGAATGACTAGGAGAGACATATATAGAAGAACTCCACCCATACCCCCCAGGACTGAGCATAATTGGATTATGCTAAAAGGAATTGAACGCAAAAAGAAAAAATTAATGAGTCTTTTTTTCCTATTCATAATAGCAAAAACAAACTTTTTTTCTCCCTTCAGCTTGCTAAATTTAATCCAATTTTTTTTCTGTTTCAGGCAATAGCATGCCATCATGATAAAGAACAATGATTTATATGTCAGAATGTTTCATTTAAATCCTAGCTATGAAAGCTTGGGAAATTTATTGAACCTTTATAAGCCTCTTTTATTTTTCTTCCAGATTAGGGGCATAGTATTATCTATGTCTTAGTGTTTTTGATAGGATTAAATACACTAATGTTAGGGTAGCCCTGGTGGCACAGCAGTTTAGCGCCGCCTGCAGCCCGGGGTGTGATCCTGGAGACCCAGGATCGAGTCCCACATCAGGCTCCCTGCATGGAGCCTGCTTCTCCCTCTGCCTGTGTCTCTGCCTCTCTCTCACTCTCTCTGAATGAATAAATAAATAAATCTTTTAAAAAAAATAAATACACTAATGTAAACATACGTTAAATCTTAGTAAAATGAATTGCTACAGGGGATCCCTGGGTGGTGCAGCGGTTTGGCGCCTGCCTTTGGCCCAGGGCACGATCCTGGAGACCCAGGATCGAATCCCACGTTGGGCTCCCGGTGCATGGAGCCTGCTTCTCCCTCTGCCTGTGTCTCTGCCTCTCTCTCTCTCTCTCTCTCTGTGTGACTATCATAAATAAATAAATATTTAAAAAAAAAACCCAAAATGAATTGCTACAGGATGTTTGCACATTATATCATGAAAGCTGATCAGCGGGCTGATGGCTGATCTGAGACTGTTGTATGCCATTAACTAATTCTCTCAAAACAATTATTGAATATCTACTATGAGCATAGTCTTATCAGAGAAGCTAATTAAACACTGCTCATACTTTAAAGGAGCCTACATTCTAATGTTAGAGATAGATATGCACAAAAATAATGATCAATAATGATGAGTAGCGTAAATAACATGAATTTAAACTACTTAAAGTTCTTCATTGATGTGACTGAAGGTTATTGCTAACATGAAAGTAATAAACTGCCAGGGTAGAGTAGGATGAAAAACTTACTCAGAATAGAAGGACTTTAGACAGATGAGTAAATCTGTTAGGGAAAGACACAACCTTATTATTGGAGCATCCTAGATCCCTAGAGTTGCTGGGAACTAAACTCAAAATGTTCACTCAAAAAAGTGAAGATCTAAATCAAATGTGCCTCTGACCATATCTATCCTCTTCTCAGACTCACTAAATAGCCACAGTCTAAAATCCAACTTACCACATACCCAGAGCCCTCCTATCCGATCAATCCAGACATTTCTCAAAGCATGAACCTTGAGTCCCAAGCCGACTGAATTATTCTCTTCTACTGGACTCTACCTACTTTTTCTTTTTTTTTTTTTTTCTACCTACTTTTTCAGATTTAAGAGTATCGTGCAGTAGTCTTGTTAAACTTAACTCCCTCATAATAGTTTTGTAACAGGCACCATGTTACGCAGCAGTACCCTCAAATCTGCAAAGGACTCCTTAGAAATAGTGAAGATTTTTCAGAATTCCAAAGGGAAGAAATGGGGAAAGGGATATTAACACCTTATGGAAAAGAAACAGATTGAGCAAATGCTCTTAAATGCAATACCTGGATTTAGCAGGCTCTTAGCATCATCAGGGATATAATACAAACTGTACAGTATTCTAAGCCCTACACAGATCCAACCACCAAATGCTAAGTAAAGGGTATCACTATAAAGAAAGCCACTGTTATAAATATCACCGATTACCAAAGGAATTCATGATTTCAAATGCTTGAAACATCTTCTTTCCTGCTTTGTCAAAGATTAATTGACCATATAACTGTGGGCTCATTTCTAGGTTTTCTATTCATTTCTAGGTTTTCACTGTTCTATTGATCTATGTGTCTTTGTGCCGGCACTATACCGTTTTAATTACTAGAGCTTTCTAATATGACTTGAAGTCCAGAATTGTGATACTTCCAGCTTTCCTTTTCTTTTTCAATATTGCTTTGCCTCTTGGGGGTCTTTTGTGGTTCCATACAAATTTTAGGGTTGTTTGCTGTAGTTCTGTGAAAAACGCCTTTGATATTTTGATAGACATTTCATTAAATGTGTAGATTGCTTTGGGTACATAGACATTTTAATAATATTTGCTCTTCCAATCCATGAACATGGAATGTATTTCCATTTCTTTGTGTCCTCTTCAATGTATTTCATTAGTGTTTTATAGTTTTTAAGAGTATAGGTCTTTCATCTCTTTGGTTAGGTTTATTGCTGGGTATCTTATTGGTTTTGGTGCAATTGTAAATGGGATTGATTCCCTAATTTCTCCGTCTGCTACTTCATTACTGGTGTATAGAAATGTGACAGATTTCTATATATTGAGTTTGTATACTGCAACTTTACTAAATTCATTTATCAGTTCTAGCAGTTTTTTGGTGGAGTCTTTCAGGTTTTCTAGATTTAGTATGTATCATGTCATCTGCGAATAGTGAAAGTTGTACTTCTTCCTTGCTGATTCAGATGACTTCTATGTCTTTTTTTGGGTCTGATTGCTGTAGCATACTTATTTATATTTTTGTTCCCAGACATTCACACTGTTTCTTATACAAAGTAGACACTTAGTAATGCCTTGTTCAATCTAACTGATGAAAATAATAGTTACCTTCACTGATTGCTTACTTGTGTGCCAAACACTGTGCTTGACACACTCGTCTCAATACTTACAACTGTGTTAGAGGATATCATCAATCATATTTTATGCAAAAATAAACTAAGAATTAGAGATATGAAATGAGTTTCCCTAAATAACACTATTAATGTATGGCATGGCCAAGATTTAAATCTAAATCTAACTGGCTCCAAAATCATGCTCTTATTCAATTGCTGGATGAGAGAAAAAAGGAGGGAAGGAAGAGATGAAGAATATCTTTAGACTCTTCTCTGTAAAGATCCTGAGCAGAAGAAGTTCAATATAAAAAAAATCATGTAATTTGCTTGTTGTAAACTACTTTTTTAATTTTTTTACTACTTTTTTCTTTAGAATTTTTTACTTAGCATTCACTCTCACACAAGCTACTGTACCTTATAAAATTATTTCCTGGACATAAAATTTTTATTTCTGTATCATCTCTATTTAAATTCCACAAAACTCTTACATTATTATGTGGTTACATTTTATTGTTATTCAACATTAGGAGCAACACTGAGTTAATGAAGCCCAAATTACAGACCCTTTAGATAAATGATCATTCATTTACTAGCTGTATAATCCAGAAATATATACCAAAGAGATATTGATCAAACAGTTGTTAGCTGGTGACAGGGATGACAGACACAAAATTCAAATGTTTGACATGCTCACAAATTCCGTATTCAAAGTATGTTTTGATATTTTTTTAGCCAATCTAATCCTCGTCAGTGGACTGCCATCTTTGGTGCTTCAATAGCATTTCCTAAACAGAAAAGAAGAGTAAGGACTATTTTAATCCATAACAATTATAACCCTGCAACTCATGAAAATGATATTGCAGCTATACAACTTGAAGGAGGTATCAACTTTACCAAAAATATCCATAGGGTATGTCTCCCAGAGGCTACCCAGAATATTCCACCTGGTTCTTCTGCTTATGTAACAGGATGGGGATCTCAAGAATACGGTGGTAAGTGTCTCGGGAAAAATAAAACAACAACAGCAACAAAACCTCCTGGTACTTGCTGCTATGCAATATTTTTTAATTAGGGAACACCTGAAGGACATGTTCTAGGGAAGAAACCATCCTATATTCTGATGAGCCCAAGCTCTGGTTATTCCTGAGTTTCCTCAGCAAAGCAAAGCAGTGTCCCTACAAATTGTAGGAAATTTTCAAACATATTAATAGGGACATGTAAAAGAAAGTGATGAAGAAATATGAGTTCTTCAATGATGCAGAAGCCCTAGGTCTCAAATGTCTACCCTATAAAGAAAATTAAAAATAATTGAATAGAATATTTGGATAGGTATTCTCTAAGCGTTTTAACATCCTTTAAAGTATTAACAACCATTAAGGTATTCTGAGATGAAATGAATCCTGCCTCTAAAGCAAGAAACTCTACATGTGCATTGCCCACCCTTGTTTGTTGAAGGAATAAAATAGGAATAAAAACGAGGGCAACGTGAAAGAACAAATAGGGCCATGGTGAAAATAAGAATATCAGCCAGGGTGTGGAAGGATTGCATTAACAATTTCCATACTTCAGCTCATGTTGTAGATTATGTCTCCAAGGAGTAATATGAAGGCTTAGTTGTCCTAGAAAATATTTCACTGTGTTTTCATGACCCAAAAAATTTAGTTTAATAGATAAAATTTGTGCCAATCACAAACATGGCAGTGCCCCTTTGAAGGAACATCAATATAAAATAAATCAGTTCTCTAGCCTTCAAATCCAACTGGTTTCTCTTTCATTGTTAGATTAAAGGTTATTCAATGTGTTATTTTCCCAATTCAAAGTCAGTCAATGAATAATTTAAATGCTACTAGTAGATCTTAAAACAGCAGTTTTATTTTGCTCTCAGGTTCTAAGGGGCACGGCATGGCAAAGCTAAAGGAAAAAAAATAAAATTGACCTGTGTAAAGGAGTTATTCTACTCTACTATAGGAATCTCTCCTGACAAGAAACTCCGACTTATATCTTCCATAGCTTCCTTTGCTGAATAAGAAATAGTGTTTGGGATACATTTATTCTTTCACATATTTACCATACGGTTATTAATCTATCCATTTTATTTCTGCTTTTATACTTCACAGGTAACACAGTTTCAGATCTACAGCAAGCACGGGTCAGAATAATAAGTAATGATGTATGTAATGCACCAACTAGTTATAATGGAGCTGTCAGGCCTGGAATGCTCTGTGCTGGCCTACCTCAAGGTGGAGTGGATGCATGCCGGGTAAGTTCATGACAATATTATCACATCATTATCCAAGTTTGTAAGTACTTACTAGCATGTGATACTGTGATAGGCATAGAGGTAACATAATTATAATACACAGCCTTGATCCTCTAAAAACTTGTTAACTAAATTTTAGAGTTAAAATTCTCTTATGCAGTTGAACACCAATTTTTGTTACTGTGGTTATTGAACACCAATTTTGAGAAACCAAATTTCAGAGTGTTAACCACCCAAGTTCAAGAACAGGACAGAACTGCATTGAATTCCTTAACCTCTATGACAAATTTTTTTTATTTGTAAAATAGGGATAATAATAGTATTGAACTTTAGCCAGGCCTGTGCTAAAAAACAAAGAAATCTCAGTCATCTCAGCTATTTTTCCTGTTGTTAACCTAGACCACGACCACTGATGTAATTTCAATCTCTGGAAAAAAAAAATTCAATCTCAAACTTTCAAACACTATAAAGGTTTAAATAAATTAATCAGTCCCCTGAGAGTCATACACAATAATTGATTTTAAAATATAAATAAAACCTGAATATCAGCACCTTGAGGATAAAAAAATGTACACAAAAAGCTAGTTACTATAGTCACAACAGTTCCCATAACTGTAAAACAGCATAAATGGGGGGGGGGGGAACTATTTAGATCTAGCTTGTCATTTTCAACCAAACATAAAAATGCAAATAATTATGAAATCTTAAAGTAATTAGAATAGCATTTTTATTTTTTTAAGATTTTATTTATTTATTCATGAGAGACACAGAGAGAGAGAGAGAGAGGCAGAGACACAGGCAGAGGGAGAAGCAGGCTCCATGCAGGGAGCCTGATGTGGGTCTGGATCGCAGGTCTCCAAGATCACACCCTGGGCTGAGGGCAGCACTAAACTGCTGAGCCACCTGGGCTGCCCAGAATAGCATTTTAATACTAACATTTTAATTATATTATCTAAACAATTAACGTGTCTATGTCTTTTAGTAGATTTTAATCCTAAATCTGAAACTCCATATTGTAACAGCAACAACTACTTACTATAAGAAATTACATTTCTAGAAATTTAGAAAAATTAATCTTTTCTTGAGGAATCTGCTGCTGTTTTGGGGGGGCAGATTGTATGCAGAAAAATCAGGTTTATTCTTTCCTCAAACATTACTGAGTTTTTTACTTAGTGCTCACATTCTTGAAAAAGTAGATAAGAAGTAGCTCTTCCACAGTTTTCTCAAAGATCCCAATCTATGGGCATTTTCCCAAAATTAAACATTTTTATTGACTGCAAGGTTGTGTAAATGGAGGGGAATTGTTTATCAATTTTGAAAATACCATTAATTACCCATTGGCCTTTTCCCTTTAAGTGGAGATGTCTTTGTGATAGAGAACACTTCTTGTTCCACTTCCTGTTTCTTTTTTATTGCTAGCTCTGTATCAACAAATTCTCAAATTTCATAGTGATTTTCAAAAAAACTCACCAATCAAATAAGCAACATACCTGTACGCTGACGATTCTGGTTCTACTAAGAGCATTAACTAGATTGACTTAAGCAAACACCTGAAAGATAAAAGGGTGTTACTCATGCTTCACTCAAGATGCCCCTTTCCACCTTCATACACAAATTCTGCTCTTCCCTTCAAGTCCAGATCAAGCCCTAATTTATCATGAAACTTCCCCTGTGTGTTCCACTCCAGACCTCAATAATTTTCACTGAAATACAACAATACATAGAGTTTGTGCCTCAAAAAGAAATCACAGTTTGCAAAAGGGCTTATGAGATCATACTTGTTTCAGTTCATCCACCCATTCATTCATTCATTCATTCAGAGAAAAATGTATGAATTACTTTCTGTACACCAGATACTGTGCCAGCATAGCAATGTAGTCCTTGCATTCGTGAAAGCTATATAGTCTAGAAGACAGAACATAAGCTCAAATGTCTGATCAGGCAGTGAAGCTGTCCAGAATCAGGAAAATTATGTGTTAGTTTAACATCTGCTTGCCACTCTTGGTAAGACATGCAGATAAATTTCTTACTAGGAAGGAGAAGAAATCACAGCAAAAACACAGTGATGAGTAAGTGCTGAGAACTGGCTAACTGAGGTGCAAACACACAACCCAAAGGAGGCAGGTGCCAATTAGCTCTACGCAGTGCTTGCCATGGTGATTCACACACTGACCCTTCTCCCCATCTAGACCAGTAATTAAGTAGGTATGAAAAGCTAGCTACTAAGCATAGTCAAATGAACAGCAAACTATTCTAAACTCACACGTGGTAAAAGCTAACTTTTATTAGTACAGACCATATGCCAGGTTGCACTGAAAGTGTTGTGTGTGTAAAACTCATTGATAGAAGCATTATTTGCAGATGAGGAAACCAAGGCAGAGAGAGCTGAGCACTGGGTGTTATACTATACGTTGGCAAATTGAACTTCAATTTAAAAAAGAGAGAGAGAGAGAGCTAGCTTACTGAAGTTCATATGGCTGATAAGCGGAGGATTCCAACCCAGGCTCTCTAACTCCAGAACCCACAGACTTAACCTACCATGCAGTATGTCAAACAGACTAAATTTGTCTCCCCATCTAGATTACTGCATTAAAATATTTGCTGGTTAGTTTATTATAATTGGTTAGTAGGTATTTCATAAGGAATGTTTTACTCATTGCCATATAAATGTCTTTTTCATTACTCACCAAAGAATATTTTTTGATAATATATTATGCCTCAGACACCATGCAGGACTATGAAAAGGAAGATAAGTGAGACTTCTGAAGACTCATTCATCCAATAAATATTTCCTTAGCATCACCAATGAGATAGAAGTTTAGGATACAGCAGTGTCCAGAATAGGTAGGCCTTCCCTGGCAGGCCTTATAGAGTAGCCAAAAAACCAGACAATTAGCAAGTATTCTACAAGCCGTGAGTTTTGCAGCAATGCGCAGATGCCACAAGGGGAACTGGTACAAGGGAGTAAGCTCAAACAGTCACATGGGGTGCTTGTAAAAAATAATACAGGAGGGAAAGAGATGTACACAAGATATGGCAGCACAGGCAATGAAAAACTAATCCAGCCCAAAGCTAGTAGGGGTGACAGTGGGGAGGAAGATACAGGCCAGGGAAGCCTTCACAAAAGAGGTAACGTCTGGGATGGGAAGCACTCAGCCAAGCAACTGAGGACAGTGGGAAACGTGCTTCTCATCTTCTCACATTTGCTTAAGGAACAACATGTGGTCTTGAAGGATTTTCGTAATTTTCACTTGAAAATTGGTATAGTATTTCAACTTTGTATAATGTCTCAATAGGAAATGTTAGACTAAATCTATTTACTGTCATAATGGATGTGACTTCTGCTGACATAGAAATAAGCTCCTTAATACTTTCGGTTGTCTCACACTTAAGCAATTAATCATTGTGTTTCCCTCAGGGTGACTCGGGTGGCCCACTGGTTCAAGAGGACTCACGGCGGCTTTGGTTCCTCGTGGGGATAGTAAGCTGGGGGGACCGATGCGGTCTGCCAGATAAGCCAGGAGTGTACACTCGAGTGACAGCCTACCGTGACTGGATAACTGAAAAAACTGGGGTCTAGCACAATAAATGCATCTTTGTGGCAAAGTCTGTATGCAGGTGTACATCTAAAATTCCAAGACTTTCCTTTTCAGCTGCTAAAGAAACCGAAAGTTCCCTATTTTAACATCCTGTTACTACATAGATATGGTTTCATCAACACTATCTGTTCTTTATTACTCTATTTTATGTTTTGTCAAGAAAGGTATATGAATGCTGCCTAGTATCATGGCTTGTGCCAGGGGTAACATGTAAACTAGCTATAGAGGTAACAATTTTATAGCAGTTGTGATAAGAGCGAGTAGTGAGAAAAACCGGTACCCTGCGAGTTAAACATTAGAGGACTCTGGATGAGTCTGCAGGGTTAGAGGAGTATTCCCCAAAAAGTCTCACTGAAACTGATAAGTGGGCAAAATAGAGAAACTCACAAGGGAAAAAGTGGCAGGATAACTTGCAAGACAGAAAGAACAGCAAGAGGCAAGAAAAATACTATTTACTTGAAATTTCTGTTTACTCAATATTCTACAAGTGGTATAAGTCCTAGAATCCCTACAGCAATCTTAATTATCCTATAAAAACACACTCCCATAGGAACTGATAAATTTCAGGCATTTAAGAGCAAAGCTAAAATAGTCATTCCTCAACTAAGACTCCATGAATTATGATTTTATGATGACTTTTATTAAAAATATCCCTCATCTCTATGAAAAAAGAGAATTTATTTCTTCCATAAACTGATGAAATACAACAACACAACCTTCTCAACTGACATAACTATGCAGTGCTTTTGAACAACTAAATAGGAGTAATCTTAAGAACTAAAGTTCACCCAGTGCAAGTTATTTTTGAGAATTTAAGGATCCTCAATAGCTAAATCCAAGTAATGAATTTTCAGTCATATATGAAGAATTGTTTTGCAAAGAGAAAGATTAGTGTAATTTCAATAAAATTATTGTAGAAAAGGAACATTTCTCTCTCTTCCTCTTTCTTTCTCCCTTTGTCTCCCTTACACACACTTTACAAAAGAACATAAATCCATTAAAATTTAATGGCACAGCAATTTATGTAGTCTGAATTGTGAATGTAACTGAATTTTTATGGGATTTTAGCATTAACTGAAGCTTGGTTATGCATGACCATCTATGTGTCAGGGCTTCCTCCTTCTAGAAGCTACCATAACATTTGGGTATCAGAACTACAACATGTGTTATGATGCAAACTTCTTGTATTTCCTCATGTAAATTGCTAAACAGATCTACAGAGAAATCATTTACTTTTAAGGAAAAGAAGTTGAAAATTTAACCAGTTTGATGAAATGTACAAATTATCGATACACCTTATTCCAAATAAACTCTTTTAAAACTATTTCCCCACCTAAGTATTCATGGAAGTTATAATTTATGAAGGACAATTCAAAACAATTTATTTAATTGGTTCTCCTACAAGAGAACTAACTGCTAAGTAGAATTTAAAGGCTTGGCACTTTCTGCTGCCTTATAATCAAGTCCTATAACTGAGACAAGCGTCCAGCTTGACACTCCCTGGCTTTATCCTGTGAGGACAACATTAAATTGGTAATTTTGAGTAAGCCTCAAAGAAAGTGTGTTTTGTGTATGGGTGTGTTGGGGTGTGTGTGTGTGTACATGCCCTCACATAATCATAAACATATTTTTATTTGTTCCTATATTTTGAAAGCTATATAAAGTACTTATTTAGCAAAATAAAACAAACTCAGTTTATTGAAAATAAAATATTATTTAAAAATATGTTTATTTTTATGAAGAGATATTTGAATACCAGAATACCTATTTAAGAGCTTCTTTCTTATTTATTTATTTATTTTTATTTTATTTTTTTTTAAAGATTTTATTTATTTATTCATGAGAGAGAGAGAGAGAGAGAGAGAGAGGCAGAGACACAGGCAGAGGGCGAAGCAGGCTCCATGCACCGGGAGCCTGACGTGGGATTCGATCCCGGGTCCAGGATCGCGCCCTGGGCCAAAGGCAGGCGCCAAACCGCTGCGCCACCCAGGGATCCCTTATTTATTTATTTTTAAAGTACTGATGGCTTCAACTTCTCTGAGACCTAAGTAACTCCATGAGAACAATTTTGGATATTTGTGGGAAGACTGGTAATTCATAAATTCTTTCAGTTCTTAAAAAAATCATTCTGGAAACTCTGGCAAAAACTTTCTAGTATCCTAATTCACTGCCAGAAAAAGTTATTACTATCAGGGAAAACTCTGTTCAGCATATAGAAAACACAGACTAACCAGTAAAAAAAAAAAAATAGGCAAACAATGTGAATATTTGATGTTCAAACTGAATCCTATTTGGTTTAAAACAGTGAGCAGAACTAATGAAAAGAGATTTATCCAAGAAAGTTTAGAGCAAACAATTGGCTGTTTTTTGCACTACTTGGAGGGCTTAATTGCAGAGTGTAGATCATTCATTTAACAAATTTATTGAGCCCTAATATGTTCTAGGCTGTTTACCAGACACTAATAAAATTAAGATAAATAAGACATAGTACCTACACTTAAGACATCCAGAGAATGGTGGTTTTGATAAACATACAATAAAACTTGATGGATGCAATAATAAAGAGTAGGATATTCATTACAGAATAACAAAAAAAGGGTTGTGGTCCTAGAAGATTCAGGGGAAATATCTTAAATATCAAAAGTGAGGAGATGCCTGGGTGGCTCCAGCAATTGAGCATCTGCCTTTGGCTCAGGGCATGATCCCGGGGCCTGGGATCAAGTCTCACATCGGGCTTCCTGAGAAGAGTCTACTTCTCCCTCTGCCTATGTCTCTGCCTCTCTCTGTTTGTCTCTCATGAATAAATAAATAAAATCTTTAAAAAACAAACGAGTCTCCCAGAACATTGATTTGCCAAAATTAATAATTACTCTGTAGTTTATATGAGAATGGAGCAAAGAACTTCTTAGATTATCTATCTAAATCTGTTGCAGACTCTCACTTACACAATTTAATTCCTATTTTCCAGTTTGCTAAACATTAAACACTTCCAACAGATCCAAAATACGTGGGGGTATTTTTATACTTTTCATATGTCCACATAATCCAAATCCCAAAACACAGTCTTTCTCATTTCTAGTCAATCAGTTTGATTAATATCCTATGGGGAAAACAGGCTATTTCCCTGCATACTTCTAGTGATTCATTTCTATAAGAATCAGTTGTCCTGGAATGCCTGGGTGGCTCAGTGGTTAAGCATCTGCCTTCGGCTCAGGCTGTGACCTTGAAGTCCCAGGATCAAGCCCTCTATTGGGCTTCCTGCATGGAGCCTGCCTTTCCCTCTGCCTCTCACTATGTCTTTCATGAATAAATAAATAAAATCGTTTTTTTTTTTTAAAGAATCCATTGTCTTTTGAAGGAACAGTTCCCATGTCAAGAGAAATACTTAGGCAGAAGCTGGATGATCACCTACAGAAATGTTTTGGAGGATTTCTACAATGGGTCAGGCTTAAAAAAGGATGATTTCCATGGTCCCTTCCAGGCTAATATTCTACCTTCAATAAGGAAATAGTTTTGAGGGAGCATAAGATCTCTGAGAGAATAAGGAGTTGCAAAGCTTTGGGACATTGTTTCTTTAATCTGGTGCACAACCATGATACAAATCATCTACAGTAAAGAAATCAAACCGATCAAAAATCAAGTGAAGTAGAAATCCATTTTGGAGGAAAAAAAGCAACTGAATGAAACAGGAATTCAAAATGCAAACAGGAATCTCAGGGCATTTTCCAGAGCAACGCCAACCTTTAACCTCCAATAATACAAATTAGACTGAAATTACTAATGCAATAAAAATAAGATGATACATTAATAAAACGGGTTTCCCTACAAAATTCATCCATCTAACCAGTCATTCATTTTTTCACTCATCCATTTACCAATAGGTTTTTGTTTTGTTTTGTTTTGTTTTGTTTTAGATTTTATTTACTTATTTGAGAGAGAGAGCAAGCATGAGTGGGGGAGAAAGGAGACCAGAAGCAGACTCTCCACTGAGCTGGGAGCCGATATGTGGCTTGATCCTAGGACTGTGAGATTATTACCTGAACCAAAGACAGACACTTAACCAACTCAGCCATCCAGGTGCCTCTAAAAATATTTTGAGTGATTATAATGTGCCAGGCATTATTCTGAGCTAGTTAAGGCAACTTCTAAGAAAGACCAAGCCAGGCAGATAAACAAGCAAGTATGTAAATCCTAAGGTAACAATTTTGTGAGTTTGAGGAACAGTAAGAAGTCAATGTGGTTGGACCAAAGCTATTGAAAGAGAAACTGGTGTTAAAGAAGTTGAAGAAATAGGCACATAGGCCGTACAAAGAAGTTCTTATTTTATTCTAATTTGAGGATAAGATTTTGGGGAGAATCACAACACCTGGGTATCAGAATAACTACATGCATTGTAGTGCAAACTTCTTGTTTTTCCTCATGTAAATTCTGAAGAGGCATACTTTATTTCATTGGTTCTACAAAAAGAGCACTGCCAAGTTAACTCTGAAGGATAGATAGTCTCTGCCACTCCCACTCTGTTCCTCCTCCTTTCGCTTGCACAAACACACACACACACTCTCTCTCTCAAATAAATAAATAAAACTGTTTTTTAAAAAAAGTTTCATTCTGAAAATGTTACATTTGAAATGTACAAGCAATCAGATTAGGCAAAAAACTATAAATATATATCTGTAGCTCAGAGAAGAGTCTGAAATTGGAAATATCAATTACACTTTCAGGGAAGTAGGGGACAAAATCATTTCGGATGACTGGAAGAAAAAATAGGAAATGTAGCTTCTGGAACATAAGGAAATACTTTGATAACCTCAAGAAATATCCTGATGTCTTAAGATGAAAAATTATATTTAGTATCATAACAAAGACTTAAAGAAAATGTTAAATCTGATTTTATTAAATTAAGAACATTTTGTTATTCAAAAGACACTGTTAAAGAATAAAAGGAAAATGACTGAGGGAAGATATTTGTAGTACATATAACTAAAATATAGCTCATATCTAAAATGTATAAGGGTCACTACCAATCAATAAGTAAAAACAAATAATAAAAAAATGGACAGAAGATTAGGTACATCAGAAAAAAAAAATCTGAATGGCCAATAAATGCAATAAAAAGGGTTCCATCTTATTAGAAATAAGGAAAATAAAAAAATAAAGCCGTTATAATATAGCACAACACACCAATGGATAAAAATTGAAAGTCTAGCAAATTCAAAAACTGGCAAGGATGGCATAGTGTAAACTGTCTTAATATCAGCAGTTTAACAAGGGGAAATTGGCATTATCCAATAAAGTATATCATATGTATATCTTATGATTTAGCAATTCTACTCCAAAGTGAGTATGTTAGAAATGGGTGCACATAAGGAGGAATATTCAAAGTGATATGGGAGAGCTTGGTTCTTGTCTCACGGAGTTGCAGAATGAATCTCATGGACAACAGACAATGAGCAAAGGTACAGAGAAATCTCTCAAAAGTGAGAGTGGTCCCTACAGGGTTGCCACTGAGGGCTTTTATTGTCTGTTTTTTATAGGAAACTGACCAGGGAACTTGGTAAATTTCTTGTCAATATCCGGGTGGATATTTAGAACAAACAGGGTAGACTTGTAACAAACAAGGTTTTTTGCTTTGTTTTGTTTTGTTTTTTTGTAAATATCATGAGCACAAAATGTTCCCTTCTCTCTGGTTATTATCTGCTCCATAACATTTCTCTACATCTGGGATTTCTGTGATTAGTTAGTTGCCATTAAAGGTGGATACCATCTAACATTTTGGAGCTAGGGAGCCAGGTTTATTTTTTGTTTTTACTGTCTTATCTCAGTTTTCTTTGGATGGGTAGGATCCTGACTCTGGGCATTTCCCTTATCTTTCCCTGCCGGGCCCCTAATTCATTCCTACATCAAAAGCAGCATTACTCATACTAGCCCAAATAGTGGCAACAACCAAATGGCCATCAGCAGGGAAATGAATAAGTAAATTCTGTTATGTTCATACAATGGACTATCCTACAGCCATAAAAATGAATAAACTAGAGCCACACTTAACAAAGATGAACCTTAAAAACACAAAGTTAAAAGAAGCTAGTCATTAAAAACAAAATGCATACTATTCCATTTATATGTTTTTCAACTGTATTGTTTAAAAATTCATTTTTACTCATGAAAAACTGTTTTCAAAAAAATCAAGGAATCTATTACCAAAAACTATAAACAATGTTCACCTTTGGGGGAGCAGGGTAGAACTGAACCCAAGAAGGGAAAGACAGAGCGCTGCTGGCTTGTTAGCAAACTTCTATGGATATTTGCTTTGTAGTAAGTCATTAAGTTGTACACGTGTGTTTTATGTACTTTCCTGTATGTGTATTATTTTTCACATCTCTGATACAAAACAATTCCCTTACGATCCTCAGGCATTGTAAGGGAGAACAATGAATAATTCTTGGATCATTCAGAAAAGAGCCCTTGAAGGAAATATATAAAACTTTTTTAAAAAGTATATATCATTGTAGATAGCAGAAAAAGCAAATTTTTCCCTGTTCATAATCCATATTAATATTTTAACAATTGTTTTCATTTGAATTTTTATAGATCTAGCACAATTGCCTAGCAATGTTAATACTGTTAAGAAACATTTCTAGTGTGCATGGTACTATTAGAATATCTGGTACTGTTTCTTTTGCAATTAGTAATTTTCCTAAACTATAAGTTTGAGGATAATATACATATACACATATATTTTTTTGAAGTGCTTTCATAGAAAAAGTCTTGAAGTAAGCATCTTTTAATATTCTAAACATTTCCATTTTTATGACTACCACAACTCATTTTCCTGTGTTGGTTCTACTGGTCAAGGAAAATGGTCAAGGTTTCCTGTCAGCTGTTTCTTTACTTGATTGGCAACAGGGAAAGAAAACTATCAAATATATTAGCCAATACTAAGACTTACGACATTAATATATGCTAAGAAGAGATAAATTCAGTAAATCCCTTCGATATCAGTAGATATTTAAATGTTTGGACTCATGGCAGGGAAAATGTCAGAATTTTCCCTAAACCTATTTCACGTAGCTTTCTAAACTATCATAGACTTATAATTTTTAAAAGTAGGTTTTATTGCAGGCATCCACACTGAAAAGAAACTTTAACATGATGTCAGAGCCTTATGGATACATTTTTGGATGGCAACCGTATAAAGAAAAACTTGATGAACAGCAATGATACTATTAGCCTAATTGCTAAGGCCTTGCATTGGATAGTATTTTCAAATTATCAGACATTTTTGTAAAGGATTTTAGGAAAGAAAAGGATAGGGAAGCAAATTTGACTCATGGTATGATCTAATGGTCATATTTAGTTAAAGAAGCAAGCATGTTCCTTTAAAAAGTTGTTTGAACTCTAAGTAAAATGTCAGACATGAACTGAGGTGACCATGCCCACACAGTAGGAAATGGCAGTAGACAGCTCAATTGCTGGTTCTCTGACTCAGACCAAAGCTCTCTATCCCTGTACACCACCTCTCAGCAGCCACTTTTACTATTCCTTCAGTCATACTGGTCTATTGAAGAACATGGTAGGCCATGGGCAGTGTTCCCATTTCCTTAGCTGTAAGGCTTCAACAATAATTTTCCCTTTTCACAGGGGTTTACTTCAAGTAAACTGGACATTATAATAAATTATGTGAAATGGACCATATAAAACTAAGAACAAAGATTTTAAAATAGAGTAACTCTGAGTAATTTATTTTGCAACGGCTATACATTTTAAAGTCCTATTTTTATATTAATCTTGGATTTTAATTTTAAGCAAGAGGTCTTTTTCTAAAAATCTAATCAGAGTCAAAAAAAAAAGATGTGCCCCTCCTTAGCGGAAAGTGCAAAATCCTCTTCCAGATGAAATTTCCAATCCTAGTAAACAAAAGATTTCAGTTCCCTCCAGTCAGGCTGGGTAATTAAATAAAGGCCATCTATTTTTAAAAGAGACTGCACTGAGCTCCTTTTCAGAATTCATGCCAGACAAAACCTGATCAGGAAAAATTAAAGTGTGAAAGCTTCAAAGTTCACATGCTCTTGTTACCAATCATCTACATTTTCTCTTTAAATGAAACTAACATTAAACCTCTCTTTTTACACACAGAGATCAGGGAAAGTGCTTTTCTTAAAGTAGTAGGGGAAAGAATTAGTTCATATAGAAATACCTCTGGATCACTTTCTTTTACAAAAATAAAGCATTCCTAAAATACTGTGAAGTGGGCTTTTCTTACATGATCATAAGACTCATTTGGGTAGAACCCAGGAAGTCGAGACAATTTCTCTGAATTCTAACATAAATGTATTGAAACTGTGGTTGTTAACATTTTAGGCCTACCCTACTATTAAAGTCTATATATTATCCAAAACATACTCTCTTCTGTTAAAACTTGCTTCAGGTAACAGTTTTATAAGAATATCTGTTTTTACTGATAGTTTTGTTAGGATACTCTCACATGAGCAGATTTGCTGGGTTACCCCAGTTAAACACATGTATTCACAGTTTCTTCACTTGACCAATTTTGAAGTTATCAGCTAAGAAAATTCATTGTAATCTAGAATTTACAAATATTTCCTCATGAACTTTACTACTTCATTGAGGGTATTTTTAAATAATAAGTGGAAACCATAGAAGCAAAAACTTATTTTATCACAGGAATTTTTTGGAAAATAATGTATGACAGGGGACCAAGCAAACGTGACTGATACTCCACTGACTGAAAGTATGAGCTGACAATAACAATAGTTATAAGTTATAGTTATAAGTTATATATATTATGAAGCATTTGCTTACCACTAGGCCTTTCACTTAATATTATTATTTCAGCTATGTTTAAGAGGAAGAACATGAGGTTCAGAGAAGTTCAGCAAAATGTCTGATATCACAGAGCTGGTAAATTGCAGTTAAGATCTCAAGGCAGTTTTTTGGACTCTAATGCCTTTGTATTTATCCTTTAGAAACTAATCTTCAGCATGATTTGAATTTGCCATATTATTTTTATTTTCCAAACTGAGTTTTCAAACTAAGAAGGAGGCTATCTAAATACAATTCCCTCTACATTATAATGATAGTCATGTTCTCACTAATGCCTTCTACATTATGAGAGTCACCATGTTTTGATAATCTAGATTTTCAAATGTTATTATGTATTCACAGCTTATTATCAACAAATACACACTGACTCTAACTCAAATTGATACCTTCAAAATTATGACACTCGGTTTAGCAAATTTCTTTATGGTCTTCCTCATGTCTCTCTAGATGTATTTACACTCTTGGTGTGACAATATAGCACGTATGTCTCCTTTTTGAACAACGCTGCTTCCATCTGTAAGCACCACATAGAAGCTGCCCTGTTTTCCTTTCTTTCCCAGGCTTGAATATGCCCACATTGCCTACAAAGCCACTCATAGTCTCACCACTATGACACCTATCTCCACATCCAGGCCACAAATGCTACCATCTCTGGAGATTTCCTAAACTTCTAACCTTCAGGAATGATAGAAATGTCTGTATAGGGGCAGAAAGAGTGGCTTTACAGTCTTCCCCCAAACCTGTGCCACACTTTTTCATAATAGACGATTCTGATGGGGTCCAGAGTCTCAAGATAGTTCTTGAATATTTGGCTTTTATTAATCGTCCTTTCCTTAAAATTTCACCAAACCCCTCATTATAATAAAATGTTCTGTTTTGGTTCTTGACTCCTCTAACCCTGAGAGATGACAGTCTAAAGACCTGATGCTTCCTCTGAACTCCCTCTGGACACTGCCTCCAACAAAGCCCTGCCTCTAAAAAAGAAAACTAAAACTTCCATATATATGTCACTGCGATGAAAACAGATGCTGAGAAGGAATTTAGGATAAAGGTATGAGTGGTGCTGGTAAAAACGTCTGGGCTTCCCGTAAGTCAGCTGGAGACAGTGTTCTACTATAGTTTCAACTTACTGTATCTTTCTCTGTACATGGGGTTGACTAAATCACACACTATCTGTAATTCCTAAACTTCTTTTCTAGTTTTAATATTGTCCTAACTCAATACCACTCACTCGTATTTATCACGGGTCACCTGAAAAATCCTGCTTTTGCTCCTCTCATTGTGATTTATGCCTTCATGGGGTGATTTCACTGACATTTTCTAGGTACCTAAATGGACTGGAATGCAATCCTATATCTTTTCAACCTTAAATATATCACTTTCTACTCTTGAGAGTAAGAGCAATCTAATAAAATATAAATTTTAGTGAACTGTTAAAGTCATAAGCAATAAAGATTTTTTTAAAAATCAACACTAGCTCCAAAAATATGTTTATACCACCTACCTGAACCTACTAAAAAAAAAGAGCTTTAAAATTATTCTCCAGATGTTAAAGTCTATCTAATTATATTATTCTGGTAAAAAGAGAAGAGAAAAAGAAAGAAAGAAAAGAAAGAAAGAAAGAAAGAAAGAAAGAAAGAAAGAAAGAAAGAAAGAAAGAGAAAGAAAGAAAGAAAGAAAGAAAGAAAGAAAGAAAGAAAGAAAGAAAAAGAAAGAAAGAAAGAGAGAGAGAGAGAGAGAGAAAGAAAGAAAGAAAGAAAGAAAGAAAGAAAAGAAAAAAGAAAAGAAAAGAAAAAAAAGAAAAGAAAAAAAGAAAAGAAATCTTACTATTTGGTTTGTAGCACTTCAGCACAAGGAAACTTTTATTTTCTAAAACCCTGAAGATTTTACAATCCCTTCTCTAAACATTTTTATATTGGACTTGTCACACTTGGTTTACATAAATTGAATGTAACTTCATTTTTTTTTGCCCAAACTTGGCTCAGGAAACATCAGTCACAGCATAAAATGCCCTTAATTTTATGGTAACATTTATCCTAAATGGCAGAGATTGAAATGAAGACTTCCTTTCTTCTCCACCAATTCTAGAGAACCAGAAGCGTGGCTTTCATTTCTTCATAGTTTCATATTATCTGGGGGATAAATGCCAGCATAGAGACATATAGTTGTAGGGCCTTGCCCAGTGGCAACATTAAGAAAGTTAGAAAATAAGAATAGCTCTCTCATGAAAAAGAGCTCTCTAATTAGAGGATTCCTTTACCCTGCCTCCAAAAAAAGATTTTTATTATGCTCCTCTAAAATATGTCCTTAAATTTCAAAAGTAAAATTGAAAATTCCTAAATGAGTTAAAAGTGAACCAAATAAAATTAGGCAAAGTAATGGAATCTACGAGAATATGCTACGAGGATAATGTTTGTGTTAAGCAAACGTGAAATTATCCATCAACTAAATGAAAATATTTACCAATATATGAGTATATATTTTCAATACTTATGTATATATGGAAAAGTTCAATAGGATCCTACTTTTTGACATACTGGATTTTAATTACTCAGGTAAGTTTTAAACATCTAAAAAAGCAAAATTTGTGTATGTGTATTTGCACATTAGGTTTCTTATGGAATTCAGTAATAATGAATGATATAATCATTGGGACTGAGAAGACAAAAATATATAGCAATTGACCTCATGACCAGTTACGTAATAGCTTTCTCATGAAATTTACACCTTCAACACACATACAGAAACTTTCCACAAAATCCTTGTGGGATTTAAATTTTCAATATTGACTTTTATCTTAGAATTCCTATCATGATGCATAATAAGTAACAGACATTCAATGAAAGCTTGCCAAAGGATTGAATGAATGAAAATTAAAATTCAATGTCACTAAAATAAAATTACATTTCTTCTCATAGTAGATGGATATTGCAGTGATAGGAAATTTTATCGTATATGCTCCTATTTTTTATTATGGCTTCTAAAATCAAAATAAGTTTGGGAGAAAAACCTAGAGTGCATTTGATCTAAACTTTGGTAAAATTCTTTCAAAAAGTTTTCCTAGTGTACAGGCTGAGTTAGAAAATGTTATAGTGCTAACACATCAGCTGGGTACATACAGAGACATAGACATAGATATAAACATTTTCAAATATATACAATTATGGAACTTAAAGGAAATATATGTATCCATAGAACCATAATCAGGTACATTAACAAAAAAAATCAAAGAAAGTATTCTCAGGTAAAAATAGAGAATTTGACTAATATTTGTTTTTATTAGATAATTTTTACAAAAATAGATTAAAATATGAATTATTAATGAGTATACACATATATTAATAAACTCCATAAATACTATTTCTCAAACTACGAATTGCATATATTACAGGATTACCTGTTAAACTATCTTTCTTGGGATTGCAAATAAAAATTTTTACACAGAACACTGTCTTATAAAATGGGTAATTATGTTTAAAAACCAGTAATCTTTCCTCTTTCATAAGTGCCCTTTTAAAAAAAGATTTTATTTATTTACTCATGAGAGACACAAAGAGAGAGGCAGAGGGAGAAGCAGGCTCGGGGTGGGCGGGGGGGGGGGTGAGGAGCCCAATGTGGGACTCAATCCCAGGATCACACCCTGAGCTGAAGGCAAATGCTCAACAGCTGAGCCACCCCATACTTAGTCACCTAAGTATCTTTTAAACATTGAGATATTTTTATGTTTTGTCTTTTGTGCCTTTCCTAACCTTCCCTTCATTAAATGTTTTCTATATGACAACTGGGTAGGAAAGTGCGTAATATGTATTTTATGCTTACTTTTAAAGGATATTCATTTTTAAATTTTCACATGAAGTGTTAATAGTGGCTATAAATGAATAGGCCAAAAAAAGTTAAGCAATCCTTCCTTTTCCTTTAAGATTTTATTTATTTATTCATGAGAGACACAGAGAGAGAGAGAGGCAGAGACATAGGCAGAGGGAGAAGCAGGCTCCATGCAGGGAGCCGGATGCGGGACTGATCCTCGGGACTCCAGGATCACGCCCTGAGCCAAAGACAGATGCTCAAACCCCTGAGCCACCCAGGAGTCCTTCAAAATTACTTTCTAAACCTTTCTCATTTCAATCCTATAGTTGGTTATTTTTAACGATGGCTTTTAAAGTGATCACATAAGAGTTGTAACAAGAAAAAAATACTTTATTTTTTAAAGTGTTCTAGTATACATTGTCACAGATGTTAGGTGTATAGATAAGGAAGACACTTTCAGACTATAAAATTATGGAATTTAAAAGGAAACTTAGAGCTGTAACTTCCTTATAACCTTTCTATGGCATCTTTGTTCTATATAACTTCATAAAGCTACTATCCTATGTCTTTCCTTAATACTTCTAAACATCTCGTTGCTTAAAAACTAAAATTTCCTAGAAACTTTTCTTTATAATTTAAAAGCTGCCTCAATTTTTAAGCTCATATTCAAACTTGCTACTCTAGCTGATATGTTTTCTTGTGATAAACTGAAGTATGCCCCCCACCAAAAGTAATTTTCTTAATTATGTCTCTTTCGAGCCTCCATTCTGCCTAGTGGTGGTAACTATACATTCTCTTCTTGGTAGATTTAATCAATCCAGGGTTTTCCTAGATAGCTTAGGGTTTTATCAGGCAAGCTACTATAGTCTTTCCCATCATCTTAGTTCCAGGTATTCTAGCTTTTACCTAGTGTCAAAGGATTGGGGCTAAGGGACTGACCCTACAGTCATCATTGTCCAGACTGTCCTCTCCAAAGATGCACATTGCCTCATCTGGTCTGCAGGCATTATCAGCCCTCCACACCTGTCCTCTCAGAGGTCTGGGTTCCTATTTTATCTCTGATTCAGACTCAACTCATGCTACTAATGGCTGGCACAGTTTCCAACAGGTCAACCAGCTCTCTCGCACATTTTCTGCACATGGGTGACTTAATTGGTTCAGCATCTGACTCTTGGTTTTGGCTCAGGTCATGATCTCAGAGTCATGAGATTGAGCCCCACATCATTGGGCTCTGCACACAGCGGTGAGTCTGCTGGAGATTCTCTCCCTCTTCCACTCCCCTCATTCTGTCTCTTTCTCTCTCTCAAATAAATAAGTCTTTTTAAAAAATGAGTAGGATTTACAAAGATAAATGAGAGTGAGAACATACTGGATATTTTGAGAACATATGCAGAAGCATAGAGTCTGGAATGCTTAAATACAATTAAAATGGAAATTTTTAAAGAATTCAAATATATTTGTCTGATCAAGGTCCTATCAATAACTGATACAAGAACTACCATTATGGTTCTTTTTCATTCTGAGGCAAATATGATTTCTCTGATTATCTTTCCCTTTACATGTTTGGGAGAGAAGGAGGAGGTCGCATAGGTAGAACAATGATTTTACTTGATCATATGATAAGGTTACCCAAGGAAGCCTTCTGTCCTAGATTCCAGATAACTAGATTCTCCCTTGCTGCTGGTCCCTGGCCTCTGGTAAGTTCTTTCTCTTCCAGTTAGCTAAACATTAGGATGTGTCCTACGTAGTCTCCACACCAACATCTAAATTGGCTGCTGAGAATGAGAATTCTATCCAAAACTTGAAAGATTACTTGTTAAACCCATATATATTTTTAATAAAAAAGCAACACCCTTTGGATTTTAGGGCACAGAAAATTTTTAATGGATACTAGTATTAGGACAGCAGTCAAAATTTCATGGAGGAATTCATGAAAGGATAATATATGACTAGAAGGAAGTTGAAGACAATTATAAATTGGAGAAAATTCAGGTCCTAATGGAGGGTTAGAACTTGGAGAGCCACTGGCCCTCCACCAAAAAGCAATAAATTGCGACAGTCTTTGGAAGTGGATTCTAGAGCCTGAGAAGAGCAGAGACTTGTCTCCATATTCACAAAATGCAAAGCTGAGAAAAGGTTCACTATCCTTCTCAATCCAGGTGACCCAACTGGTTCCTCAGTCACAACAAATGAGAGTTTTAAATTTGCCTCCACTTGGGTCATAGGATTATTTATTACTTAAGGAGCAGCATATACATAGCACATGTTTTACTAATATAAAATTAATTAGTAAATGTTCAGAAAGCACTTTGAAGAGGAGTTATATGAGTGCTAAGTATTATCATTATCATAAAACACATAAAAGTCAGAATTTCATAAGCTAAATAGGTGGAGAATGACTGTGCCACACGGCACTCAAGGAGAAGATGGCAAAGGGACAGGTTCCTCAGAGACAGCATGCATGGACACCACTGCAGGACAGGTAAGCTGATGGCAGTGGGTGGCAGGAGGGCTCGCCATTTCTCCTCGGAGAAATTCTCTGAATGGATCAAATTAGTTAAAGTAGTTTCATCTCTATTTTAAAATTCTTAAAAGTGACATTTTATAAAAATAGGAACAATACATCTCCCAAATAAAAGAAAAACTAGAATGATTAAGATTCATAAATTTTAATCATTAGAATCTATTTGGGATGTTAATTTTTGTGAGAAATATTTCCAGCAAAATTAAAGCATTCATGAAAACTATGCTGAAACTGCTGAAGTAAAATTGGGGCATTTTACTTTTAAAAAGAATTTCACTTTGAAAATTAAAAGAATACAAAATAGTTATATGTCTCTATTTCTAATGATGTATGCTGATAATAGAGACATTAATATGTTCACAATATACATTTTAGCTGTAGGATGTGGCAGAGAAAAGTTTAAGTCTTAATTTTTAATTATTGAAACATCACAGCACTTCACTGTTGGACATTTTTAGTGGTATGATTTAAAATTTTAATTGGAAAAAAGAATAGGGGATTTCATCTCTTCCCATTAGCTATGCCTTATGCTCAGATAGCAGTTGGCCTGAAAGTCAAACAAATGTGCTGACTTGTTGGCACATGGCGCACACAGATGAACAAATAATTTTTATGGCTTGATTCCTATGCTAATCAAATTAAGGCAAAGATAAATGTTCACATAAATATTAGTCTTCCCTAGCACTCCAACAAAATGAATGCTTTGATAAACCCATTGAACCCAACCCATATTTTTAATAAAATCTTCAGACAACTTCTCTGGTTGCTACATCATGCCAACATCTAGATTCTAGGTGAACAGTTTAACATATTGTGCAGAATGTAACATCACAACAAACAGCTTTAAAAATCACTCACTTTACATATTCACATTAGTATTTAGTTTAATTAGCTAAGAGAATCTCTGAAATATTTTCCAAATTGTTACTGTTAATCCTTATGAATTAACAAAAAGTCAGTAAAAATGTTTCATCTTAGCTCTCATGTCCATGTCAACTTACTCAACTCCTTGTGCTCCATAAACAGTATGTGAGAAATAATATATAGACAGATCTAGTTTCATCCATTCAAAGAATTAATAAAAAGCACAACTCACCAAAAAGCCAGTGTTTCTGAAATCGCTAAATAATCCTAAATATCACTACGATCTTAATATAGCACCTGAAAGGCTCCAGGATATACTTTGTGAATAAATACAGAAATTTGAAAAAGTTAAGGCACGTTGCTAAAATAAAAACAAGTTTTTTTATTGCTCATGTTAACTACACCCAAGACCCACTTGCTGCCAAATAAGTAATCTATTTTCAGCTAAGATTCCACATAATAATAACACTTTGGGAAAATGGAATTTATATGTCTGGCATTGTTTTTAGAAGAATACTTAAAAGAACTGGATCTTGACAGAGTTTAATTTTCCTTTTGAATTCAGGAATACACATACATAGACATGCATGTGCACACACACGCATACACACACAGGGGAAATCACCCTCCAAATCAATAAAACCCTTTGCAAGTAGGAAGAACATCTGCATTTTAGAATACTCAGGTAAGAATGACAGCAACATTTAGTTCATTTGCCTTTAAAATTTATTTTTACTCATTAACCAAAATTTTACATTTGTGAATCTAGATAGTAAAATCACTAGTGATCTCAGATTTTGGCTGTCCTCTTAAAATCAGGAAACCAGAATGGGTGATTTGCAAAATCCCTTCCAGTTCCAAACGGCTATGCATCTCTCATTTTAGGAACTTTACATTGGCAGGAGGATTGAAGTCAATCTCCCTATTAAACAAATTCTTAGTTACAAGAATCACTTTTATATTATCTTATGACAAGAGGAGACAATAAACAAAGTGTATCTGTGTACCTCTAGGGTGAATTATTGTAAAATTACCAAAATTCAAGTTTTTTAACCAAAAAAAGCAGCATTTTTAAATAGTTCGATCTATTAGAAGGATGCAACTGAGATGAATAAAAAATATACTCCAAGATTTTGCCACCAATTTCATATTACAATCATCATGTTTTCATTGAGGCTTATTCCGTGGCAAACTGTATTGAGTAAAATATATAAGCATACATATATGGATGTGGGAGAGGATGTTTTAGGATAACAGGAATTTAAGTTACCAGGGTTTCACCAAATAATTTAGTCATTTATTTTTTCCTCGAATTTTAAACACTATTCTAAACTCAGTGATTTGGTCAGATTATAAATATTTACAGGAAAACATTTTTCATAGTGAAGTGTCTTTTAGGGATTTTTATTTTATTATGAACCAAAAATGTTCATGGGCATCATACCTTCATAGAAATATGAAGATATTAACATTTATGTGCAAACTGAAAACATAATTTGGACAAAATATATTGAAATGGTCAAAGTGGTTTTTAAGTAAAATGAAATTTCTAAGAACATAAGACTTGAAAATTTAACCTGCATTGGATATCTAGTTAACATTAGCTCCTTAGGGAGTATCATCTATTCAGAGAACGACCATTAACCAAAAAATAAAATTTTTATAGGTACTTGATTCTGTTTTCAAACAAAAACCAAATAAATATAGGTATTTCAAACTAATCAATATTTATTAATATCATTCACCTATACTGATATGCATATATGAAACATACACACAAACATATAAGCATACATGGAATATTGTACATACTGGCATATTGTATATAAAATATATAATATCAAGTATATAATGTAATCCAAAAATGTTATTGACTGAATTGTGTCCCCTCAAAATTCATGTCAATATCCTAAACCATAGAACATCAGAATCTGATTATACTTGGAGATAGGGTCTCTAGAGAAGCAACTAAGTTATAAGGATATCATTAAGGTGGGTCCAATCCAGTATGGCGGGTGTCCTTATAAGAAGAGGAAATTTGGCCAGACATACACAGAGGGAAAATCATCTGAAAACCATGACCGTCTTACAAAACAATAAGGGAAACCTCAGGAGAAACTCACCCTCCCAACACCTTGATCTCAGCCTTCTGACCCCTAGAACTGTGAGAAAAGAAATTTTTGTGTTGTTTAAGACAGAAAAAAAGAAAGAAACAAAAATAAGGACACATTTATGTACAGAAGGAAGATGATGTGAAGACATAAGGAGAAAAACAGTCATTTATAAGCCAAGGAGAGAAGCATTAGAAAAAAACACAACCCTGCCAACACCTCTGTCTCAGACTTCTAGCCTCCAAAACTGTGAGAAAATAAGTTTCTGTTGTTGAAGGCACTCAACAACAGTACTTTGTTATGGTAGCCCAAACTAGTACCACCCGTATACTTGCAAACAAGTATAATAATATAGTATATAATAAGTATATAAGACAAAACTAATATTTTACATTCTTGCAGTTTGCATTTGTTAGTGCTCTTGCTCATCATTGTATACCCCCTGCCTAGCACAATGTCTTGCACATAGAAGATGCTTAATAAACATGAATACAATAAACTATTCAACTTCTAAAGAGTCATTTCCTCCACGCACATTTTGTGTGCTCCAAACATTTAACAATATTGAAACATAGAGACATGGAATAAAGTTGCCTCCCAATTCATAAATGATAGTTTATTATAAGAGCTTTTATTATTCTTATTCTCTTACTCTATCCTACTATTGTTTCCAAACTGTGCATGTCATCCCATGCTTCTAACAATCCCATGAGTCTATGAATAATGATGAACAATCTCCCAGAGCTTCTTAAAGATGTTTTGATTAAGGTATTTGAAAGGCAGACTTGAGCCCTAAAATACTTATAATTACACTAAATGTAAATTGTCTAAACATACCTGTAAAAGACAGATATTAATAAAATGGATTTAAAAATATAACCCAGGGGATCCCTGGGTGGCGCAGCGGTTTGGCGCCTGCCTTTGGCCCAGGGCGCGATCCTGGAGACCCGGGATCGAATCCCACGTCGGGCTCCCGGTGCATGGAGCCTGCTTCTCCCTCTGCCTGTGTCTCTGCCTCTCTCTCTATCTCTCTGTGGCTATCATAAATAAATAAAAATTAAAAAAAATATATATATAACCCAGTCATATGTTGTCTACAAGAAACTCACTACAAAATAACAATTTAGGCCATATACAATTGCCAAGGAATAAACTTAACCAAGGAAGTGAAAGACCTGTACTCTGAAAACTATAAAACATTGATGAAAGAAATTGAGGATAATACACAGAAATGGAAAGATGCGAAGTGTCCATAGATTTGGAGAACAAATACTGTTAAAATGTTCATACTACTCAAAGCAATCTACAGATTTAATATAATCCCTATCAAAATACCAACAGCATTTTTCACAAAACTAGAACAAATAATCCCAAAACTTGTGTAGAAACAAATAAAACCCTGAATAACCAAAGCAATCTTGATAAAGAATAAAACTGGAGGTATCATAATACCAGATTTCACATGTACTACAAAGCTGTAGTAATCAAAACATTATGGTACTAGCACAAAAATAGACACATAGATCAATAGAGCAAAATAGAGACCCCAGAAATAAACCCACAATCATATTGTCAATTAATCTTTGAGAAAGGAAGCAAGAACATCCAATGGGAAAAAGACAGTCTCTTCAACAAATAGTGTTGGGAAAACTCAACAGCTACATCCAAGAGAATGAAATTGGAATGCTTTCTTAAACCATACACAAAATAAACTCAAAATGGATTAAGGATCTAATCGTGAGACCTGAAACCATAAAAATCCCAGAAGAGAGCACAAGCTGTAATGTCTCTGACATCAGCCATAGCAACTGTTTTTTTTTTAGATAAATCCCCTGAGGCAAGGGAAACAAATGCAAAAATAAACTACTGGGCCTACATCAAAATAAAAAGCTTCTATACAGTGAAGGAAACAATCAACAAAACTAAAAGGCAACTTATGGACTAAGAGAAGATATTTGCAAATGACATATCTGAGAAAGGGTTAGTACATACATCAGCAATTTCTGAAAAAAAATTGAAAACAACTATTGATATATGCAACAACCTGAATGAATGCCAGAGAATTTTGCTGAGTGAAAAACAAAACAAAACAAAACAAAATCTAAAAAGTTGCATATTGTAGGATTCCAATTATATAACATTTTTTAAATGACAAAATTATAGAAAAGAAGAGACTAGTGGTTGCCAGGGAGTTAATAAGGATAAGGGGACTGAAGACAAGTACATGTGGCAAAAAAACTAACAAACAAACCAACATGAGGGACCCTTGTGATAGACATGTTAGGTATCTTGGCCATATCACTATAAATATCCTAATGTGATACTGTGCTATATAGTTCTACAATTTGTTACCACTGGAGAAAACTGGGAAAAACGTACCAGAGATCCCTCTGTATTATTTCTTACAACATATGAGTCTATCACAAAATAAAACATTTAATTAAAAAAATTTTGAAACATAAATACACAAACTTCTCTTCCTCTGAGGTATTCCAGAGGACAACTAACCCAGTGCCTTTAATAAATCAATGTCATGAAAAAATTTAAAATGAGGGCAGAGTATTGAAGCTGTTCTAGATTTTAAAAGATAAGAAGTATAGTAACCAAGTGCAGTGTGAATATTTGTGTTTGATTTTTTGTTCAAAAACAAAAAAAAAATTGTGAAAGACAATTGAGGACAACTAGAGATATTTGAATATAAACTTGGTAATAGAGGCATTCAGGAATTATTGGTAATTTCATTACGTATTACAATGGTCATGTTTTTTTAATATCCTTATTTTTAGAGGGAAAATGAAATATTTAGGTGTGAATGTCATGATGCAATTATTTTTCTGCAACTACTTTAAAATATTTCAGAAAAATAGGTAAAATACTGTAAGGTGTTCCCAGTTCTTAAATCTATGTGAAGGATATGAAGGTTTATTACATTATTCTATTATAAAGTTTCTCTTGATCTCATTCCTTCAACATGTATAGTTCCATTTCTTTATTACCTGTTTTCAGCAAAATCTTTGAAAAAATGGACTGTGGTCTCTACTCCAGTCTCTCTACTTCCACTGTCTTTTTTAAATATTTTATTTATTCTTGAGAGACACAGAGAGAGGCAGAGACATAGGCAGAGGGAGAAGCAAGGTCCCTGCCAGGAGCCCAATGCAGGACTCAGTTCCAGGACCCCAGGATCACGACCTGAGCCAAAGGCAGACTTTCAACCACTGAGCCACTCAGGTGTTCCTATTTGCATTGTCTTTGAATCCATTTCTAACTATTCCCTTCCTCTTCCACTCCTAAACTTCTTGCATTAAGGTAATCAGTTATCTCTATAATGCTAATCCAATGGTCAATTTTCAATGCTTGTTCACTTATTTTAAATTATCAGCAACATTTGACAGTTGATTCCCTTCCCTTTCCCCGATACACTTCTGTTGGCTTCCAGAACACCACTTTCTCTCTTTTCCTCCTACCCTTACTAGTTGCTCCCTCTGTCTCCTTTGCTTGGTTTTGCTCTTCTTCCTAATCTCTGGATTTGGAAGTGCTGCAGTAACCATATCCTGGTCTTTTCTATCTATACTTACCTGGTAAATCTCTCCTAGTCTCAGATGCTAACATACATGTTGAAGAATGCCAAATTTATATTCCTGTCTGAGACCTCTATCCTACCAACTCTGTAGTCAAGACGTATGCAAATTCAAACCCTTTTCACTTCCTCTACCTCTACCACTCTGGCCCACATCAACATCATCTTGTGCTTGAATTATTATAATCGTTTTCTATCTTGTGGTTCTGCTTCCACCCTTGCCATACACAACTTACTTTCCACAAAGCAGTCAGGGAGATCCCATAAGAAATTAGGTCAGCTCATCACAGTGTTCTGCCCAAAGCCTCCTAAAACTCACATTTCACTTAGAGAAAAAGCCAAAACTATTACAATGACCCACCAAGCCCTTTATGACCAAGGCCTTGGTACCTCTCATAATTACTCCTTTGTTACTGTTCTTATTCACTGTTTCAGTCACACTGCCCTCCTAGCATGCTCGTCTAGGCATACCTCTCCCTCCTGGCCTTTGTAGAGTTATTCCATCTGCCTGGGACATTCCAGATAGCTGTATGGCCAACAACATCATGTTTCAAGTCTCTTGGATTTTAGCTTCTCATTAGGCCTAACCTGAACACTCTATTTAATATCATATTCTGCCTCTATCATCTCATATACATTCCCACATTTCTGATCTTTACCTAGCTCTATTTTTTCTATAGCACTTAAGATCTTTTTCACAGTTATATTTATTTATTAATTATATATAGATATATATTATTGTTTATTAATTATATTCTTCTTTGCTATCTCCCCTCAGTAAAATGTAATCTCCATAAGGAAAGAGATCTTTGCTCTGACTACTATGCCTAGTCCATAGTAGAACATCCATAAGTATTTGGTAAATGAATGAATTTTGATTTTACTATTACCATTATTATTCATAATAACAATGAATAATGAAAAATAAGCAGAAAAAATATTATATTTACTAGTCCTATATGTTGTTTTCCAAGCTCAGCAGTCCATTGAGTCTATAATTAATGTAAAATAATTTATGTTATGCTTCACATCAAGTACATATTTATTATTGCGAATGTCCTATTTCTTGCTCTTATTAACACTTGCTTTCCTCTCCTTTCTGCCTAGAGGGACAGAGTCAAACACAAAAATGAAACTCACAACATGTGGAAAGATTACCCTGGGTATCTTAATGCTGGCTATTGTTGCAATAATCATTGGACTCATTGTTTATTTTGTCATTTATGGTAAGTACTTACTGTGCCTAACTTTCTAATCGCACAGAATTATTGCTTCTATTATTGGGGAAATTAGGAATTTTGAAAATGGGGGAAGGAAAGAAGTCAGACAAGATTATTTAGTAGAGAGAATTTCTTAAGGTTAATAACATTGACTATAAACTTCTTTAGTGACCACTGGCTTAGAGTATTCTAGACCTGAAGATTTGGTGTACTCTTTTCTTAAATTCCTGCTAAAGACTTGGGTTCTAGGAATATGTTGATGAATAAGCCACAGTCCCTATCATTGCTGAACTTGTAACTTTCTCAAGAGATTATCAGTAAGTTAACAAATAAGTATAAAAGCCCAGAATATGGGATTTTAAGCTCAAATTTTTTTGTTTCAAAGCCTATAATTTTTTCTCCATCCAATATTTTCTTCTCATAAATTCTGACTACCTAGAATATTGCCTACTACTGAGGATGAAATCTAAAAGGTCAGTACAAATACAATTTTTTAGATATTTTACATAAAGTACAAAAAATTATGGGATCCTCAAGATCAATCTCTCTTAAAAATAGCACATTGGCCAGATTTGCTGTGTGCTGTCCTTGTCACTTTCTTTAACCCACTATTTTCTAATATTTTCAAGAATGGGGGCGTTTTTATAGGAAAATATTTCTACATTCTTGCAAGAGAATAATTACTTTGTTGAATAAAGAAATAAAGACAACTATAAATTTAGTAATTCCTTTTAAATTAACTTGCATTTAATTAACTATATCTACCTATGTTTGAAAATTTGTAATACATATAAGTATGAGAATCATCATTTTTTAATCTAGAATAATGAATGATGTATATATAAATATTTTTCCCTAGAATCATCTTCTACTGTCACCATTCCCCTATTCCATATAACTCATGGGTCATAAATTGGGAACTACTGCTTTAGAACATGATAGTATTTTCTGGAAAAAATATATTTAGAAAAAAAAGCTGTCTAGGTAAGCAACCATTTTAGTTTATAAGGGAAAAATAATTTCCATAGAGACAAATAGAGTTGTATACACTGGTGTAAAGAGGCCATATCCTCAAAAAACTATTTATACTATTACACTTTGTCTTCCATACACACCCTTCCTACACATAGATTGTGTGAACATGATCATTAGGTGGATTGTAATGCCAGCTGCCAACACTGCCAGACCAAGAGTCATAGTATGGCAAATGCCCATAAATCTTTGAATAAGTTGCTCACTCAAGATATAGACACAGAGCCTACTGCCTTTCCTTCAAAGAATAAAACTGCCAGACACTGGAGAGAAGAAAAGATATTTTAAGAGTTTATCTGTGGACATAGGCATACCATAATTTTTTTAAGCTACTACAACCTCCCCAATATGTGAACAACAGATGTTTTCCCCCTCATATAACCTGAGAGGTGGGCTTTGAGAGAGAATCCAATTTAAGAAAAGTTCAGGAAAACCTAGAAAGAAATTGATTTTAAATATATACTAAGTTTCCAGAGTACTAAAGCTAAATTCCAAATTCTTAACCTTTCAAGTAAGGACCTAGAGGAGTCCAAATCCAGTCAATGAAGTGGAAAAGGAAGAATAGCAGCACCAGCTGAGTAAAGAGAGAGAGAGGAAAAAACCCTCAGCTTTACATCAAGTTCAAATTTTGACTAAAAAAGAGATCTGGGTATTTTATATCTGAATTGAGAGCACATTCTACGGTTTATAGTGACCAGAACACTATTTGTTACTAAAGAATTTAAAAACAAAATTGCTTTATGGTTACATACAATAAAATAAACTTGTTTGAAATACCAAGTTTATCTATCTACCTATTTGTGTTTGTGTGTATAATCATCACTTGCAGTTTATACTAAAGCAATATTTTATGCAGATGTTTAGTGGGCCTAGAAGAAACTATCCATATGAAAATTCATATGAGTTTTAATATATTTAAGATCTTGCTCCTAGAATTACTTATATTTATTTCCCAGAAATTGTAAACTTTAGCAACTTATAAAAATTTCTAAAAAGGAAAAATCGGGCAGCCCCGGTGGCTCAGCGGTTTAGCGCCACCTTCAGCCTAGGGTATGATCCTGGAGACCTGGGATCGAGTCCCACGTCAGGCTCTCTGAATTGAGAGCTTCTTGCTTCTCCCTCTGCCTGTGTTTCTGCCTCTCTCTCTCTTTCTCTCTCTGTATCTCTCCTAAATAAATAAATAAAATATTTAAAAAATAAAAAGGAAAAAAGCCCAAATTAAATACTTCTGCATCAGAATAAGCAAGTTTTGTTAATACTGTAAGTTTTCTCAAGTCATAGTAAACCTTTGGGAACAAGATTAGCACCTCCTGAGACTGTGTAAAGTATTTTATAGGGCTTATCTTTTTAACACTCATTGGTTGGGCTGCCTGGGTGGCTCAGTGGTTGAGCATCTGCTTTTTGCTCAGGCCGTGATCTGTGGGGTCCTGGGATCTCAAGTTCAGCATCAGGCTCCCCTCAGGGAGCTGCTTCTCCCTCTGCCTCTCTCTCTCTGTACCTCTCATGAGTAAATGAATGAATGAATACATAAATGAATAAATATCATTTTTTCACCTTAAGACTACATACCTGATGCCACAATATCTTGTATAAAATAAAACATTATATGAATCAGAAAGATCCTTTTAAGAAATCTACATATTTGTCATTAAATAAACCAAATCTCAATCTGATGAACCAAATATTTTATGTTTTATCCAGATGCTTTGGCATCATACAGAGGCAGTCTTATGATAATCTTCCTTTGAATGAAGCTTTCAGTACCATTTGAAGATTTTCTAGTTTGCTACACCAGACTCTAAACCTGAAAGCAGTGAGCCATCCTCTCAATAATTACCCTGTCACATAAACTAGTGGTTGATTAAATAAAGACAGCTAGAAAAACTAAAACGCCATACATTCATTCCAGAATACCTACATTTTTATGCTTCATATGACTCTATATAATGATAATGTTGTGTTTTCTATTTGGTAAACTTTTTAAGAGATGGGTAAATTGGTATAAAATAGATTGATAGGAAGGAATAGAGAGAGAAGGAAGGAAGGAAGGAAGGAAGGAAGGAAGGAAGGAAGGAAGGAAGGAAGGAAAAGAGGAAAGGAAGAAAGAAAGAAAGAAAGAAAGAAGAAAGAAAGAAAGAAAGAAAGAAAGAAAGAAAGAAAGAAAGAAGAAAGAAAGAAAGAAAGAAAGAGAAAGAAAGAAAGAAAGAAAGAAGAAAGAAAGAAAGAAAGAAAGAAAGAAAGAAAGAAAGAAAGAAAAGGAAAGAAAGAAGAAAAGAAAAAAAGGAAGAGTATCTGAAACTACCCAGATTCAGTTCAACAAGCATTCACTGGGTGACTACGATGTATTTAATGACAGATAGTAGGCCAGGTGCCATAATGGAGGAATAGCAGTAATGGAAGACAGTTTCTAGAGCTCACCTACTCTTTGTGCTAAAAGTGCTCAGCATCTACAGCACGATCATCACACTTTTCCTGTAAAGGGCCAAAAAGTAAATATTTTTCCTCTTGCTGGGCCATTCTAGGCTCTATTTCAATTACTCAAATCTGTTATGAAAAAAACTACAAAAAAAGTAGTTGAAACAAATTTGTTACACAGGAACACCCGAGGTACAGAAGTAAATGTCTGCTCATTCTAAAACCATGGCTTTGCCAGAAGAAAAGTAGACAACCCCTGACCCAGAAAACATTTATCTGAGAACCTTCCATTTCTGCCCTTTTTTCTTCCTTCTCTAAGTTTCTTCCTCAGGTGAAATTATGTAGAGAAATCACATCTACATCTTGAGAATATTCCTTTAAAAGCTTTGGCACAGACCCGCAACCTGCTACCACCCCAGCCACAGACAGAAGGGTCCTGAAATGCAAGAAAATCCACGCGTCTGTGTCCTTTGTCTCAGGAGAGATTCAGAAACAATAAGTGCCTGCAGTGAGGCCAAACTTTGAGTCTCTCCTTCCTTGTCTTCAAGGTCCTTTCTTGGTTTGCCTTTCTCTCTCTTTTTGCCTTTGCTTGTTTTCTTTCCTAAATGGTACATATGAGTGAAATCACACAGCATTTGTTTACCTCTGATTTATTTCACTCAGCATAATGCTCTCTAGCTCCATCCATGTCAGTGCAAAAGGCAAGTTTTCATTCTTTTCTTTTTATGGCTGAACAATACCCCATTGTATGTATATACCACATCTTCTTCATCCATGCATCAATCAATGGACCATTATACGTTCTGTTTATGGAATAACAGAGTTAGACAATGGCTTTCCTCTTTACTGTTCAAAATTCATTAAGTATTCTAAGAATTTAATATAACCCAACACTGCCTCAATGTCCTAGATTCTCAACCCTGAATATTCTAATAGAAAAATAAGTTATGAAATATTTAAGAATAAAAATATATAACAACAAAAATACTATATTCCTTTGGAATTTTCTTTTTCCAGTTTTATTGAGACATAATTGACATAATTGACACATGTGTAAGCTGAAGGTGTACAATGAACTAACTTAATACACTTACATAACAAAATACATATATTATATAACATATATATGTATTATATAGCACCATACACATAACATTGTTTCACATGTTTCATTGTTAGTGTATAGAACAACTGTTTGTTGTGTGTTGATTTTGTGTCCTCAATTTTACTGAACTTGATTAGTTCTAACAACTTTTTGCTGGAATCTATAGGATTTTCTTTAAATAAGATCACATTGACAATTTTACTTCTTCCTTTCAAATTTGGATGCCTTTTATTTCTTTCTCTTGCTTGATTGCTCTGGCTGTGATGAGAGTGGGCATATTTGTCTTATTACTGACCTTAGAAGAAAAGCTTTTAATCTTTCACCATTAGGGGGATCCCTGGGTGGCGCAGCAGTTTGGCGCCTGCCTTTGGCCCAGGGCGAGATCCTGGAGACCTGGGATCGAATCCCACGTCGGGCTCCCGGTGCATGGAGCCTGCTTCTGTCTCTGCCTCTCTCTTTCTCTCCCTGTGACTATCATAAATAAAAATAAAAATTAAAAAAAAAAACTAAAAAAAAATCTTTCACCATTAGGTATGATGTTGGCTATGATTTGGCATATATGGCTTTTATCATGTTGAGATTTGTTTCTTCTAGACCCTGTGTGTTGAATGTTTTTATGACATTAAATACTGTTGTATTTTGTCAAATGCTTTTTCTGTATCCATCGGAGTATCATGATTTTTATTTTTCTTCTATTAATGTGGTATATCACATTTATTGATTTGTGTATATTGAACTATCCTAGCATCCCAAGGATAAATCCCATTTGATCATGGTGTATGATCTTTTCAATGTATTCTTAAATTCAGTTTGCTAGTATTTTGTTGAGGATTTTTGCACCCATATTCATCAGGGATATTGATCTATATCTTCTTTTTATGTAGTGTCCTTACCTGACTTTGGTATGAGAGTAATGTTGACTCCACAAAATGAGTTTGAAAGTATTCCCTCTTCCTCCTCCTCCTCCTCCTCCTCCTCCTCCTCCCCTCCTTCTCTCCTTCCCCTTCCCCCCTCCTCCTCCTCATTCTTCTTCTTCTTCTTCTTCTTCTTCTTCTTCTTCTTCTTCTTCTTCTTCTTCTTCTTCTTCTTCTTCTTCTTCTTCTTCTTCTTCTTCTTCTTCTTCTTCTTCTTCTTCTTCTTCTTCTTCTTCTTCTTCTTCTTCTTCTTCTTCTTCTTCTTCTTCTTCTTTTCTATTGCTTGAAAGAGTTTGAGCTTGCTCACACTCTGGCTCTCTTTCTCCCTCTCTTTCTCCTCTCATCATGTTCTCTAATCTCTAGAATGGAAAGGTACAACAGGATCTGAGAAAAATTGCAAGAAAAACAATTTCTACTATATTTGATGTATTAAAATAGAAGAGTTCAGCTTAACACTCAACTTTTTCCTTTGCTTTACTTTTGTACATTTTTAAGTTTCTCTTTTTATTCTATTTACTTAATTTGCAGTACTCACAAGTCATGCTTCATTATACTTTCTCTTTTATTCATTTTCATTTCCTAGGTGTTTCATAAATGATAAAACCTAGGACCCTAAAAAAAAAAACTAGGACCCTACTGATTTTCCTAAATGTAACTGTAATGATCACAAAACCTAAGATAATTATCTATACTTTAATATCTGCCTTCAGATGGCCCAAATTTGAAATCTGACACATTCAAATTTTACATTAAAAATTCCAAATACACCTTCGGGTGAGTTTATAATTTAATAAACATTGCTCTGTCAAAGTCAGTTTAACAATCACTAGGAATAGGGGATCCCTGGGTGGCACAGGGGTTTGGCGCCTGCCTTTGGCCCAGGGCATGATACTGGAGACCCGGGATCGAATCCCACGTCGGGCTCCCAGTGTATGGAGCCTGCTTCTCCCTCTGTCTATGTCTCTGCTTCTCTCTCTCTCTCTCTCTCTCTCTCTCTGTGTGTGTGTGTGTGTGTGTGTGTGTGTGTGACTATCATAAATTAAAAAAAATCACTAGGAATAAAGACTATTGAAATGTTGAGTTATCTGCAATTTCATTAGAATTTTATATTTCACATGATCCTCTTAAGAATGAAAATAGTCACAAAATGAATGAATTGATAACTGTTTTTTTTTCTTTTCCCTCCTTTCCAGAGAAGACGCCTTTCTACCACCACATCAGCTTTAAAGTCAATAACATTGACTATGACAGCAAATTTGAAAAACCGTATTCACAAGAATATATGGATCTAAACAAAAAGATAGTGTCTTTGGTAAGTTGACATTTTTTTTCTGTGCATAGCCCTTTTAAATGTTATGTTTCTAGAAGTGCCAGAAACTCAACAATCACCTTTCAAGTTCTCGATTAAGATAGTCAGCACTTTCAGAAAGTTAGTTAGAAAACATGACCAGGAAAAAAAAATGCAAGAGGGACATATCTAAATATGAGAGAACACCTAAGAAATGCCTGTCACATTACAGACATGAATATTTCTAATGCATTAATAAATTAAATAAATAAAATATATCCTACCTCCAAGATACCTGATGAAAGTCATGCAGTTTCTGTTCCTAAACTAAGGAGTCCTTCAAGGAAGAAGAATGTCCAATGTAGAAAAGGACATATTGCCCAAAATAAAGATCTTTATCAAGTTTTAAATGTCTACTTAAGAGTGTGCTTTAAGTTCACCTTTAGCAGACTAAAAACCTAATGAAAAGTCTTGACTGCCCCTTAGACATAATCTTCCTTTATTGTAGATATACTCTAATTAGCTCAAGTAACTTTACCAACCAAACTAAATCCTGCTGAGAGCAGTGGTGGCATCATCCATCTTCCATTTCCTTGAGCAGATTCCTAACAGGACAACTTCAGATCCAGGTCGATCGGATTAAAGCTTATAGTCTTTCCATCATATCCCTCTATCTCCAAGTTTATAATAAATTCAGTCTTTAAAAATCATGGTATGCTAAAAGTAGCATATAGAAAATGGAGGAAGACAATCCCCACCTTTAGTTTAGTTTTATGATAAAAAGGAAATGACAAGGGAGCTAGGGAACACAATGGTTAAGAACAGGCCTTGGACCCAGAGTCCTTGTTCAATTCTAAGTTTAGCCATTTACCAGCTATATAACCTTAAGCTATATATATATATCTATATCATAGGATTGTAGTAAGCATCACATAAGATGAAATATGTCATAATCTTAGCAAAAGTCCTGTTATTCTGTAATCCCTTAAAATATAATAGCCTAAAAATATCTAAAACAAGAGCATCATTAACATTCTTAATAAATCATAAACATAATAGTTAATATATAACTTCAAAATAATTCCAAATATACCCAAACTAAGAAAATCATCTTTTCATCTATAAATTTAGATCAATTCATTCAAATGAATTAACCAATGTTTACCTCAAAATTAATATTCTAAAATGATTGGTTTTATCAATTATCACATCGTATTGGTCAATTAGCACCAATCCTGACACCTAGTTCCAGGCTCCTTTAGCAGTCCTCATTCCCAGTTTTAACACAACTATATTAAAACAGCTACCAGGTATTTCTCATACTTTTTCCTCTACATGTGTTAAAGTCCTGCTTTTACATGCCTGTTTTCACTTATGATGCTCTGTGTGTTATGATTATCACCATGTCCACAGCATTCATAAGTACAAGTATTTATAAGTACTCCTTTGGTATACGATCACCAAATGGAGTTGTGAATCATTCATGAAACTTGCCTATTAATCATTATTATAATACACTGTTCTTCTTCTGGTTTCCATTAAATAATTCTTATGATGACTGACTCTAAAAAGAAGAAATAAACTGGATAAAGAAAGATGCTGCTTTTAACTACACAGGTTAGGCCTTCATAGGGAACATTTTCATATTTTAGACATGTGGTTTTCCAGTGGGCAACTCAAGAAGAAATCTCTATGCCATTTCTTATTTTTTGTAGCTCTACAGCAGATATGATGCTCAATTACAGTGAATAGAAATTCTAAAAATTCAAGTGAAATGAGACCTTAACAATAATAATTAGCTTTATTAATGATCAGTACTGCTCTAAGTACTTTGTATGTTATTTTTTTTTAATCCTTACAATATTCCCATTTTCCATAGGAGGAGACTAAGGTCCTAAAAGGTTAACTTACTCAGGGTCACACTGAAAGTTTGCTTCCACCTTCTTTATGATTTTTCTGTCCTATGCAAAAGACCATGCAAATGTAAAATCTTGAGCGCATTTCGGATTACATCAATTTCACATGGCCAGTCAAATATTGAAAAATGTTTAAACAAACTCTATATGGTTTTCACATATAATGCATTGTATTATAGATGACCAAAATTATATCTGATATGGATAGAGTATTAAAATTACCCATACCAAACAAGCCAGTCAAGCTCATATATCAAACCACTTATCACAGTGTCCAAGAGCAGGAGGCATCTTTGGTCACTACATAACCAGGTCATCTGTCAAATAAATTTTCCACTGAGTTAACCTGAACCTGATATAGGCATATGCACCTTTATGCATATTCTTTTTTTGGGGCAGCCTTTCAAATGACAGGTTATCTATAGAATTAATCAGGATTAGAAAAATATAATTTTTAAAGGTAATAAAATGAAGGGTAACATTAAGGACTCCTGTTCCATCCAATATAGGTTAACAATATTTTAGTTTGAGTAAAAATTGTCAGTGTTCATGCAATTTTATGCCCCTGAAAACATATCAGAAAACCAAAATACCAGCAATGGTCCTAAATTCCATATTACCATACTCTCTAAGCTATTTTTAAAACAAAATAATATCTAATGTATTAAATGATTGTACACTAAGTCTTCAGCCATGAAGAAATTAAGAAGATGCAGGGTTTACAAAAAAAAATGTAACCAACATTACAGAGCTATTATTCATATTTCAAATGATATAAATATAACTAACAAAATTACTGATGTGCTAGTTTTCTTTTCTACAGTTGAGAAACAAGAATAGAAGAATGAAATACTGGATATTCGGGATGTCTGTAGTCATAGGGGGAGGGTGGTTACTGTTAAAAGGCAGAAAGAACCATAGACCCAACTTTCACTACACATCTGAGAGCACCTATCTAGCAAACGTTCTATCTCTATGGCATCCATTTTTTGGTGTATCTGTCATGTGGAAGTAGTATTTTCCTGCCATTATAACAACACGTCATCTTATAATCCTTTGTTATACATTTAACAGCATAATTTAATAATATAACAATACCACCAAAAACATTTTCCTATATATTTGTGAACCAATTTGAAAGACAGAATTTTAAATATGTGGATGATTTGTATAAATATTAATTAAAAATGAATGTTAAACAATGCCAAACTGTTACTATGCTAAAATTAGATAAATCAGAACTGGAACTGGAAATTTTTAGAAAAGTGCCTCCAATTGCTTTCTAGAAATATTTTCTTCTCCTTTTTGTGACATAGTTATTTTTATTGATCTTCAGAAAATCTACGTTAGTCTGAAAGTTTTCATAGACAGTTCCTTACACACAATTTTATAAAACTTATTTGTTTTCCTCAGCAGTATCTCATCGAAATCCCTCCAAGTCAATATAAAGGTATAATCTATTCTTGTCAATGAATGCATACTATTCTTTGGTGTAGATGTAGCATAATATACTTCACCCTCCCCCTACTTACAGGCATTTATTTTGTTTCTAGGTTTTGACTAATATAACCAACATTGCAAAACAAATCCTCTTACATGCAACCATATACTTACACATATTTGATAGGTGTATAGACTAAGATTTCTTCATCAAATGACTATTTTAAGAAATGTTGCCAGATTGTTTTCTAAAGTTGAAATAATTCACACATCTACCAGTCACATATTTGCTTACTCTTCACATCTACACCAGCAACAGGTGCAAAAAATACACTTTTTACTTTGTATTAATCTGATAAATGTATATCATTGTTACTTTAATTCGAATTTCACTGACCAGTAGTGAGATTGAAGGTCTATTTCTCTGCATGGTGGCCATTTGGACTTTCTCATGTGTGAATTTCCCATTCACATCCTTTGCCTCATTATTCCAGTAGTCTTATCCTTGCCAATTTGTAAAAATCTCTGTAAATTACAGATGTTAATACTCCTATTTGCATGAAAATATCTTTCCAAATGTGCTTTTTACATGTCACTGTTTAGATGGTCTTATGTCTACTTTATTATTTTTTTCATTTCAAACAATAAGCTTCATTTTTGCAAATATATTCTCCCATTCTGTAGGTTGTCTTTTAGTTTTGTTGACTGTTTCTTTTGCTGTGCAGAAGCTTTTTATTTTGATTAAGTCCCAATAATTCATTTTTGCTTTTATTTCTCTTGCCTTCATGGATGTATCTTGCAAGAGGTTGCTGTGGCCAAGTTCAAAAAGGGTGTTGCCTGTGTTCTCCTCTAGGATTTTGATGGATTCTTGTCTCACATTTAGATCTTTCATCCATTTTGAGTTTATCTTTGTGTATGGTGTAAGAGAATGGTCTAGTTTCATTCTTCTAATGTAGATGTCCAATTTTCCCAGCACCTTTTATTGAAGAGACTGTCTTTTTCCAGTCTTTCCTGCTTTGTCGAATATTAGTTGACCATAAAGTTGAGGGTCCATTTCTGAATTCTCTATTCTGTTCCACTGATCTATGTGTCTGTTTTTGTGCCAGTACCACACTGTCTTGATGTCCACAGCTTTGTAGTACAACCTGAAATCTGGCATTGTGATGCCCCCAGCTCTGGTTTTCTTTTTTAATATTCCCCTGGCTATTTGGGGTCTTTTCTGATTCCACACAAATTTTTTATAAATTTATTTTTTATTGGTATTCAACACAAATCTTAAGATGATTTATTCCAACTCTCTGAAGAAAGTCCATGGTATTTTGATAGGGATTGCATTGAACATGTACATTGCCCTGGGTAGCATAGACATTTTCACAATATTAATTCTTCCAATCCATGAGCATGGAATATTTTTCCATCTCTTTGTGTCTTCCTCAATTTCTTTCAGAAGTGTTCTGTAGTTTTTAGGGTATAGATCTTTTACGTCTTTGCTTAGGTTTATTCCTAGGTATCTTATGCTTTTCAGTGCAATTGTAAATGGGATTGACTCCTTAATTTCTCTTTCTTCAGTCTCAGTGTATAGAAATGACACTGATTTCTGGGCATTGATTTTGTATCCTGGCACACTGTCAAATTGCTGTATGAGTTCTAGCAATATTGGGGTGGAGGCTTTTGGGTTTTCTATGTACAGTATCATGTCATCCGCAAAGCGGAAGAGTTTGACTTCTTCTTTGCCAATTTGAATGCCTTTTATTTCTTTTTGTTGCCTGATTGCTGAGGCTAGGACTTCTGGAACTATGTTGAATAGCCGTGGTGAGAGTGGACATCCCTGTCATGTTCCTGATCATAGGGGAAAGGCTCCCATTCTCTTTCCCCATTGAGAATGATATTTGCTGTGGGCTTTTCGTAGATGGCTTTTAAGATGCTGAGGAATGTTTCCTCTATCCCTACACTCTGAAGAGTTTTGATCAGGAATGGATGCTGTATTTTGTCAAATGCTTTCTCTGCATCTATTGAGAAGATCATATCAGATAAAGGGCTAGTATCCAAGATCTATAAAGAACTTATTAAACTCAACAACAAAGAAACAAACAATCCAATCATGAAATGGGCAAAAGACATGAACAGAAATTTCACAGAGGAAGACATTGGCATGGCCAACAAGCACATGAGAAAATGTTCCATATCACTTGTCATCAGGGAAATACAAGTCAAAACCACATTGAGATGCCACCTCACAAGAGTGAGAATGGTGAAAATTAACAAGACAGGAAACAATAAATGTTGGAGAGGATGTGGAGAAAGGGGACCCCTCTTGCACTGTTGGTGGGAATGTGAACTGATGCAGCCAGTTCTGGAAATGGCTGTGTGGAAAACTCTGGAAAACTGTGTGGAGGTTCCTCAAAGAGTTAAAAATAGATCTGCCCTATGACCCAGCAATTGCACTGCTGGGGATTTACCCCAAAGATACAGATCCAGTGAAATGCCAGAACACCTTCACCCTGATGTTTATAGCAGCAATGTCCACAGTAGCCAAACTGTGGAAGGAGCCTCGGTGTCCATCGAAAGATGATGGATAAAGAAGCTGTGGTTTATGTATACAATGGAATATTCCTCAGCCATTAGAAACGACAAATACCCACCATTTGCTTCGACATGGAGGGAACTGGAAGGTATTATGCTGAGTGAAATAAGTCAATTGGAAAAGAACAAACATTATATGGTCTCATTCATTTGGGGAATATAAAAATTAGTGAAAGGGAATAAAGGGAAAGGAGAGAAAATGAGTGGAAATATCAGTGAGGGTGACAAAACATAAGAGACACCTAACTCTGGGATATGAACAAGGGGTAGTGGAAAGGGAGGTGGGCGGAGGATTGGGGGGACTGGGTGATGGGCACTGAGGGGGGCACTTGGCGGGATGAGCGCTGGGTGTTATGCTAAATGTTGGCAAATTGAACTCCAGTAAAAAAAATTAAAAATGAGCTTCATTTTTTAATGAAATTATAGTCCTACTATAATATAAAAATTATATAATTATTATAGTCCTAATATAATTAATTACTCAGTATAAATATTGTATACTGTTTTTTAAAACTTTTTTTTTCAAATTTTCGCTTAAATTCTAGTTAGTTAACATATAGTGTAATATTGGTTTGAGGAGTAGAATATAGTGATTCATCACTAACGTATAACAACCAGTGCTCAAAACAAGTGCCCTCCTTAATACTGATCGTACGTTTAAGCCATCCTTCCACCCACCTCTCCTCCATCAATCCTCAGGTTTTTTCTCTATAGTTAAGAGTCTCTGATGGTTTGCTTCTCTCTTTTTTCCTCCTTCTCTTATCTTCATCTATTTTGTTTCTTAAATTCACATGAGTGAAATCATACCGTATTTGTCTTTCTCTGACTAACATAGTAGCATAATGCACTGTAGCTCCATCCATGTTGTTGCAAATAGCAAGATTTTATTCTTTTGGTGGCTGACTAATATTGCACAGTATATATATACCACATCTTCTTTATCCATTTATCAATTGATGGACACTTGGGCTCTTTCCACAATTTGGCTATTGTTGATAATACTACTATCAACATCAGGGTGCAGGTGCCCCTTCAAATCAGTATTTTTGATTTTCTAAATTTTCTGTTTTGATTGAGATGGTTTCATCGCTTCTTGGCCTTTTGGCTAAGTTCAAATGATTGAAATGGTTTGCACAGTTCCTAAAAGAAGTGTATTCCATTTCCTAGGAAGTTTTTGCACCCCACTTTTAAGTCTTTATCCATATTGAAGTAGTTTAGGTTAAGGTGACCTGATACCACTTATTAAATAATCCAGCCTATCCCAATAATTAAAATGCCATCCTTGTTATATAACATAAATGTTATATTCTAGGATATACTTTTGGATTCCATTACTGGGTTTCAATTAATGGGATAGTATTTCCTTCCCACAGCTTCATCTCCAACAATCTTTCATTGCTTTATTTACACATATGATCCTTTTAAATAACAGATACTGGGATGCCTGGGTGGCTCAGTGGTTGAGCATCTGCCTTCAGTTCAGGTCGTGATCCAGGGGTCCTGGGATCGAGTCCTGCATCAGATTCCCCACAGGGAGCCTGTTTCTGCCTGTGTTTCTGTGTCTCTCATGAATAAATGAATAAAATCTTTATAAAAAATAACTAAATAAATAAATAAATAACAGATACCGAGGTTTTGTTTTCAAATGCAACCTGATAGATTACCTATTCCCATCAATTGTAACAAGTAGGATACTTGATTTTATTTCTGCAGTTTCCTTTAAGTAAATAATTTATTTTACGTTTTTGCTTTCTTTTCCTTATTTATGGCTGGCTTAAATTGTTTTTCATTGTATTTTTTCTTCTTGGAAATTTCAACATACTTAGTTATTAGTTATTTTTTCTGGAACTCAAAATTGGATGCATTTATTTTTCCACTAGTATTACAGAAATTATTAGCCCCATCAAATGTTAGTTATTTCTCTTACCTAAGCCCTAACCTTAGAAGAGGCTTTTAATGACTGTCACTTCTGTCCTCTCCTCTTCTCATTCTTTACTCTTGAAAAGGCTTTTTAACGTTTTTATTTCCTCTTCCCTCCCCCACTTCTATTTCTAGTGATTAGGTTTTGCTGAGATAGTATCTGATGCTCTAAACTCTTACTAGGTAGGATGTTTCTTAAAGTAGGTTGCTTCCACTGCAAGCATTGAAATTATATATTCATTGCATTGAACACACCCCCTCCTCAGGTTTCATTGTTCACCACTATTTCCTCTCTGCATTTTTTCCTCTATTGAGATTTGAATTCTGATTTTTATCTTGCTTTAGAGTTCTTAATCCTGTATTTTTCTCAGTGGGCATATGTGAATAATGATTTTTAATTCAGAACCATTTTCTCTCACTGTTTATTATTTTTCCCCTATCTCTTTTTTCTCTTCTCAAACTTCGAAATATTCAATGATATTAAGGGTTTCTTTAATTCTTAGGATGCCAGTAGTAATAAAATAAAGCCGGTTTAGCCATTTAATGATAACTGGTGAAGCTGAATGATGGGTTCATGGGGTTCACCATACTCTTTCTTTTGCCATTGTGTATATTTGGAGTTCTCCACAATGAAAAATTAAAAGTTAAAAAAAAAACCATAAGTCACCATTCATTTTACTTTTGAACAGATAAATGAAACATTTCATGGATCCAAACTGAGAAGACAGTATGTTAAATCTCATGTTGTCCAAGTAAGGTATGTAAAATCACCCAAGAAGCACAGAGCAGAAAATTCTGTTCACTTCATGCCTCATCTTCACTTGGTATAAATTCAAAGGATGAAATAAATTTTAGTTTGAGGCTTCAAAAGCACTAGCATTTTCAAATGTAAAAAAAAAAAAAAAGATATTCAAGATCTTTTGGAAAATTATTTAACCAGAACCAATTCTGATTGATTATGAGTTTCAGGTAAAGGTTGCATGGGTTTGTTTTTTATTTGAAGGCACAAGGTCACAAGACAAATATAAAGTTTTGGTTTTTATTTGAAGGCACAAGGTCAGAAGACAAATATAAAGTCAGGAGATTATTTCAATATAGGAAAAAAATGGAGAAGATAAGAAAGCCATATACAGAATATCTGGTCTGGGGGGAGCAAACTAATAGGTAGCCAAATCTAGCTTAAAGACTCGTGGATTAAATGTAAAGGTTGGGGGGTGCCTGGGTGGCTCAGTCAAACATCTGCCTTTAGCTCAGGTCATGATCTCAGGGTCATGGAATTGAGCCCCATATTGGCCTCCCCACTCAGTGGGGAGTCTGCTTCCCCCTTTCGCCTGCCTCTCCTCCCCAAGCTTGTGCTTGCTCTTTCACTATCTCAAATAAATAAATAAAATCTAAAAATTAATTAATTAATTAATTAATTAATGTAGAAGTTGGGAAATATTACATAAAAGACATAATTCTCAGAATGTGTTGAAAAGTAAAAAGATCTGGCAATACAAGACCCAAATCCCCAAGTGGTAACAGTATTAAGTCTGACTTGGTCAAGGCCTTTGTACTTGCTATTCCTTCTTTCTGGGATTTTTCTCCCTCAGTTCTCACGACTCACTCCTTGTCATTGGGACCTCACTTCAAAGAGGCCTTCACTGAAGGAGGGAAACTGAGTGGGGAAAAATTAGAGAGGAAGACAAGCCATGAGAGACTCCTAACTCTGGGAAACAAACAAAGGGTTGTGGAAGGAGAGGTGGGTGAGGGTTTGGGGTAACTGGGTGATGGGCACTGAGGAGGGCACTTGATGGGATGAGCATGGGGTGTTATACTATATGTTGGCAAATTAAATTTAAACAAACGTTTGAAAAAAAAAGAATCCTTCCCTGAAGCTGTCTATAATATTGCCACCTCCAACCTTCAAGTCATTGCTGTCTTCTTCATAGAACACACATTGAAGGTTATTTTATACCTTCATTTTCTTGTTTATCTGTTTCTCTTACTAGCATGAGAGCAGGCACCTTGGGCTCTTATATGCTGGTAGTGGATGTAGCTCTGGTACCTAGAATGCTGTCTGCTATATTGCCTGGACTAATACACATTTGTTAAGTGAATGACTGACTGAATGGCTGAACTGAAACTTCAAGAATGGAAAGGAAAACTGCCAATGGAAAAGAATTAGATGCATTTGTCATATAAAACTAAAGATTATTTTATGAGTCAAGAGAAGGTAATATTAAAATAACTTTTAGTTCATGATTTCAGTGTAAAAGAGGGTCATATGATTCTGATGATGTCAGATTAAGAATCCATATGTTGTATTTAGTTTATTTTTAGATTGTTATCCCATCCAGGAGAAAAGTTCAGAGTGACATCTATGGTTTGACAAAATCTTTAAAATCAACAGAGCAATACAATATGCCTTGTCTATTCCATGAGAAGTAAAGGGTTTGTCTCTATAAATAACATAAGAAAATACTAGCATTGCACCTGCGTAAAAGCAGAAGAGGTGAGAATACTTAGTAAATTGACATATAACTACTAAATGCTGAGTACGGTACCTAGGAAATAAAAAGAATACATGTATAGTGCTTAGAGGAGGAGCATCTGGTGTACGTATGTCCTAAAACATAAAATAATAAAAGGTTATATAAAACTTAGCTAATCCATTACCTAGAATTACCCTGGAAAAATATTATTAAAATAATAAAGCTTTGCAATTACTTAGAAAATCTTGGATCTTAGCCATGGCTTCTGTTTTTGTTCACGGGTATTATGAAGGTTTGCAAGTGGATGTTTTCAAGATCTCTCTTGAGTCACATACTCAGAGGTTGTTGTGGATTTTCAGATGCATAAATATAGAGAAATGCCTGGGAAGAAGGGAGGAAGTACAGAAACATAGAATAGAGCAGAATAGATATCTCATCAAGTCAGAAATAGTTAACCCCTCTTAAAATTTCTGGATAGTACACTTGAATCTTCAAGTCAGAATTACAAATAAAATAAATCCAGTCTAAGGTGTTTGCTCAGTCATGATTTCCAACAGATGAGAGAGAAACTGGCCCACTCTTGCAAACTGTGCCTCCACCAAAACAAAAATAAAAACAAAAAACAAAAACCAGGGGATGCCTGGGTAGCTCAGCAGTTGAGCATCTGCCTTAGGCTCAGGGCATGATCCCTGAATCCTGGGATCGAGTCCCACATCAGGCTCCCTGAGAGGAGCCTGCTTCTCCCTCTGCCTGTGTCTCTGCCTCTCTCTGTATTTCTCATGAATAAATAAATAAAATCTTTAAAAGCAAAACAAATGAAAACACACACATACACACAAGAAAACCAAGATAATAAATGATTCTTTCATTTCACCTGTTAAGTTTCATTCTGTTATGTGCTATTGGCCCTATGCTCTTAGAGACATCATGGATTTATTATACATAGATATACTTATACTAATAAATTTTTTGCACAGCACTGACATTTACAAAATACCTCCATGTACATTAATTTATATGGTGTGTACAATAACCCAGTAAATAATATTATCCCCATTACAGAGATGAAGAAATTTGCTGAAGTACAAAGAATGCCAACCACCTGCTGTAGTCAAGGAGTTAGCAGATGGTGAATCTAGAATACAAACACAGCTCCTCTGAGTCTAAATCACACTCTCTTTACTGTTCACCATGGACATAAAGTGCCATTTCTACCCCCCGAGAGTGGAATAGCTGCCAGGAGCTCTGCTTAGCAAAATTATAAAATGACTCCATTAAGAATGATCAAGGCTCCAGTAATAAAATTATAATTTATTTGTCTGTTTCTATTCTGCAGCCGAGCCCAAGGGAAAGTGATAATACATGCTGTGCTGAAGTTTAAATCCTGTTTTAAAAATACTGCAGCAAAATTTCGAGATAGGATTGAAACCACTTTATATCAGAAGCTAAAAGGCAAAACTGGGTCTTTATGTATAGATTCTTCTTCATTTAAATTTTCAGGTAAGTCTTTTTGTGTATGGTATAGAGTGATTTTCAAGTTTTAATTTTAATATAGTGTTTTTTGTAAAAATTAAAAACAACACTTCCTTCTTAAATATGATTTAATATACATTGATTACTGCTTTTAACCACTGTTAAAGTAATCAGGGTCTATGTTTTAATCAATGTCTTGATATAATACCATTCTTGTACTCCTGGAATTAAACTTTACTTGATGATAGAGTTTAAAAAAAAAAAGTAGTCAGGGACCCAAATAACATTTCTTTGCAAAACAAGGCAGCCATAAACTCTTAATGGCTTGTTCTGTGGGTTGTGATTTCTCCCTGAGTTCTTTTGGCTATTTCAAGAATCTAGGCTCCTAGATTCTTCCAGAAATGAGTTTGAAATGAGTTTGAATTTGAATGAGTTTGAATCTCTTTATTTTCAAGCCTACTTCCTCATAGGCTTTTAATGGACTTTCTCTCTCTCTCACTCATAAGTACAATCTAATTCTTTTTTTATTTTTTTTAATTCCAGTATAGCTAACATACAGCGTTATATTAGTTTCAGGTGTACAATTATACAATCTAATTCTTATTCTTGGTCACCTAACAATATTGTGAAAGACAGCTTCTAAAAGGTAGAGACAAATGTCCCTTCATGCCCAGGATAATGAGTGTCTCTCTGGTATAGCCAATGCTTGGCACAGCTAAGCTTGGCCATCAATTCTCTGCTATCACATGTTTGACCAAGGCAGAAAAGTATCCCTGACCCTATAGGAAAGACTAAAAGGATGAAATGTTTGTGAAAAAAATAAATCTAGGCCAAGGGTTCATTTGCATAGAACATCAAACGGATCAAAAGCAAAACCTGAACATGCTTCCCCTGGATAAGAAACCATTAGGTTATTGAAATGTGACTCTTCTCAGGTTTAGATGCTTTCTCTTAGAACCTTCCTTCTCACACAGCTTATCCTATGTGTGGTGACCTCAAAAGAACACAGAGAAATAGAGCAGATCTGCAATTTATAGAGAATTTGCCACCAAAGATATATTCTTAAAAATTCATCTGCTAAAAACATGAATTCATATGTAAAGAAACAGCATTAGATTTCCACTATTTTCTTCAGTAATTCTATTTATTACAATGCCACCCTACTATTTTAGGAAGGGTGTCACTTAACAGTGACTGTTAAGTGTAATACACTTAAGTACAGATGGTGCTTTGGTATTGTCTTGGCCTCTACTTGTTGCTTAGAAACCCCCTCTTCTTCCTCTTTCATCCTTCATCAGAAGTTAGATGCCTTGTGAAACCAGGGGTTCGCAGGTAGAGTACCAAACCCAGCAGCCAACTGTACTGGTTCTGCAAAACCACAATGAAATGAGTTAACACAAAACTCACATTTAAGACAGCTCTTAGTTAGGTGATTATGAATCTTCATTGGTCACCACGTAAACATGTCTCTGGTTTAGGGATTTATGAAAACCTTAGTTAGATAATCAAGGTTGTTGTCACAAGGTTGCTGCTATCTTATTGACAGTCTGACCTTATGTTTTCTGGTTAGTTTAGTTGCTTAGAGCCTGCTCCTAAGTATGTCAATATTGCTGAATTTTATTTTTATACAAGCTGCTTAACAAAGAGGAAGAAGTCACTACTTCCCACAGCTGTGGCTTGGACACCACTGGCCTTCTCTACTAGTTACAACATGGCTAAATACAGAACTAAGGTTCCTATATTATTATGTCTAGAAAGAGAAGATACAAAATAGTGGTTAAGACCTGCTGAGATTTTTTTAAAGATTTTTTTTTTATTTATCTATTCATGAGAGTCACACAGAGAGAGGTTGAGACACAGGCAGAGGGAGAGGCAGGCTCCATGCAGAGAGCCCAATGCGGACCCGGATCCAGGGTCTCCATGATCACACCCCGGGCCGAAGGTAGCACTAAACCGCTAAGCCACCAGAGCTGCCAGACCTGCTGAGATTTTAATCCCAGGTCCACTGTATATCAACTGTGTGACTTTGGAAAAATTGCTTAACATTTCTGCACCTCAGTCTAAACACTTCATCATGGTGATGGCAAGAATAAAAAATAATGCATACGGCTGCTGTATTTCAAAGACCTCATGCACTTTAAAAAACAGGACTAGGGTAAAGTAATATTAATTAGTTTTCAGAGAAAAAAAACAGTAAAAATGTATGTCCTATGGATTATATATTTGCAAGTCAACTTTATATATGTGTATATGCTATTATTTTTATCAGTAGGCCGCCCAAATCTTCTCCCCCAAACTTAGACTTCACTATGGATGAGGAGTCAGAAACTTCACTATGGATGTGGGGGGGAGGGGGGGTCATTGTCCTTTTCCCAAGTACTTTCCCCACACTTCAAAGTACTAGTGCAGTAGGGGCAACTCCATATCCCCCTACCCCTAAACCCCCACCAAAAACAAATTACTTCATCTGACAGAGCTTTAACTTTTTCACCTTTTTTTTTTAATTTTTATTTATTTATGATAGTCACAGAGAGAGAGAGAGAGAGAGAGGCAGAGACATAGGCGGAGGGAGAAGCAGGCTCCATGCACCCGGAGCCTGATGTGGGATTCGATCCCGGGTCTCCAGGATCACGCCCTGGGCCAAAGGCAGGCGCCAAACCGCTGCGCCACCCAGGGATCCCACTTTTTCACCTTTATAAAGGAGATCATGATTGATATACTTTATAGTAGAAGTGTTTTTTCTGAAAAAAAAGAAAAATGAACACACACATCTAAAGCCCTTAGTGCAGTGTCTAACGTAGAGACCAAAAAAACAGTAACCAAGATAGATTTTCTTCTATATATATACTTTGTAAGAGTATTTTGCCAGAGATCATGGTTATTCTTCTGGTAACTGTATTCTTGAATATTCACTGCACACCAATGGAATCTTAGGGAACATATCTATGTGCCTTTGATATATAGATTCAAGGCAGGGCAATAGCCCAATGTAAAAATGTTACAAGCCCCAAGGATGAAGTACATCAGTGGTAGTTGAATCAAGGGATGAAAAGTACTGTTTTTGCAGAAATAATAAGTTAATCAACTTAAGTGCCCATCAATGTTTCAGTACTTGATAATTACACCTACCCCAGGAAAACTGCTTTATGTAATTCTTAGTAATAATACTAAATAATTATTGGCTTAATTTATTTTTTCATTTATCAAATAAATACTGACTGAATACTGACTTTGGGCCAGGAAATTTGGATAAAATTCTCACTTCCCATTTTTTGCTTATGCTAATAGGAAATTCATTTCTTTTTCTTATGCACATACCAAATGATATTGGAATGAGTATCTAAAAAGGATATTGGCTGATTTTTTTAAAAAAAATAGTTTGCCATCTATCATCATGACTAAAAGGATAAATCTCACAGGATTTCCACTTAGAATTTGAATTCTCTATAACTGTCATGCAGGTTAAGTTATTTATTCCAGATCAGTGGCAAAATCAGGAATAGTGAAAATGGGTTACTGATTTCTGGTCCAAATTAAATTCATGAAAAGTGCATTATTTATTGCACTGTGGGCATTTAGAAGAACTTAAAGTTGAAAAAGACCTTAGCAATCTCTGGTCTGGTAGCCTTATTTGTAGGTAAAGAAGAGTCAATGAAATAAAATTCACTCTAAGTCATAAAATAAAGTCTCGGGCAAACCTGATTCTTTAAGCCGTATGTTCTGATTTTGAGTACATTCTCAACACTACTTCATGAATCAGTTTAGAACTGAGAGCTGCACTAAAAATCTACTTAAGATGCAACTTTTAAAATTCCAGTGTAAAAAAATATCTGGCTTCTTCTTTTAAATCTGAAGTCAATCGTTGCAGATCAAAATCTTTTAAACTCTGACCTCAGTGTTAACATCAATGAAGAAAGCATGTAAATCCATATCTAACTTAAAGAATTGCTGAGAGGAGTTGAAATCAAATATTATGCAATATTAACAATTATCAACAGTTATGAAGTACTTGAACAAACAAGGTACTAGGTACTGTAGGGAAATTTAAGAGAAAAAGAATATTGTCCCTCTCAGCAAAAAGCCTATAAAATAAATAAATACATATACGCAGATATATATTTAAGCTTACACTGATTTAGTGTATATGAAAAACACAAGCAGTATGACTATTACACAAATATATTTTAAGCTTATCTAGTATAAACAGTGTAATGTGGATTGGACCTAATACTGTCATCAGCTTGTGAAATGAATGATCGCAAGTATGCTACTAATAGACATTGCCACTCCCAGATTTAGGATGCAAAGAATGCTTCAATTATTAATACCCATGAACACAACGTTTAATTTTCCAGTCATTCCTGAATTCCATGAAAAATTACATCTACTACTTTCCAAGGTACTAACAACCAGTATTTATGGAGTGCATTCTTTAGTTAGATAGCCACGTTTTTTCCACCAATTCTAAACTCTCCTAAGGCAAGTTCCTTAACTTAATACCATTGACTTCAATGGGAAAAATTTTTATGCATTCCCAAATCTCTGAATTTCTGTTTACTTGCACTTAATTGACATCACATTCCCTTAAAATAGAGATGATAGGGGCACCTGTGTGGTTCAGTCAGTTAAGTGTCTGCCTCCTGACCAGGTCATGATGTCAGGGTCCTGGGATGGAGCCCTCAGTCAGGCTCCCTACAGCGGGAGTCTGCTCCTCCCTCTGCCTCTTCCCTTAACACACCTCCCCAACTCGTGCTCTTTTTCTCTCTCAAGTAAATAAATAAAATCTAAAAAAAAAAAATAGAGATGATAACCTCAATATTTAAAATTGGCTAACATAGTCAATTTTCCTTTATTACTTATTTTATAGTATGATTACTCACATGATCTTGTTATTTCATATTTTAATGACCGAAACAGAACATACATATAATACCTAATGTTTATGCAATTTAAATTTTAATGCATACAAAGAAAGAACAAGTAAAACAATGCAAATTATATCTCACCAAACAAGTTGACCTCACAGCATGATGCACTTGACACTGACTGTCATAAACTATCACTCCAAGAGCTAAGAAAAAAATGTAACACTAGACTAGATGCACCAACTACAGGACTGCAAGGATGACTACATGGTGGCTCTCCTAAAAGTTCTGGAAGGAAAAACTGAAGTCATTCCTTGTAAAAGTGAAAAAATGCCTCATAAGCTAAGTAGAGTTTTAACTGAAACACCTTATAAAGTAGAATGCTCATAATTTTAATGAGTATATAGAAAAATAATAATCATTTCCTACACAAAGATGCCTTGTATATATACTGGTACACTTAGCTATCTATTGAATAAGTATGAGAAATATTTTAAATACTTATGCTAAATCATATTTGTTCAAGTAAAAACTCAAATTATGTGGAAGTAATAGAAAGAATAAGAACACAGAACTCTATATACAAGGATGACGATCCTAACCCATTATTAAGAGTGTTACAAGAGGAAGAATGAAGCTCTGTCCTACCACTCATTTGGGAGCAGCTGGCAAGCACTGAGATATGGATGATGATGTTAGTAGAACACATTCTTTCACGTGGCTTGATCCTGAGATAATGCATGGCTTCACTTCTACTATGCTTTTAAGGAACCAATCATTCTTTAATGATTCTTTAATCCTAGAGGACATTTTCTAAAAGCATAGGATTGCCCAGAGTGTCCTTTCTTAACAAAGAATCAATGCTCTATAAACCTGTTTTATCAGCAAATAGTTTCTTAGAATATTCTTAGTGTAAGACCTTGACCATTCAAAATACCTTGGAAGTAACTCTTCTAAATAGGCAAATTTTCCAAATACTTTATTTTTAAATTTTTATTTAGTCAAGAGATAGAGAAAGAGTGAGCATGAGCAGGACAGGGAGAGGGAGAGAGAGAAGGGGAGAGAGAGAAGCAGACTCCCTGTTGAGCAGAGAGTCCAACATGGTGCTCCATCCAGGACTCCAAGATCATGACCTGAGCCAAAGGAAGATGCTTAACTCATTGAGCCACCCAGATGCCCCCCCCTTTTTTTAAGGTTTTATTTATTTATTTATTTATTTATTTATTTATTTATTTATATTTTACTTTTTTGACAAATAGCGAAAGTCTCTTTAAAACATTTTTTTTTCAAAAACCTTTCTCAAATTCAACACCTACTTTTCTGGCATCGCTATGGACATTCATTAATATATAATGGGTATTGTAGTTCCCTTAGGGAAATGTAGGATTATTGGTGCCCTCAATAAATGATCCTAATATTTAGGGTTTTCAGCTCTTATGTTTGTTCTTTTTATTTTATTTCTTTCTCATACTTCAATGTCAAGCAGAATTCTTGCTATCACTTCTGTTTTCTGTGTTCTTTCTTCTACCTTCTCCAAATTTCTTTTAAATATTTCATAGTAATTTATACATAAAAATTGGAAAAAGTAAATAGCCTTTGAATGAGGGTGTCTAGGACCTCATTACTTAATTAAATAAGCTCTAGTGAGTTAACTTTTTATATAACTTTTGACTCCTCAGACACCATTGTTTCCTGATTCTTGACTTTATTCCAGAGAAAATGTTGCCAAGTCTCCTAAAAGATTTGGAGCATTATTCCTGTTGGTATTTCAAAATGTCTTCCAGTAAAGCTAGATATTTATTTAAAATAATATTTAAGGATTTTAAAAATGCAGCCTCAAGCTTTGAGTTTGACATGCACATTATTAAATAATACAACTATGTATTAGACATGCCTGGAACACAGACATTACTGTCCTAACTGATATCCAACATTATCCATCTGAAGTTGGATAGATCTGTGTGATTAATTTTATGTGGCAACTTGACTGAACCACAGGATGGTTAGATAGCTGGTTAGATATTACTTCTGGGTATATCTGTGAGGATGTTTCCGGAAGATATTAACATTTGAATTAATGGACTGAGTAAACCTGATTGCCTTCCCCATTGTGTGTGGGGGCATAATCCAACCCATTAAAGGCCTAAATAGGATAAAAAGATACAGAAAGGGTAAATTCTCTCTTTCTGCCTGATTGTTGAGCTAGAACATTGGTTTTCTCCTCCCCTGGTACAGGAATTCACACCATTGGCAATCCATTTCTCAGGCCTTTGGATTTGAACTGGAGTTATACCACTGGCTTTATGGGTCTACAGCTTACAGAGGGCAGATCAGAGGACTTCTCAGCCTTCATAATTGCTTCTGAGCCAATTCCTCATAAAACATAAATGAATGAATGAATAAATAAATAAACAAATACTTCTGTTTCTCTAGAGAACTCTAATATAACCTGCAAGAGTACACAGCCAGTCACCATCAAGCCCAAACAATCTCAAATTTGCTATGGGCTTTCAGACAGCCTACTTGCCTCACATACTCCTAAGAGTACTTACTGTACTCTTACTATAGGTATTAACTGTACATATAGCTAGACTAATGTCCCTTTCACCCTCAGGTTTGTTCTAGCTTTTTATCATTTCCTAAGAACCTAAGCCTTTGGGGCCATTACACTTCTTATGCCCAGCCTGAATGAGTTATAAGAGTGGTGAGTTTTAAGTTCAAGAGTTTACACTTTGGTAGGGTCTGTTAAAGTCCATTAAATTACAAAAAATACAAGGCCAAAGTTTTGCTTTCTAAAATTTTATTTGATAGTATTGCATAAAATGAGCTAGAGGGGAGAGTTTTTAAGCAGAGAGATTGGTTAAAAAAGAAAATGGTGCAAATGTGAAGAATTGAAAATAATACTAGATGGGATGCCTGGGTGGCTCAGTGGTTGAGCATCTGCCTTGGGCTCAGGTTGTGATCCCAGGGTCCGACTCTGCCTCTCTCTGTGTGTCTCTCATGAATAAATAAATAAAATCTTTAAAAAAAAAATAATAATACTAGAAATAGTGACATATATCAGAGAGATTATATTTATAGAATTGACAGAACTTAAATGGTGTGAGGCATAACAGTGAGAGGAATTGAATACAATATTCAAGTTTTAAGTTTGAGGAATTAGTGGCATGATAACTTCATATAAAATAGCAGACAAGAGAGACATAGTAGAATATAGATGATTAGCTTACATTTTGAGTACTAGAATATACATTTCCAGATAAAATTACTGTTAAGAGGATAGAAAGACAAGCTACAGACTGGAAAAAAAATTTTACACCACTTACAAAGGACTAGTATCTAAAATATAGAGATAACTCTCAAAACCAGTAAAAAAAAAAAAAAATCAATCAATTTAGAAAACAGGCATGGGATGCCTGGGTGGCTCAGTGGTTTAGCCCCTGCCTTCAGCCCAGGGCATGATCCTGGAGTCCAAGGATCGAGTCCCACACTGGGCTCCTGCATGGAGCCTGCTTCTCCCTCTGCCTATGTCTCTGCCTCTGTGTGTGTGTGTCTCTCATTAATAAATAAATAAAATCTTTTAAAAAAAAAACAGGCAAAAGATGTGAAGAGATATTTAACCAAAAAGAGTATACAGATAGCAAATAAGCACTTGAATAGGTGTTCAATATCATTAGCAATTAGAGAAATACAACTTAAAACTACAATAAGATATTGCTACATTTACAGGAATGGCTTAAAAAATTTTAAATGATGGCAAAACCAAATGCTGGCAAAGATATGGAGGAATTGAATCATCCATACTATACTTCTGGGGATTTAAAATGGTACATCCATTCTGGAGAACAGTTTGGTTGGGGTTTCTTGGGGGGGGGGTGGTATTTTTTTAATTAAAAATGCAAAAGCCATAAAACCCATTAATTCCACTCCTAGGCATTACCCCAGACAAATGATGGTTGTGTTCATCCAAAAATGTATACATGATCTCTAAAGCAGCTTTATTCCTAATAGCCAAAAACTTAAAACAATCCAGATATCCTTCAAGAAGTTAAGGGTTAAACAAACTTGAGCACATCATATCATGGAATACTACTCAGTAATAAAAGAACTTGGATGAATCTCTAGAAAATTCCACTGAGTGAAAGAAGCCAATCCAGAAAATTACATACTGTATGATTCTATTTATATGAATATATAACATTCTTGAAATGACAAAATTATAGAAAGGGAGAACAGATTAGTGGGTACCAAGGATTAAGGTGGGAGTAGGATTGGAAATAAGTAGTTGTGACTATTAAAGAGCAACATGACAAATTCTTTTTTTTTAAGATTTTATTTATTCATTCATTCATGGGAGACACAGAGAGAGAGAGGCAGAGACACAGGCAGAGGGAGAAGCAGGCTCCATGCAGGGAGCCTGACGGACTCGATCCCAGGTCTCCAGGATCAGGCCCTGGGCTGAAGGCGGCGCTAAACCGCTGAGCCACCCGGGCTGCCCAACACGACAAAGTCTTGTGGTGATGGAAATGTTTTGTATTTGACAGCATCAATGTCAATATCCTGGTTTTGATATTTTACAATAGTTTTGAAGATGTCTTTACATCTCTAAGAGCTATTATTACCTTTGGGGGAAATTTGGAAAAGGGTACACAAATATTATTTATTACAAATGCATCTGAGTCTGCTATTATAATAAAATTTTTTTAAAAATTATACTTACATACACATTTCTTGGGATTAGATATTAGACATCCTGATAAGTTTGGCTCTTTATCTCTTATGTTCCTAGATTTCTGGGTTACTGTTGTAACAAATATTATTTAAATGGGTCATAGCATGAGGTTTTTTTTAAAAGATTTTATTATTTATTCATGAGAGACACAGAGAGAGAGGCAGAGACACAGGCAGAGGGAGAAGCAGGCTCCTCTCAGGGAGCCCGATGCAGGACTCAATCCCAGGACCCGGGGATCACGACCCGAGCCAAAGGCAGGTGCTCAACCACTGAGCCACTCAGGCGCCCAGCATGAGTTTTTTAAATGTCTTTGAGAAGCTTGGCAATATTTTTAAGACTAAAAGTCTAGCACTATGGAGTTACTCCTACCATAATATAATAATGATATTTTATCTTCCATTCCAGCAGACTAAAATCTTTTCTACTGAAGTATAATTGATATGCAACATTAATTACATTCATTTCAGGTGTACAACATAACGATTCAATATCTGTATATATTGCCAAATGAACACCACAATCACTCTAGTTAACAACTGTCACCATAAATATTTATTTAAAACATTTTCTTAAAAAAATAAATAAAAAATAAAACATTTTCTTGTCATGAGAACTTTTAAGTTCTGTTCTCTTAGGAAGTTTCAAAAATGCAATATGGTATTAATGATAGTCACGATGCTGTACATTACATCCCCATGTACATAGCTTATGTATTTTATAAGTGGAAAATAACCCCCTTTAGACTCACTTCTCCCATTTTGCCCAACTCCCCCCACCCCACATTGATTGATTTGCAGATATTGAACAAACCTTGCACCCCTAGGATAAATCCCACTTAATCATGATGTATGATTCTTTTAAGCCATTGTTGAATGCAGTTTGCTAATATTTTATGAGGATTTTTGCATCCTTGTTCATCAGAGACATTGACCTATATATATATATTTTTTTTTTTCTCATGACATCCTTCTTTGTTTGGTGTCAGGTTAATACTGACTTCATGAGTTTGGGGTGTTCCCTCATCTTCTACCTTTTGGAAAAGTCTGAAAAGAATTGGTATTAATTCTCCTATAAATGTTTGATAGAATTCACCAGTGAAGCCATCTGTTTCTATACTTTTTTTTTGTTGGGGGCTTTTTGTTTACTGACTGAATCTCTTTAGCAGTAATTAGTCTGTTCAGATTTTGTAATCTGATGATTCAGTCTGGGTAGGTTGTATGTTTCTAGAGATTTATCTATTTCTTCTAAATTGTTAAATTGTTGGCAATATAATTGCTCATAGTAGCTTAGGATTCTCTGTATTTCTGGGTATCAGTTATAACATCTCTTTCACTTCTGATTTTATTTATTTGAAATATCCCTCTTATTTCTTAGTGAGTCTAACTAAAGCTTTGTCATTTTTGTTTCTCTTTTCAAAGAACCAGCTCTTAGCTTCACTGATCTTTTCTATGATTTATCTCTATTTTACTTATTTCTTCTCTGACACTTATTATTTCTTTCCTCATGGTAACTTTGTTCTTCTTCTAGTTCCTTGAGATGCAAAGTTAGGTTGAGATTTTTTCTTGATGTTAAAATCTTTTGACAATCACAAACACTTAATATAAGATTGGAAAGGTACTGAAACTATCAGGCAAAACCACTTTGATTCTTCTTTTTACATTACTGATGAATTCTGTATGACTCTTGCCTGCTTCTCTTATTGCAGTACACATTAAATAGCTGAAAATACCATATACTAGATGCCAGTTTTAATGTTTTTTCCCCTTAAAGTGATTTTTGTTACTGATAAGTTGTGCATCCAAGAGCTTTTATTAAAGCTCATCTAAGGAAAAAGTCAATAAGGGACCAAAAAAAAAGTCATTCAAAATATGAATAGCTCTCTTTAAAAAAAAAGAAATGTCTTTACTCAGTCTGTCAACTTGAGTCAGGAAGAAATTTAAACTTAGAGATTTCAGAATTTTTTCCTAACCAGTTTTTCCATTCTTTGTGCCTTCTACATTCTTTGTCTCTTATGTAAAATGTCTGAAGAAACACACAGGAGTCCTACGTGTTCTGAGTAAGAAAAGAATAGTTGTGGTTTGTGTTCAATGACAGGTTACTTGTGCAACTTCAAAAACCATGTAATTTTCATGGCTTTACTCATAAGTATTGCATAAAATAAGTCTACAAGTTCTCTTATGGTTATCATTGGGTCCATTAACTAATGCCTGAATATTTTTATTTTTCTGTTTTTTTAAATATGCACAGTTGCCAGAAGAATTATTTTACTGTAGAAAAAATACATTTTAAACAAGCAACTTAGGTAAATTCCAGAGAAAAACTTTTAATTTGTTCAGGATGAACAAAATTATTACAAGGTGATGGTTATTTTGCATCAAAAACTACTATGTGCAAACTGACAGAGAACATGAAATTAAGAAATTGTCTGAGAAGGGGCGCCTGGATGGCTCTGTTGGTTAAGCATCTGCCTTCTGTTCAGGTCATGATCCCAGGGTCCCGGGATCAGGCCTCACCTGCTCCCTGCTTAGTGGGGGATCTGCTTCTCCCTCTTCCACTCCTCTCCTTGTGCTCTCTCGCTCTCTCTCTCAGGCAAATGGCTAAATAAAATCTTCTTAAAAAATTATCTGAGAAGACAGAGCTAAGAAGTAGCTTCATATATTTCTTAAGGAAAGCAATGGATATGAACTGAAAGAAATCCGTCCCCAAAGTATTCTCCGCTGGGTGTTACCCCAGGGCCAAGCCATCGAAGTGCTGACCTTCACAAGATGCCTAGGCCCCAGAGAGAACCAAACTAGAAACTTTTCTAAGTGAAAGTGCTAATCGTACATATTAACCTTCTATCCAATATTTGTCCTCAAAAGGGCCCCTTAGAAACACAAGCATGTCATTCCAAAAGCCTAAGACAGATGCCATTACTCACACTGTCCACTGCTCCCTGTACCAACTATCTAAATGCATTCTTCAGGACATGTTTGTCCTCTCTCCATTTTAGGAGCCTTTTGTACTGCTTAAAGGCTTAAGATCGATGATGCCTAAATATAGAATAACATCCAAATAAATTTGCATTCTTCACATTTCTTGAAATCTGCATGAAAATTTTAAAAAATTGGTGACACTGTAGAGCAATGGTGGTGGTGGCAGCCGCGCAGAGCCCGGCCGCTGAGCCCCCCAAAGTGCTGCTTCTGTGGGGCGAGCCCGCAGCCCCCCGCGGCCCCCCGCAGCCCCCCGCCCCACCGGCCGCGCTGGGCCCTCCCGGAGGCCGCCTGCAGGGCCGCCAGCCTTATGCACCTGAGCCCCAGGAGGAGGTGCTGCGCAGGAAAGAGCAGCAGCCCAGCCTGCCAGAGACCGCAAGAAAGCTCGAATGAGGGAGCTGGAACAGCAAGTGGTAGATTTGGAAGAAAAGAACCAAAAACTTTTGCTAGAAAATCAGCTTTCACAAGAGAAACCTCATGGCCTTGTAGTTGAGAGCCAGGAGTCAGGACAGCGGTTGGGGATGGAGACCCAGGCCCAGGGGAACAGAGTGAGGCCGCAGCAGGTGCACCCCCCACCCCCAGAGCATCCCCCCATGGATCCTGACAGCATTGACTCTTCAGACTCAGTCTGATACCCTGTTGGGCATTCTGTTCAACTTGGGTCCAGCCATGTCCTTCAGACATCCTTCCCCAGAGTCTACAGCCTGGAGCAGCGTCCAGGGGTCCACCCAGAAGGACCCAGCTCCTTACCGGCTTCCCCTTCTCCATCACTGGGGACCTCATCAGCCAAGCTGGAAGCCATTAATGAACTTATTCCTTCTGACCACGAATATACCAAGCCCCTAGTCTTAGAGATACCCTCTGAGTCGGAGACCCAAGCTAATGCGGTAGTGAAAATTGAGGAAGCACCTTTCAGCCCTTCAGAGAAAGATCTCCCTGAATTCACTGTCTCAGGGAAGGAAGAACTTATAGAAGATGACTCCGTTCCAGAGCTGGGCACCTCAGATCTACTTTCATCCAGCCACTGCCTGAAGCCATCTTCTCTACTGGATGCTTATAGTGACTGTGGATATAAGGGGTCCCTTTCTCCCTTCAACGACATGTCCTCACTGCTTGGTGTAGACCCTTCTTGGGAGGACCCTTTTGCCAATGAACTCTTTCCCCAGCTGATTAGTGTCTAAGGAATGATCAGTGCTGTTACCCTTTCCCTTGACCATTATACTGCCTGAAGATAGCAGAGAAGCCTGTGCTTCGTTTAAAAAAGCCAAAGTAGAGGGTATACGGTCCTAGGGGATTCTTCTAAAGTATTTGTCTGTTCAAATCTTATAGGTCACCTCAAGTATTGTCTTTTGTCATCTAGCAGTGCTAGGTACTCAGATATATTACTATAATCCAGAATTACAGCTTTTGAAGTGGTACCTGTATCTTAAGGGCAGTAGTCTGGCCTAAAATTCTTATGTAAGCATCATTGGACAAGTGTCTTAGACATGAAATTTGAGTGGGCCTTTAATATTTCTTTTCCCTCGTCTTGGCATCCCAAGCTGGCCTCCAATTTTAGGTCCTTTAGTTTGCTTCTGCAAGCAGAGAACACCTATCTAAAGGGGCTCATTTCCCTCATGTACACTTCAAGTAAAAATCAAGAATCTTTTGTATAACTATGAAAATTTACTATGTAAATACTTGATGGAATCTTTCCCTGCTAGTGTAAGAGAGGAACAGTGCTCTGGTTACAGTGCTTTCTCCATTTATTTAAAACAACCTGTGCAATTAAAAAAGTGCAATGCAAAAAAAAAAAAAAAAGATTAAAAAAAATTGGAGCACAGTTCTACCTTAAAAACTACCACCTGCAGGGACACCTGGGTGGCTCAGCAGTGGGGCATCTGCCTTCAGCTCAGGTCGTGATCCCGGATTCCTGTATCAAGCTCCTTGCGGGGAACCTGCTTCTCCCTCTGCCTGTGTCTCTGCCTCTCTCTCTGTGTCTCTCATGAATAAATAATATTTTTTTAAAAGCTACCACCCGCATATACAATTGACTATTAGGTTTAATTAATTTTAAAGATATCATTAATTTTAAAATTTATTAATTTTATTAAAACATTTTATTTTATTTTAAGATTTATTTATTTATTCATTCAGAGAGAGCGAAGAGAGAGGCAGAGACACAGGCAGAGGGAGAAGCAGGCTCCCTGCAGGGAGCCCGATGTGGGACTCGATCCAGGGTCTCCAGGATCACACCCCGGGCTGCAGGCGGCACTAAACCGCTGCGCCACCGGGGCTGCCCTAAAGCATTTTATTAAAAGATGTATTTGTTATAGTTAATTAAGTCTTAAAATATTTTTTAAATTTCATCTTCAGGGACAAAATAGCATATTGGAGATACGTGCTGTAAAAAAAACTAATCTACATCACTCTGAGGAATGACAGATATGTTATGTCTAACCATAGACATAATTTTCAGTCTAATTAGAAACATAAAGAAACGCATTTGCTAAAGCTACGTATGCAGTCAGGTGATTAATCCAAACCTGTAGTGTGTGAAGAATCAGTTTTTGTTCAACCACAATCCAAGTCCGTGCTCTGTTCCTTTGTGTTTTAATTCAGACCAGTCATATTAATGCTCCTTTTTGGAGGGGATCGGGGTGGTGAAAACATTATAAATAAACTTCCAAGGTGGAAGATGATATTTCCTGTGTTACAAAACAATTTTATAGTAGTAACCTTATTCAGAAAGTCTATGTACATTTATTTATTTTTAAAATTTTCTCAAACCTAACACATGAAAATCTTTAAAGATCCCATAAAAAACTCCAAAAGTGAATCAGCTAATCTCCTCTATATTTTTAATGCTAGAACCCTAGGAAAACTATCTGAAAAGTAGGATTAATCAATTTATTTAACATTTGGACTCACATAAAGTAATAAATTCACCTAAGTAATAAATTCACTAAGTTAAAGCCCATGCTCTATGCAAAATTTATGTTATAAATTTATCTACTGCTACTGTAAAAATCTTCCTTATACTTCAGAATCATACAGCTTAGTTTTCATCATTCTTATGTTTCAGATATTTTTTAAGGAAGAAAAGAGTCGCTGGATATGCTTTTATGAGCATATCCAAATTTGCATTTCTTATTTTACAATCCCAGAAAGACACTAAACATTAAATAATTATAGATCCAAAAGCCCATTCAGAAAGCATCTAAGCATCTCTCCTAATCTAACGTTCAACAATGAGTGAATCATGCCTATTTTGCCCCCAGTAAATTTCATTGACTCCTTCCCAAAAGAATGTTTGTCATCAGCTATTCCTATTTCCCCTGCTGCCCTTCTATGCTGCATGATTTTTCTTGGTGCATCCAATTTTCTATGCACAAATATACCATAGCACTAATCATAGAGGATTACATTAACTACTTAGTTGTACATCTCTCCCACTACACTCCAAGTTCACTGAGGACAGGGTCCACATCCATCGTTTTTTATTCCTGGCCCATAGGAGATCAATGCACAGTTCCTCAGCTGTTTTTTAAAACTGATTTGTCTTATTATCCTTTGATGGAATCTCCTCCTTGGCAGAGACAGTGCCATTGTTTTTTGTCACTTCCTTTATACGCTACATTGTAGACAGTATCTTAGGTTACAGAGTTGACTCCTGATTCACAGGTAAATCCATAAGAGTTCTAGCCTTTGAGTGTGAGCCAAGGGATTTAAAGGAAGGAAACACAAAGAGCCACACAGCAGTGACTCAATCCGAAGGAGTGACAGCTTAAATTACTTCTCCATTTATTGTACTTGTCTGTCCTCCTCCAACCCAAGTGATAGTTATTCTATTAAGCTCTGGGATTATACAACTATTAAAAGCAAATTATAAGTCAAAAACATTTCTTCCCTTTAGCAAATCATACATCAATAAAGAAACCTCAAAGAAAGAAGGTTCTGTGAATATAGTAGGGTTTTCTAAATAATTAGTTCTCGTAAGGTGTAGGATTTGACATTTTTCCAGTTGATTTTCAGGAGTTTAAGCATTTCCCAATCTCTTACTACGGTTTGGTATATTTTACTAAACACACAAAGTTCAATATCAAACTCTTTAGGTATCCTGTCCAAATAAAATTAGCTGCTGGAAGGCAGCTCTGAAGGATTAGGTGGAAATGGGCCACCTTTCTGTTTAAGTGAATCTGGCTCATGTCTACTCAGTCTATCTGACAGTTTAATTGGTCCTACCTTTTTGTTCAAACAAGCTGACTTTCTGGTAAGATTCTTTTGTCTCCCTGATTTGTTGTGCAACCTAATGTAAAAGTGTGCAACTATAATTATATACAAATGGATACTCCCTTCTGGATTTATAGAAATACAAGAGCATAATAAAAATGAACTTACATTGGCATTTATAGTATTTAACTATCAAGCAGGTAGTAATTCATTTTTAAAGAGAAACTCTTAAATAGAAATGGCTAGTATATTTACATTTCTTTCCATCTGAAATTTGGGACATAATTGTGATTCACTCGTCCACCTTCCCACACACTTTCATCATGAATTAAACAGGTTTGCAGTTCTGCAAGGATTTGGGACCTAAAGCAAAACAATCTATTGTAAATCTTAGCCTAAAATACTCCCTAGATGTCTAGGAATGGGTAGACAATACTAAAGTCTGCCTTATTACTAGAGTAAAAAAATTTTTTATCCAAAGCAAATGGTAGATGAAATGACACGCTTAATTGAGTGTTTTGAATAATTGAAACCACACAAAGGATATTAATTTTAAAAGGATCAAATTGTAGCAAAATGCACTCAACACCAAAAAATGCACTAAATATAATAATGTGCATAGTCTCTCCTACTTATTAGCATTATCTGTTATGGTAAATGGTTATTTCAGTATCTTAACCTGGTTTCTCAAAAAGCAAAGCCTGACACAGAGACTTTCATGTAGTAGTTGATCTGAGAAAGAGTAGAGCAAAATGAATAAAATAGAGAGGAAGAATTTTCAGCATCGGAAGCAACTCTAGCTCCATCCCATGGGATCTTCTGAGTACTATATTAGAACTGTATTCCTCTATTACTAAAGGGGTAGGCATTTGTCTATTGACTCCCATCTTACACCAATTCCAGCAGAGTTAACTCCCACATTTCCTATTGTCCATCTTGGAATGTCCAGTGGGTTCCTTCTGGCAGAAAATGAAAAATCTAAGGCACTAACTTGAAAAGGACATGTGTCAAATCACTCCTGAGTAAAGTGGATCCAAATCTGTGTAGAATTTGTTACAACATTGTTATTGGGATAAGCTACTGGTGAAGACTATTTAAAGTGGTGCATAGGGGATCCCTGGGTGGCTCAGCAGTTTAGCGCCTGCCTTTGGCCCAGGGCGTGATCCTGGAGTCCCCGGATCAAGTCCCACATCAGGCTCCTTGCATTGAGCCTGCTTCTGCCTCTGCCTGTGTCTCTGCCTCTTTCTCCCCCTATGTCTATGATGAATAAATAAATAAAATCTTTAAAAAAAAAATAAAGTGGTGCATAAATGAGTCATCTGGTGATTTGAATTCAAGATACAGTGAAAGATCACTATTTTTCATATATTGTAGTACTTCCCAGGACCCAGACCTCTTTTTCAACTTATAATGCGGAACTTGAGAGTCTTTTTTATAAACAGAAGAATGAATACTAAAATTTTATTTCTCTCTATGCTAATCCATGAACTAGAAATTATATGATCAAAAATGAATAAAATGATTACATTTACAGAATAATGTGTTCCCCAAAAAGAAATAATTAGTATTAATATGTTCATAAATGTAAATATTTCCTTTTTCTTTTTTTTTTGACTTTTAGATATTGCAATGCCGACAGCAGAAAATCTTCTCAATGCTTGTAAGTTCATTAACAAAGAGTAATTTTCCAGTGAAACTTAATTCCCGGGATGGCAGAAAAAGACTTCCACTTGACAATCAATATGGTACCCATAAGGATATAGTGGGAAGTCTGCTTTTAGAAATTTGTGAAAATGTGACTGTGGTTGGTCTTAAATAGACTGATATCATTGATTAAATTGACTGATATAAATTGATTTTAAATGAGAAACGCAGGATTACATGGCATAATGACAGATGGGATCTATGGACAAGCAGTGATAATGAAGAATTTAGGATCTAAAACCAGCTGCACATCAGTTTTGAGCCCCAGACCCAACACATCCTAACTGGATGGTTAACGTTAGTTTCCCAAACCCTCAGTTCCAAGCTGTTGCAATGACATAAGAAGATAGCACAAGTAAGGTACTTACAAAAGTATACAGTTCATAATAAGCACTCAGTAGATGTTGGTTGTATTTTTTTTTACTCTACCTATAAAAACTTTAGGCCTAGGAACTCACTATGGAATTCTGATCATGCAAGCCAACCTTAGTGAGCTGGGACTCACATGCAAGTAGCTTCCTTGCTGACCAAGACACTCTGCTTCCACTTTCTCTACAACCACTGTGGGAAATTTGATCCCCAGGGTTGCCAGAACCTGTAGCAGGCTGTCAGAGAAGCACTGCCCTTATCTGGGCATTGAGACTAATTAGGAGCTGGAAATCACTCTTCAGGGCCCAGTGACACCAACCATGATGGCTCTTAGTACCTTTCAGTCACCAGAAGAGTTATTTCTGAGCAAGCTGGGCAAAACTTAAGCACAAAACTGTGTTAGATTATTTTGCTCTCTGAATGTATTTTGACTGAACAATCCTCAAGCTACTTAATAGGACATTTTTAAGTCAATCATTCCAATTGGAAATTTTAGTATGGATACAATCAAAATCCACAATTAAAAATGTGTCAGTTTCATAGAAGAGAGGTAATCAAGACAGGAGTAAAAATGGCAATAAGAAAGAGATCAGCCAATCTGTGCATCTGAACTAAGCAACCATTCAGATCAATATTCTGAATTTGACTTGGCCTATTTGAAATTTTAATTGTACTTTAAATAAAAAGTGAGAGGGGAATGGTAGGCAAGAAAAATCAAACAGGATTGAAGAAAGACTGGAGTTTGGTACATGACAAAATATATTAAAGTACAGTAATGAGAGATGAGATGGAAGTTAGAAGGGTAGGGAGGGTGTAAGAGCTTGGTAGAGTCTTTGATGTTTCAGAAAGTGTCAACCATCAAGTCTTCATGATATTCCTTAAATTCTTGAAGTTTACCGTATGACCTTTTCTGAAATAACAAAAGCTACAAGGTGCCATTAAGATTTCAGCAGAGGTAACAACAAGGTAATACTGCAGAGGTGGCAGCTGGAAGCTTAACAGACACAACACTATGAGTAAATGAGAACTCAGAATGGAGATTGAGGCATGGATATAAATTAGATTACAATTCTGAACAAATGCACAAACAGGAAAGTAGAATCACCCAGGGGAGGTTCTCCTAGCCCACGGTGAAGCATCTTTGTTTTCCTATTTCTCCGAAGCAAGTTGAGTAAAAGCCAACTTCCTTTAGGAGTTGTCCAAACCAAAGGGAGGATAGGGAAGAACCATTATACCTTTGGGTTCTGAGTTATTTGTTTTATCCTCTGAAGATTCCATGATAAGGGAGTGGAAAGAAAGAGGAAAAGAAAAGGGCGTCACAGTCAGTGAGTCAAAGTGAGACTCTCTCATTCAAAAATAACAACCACCTAGGCTCTGCTTCAGCTAAGTGGTTTTTATAAAGAGGATGCCTTAATAATCAGAGGTTTAGATTGCATCAAAGAGAACAATCCAGTATCAGAAGCAATATACAAATTTAAGGACTTCAGAGGGCTAGCAAAGACCTTTTTATAAGTCTGCATGTCCCTCCCCTGTCCTCCTGATGCCTTTCCACCTTCGAGAAAGAGTATCTCAACCATATCTTGTAGTATCCCTATGAAACAATTGACCATCTACCCTCTCCAATTAATTTAAATGTTCTCATTCTTGATACAAATACCTTTCTCTAAGTCAGAGTTCCATAACCTTAACACTATCAGCATTTGGGGTTGGATAATTCTTTGTTTTAGGAACAGTTCTATGCATTATAGGATTTTTAGCAGCATCCCTGGCCTCTACCTACCAGTAGTGCACTCCCACACATAAATTATGACAACTAAAAATATTTCCAGATATTGATAAATTTCTCTTGGGATTAGGGGTGGAGTGCAAAATTGTCCCTGATTGAGAACCACTGCTTTCATCTATGCCCACTGCATTGATTATGGCAAGTGTTTCTCATTCTCTAAATATTATGGAACACACCCATTACAGAAAGGGGTCTTGAAGTCAAATATTTTTATTTCAAAATATCTTGTGAGTTATATGACATAGACTTCATTTCTACAAATATTTATTGAGTTCCTTATAGGTGGTAAGTTCTCTATGATAGGTCCTAGAAATATATATATTTTAAAAGATATGGTTCCTGCCCCCTAAAAAGTTTGATTAATGAGGCTGACAATCTCTAGTAAAAGATACCACAAATCTTTAACGAGCTCAGTGCTTTTGTTAGAGTAAGATGACATAATCAAGAGAATCAGAAAGAGACAAAATAAAAGTAAAGTTGTACTATTACTACAGATTTGCTTTAAAAATTTAAAGAATCCAGTTTCTCTGGATCTAAATTGACACTAGAGGGACACATGGGTGGCTCAGTGGTTGAGTGTCTGCCTTTGACTCCGGTCATGATCCGGGGTCCGGGGATCAAGTTCCACATCAGGTTCCCCGCAGGGAGCCCGCTTCTCCCTCTGCCTGTGTCTCTGCCTCTCTTTCAGTATGTCTCATGAATAAATAAATTAAATCTTTTTTAAAAAATAAATTGACACTAGAGCACAGTCCTGATGCAGAGAAGCATTTTACTTTGGGAAAAGTTTGGCTCTCTTCATGTGTTATTCCTTTTAGCCAGATATTGTGGATTTAACTTGAATGCAAACACGTTTCTGTTTACTCTCTCTTGTCAACATCTCATTGACATTCACAGCCATTCACCCTCTCTTATGAATGTTTCAGAGCAATCACTGCTTTAAACAACTGCTCACAAAATTAAAAGCACACATTTCTATATACAACTTAGTAACTGGATAGCAATTCTTATCTTCCAAATGCAAACATTTCATTTCACTTGGTTCTTATAACAGATCATAGCAAGGCCATACAGATACACAGAGAGTATATGTAACTGATGAGGATGGAGGAGGAAGATGTCAATCTAATTTGAATGAATTCTCAGGAAATCTCATGTCCTCAGTTAGACTGTGGGCTTTTCCTCAGTCAATCTTATTATGAGAGTTTGTTTACTATAGCAATGCATGCATAGGCAATATCAATATCATTATATGCTAATGAATTCTATTTTGAGCAGGTTGTGGACAACGGACAATAACTCCTTCTGGCAACAAGATAGCAGGGGGTATGGATGCCCAGGAAGGGGAATGGCCTTGGCAAGCTAGCCTTCAACAGAACAGTGTCCACCGATGTGGAGCCACTCTGATTAGTAACAGCTGGCTTGTCACTGCTGCTCATTGTTTTATAAAGTAAGCTTTGGACTACATAAAGCCTCAAAGCTACTCATGTACCAAAAGTCTGAAACATATCTTTCAAGAATATGGACATACATCTGAAACTAATGGTGTACTATATGTTGTCTATTGAGTTTAAATAAATGTTTTAAATTCAAAACAAAACAAAAAGAATATGGCCATACAACTATGCCTCCAACTGTTCAGTATTGTGGAGTATACTCTCAAAATCACTCAATGAATCAGTTTTAAAAAGAAGATATATTTAGGCTAGAAGAGGGTCTGTCAACAGTGGCACTATTATATGTGGTCCAAATGATTCTTTGTTTTGGGATGGCTATCCCAGGCATTATAGGATATTTAGGAACATCCCTGGCCCCTATCCACCAAATGCCAGTAGCATCCCCCCAGGATTGACCACCAAAAATGTCTCCAGTTATTGCCAGATGTCTCCTGGAGGACAAAATAGCCCTCAGCTGAGAATCACTAAGCTAGACTTAATTCAATTTTATAAAGAAACAATAAATCCTAAACTGAACACCGGCCTTCTATTTCTTTCTCATCATTATTTTATCTGGTCTTATTTATTTAATCACAGGTGTATGAATTCATCTTGCATCACCCCATATATATTATAGCCCTACTTGAAATTATTAATTCTTTAAAGGAGTGCACCAAATGTTTGGTTTATTTTTACCCTTTTTTAAATTTCTATTGGCTTTATGTAGCACTTACTGGTTTTATTTTTAAATAAAAATCCCCTTTAAACTTAAGACTTTGAAATGTTCTAACAGCACTATTTTTCAGGGCTTAATACAAAAATCCTTCATTAACAAATTATAGTAAAAATCAGAAGCATCTTCCTCTTCATAGCTTTTAATGGTAATAGAGAATTTAGGCTACTTCCATAAGTTTACTCTGTCCCATAATCTTGCCCACTTTTTATTTAGTCTTACTTTCTTGTCTTATCATATTTATCTTTCTAAATACTCTTGAGCCTTTCTAGTCAGATAAAATTAGTTCCCATGGCTTGTTTTTTAAAATATAGCTTATTGAAAAAATAAAAATATAGCTTACTGAATTATTCAGTCTATTTGTGTTGTTTTTATTTTTTCTTTTACATACAGCTTTGCTTTTGTATGTTAAATGCACTATGGGTATTCAATACATACCTAATTGTTTGAAAACATATATTAATTCCTACAACTCTGAAATATAGGACTTTTAATAAATAAATCTATTTTCCTTAGAGCCAGTGATCCCAAAGAATGGAGTGTTAGTTTTGGACTTCTTTTAAGTGACCCACAAACACAGCGAAGTATCAAGGATATTATAATTCATGAAAACTACCATTATCCTGCACATGATAATGACATCGCTGTTGTACATCTGTCCTCGCCAGTATTATATACAAGCAACATCCGAAGAGCATGTCTTCCAGAAGCTACTTATACATTCCCACCCAATTCAGATGTGGTGGTCACTGGATGGGGAACATTAAAGTCTGATGGTGAGTTCCTAACCTTCCTTCATTACATTGTTTGAATTTGAGTTTTAAGAGTTAAAAAAAAACATTCCAAATCACAACTAAACCTGAGAGATACTCTCTCTGGATCATTTCAAAGAAGATAATGTGCAATGGATGGAAAAATATCCTCAACTACATTCATACAGAAACTACAATTTCATAGAACTTTTGCCATAATTTCCCTTAACAATGGCAGTTTTTATAGAAATGCATTATTTGAAGCAGTAATTCATTTTCCTCTATTTTATTCATTCATTCATTCAATAAACATTTATCTTGATTACCACCTTTATTCCAAACACCAGTATGCATGGTTTGGATATTTTAATGAATAAAAGAGGCAAATATTCCTGTCCTCATGAAGCTTACATTTTTAGCAAAACGAAGACAATAACCATGAAATATAATAAATAAGTACATTACACAGCATGTTTTGTGCAGGTAAGTACCATAGCAAACAATTAAAAAGGACTACAAAAAAATAAAATAATAAAATAAAAATAAAAACATAAAAAGGACTACAGAAGATTGGACATTTCTGATGGGGAGAAATGAGTAGCCCTAAGTGACAAGGCAATACCTAAGCAAAAATCATTTAAATATGTGCATCCCATGACCTTAATGATGTAAAGATTTAGTGGCAATTTATGTTCATAAAAGCATCTGAAAGCAAGAAAAAATCTAAAATTAATTATAAGATTCAGAATTACAGTAACGGCAGAAAATCTTAGAATGATTATAAAATATATGCTTCTGGAATATGAATTTTACATTTTGTTTTCTAAGGCATACATGTAATCTGCTTTGTGACTAAGAAAGGAGACAAAACTAAATGGATGTTTTACATTGATTTGAAAATTGTACATAGTGTTAGGTACTAATAAGCCTAGACAGAGATATCAATATTAACTTTAGCAAAAATTATATAATTTTCTTCCTTTAGGAACAAGTCCTAATATACTCCAAAAAGGATTAGTGAAGATTATAGATAATAAAACCTGCAACAGTGAAGAGGTATACAGTGGTGTGATCACACCTGGAATGTTGTGTGCCGGGTTCCTGGAGGGAAGTGTGGATGCCTGCCAGGTAAATCTGCCTATTCCATTTTCAAGATTTTTTTTGTGTGTTTTAACTCCAGTCTATTTGTTCAATTTTCTCAAAAGAAGAAATTTTTTATTTAATAAGATAGTTATTAAATTAAAATACTACAGGGCTAAACTGCTCTTACTGTTACAAGAAGCTGTCATGACGTAGGAGTGGGGAAGAGACTAAATCTGGAATAAGCAATAAAGAGATGAATGGAATATTGGCAACTTTAGTAGTTAGATTGGTCCTCCTTCACTGAGAAGCACTCAACTGAATCCAACACCAAACCTAATGATCATGGAGCTTTCTTCTTTTGGGTGATTCCAACACTCTAAATAATTTGTTGACTTAACAATGCTTGTATAGCATCTCCATGTGGTAGGCACTGTTTTAAGCTCTTTACAAATATTAATTTATTTAAGCTATGATCATCCTGTGGCATACGTTTATACTATTGTAAGTCCTATTTCTCAGATGAAGAAACTTGAGACAAGGAGATCAAATAAATTGTTTAAACTCACAGGTATTAAGTAGTAGAACTCAGACTTCAGCAGAGCACACTGTGCTATAGAGCGTATACATAGTGAATGCTCCACTAAGCTGCCTTTCCTATGCTTAATATGCTTCAAACACCTCTGGTGCTATTTATAAGCAATAGTCTCAGAGTTAACAAAAGTACTACTGCAGTTATCTAGGCAAGCAGAATCAGTGGTAAATCCAGAAAGACCCTTTTTTTTTAATTCATTCATTTTAATGGACTACTCCATACCAGACGCTGTGCTGAGTGCAGAGGAGTTAAAAGTGAATAAAGCATTATCCCCGTACTCTAGAGTTAGAAGACGAACAAACAAGTACTTACAATACATAATTATCATCTCCAATTACAGATTCCCATCCTTCCAACTGCCCCACTAACCTTATTCTTCCAAGTTATGACAAGTTTAAATCCTAGTTTCTCTCAATTTTCTCTATCCATCACCTTTAGCACCATGACTCTCTTCTAACCCTATGCAGCCTCGAGGTGTTATTATTTCAACCACTCCATTGACAGTACCCTCAGTGACTTCACCATCTTCTACTTCCCCACACCTATGCTAAATAATCTCCAGCCACAGAGCAATATGATTATTTTATTGACTCCTATGTGTGAGCTCCTGAGCACAACTAGAAGAAATCTGATAGCCTTGTAAACTGGTGTCATATATATCACAGCTGGGTCCTTAACACACTATAGAATTATTTAATACCTCCTTTGTAGTCTATGTCAGCCTTTCATTGCATTGTTTGAATGTGATCCTATATGCCCTTACACTCCTTAACATATGACATTTCATCATACTAACTAGAAAAAAGAAATGAAAAAAGTCATGAGAGATCCTTTAATTTCTTTTCTGTCCTTATCTTCACCCTCCAGGCTCAGGACAAACAAATTAATTACTTCTACTCTTCAAACCTAATCTTTTGTCTGTATTCTTCACCCACTCTCTGTCTACACAAATATTTGAACTTTACATTACTTTGAACTTTCTTCCATATTTTCCAAACTGTCCCACTCCAATGGACTCTTCCACATTCCTATAAGTATTATTAGGTCTCTACTTTAGTACATCCTACTTTATCTTTCTTTTTCCCTTCTTGGTCAAATCTCTACAGAATAGTTTACCATCAGTGTTCCATAGTCTCAACTTATTTACTCTCTAACCCACTGCTTACAGACTTTTGCCCTATCAGATCAGTGTAAGTATTTTAGCTAAGATTACTAATGACAATATAATTGCCAAATCCAATACACGTAGAGTGGAAGATGGACTGGAAGCAAGTAAGTTAGAGATATTGAGAACTATTAAAAGATCCTAAAAAAGGTAATAAGGGCTTCAACTAAGACACATTAGGAATGAAGAGACAAGACAGGTAGACAAGACTGCAGGAGTGATTAGAATTAAGGATGAGGGAAAAGAAGGAATACATGCTAAATTCCATGTTTCTCCCTGAGCAACTGGAGAGAAGATGTACAGGAGAAAAGGAAGTTTTGTGGAGAATGAAGTTTGGAGTGTGCTAAATTTGAAGTGCCTGTGAAATATCCAGGTATATATGTCCAATGTGCCATTAGAAATAAAAACCTTGAGCTCAAGAAAGAGTTCTGGCCGTAGATATATATCTGAAAGTTATCATCATCCTGTGGTGGTAGTTAAATTCAGGAGCACTGATAGAAATTGCTCAGATACAGTATATAAAATAAGCACCTAAGTGATAGAACTCTGGTATAAATGCTTTTAAGGGGCTAACAGGAAGAGATAAGAAAGATCAGAAAAATAAGAAGTTTAGAAGGTTCTTTGGTAGAAAGAAAAACCATTTAGAAGAAAAATAAGACCAGGAAATGAAAATTTCAATATAAACTTCTACTTCAGAAGAAATCTGATAGCCTTTCAAGCCACTTAGCTATGAAAGGAAAATAATTAGAGCAATAGAAGAGGTCTTAAGATCAGAAAGGCTGTCATTTTTTTTGGATGGGCAAAACTGGAAAAAACAATGTATATGCCTGGTGGGGAAAGACAGTGGAGAAAATGAAGGCATATTAGGAAAAACAAACAAGAGAAGATTATTGATAGAACAGTGTCCTTGATCCAGAGCGCAGGTGGAGGGATTAGCCTTAGAAAGAACTAAGTATCTCCATTTAGCTGACAAGGAGTATGAATACAGGTGTGGACTGATGCAGATGAGCTAGGAAGTCAAAAGAGACAGGACAAGAAATGGAGAGATTGCTATCTATTATTCTCCATTTACTCCATGAATTTGAAACTAAGAGATTAGATTCAGAGGGAGGGCACTAGATTTTTAAAAATTGTAAAATAAGCTTTGTGTACTATTGGTGGGAATGTAAAATGGTGCAGCCTCTATGGAAAACAGTATGGCGGTTCCTCACAAAAGTTAAAAATAGATTACCATATGATCCAGCAATTCCACTTCTGGATATATACTCAAAAGAAGGGGCACAAATAGATATTTGGACATTGAACCCATAGGAGCATTATTCACAATCCAAAAGATGAAAGCAACCCAAGTGCCCACTGATGGATAATTGGATAAGCAAAATGTTGTATATACATAAAACTGAGTATTATTCGTCCTTAAAAAGCAAGGAAATGCTGACACATGCTACAACATGGGTGAAACTTAAAGACACTGTGTTAAGTGAGATAAACCAGCCACAAAAAAAAAAAAATACTGAATGACTCCACTCAATATTGAAATATCTAGGGTTTTTTTTTTTTCCTTTTTCTGCATCTCCCTGACTTTATTACAGAAGAGAAAAATAAGCAGTATTCACCTTTAAAGTATAGTAATTGTATGTATCCTTTTTCTCTCTAGGGTGACTCCGGTGGACCTCTGGTTGGTGCAGATTATAAAGGCACTTGGTTCCTTGCTGGCATTGTAAGCTGGGGAGATGAATGTGCTCTCCGAAACAAGCCTGGTGTCTACACTCGTGTAACATACTATCGAGATTGGATCTTGTCCAAAACTGGTCTCTAGTGCAGAAGTTCTTTATAAAGTTTGAAAATTATACCTTTTTCAGGTATAATTGTATACAAATTACAAATTGTAATTTGTAAACAATTCCAAATATGTTTGTAAACCACATTTAACTTAGAATACCTTTCTTTATGTGCATTTAATGTTGCAAATATAAGGATATACAATTTCAGAACTATGAAAAATTTGTATGTTAGATTGTGAAAAGGGGCTAGTGACAGTAATGAACTAGGATATATAATTTCCCCTTTACCCCTCTCCAGACTGAAGGTAATTATATGAACAAACATGGATTACAGTTTACTAAGGAGGTCTTCTCCACCGATTTGTCGACCCAGGTACCTTAGGAAATCACAGAATATGTGTTGGCAATCAACTCCCTTCCGAATGTATAAATAATCCCCTGCTGAATCACACGGCTGCCACACGATCCATGTGTTGGTAAGTTGCAGCCTAGTGAATTGCAGTGTAATGCCTATAAAAGTTCCCAAAGAAAATCTGTCTAGCTGTGTTCTTTCCAGTCTTCATGCCAACGTTAATCTCTTCCCTATCTATGGCTTCCTCACTCTCTTGACACAAAACAGCATGATAATCCCACGGGATACGTTGAATTGATCTGTTCCTATTTCTCTTTTACATGTGAGGCCAAGATGTTTCTCACATTGAAGCACGTAATAGTAAAATTATCATCAGACACATGGGCTGTGTTTCACTATGTAGGCTTGAACATGCTATGCAGATAACATATAAGATATGTATTCCATATCTTCAATCTCTTAAAATTCCTCAATAATATCAATTACCAGACAGAATAAATAATATGGAAATTTTGCTTTCATTTCACTTTCCTTTTGCCCATACAGAAACATTCCAGCTGAGGGCACAGAGGTCTATAAATGCACTGTTAGGGCTCATGCCAACTTGCCACATAAACAGATCAGTTGGCTTTTTTCATGAATATTATCTTTTGGCAGTGAGTTCCCAGACTGTGTGTGGTCCAGGCCGTATCTCCAAGTCAGTTTATCTTTCTCTTTTTCATCACCGAAAGCTACCACTAATAGCTTTTATTATGATATAGATTTTGTTCATGGACCCCAAGAACAATTATGTTCATATAGTAGCTAACATTTATAGACCACTATGTGCCAGGCACAGCTTATATGCATTATTACACTAAGCCCTCACAACGTTGTTGTTCCCCTGCAATCATAATTTTATAGATAAGGAGACTGAGATAGACGGAAGTGAAGTCCAGAGAGCTTATAATTGCCTGAGCTGGGGTTCAAAATCAGAGAATTGGATTCCAGGGTCCACACTTTAAACAACTATGCGCTGTTATGTGTTATGGTTATACTTAAGGATCTATCGAGCATAGTATTCTAAAATGTAAGATTTGTCATAGACTATGTAGATGAATGAATACAGTAGCTTTATTATCTTATGGATTTTTAAAATATTTTGACATATCTCAAGCTATACATTTATAAGAATTAGTATTCCTACTTTCTAATTTTTTAGAAATTAAGTATTTACAAAAAATGTGGATATTGGTCAAGATTCATTGGTCACAAGCGAGAGAAACTCAATCTAGCTTTAGTGAAAAGATTAAACTTTTGATTCATTTGACTAAAAATAAAGGGATCCACATGTGGATCCTGGGGCTAGCTCCAGGGGTTCCAACGGTGTCTTGATCTCTAGCCACATCTTAACTTTTCTCTCCTCTGCTTTCATTCATGGCCAAATGCTACCTGCTGAGGTGGTAAAGACCAGCTCTATGATTAGGTTTCCTTTAGTGCTAAACTGACAGATGCACATATAGGCAGCACTCTGGCCCTCTAGTTCCATTAAAAAAAATAATCCTGAGGGTGCCACCTGGTGGAGGTGGGAGGGGCCTTAATCAATAGCCCCTCAGAACAGGGAGGAGCATTTAAAGAAAAAAAAATTCTAGCAGACAAAAAAATAATGGTCATCTATTACCCAGTGCAAAATGTGTTAACTTCTGAATCAAAACAGTGTTACTCTAAATTATATTATCTCACAACACATTCTATATTTTCATGTATTTATTGTCTTTACAGATTTTGCATAAAGCAATATCATGCTATGCATATTCTGGTATCTGAGAAAAAAGCTAGATGATTTAAGTCACCAGTACTCTTCTTTTCCTAGCTTCTTTGTATTTAGAAAGTGCATAATATTCCTGTGAGGAAAAAAAAAAGTACAAGTACTTTTTATTTTGGAAAAGAATTTGACATGAAACAAGTGCATTAGGTAAGCACATTTAAGAAACCTGCCACTTCCAGATAGTGTCGGTTTAAGTAAATCACCCTGTATAATGATTCACTCTGTGATGAAAGACTCCCTTTTCCTCTCCTCTACAAGAGAGACTGAACAGTAAGGAATGACAGGTGCCTGCCCTCTGGGTCAACAATGTCGTAATTCCTGCGTCTCTCCAGATTCAGGCATTTCTGCTCTAACATAGTATCTGGCAAGAGTTAATGATGAGAACTTTGATATAATAGTAAAAACTCAGTACATTGAATAGAAATATATTATTACCTAGTTTTTTAAATAGACAATTAAATATCATGTAGATAACACTACAAGTAAGTACTGTGTGTTGAGGTCCACTTTTTCCATCAACCCCTCCTTACTACTAGTGGTAATATGTTAATTAATTTATAAGGTTCACTTCTAAGTTGGTTTATTCTTTTGCCTGTTTAAACCTCATGCCTTTGTGCTGCAACCACTTGGATTATCTGGCATCTCTTGCAGTATTGTGATTGTTTATCAGGTAATTCAATATCTGGCAAAACCAGTTTTATTAGAATTTGTTACCCTTACTGCAGATGAGTATTTTCACTGTGAACTCTGATTTCTCTCATTTTTACTCAGACTGCTACTTTTCAGGACTCTTTGCTAAGCATACTACCCTTGTTTATGCCACTGGAAAATGCATGTAGCATTGTTCAGACTCTTTCTGCCATAATTTAACTTCCCTCAGGAGATCTTATAGGTTAAGTGCAAAATAACTGGCTTCCTCAATGATTTTCATCAAGACTTTTCAGCAAGTAAACAATACAAAAGCAACAACCTTTGTAGTTTATACTTTCTTCATTTTCAAGAATCCTTTTGTTAAAAAAAAATAGAGCGAGAGAGAGAACCTTATGACATAAATTTTGAAGTACTAGAAAAAATAAGTCTTGTCACGTTTTCTTTTAACCCTTCACTATGTGGGAATTTTGATATAAATTCATGTTAATTATTTTTCTAAGAGGAAAATTCTTATTTTCCCATATGCTTCAAGTGACACTTCTTAAAATTTTTTCATATAAAAATGTAAAATCCATATTATAGGCTTTCAACCTATATTTTCAACACCTAGAACTCTGTCTGATGCACAAAAACATTTGTTAAATAAATTAATGAAAAAGTGAATGAATGAGTAAAGCTTGGAATCTAGTTCCTATGACTGTATTAAATAAGGCATATCCAACAAATGAAAATACACCATTTAATGAATAGAAATCTGTGCATAATTAAAGAAAATGATTTTGTAGTTAACAGAGAACATATCCTATGAATTTTACAGGAAATAGCTGAGGCCCCAGAGGCTTGAGAGTCACACAGGGAAATGGGGATCTCTCGAGTCCCAATATTGTGCTCTTTCTTCTCTACTATATTTATTATGAAAATTTGGTTTAAATTCAATTACAGATAATGTTATTGCCTTCAAACCCTGATTTCCTAGAATGCTTTGAATGGATTTTCTGATTGTAAGGGACATTATTTTTGCTACACCCAGACCCCTCTATCAGACATGGATACTCCTCCATCAATTGTTGAGCTACTCTCTTCTGAGAAATGCCTGCAGTTTCTGGGAGCCATCCCCCATCTGAGCCTGAGAAGTGATACTTCTACCCACCCAACCTGTGGGTATCAGCCAATGGGTAACTGATGCAGGAGTACAAAAGCTCAGACCCCTATACAAAAGGTGGGAAAACTGTGGTACACGTGTGCTGCAGTGCTCCACGTGGGACTGGGCTAAGGCTGAAGTCCAGCCAAAGCCACATTTGCCTGGTTTCTTCCTCTGCCCTATCTTGCTTTCCTCCCTCTTTTACAGGCTTCCCCTTGGAGCCTTCCTCAAACCACTTACACAAGAATCATCATCTCCAGTTCTGACTGACCTAATACATTGGTTAATTTCATTTTCAGGTGAGTTAGGGAAAGCCATATTTTTCCTGAAATACATGAATGTGTTTTCCTAATTCAGTAAATCCACTATAATAAACCCAACTGAATCTTTATTGTTTCAGAATATCTTAACTAAAGTTCATCATTACAAACATGATATTTCCTTGTATTGTACTACAAGGTTAGATGCAGGTAGTTTAAGCGTCTAAATGTAACTATACTGATTTTCGGACATGGTCTATGTTTAACTGAATCCCTGTTATCACTTTTCTTTCTTTTTCCTTCTTCTGATTTTCATGGTAGTATAGTGCAAAAACATTTCCAAGTTACTAACAATATCCCGGTTTGTAAAATTCCAGTTAGTCAAGTTTTGGTATTCAAAGACATTTGCTTTAAGATTTTTATTTGTTCCCATGGGGGATTTGATGATCCAGTAAGAAAAAATTCTTTATAAAAATAATACTATATTACAGATATAGACTCCTATCTATGAAATTACTCTTTATAATAAGTCTTGAATATATGATATCTGCATTATAGACCAGGGAAAATAAATTGGAGAAGGGTTATTTATAAGCTTCCTATTATCACTCCTACCTTCAAAAAATACTACTAAGTTTCAAAATTACACATTCTAGCTAAACAATCACAAAAACATCCCAGATAAAAGACAATAAAATCATCTATTTGAGTAAAAATCCTTTCGAAGATTTTTATCTTCGAAAAGATGTTAAATAACTATAACATCCCTGAGTATCAATTCTCTTTCAACTTTAAGTCCTAATGATTTAAAAACATAATATTGATTTTTATAAAAATAAATTTTTTAAAACTCTGTTTTATTAAAAATTATCATAAAAGAATTAGTGCCATCATCATTAACTCCAAAAGGAATAGTTATGTCCCATGAAGCAGAAAAGGTTGCTGAGTGGTTTTTTGTGAAGTGGCAAAGTATAGGGTTAAGAGCCAACATTACCTGAATTCAGATTCCGGTTCTGCCACCTAATTTGCTATGTGAAGTTAGGCAGCCTACTTAACATTTCTATACTTCAGTTTACCCATTTATAGACTCAAAATAATAATAGTACTTACCTCAAAAGGTAGTTATAAGGATTAGATGACTAGCTACAAAGCACTTAGAATAGTTCTGACACATAATAACTTCCTTATTGGTATTTGTTAAGTAAAATCTTTATTTACAAGAGGTTAACATATTAGAGAATATTATCTTCAAGAAAGATAACCATTTACTTCATATTACCTCCTTTTGTTAAAGAAATATAAGTTAAAAAAACAGGGAAAAATACTAAAATGAGAATTACTTAAGTCGGTATATTCTTATTCTGGTGGAATATTTATAGATTTGTGATACATTATTCTCATTATTTTATTAAGTAGGAATTAGGAAATAGTTCAATCTTATAAACACAGAGAAATTTCCTATCCTCTCTCTAGAGGTAGCATAGGTAGTAAGATAAATTTTAAAAGCATTTCTTTACTATTTTCTCAGAAAAAAATACTACGTATTTAAATATTTGTTGCATTACACTAATTATTTCAAAGCTAAGTTCAGTGGCACTCAAAAGTACTTCTGGCATTTTGTTATACCTCACTCTGATATAGAATGGAAAAAGGTTGGAAATCAAGTTAATTCTACTACAAAAAATATTAAACTTTAAAATACTAGACTGTATGGAGCACATAACAGAATTTAAAGTAAGCAATACTGATGATTTTTCATATATGCCTACTGAAAGGAACATCAGGAATTATAAAAATAAATAAACCACTCTTGAAAACATCCTAGACTTTATAGAAACATTTTTAAAAGTAGAAAAAGGAGGAATTTGAACGAAATAATAGTATGTTATATAGGAATTAATAGGATGTCAATTAATTTTATAGGAACCCAGTCTTGCTCAAACTTAATCTGAATAAAAATGGGTAATACCAATGACCACATACACTTTCCAAATTGTATTTTAAAATTCATGTTACTATACTTTTGCATCATAAATTCTTAAAACAATTATTGGAGATAATAGTGTTCAAATGTTCAATGCTAAAAAAGATGAGGTTAAGATGTGTTGTATTTTAAAACTTGTGAAATGGAAATGCTAAGTGTGTCAACAGAAGATTATCAGCAAAAGAATAAAATTAAAATTGTACTATTTTCAATACCCAGCAACCCACATGAAGTCTATATGAATAAAAATATCTCAACATAATATAATTATTAAATGTTAGGAAATAACAAATATAATGAGCTTTGGTCAGCCTTTCTTCGGTAACTGCAAGTACAGTGCCTAAGACATAATGTTCAATATGTTCAATTAACTGAATTATTGAAATAAAAATGATCATTCTTGCTTTATTAGCTTATATTTGTTTACATATTAATTATAATTAAAACAAAAAATATTATGACTTTCAGTATTTAGTGAACATTTCAATTTTGACAAACATAATCATTATGCTTCTGCTTCCTCATTAACTTCATAATATTGGTAATTTATGTTATATGGTTTTTGTTAATCTTATCTGTGATATCTTATATAAATTTTCTACCATAAATTCCTATCATTTACCTCTGACACAGTTATACTGAAATGAGAACTATAATAATATCTCATGGCATGATTCTCCAAATAAGATACACTCTTAGAAAAAAAAAGTGAATCTCCCATTTTAAATGCTATGTATAATTTAACATGGTTTAGAAAAAAATTGAATAGCTTTGAGAATTTGCTCCTCATTTCCATAGCAATTTCATGGAAACACTTCCTCAAAATGAAGAGCCCACCTTCCCTACTCAATTCCTTCCAATTAAACTGGAATGAAAATTCTCCCCTGTTTACTCACATCAGAGTTGTCACAGACACTAATAGTCTTGGTTAAATAAAGTACACAATGTTTTGAAAAACAGGGGAAAATATGTATTCTTTTTCTCTGGTAGAGTGGTACCTCTATCTTTTCTTCCTACCAGAAGCAAAATGTTCCCCAAATATTCTTCATTTACATATTTCTCCTTTAAAAGACCTGCCTTCTTCTATTCTTTCAGTCTTACAGGTAAAGAGGTATTAAAAATCTATTTCTTACTCCTCTGGGTCACTTCCAAACTACTATCTGTCTCTCACCTTAGAATTTAGACTTGGAATCCAGAAGGAGCTGAACAGTCAAGTACAAGAAGAGGATAGAGAAGATAATATAAAGAAAAGCAAAGATACCATGTTTGAGGACTAACTCAGGGCATAAAACAGAGATTTGCTTCTCTCTGGAACTGCCTGGATTCCTGTTGGCTTTTTAGGCATTGTATATTATGAAAGTGGGCTCTATTATTTAGTACAGTCTCCTTTCTCGCAACCAAAAGGACATAATTAACATGTCATCAAACTTCATTCACCCTGTACTTCACCTACCCACTTTCATGGCCACACCCTATTCTTTCTTGTTAATCAGAACAACCTCACATCTGGAATCTTAAATTCAAATTTCTATATACATCCTTCTAGGTTTAAGATTCCCTTACTCCATTATAACTTGTTTTCATTCCATCAAGATCCTCTTTCCTGACCCTCCTCTTATTTGAGTCTACCTTACCTACCCTTTCATAGACCCACTTCCTTCCCTATTAACCCTAACTCCTTGGTGCCTTACTGCGTAGTTTCCCTAATGGATCTGCTCCCTTGTCTTTCTGATACATCTGCCCTAGTCCCTTGGCTTGCTCTCCCTCTCTACTGGTTCCATCTCTAAATCTCTAAATACCCTCAAGACTTACAAATCTGTTTCTAAAATCCTTTTTTCTTTATGTCTACTTCCTCAGACTTCATGTGCTCTCTACGGTCATTCTCACCAAAGCTCCAAAGCTACTCTAGGCAAGTCATCAGTGACTTCCTAATTGCTTAATCCTACTAACTCTTCTTGGGCCTTATCCTATCACAGATATTTGAGGTATGGATCACTCCCTTTCTCCTGAAATTCTCTGCTCCCACTAAGTTCTATTACATTATTCACTTCTGGTTTCTTCTTTACCTTACAATGTTCCCCATGCTCTATGTGCTCCTTAAGTGATTATGTCCACAGTGTTGTTTCCTAGCACTTCTCATTGTTCACATTCTCTCTAGGTAATTGCTTCCATAGCTTCACCCACAAGTAATATACAAATATATTCTACTAATTTATATCTCCAGCCAGGTTGTTTCTCTTGAGCTTCACACCTGTATAGCTAAGCACCTATTAAAAATTTCCTTTGGGCTAATTTACATGTACCCCCAAACTTCATATGTCTAAAATTGTTCCCTCTACAGTATTCCCAGTCTTAATAGATAGCCCATTCAACTCATGTTTCCAAGTGGAAATTAAGGACTAATTTTTTATTCCATCTGCTCTCAAAAATAAGAACTAACCAACCAAGTCCTATTAATGGCACTATATATATTATATATAATATAATATATGCTCTCCATAGTATATAGTATAATATACTATATAGTATATATTATACATAATATATATATATATGCTCTCCATTTTATGCTATCACTGTACTTTCCATGTTATATTGGTAGCAAGGATTTTCTGAATAAATTAACTGTCTCAAATTTTGATCTGCCTACTGCCTAAAGCATTCTCTGCATGTTACACAATGATCTTTCTAAAGCATGAATCTGGCCATATCTACACCATACCATCCATCCTTCAAGGCACTATTTACAGGGAAAGCCCAAGCTCCTTAGCATGTACAGCAGTGCCCCCTTATCTGCAATTTCGCTTTCAACAGTTCCAGTTACCCCATGTCAAGTGCAGTCTGGGCACAGATAATATATTGCCAGAAGGTCAATTGTGGCCTAATACTCTATCACAATGCCTAACTCATTCACTTCATTTCAATTTCATCTCATAATATAAGCATTTTATTATCACACATGATCACCAGAAGAGATGTGAGTATAGTACAATTAGACATTTTGAGAGAGAGAACACCTTCACATAACTTTTATTACAGTATATTGTTATTGTTGTTCTGTTTTACTAGTTCTTATTGTTAATCTCTAACTGTGCCTGATTTACAGATTAAACTTTATCATAAGTATGTATGTATGTATAGGTACAACATAGTATATGCAAAGGGTTTGGTATTATCTGCAGTTTCAGGCATCCACTGGGGTCTTAGAACGTGTCCCAGTAGGTAAAGGGAAAATACTGTAATATAGGATTTCCTAATCTGATAGCTGCCTCACCTGTTGTCACACTCACATATCCTCTTCCAGGTACACCAAACCTTCTAATGTCATATTTGCATGTGACTGCTCTAGCTGCCAAGAAAGTCCTCCCTATCCATCTACCCCGTCCTACAATTGCTTTTTTTGCCTGTCTCCTAAATTCCTTTTCCCTTCCCTTCTCCTGTCTTTTGTTGTCTTTCTTTGTTCTCTTTCTTACATTGATGAACAAATACATTTTGGAAGAACTTGCAGCCAAGATGAATATGGGAAAGGGAAAGAGGCAGGAAAGGAAAGGTAGAAATTAATAATACAGCTTTCATGCTCCAGTTTTTTCTTTCCCTAAATAAGAGACAAAAGGCAAATCATACTTCAAAATAATTAGATTTTTATCGTGAATATTTTTCCTTTCTTTTTTTTGGTTTCTGGGACCCCATGTAATAGCTTTTCTGATTTGTAAAATCTATCCAATGGTTACCTTGTTTTGTTTGGTTTCAAACATGTGGCCCTGCTCAGATTAGCTGACATGATGTGTATGCAAAGTCTTCTGAGTTCTTCAGAATAATAAACTGTTATAAGGAATCTCATTTGGCTAATCTAGTAGGTACAAATTTTATGGTCACAAATCTCAGATGTAAAAGAAATGCCTTTTTAAATATTCTATATAAACATAATTTCACTATCTCCCCTAAACTCTCAACAGCTGAGGACTCAAAAAACAGTATTTCTTTCAATCTATTGCCAAGTTCTGATAACACTTTGCTTTTTAATGTTATAAACATTTTATGTTTTGTAATACAGTTGAACTTACTTGGAAGTTCTAGTAGGAATTTCTATTTTTCTTTAACGTTTTGGTTTTACTCACTGATTTTTATGTACAGGCAATCCTTATTACTTATAAACTCACTTATTTGTTAAAATTCATTTGTAACCCCAAATCAATATCCACAGTGCTTTTATAATTATTCCTAGACATGTGCATATACAGAGAGGGGATAAATTTGAGGGAAACTGCCTATGTGCAGTTTCCAGCAGAGGTTAGAGAAGGTGACGCTCTCTCTGCCCTTCTCATTACAGCTGTCACACTATAAGCAAGCTTCCTTTCCATAGTGTATTTAGTGCCATGTTTTTCACATTTTTGTACATTTTGGTAATGATTTCACTCATTAAAATGGCCCCAAACATAGTGTTGAAGTACTAGTGTCCAGTGTTCATAAGCACAAGAAGGCTGTGATGTGCCTTACAGAGAAAATATGTGTATTAAATAAGCTTCCTTCAGGCAAGAGAAATAGTGCCAGTGGCTGAGTTCATTGTTAATGAATCAACAATCCAGTACATCCAGAAAAAGGAGGAGAAAAATTGCTGATCTGAACACGTGGCTGCTCTAGAGAGTTCTAAAGCGTAATCACTGTGTGATGAAGCCATGGAAAAAGTGGAAAAGTGGCATAATATGTGGGTTCATGAGATGAGGATTAATTTTTTAAAAACGTAGTGGACAGCATTGTTGAGACAGTGAAAGCCAAAACAATTATGGTAACTGACTTGCACAATTCAAAAGGCCATCATCTGGTGTGAAAAATGTTCAGCTTGAAGGAGTAGCAATTTCTGCTATCAGGAATCTTGGGAACAATATTTTAAATATCTGCTAAATGTTATACAGGAAAAGGGTTATGTGAAAAAGCAGGTTTTCAATACCCAGACCACTTTGTTTTAAAATCACCTTGTTTTAAAATCAAAACCACAATGAGATCCCACCTCAACCCAGTGAGAATGGGGAAAATTAACCAGGCAGGAAACCACAAATGTTGGAGAGGATGTGGAGAAAAGGGAACCCTCTTGCACTGTTGGTGGGAATGTGAACTGGTGCAGCCACTCTGGAAAACTGTGTGGAGGTTCCTCAAAGAGTTAAAAATAGACCTGCCCTACGACCCAGCAATAGCACTGTTGGGGATTTACCCCAAAGATTCAGATGCAGTGAAACGCCAGAACACCTGCACCCCCAATGTTTCTAGCAGCAATGTCCACAATAGCCAAACTGTGGAAGGAGCCTCGGTGTCCATCGAAAGATGATGGATAAAGAAGATGTGGTCTATGTATACAATGGAATATTCCTCAGCCATTAGAAACGACAAATACCCACCATTTGCTTCAACGTGGATGGAACTGGAGGGTATTATGCTGAGTGAAGTAAGTCAATCGGAGAAGGACAAACAGTGTATGTTCTCATTCATTTGGGGAATATAAATAATAGTGAAAGGGAATATATGGGAAGGGAGAAGAAATGTGTGGGAAATATCAGAAAGGGAGACAGAACATGAGAGACTCCTAACTCGGGGAAACGAACTAGGGGTGGTGGAAGGGGATGTGGGCGGGGGGTGGGGGGGAATGGGTGACGGGCACTGAGGGGGGCACTTGACGGGATGAGCACTGGGTGTTATTCTGTATGTTGGTAAATTGAACAACAATAAAAATTAATTTATTAAAAAATATATTAAAAAAGAAAGAAAAAAACGGATGTTGGCAAATGAGCCTATATAATGCAAATGGTTGGGGGTCACAGGAACCTAACCCCATATTTTTGTTAGGAGCAAGTACTTGCTCAGGATTCACCAATTCGGTGTTCGTGGCAACTTTAAAGAACTACCACAAATAATGAGAGTCAAGTCTATTATGCTATCTTTGTGCTTAAAAATACACATGCTGTTTCTCCAAAAGGTGTACTTCTCATAATTTCTGATTCATCTATTCCTTCCACTAATTATTCTGAAGTAGTCCCTTTCAGAATCAAAATATTCCTTCAGAAAATATTTCCAGACCCTTCAGAAAGCTACTTAGGAAGCCAGAGTCCAGGTCCTGCAGTATAATATTTCATTCAAGTCTAGAAGTAGTGAGAGAAAGCCAGTAATTCTGGGGATGTGGTGACAGCTAAGAGGGAGCCCAGGTAAGCAACTGCTCTAAGTTCCTCCAGAGGCAGGAGGCAGCCAGCACAGAGGGACTCTGAGGAGGCACAGAGACATACCCAATACTCTTACCTAATCTTCTGTAATACCAGAGAACCTCCTTCAAGGCCCAGATGATGCCATGTGCACCTTTTATCACCTGCAAAGGCTAAGAGTATATATAGTAGGTATTTAGTAACTATTTATTAAATAAATGAATATAAGATGGGAAAAAATGAGCCAAGAATGGACCATCTAAGTCAAAAGAGTCACCTCTACTCTTAACATTATTCCTGCTTTAGCTATCACAGTAGCAAACTAGTTAACATAAGACAAGTCAAGCTAGTGATTTAATAAATTCCAGCGTAAGTCATAGTCGTGTTAGTAAATAACATCATCAAACATTTACTATGAAAGCTAAAGCAGTTAACACAGAGAGTTTCTCAGTGGCCCCAATTTGTTTGTTTTTTTTTTTAATTAATTTTTATTGGTGTTCAATTTACCAACATACAGAAAACCCCCAGTGCTCATCCCGTCAAGTGCCCCCCTCAGTGCCCATCACCCATTCACCCCCACCCCCCGCCCACCTCCCCTTCCACCACCCCTAGTTCGTTTCCCCGAGTTAGGAGTCTTTATGTTCTGTCTCCCTTCCTGATATTTCCGAACATTTCTTTTCCCTTCCTTTATATTCCCTTTCACTATTATTTATATTCCCCAAATGAATGAGAACATACACTGTTTGTCCTTCTCCGATTGACTTACTTCACTCAGCATAATACCCTCCAGTTCCATCCACGTGGAAGCAAATGGTGGGTATTTGTCGTTACTCATGGCTGAGGAATATTCCATTGTATACATAGACCACAGCTTCTTGATCCATTCATCTTTCGATGGACACCGAGGCTCCTTCCACAGTTTGGCTATTGTGGACATTGCTGCTAGAAACATCGGGGTGCAGGTGTCCTGACGTTTCATTGCATCTGAATCTTTGGGGTAAATCCCCAACAGTGCAATTGCTGGGTCGTAGGGCAGGTCTATTTTTAACTCTTTGAGGAACCTCCACACAGTTTTCCAGAGTGGCTGCACCAGTTCACATTCCCACCAACAGTGTAAGAGGGTTCCCCTTTCTCCGCATCCTCTCCAACATTTGTTGTTTCCTGCCTTGTTAATTTTCCCCATTCTCACTGGTGTGAGGTGGGATCTCATTGTGGTTTTGATTTGTATTTCCCTGATGGCAAGTGATGCAGAGCATTTTCTCATGTGCATGTTAGTGGCCCCAATTTGAAACAATCAGATAGCGTGAAAGGAATTTAAGCAAATATTCATATTATATATAAATGTGGGTACAGCATTTATACAGTATTCTCTCCAATATCTAGCTACCTTATGCAATAATGTGCAATAATGGCAAGTATAATATTCAAACAATTATAAAAAACAAGGCAATAATAAAAAAGAGTTCATCATTTTTACTACAGCCTAAGCATGGATGGTCTGGCCACTTAGACTGATACATAAATTTGCATGCAGGCCAATTTGTATTAGACTAAATGAATTCTGTAAAAGTAATATGAGGGATCCCTGGGTGGCTCAGCAGTTTAGCGCCTGCCTTTGGCCGCGATCCTGGAGTCCTGGGTTCGAGTCCCCCGTCGGGCTCCCAGCATGGAGCCTGCTTCTCCCTCTGCCTGTGTCTCTGCCCTCCTCTCTCTCTCTCTCTCTCTCTCGATCATGAATAAATAAAAAATAAAATAAATAAAAGTAATATGACGTTTTGTGGAGGATGGTTTTAAATGAACATATTTGTCTAGTGTCTGAATGTATACCAGCGTGTGATTGAGAAGAAAAACAAATGTTTTTGAGAAATGAATTAATTTCTTAAAACAGATTTGAACTGGATAAAGTTCTTTTTTAGTATTTTTCTTCATTTTCATTTTGTACCTGTCAAAACAATAATACTAGTTTTTAGAAAATCTCTTTATTAAAGTTATGTAAAGAGTAGCATGAGTGGCTTTTAAATTCAAAACTAAGCTTCGACCTTCTCTTCTTAGGAAAAATGTTGTGAAAACCAGGCCATCTGCTGAGGTACTAAGTTACATTTGGCCCTCAGAATGTGTTTGACATGCTCTGTTTTAGCACTCTGTTGGATTATTAGCCCACACAACAAGTTCACCTTGATCTTTTATGTTAAACATAAAGTAGCTCAGGGACAAAATTTGACATAAACCTATGACGTTTCCATTAAAGAAGGCAGAAATAAAACGGAGCTGTGGGCTAGATTACAATAAAACATCAGAAGCGCCAGAAACACAAGTCTTGAAGCTCCATCAGTAAGGGAATATGGCAAGCGCCTCTCCTGAACAGAATCAAAATCACTGCTCAGCTGTAAACAACAGCAACATGCTGATGCAGGGCAACCTCCCCACCCTGACCTTATCTGGGAAGATCCGAGTGACAGTTACTTTCTTCCTTTTTCTTCTGTCTACAATTTTTAATGCTTCTTTCTTGTTGAAACTTCAAAAGTGGATTCAAAAGAAAGAGAAAGGGAAGAAGCTCTCGAGAATGAAAGTGCTTTTAAAACATCTGACCTTGGCCAACCTGTTGGAGACCCTGATTGTCATGCCACTGGATGGAATGTGGAACATTACAGTCCAATGGTATGCTGGAGAGTTCCTCTGCAAAGTCCTCAGCTACCTGAAGCTTTTCTCCATGTATGCCCCAGCCTTCATGATGGTAGTGATCAGCCTGGACCGCTCCCTGGCCATCACGAGGCCTCTAGCTATGAAAAACAATGGCAAGCTCGGACAGTCCATGATTGGCCTGGCCTGGCTCCTCAGTGGTATCTTTGCTGGACCACAGGTAAACCAGATCATGAACTTGTTAGCATATGGCAATCACAGATTTCCTATCTACACTTGAGTACTGTATGCAGCATTGCATGTCAAAGGCAGTATTGTCGTATCTTGGAGAGCTTGGACTCAGGAAATTAGAGTGGAGTTTAATCCCGGCTCTGTTACCTTGGGCACATCTTTTAGCTTCTCTGGGTTTCAGTTCCTTCATTTATAAGATGGAGGTAATGCCTACTTTATGCAGCTTTCATGAAGATTAAATGAACAATGTATTAAAGTGTCTGGCATATCTCTGGTATGTAGTAAATGCTCCTCAAAAAATGCAGCTATTGTCAAATTTGACCTCATCCCCATCTTATTCTTTCAACTGGTTTTCTTTTTTTTAAAAAAAAATTTTATTTATTTATTAATGAGAGGCAGAAAGAGAGGCAGAGACACAGACAGAGGCAGAGAGAGAAGTAGGCTCCATGCAGGAAGCCCGATGCAGGACTCAATCCTGGATCCCCAGGATCATACCCCAGGCTGAAGGCAGACGCTCAACCGCTGAGCCACCCAGGTGTCCCTCAACTAGTTTTCCATTCACTCTGATTAATATAGTAAATTGAGAGAATTTTTAGGAACTGTGAAATTTGCACAGGTAGGAAGTGTTTATAATCTGTGTCATTTGGGACTTCTTGAGGGAAACTATCCTGTCTTGTTACAATTTAGAATGATTCTCAACTAGTATGTTGTTCTGTAGTTTGCAGCTGGGTGGGACTGAACAAAGAGGAAAAATAAGAATCCTGGACTATTGAAATTTGAATATTTCCCTGAGCTTGACTTGAGCTTATCTGGAAGTAGGCTAGACTACAACAGGCTGTTAGCAAAATTAAAATTGTTGGTGTAGGCACAGGCCCTCTGGTATAGGCAGATACCGCCCCAGATTGCTCTCATAAGAGGCAACCTGATTAATTGGCCTGCAGAATCTGTCTTTTTCAGCAGTCATATCTCTGAAGAAAATGACACATTCTTACAGATAGCAAAGATCCTTTAATGACTGATAAATAAGTTGTCCCTAGACATACCCTGATGATGAACCCAGGGTACAAGGATGTGTCGAGAAGTAATGTCAAAGTTAACAAGAATGTTCCAAAAACTGGCCACTACAAATGGAAGTTATCTAGACATTCTAAATGAGCTAGGTGGTTAAAAAAATAAAGAAACAAAAACAAACAAAAAACCTGCCATGCAGAACCCACTAAATACATTAAAGCACCGGAAAGTTGGATTACCAAAATTTCCCACCAATTCCTCACTTAACTAATAAATTTTGGATATTAGATCAATTTAATTAGGGTGTATTTTATGGCAGGAGAAATGGGAAATACTAGTGTTTTGATTTCCCTGGAGAAAAGCATATTATAATGATTCTCACAGTGACTAAATATACAAGAATAGGTTTAGTAAATGTGTCTCTCCAAATGAGGTTATTTAGCAAAGGCTTATGCCTGAAGTTTCCATTTCATTTCTTTAAATTAGGAGTGCTCCTTACTTACTGGTTTTCTTGGGGAAGATAAGCAAGTTAGGCTCTTCACACTGAGTCTGATACTGAAAGAAAGAAACAGCCCTCAAAGGAAATGTAATTCAGTTGTGGAGACAAAACTTATATAAAACTAATGCAACTATATACTAAACATTTTTTAAATCTATGACAAGTGTAAGAAGAAGGAGAGATGAGTAAGAGTGGAAATGGGGAAGGAATGATTTAAGGTTATAGGTAGGATACGTTGAGTCTTTTAAAATGAACGGTATTTGGATGGAAAAAATAAGGCAAAGATCACATGTATTTTTCAGCAAGAGTTGAAAAGTGTGCTTAATTTTCAGACTTTTCTGGCTGAAGTAAAAGATTGAGAGGTGGGATAGCAGGAAATCAGATTTGGTGGTTGCTCCTTTTCTTCCACCTCATAGGTGGAAGACATATCATATGACATATGACATTATTTGTCATAAAACATCATAATTATGCATTGGCTTGTCTTTGCTATTAAGGAATATACTCTTGAATGATGGAGACTCCATTAAGTTCAACTTAATTAATATTTAAATTACCTAATAAGATAACTAGCAAAAATTGAAATTTAAAATCTTTGCATAATGTGATTTCTCTTCAGATCAAATAAATCCTTCACCTTTCCCTTAAACAAAAACTTCAGACGGATGAATCAGTGAGTGGGGTATGATGGACCTGTATTATAAAAGACAGTAATAATCATGGGGAAATTCTGAAATTAATGTGAGAACAATAAATCCTTTGTGAGTCCTGGGCAAGAAATAAAGTGATTTTTTAACAAAAATACTTTTAGAAAATTTACATAGACCCAAATAGACATGAGAGACAGAGAAATCTTTTCCAGCTTTTCTGGCAATGAGGTGATTAGGTTGGTGGCTAAAATAGTCTCAGAGAGAACTGATTGTAAGAGGGACGTTTCAAACAAAAAAACAAAGCGTGGCAACAAATTGGATTTAGGGAGTTAATAACCAGAGGGTGTGTAAGCTACAGCTCCAATACTTTTAGCCAAAGAGTTTTAACAACCATTGAAATAGGCAGGTAAATTGAGAAAAGGAGTGTTTGCCTCTTTGTTTCTCTGTTTGTTTGACAGGGAGGGGAAGGCAGGCTCTGAAAGAGCTGAAAACATTTGCTTTAGGACATAATGTTACCAATATGAGGTCATTGTATAAGTACAGGTATTTGGAAAGTAAGTTAGGATACTGATGAAGGTCAGTTTATGATAATAACTGAAGTGTAAACCAATAACATCAGTCTCCCTTAAAGGACTGTCCCAGAGGCTATAAAAAATATATTGATTTATTAATTCAATTATTTTCATCTAAGTATATGACAGCAATAATAGAAAGGTAGTGTCAAATACTTATCTATCTTGATGTAGTAAAAAGAAAATATGAAATTAAATTTGAATTGTTTAGGATGTTCATGTAATAGCCTGACCTCAAATACATTACTCTTCCTGAGAGATTTATGTGAAGATGGGCCACAGAAAATAATGGTATTATTTTATGGTGAAACACATGACTCATCCTTACTTGCAGCAGCAGATTAAATTTATAAAGCACTTTACTGAAGTTTCCTGAAAAAGCCCATTCTATGCAGTACATAACAGCCATGTATATATTATCCCTATCCAGTGCATCAGAGAATGTACAAAGAAGTTTGAGAGCAGTGGCAGGCAAATACTTCTGGCAGTAGCCCAAAGTAAGACATCTGTACCACATACAGACTTTGAGAAAATTTTTCATAAAATAAATATTCAACTGTGTTTCATTTCATTTTTTAATGTTGATTGCAACTAACCAATGGGTACAATCTGCAGTTCAAAAACAACAGTCTGCAGGGATTCATTGACTTTCCCAGGGTCAGTTGGGTTGTTGGACTCATGCCTTTTTATTAAGTCTAGGTTTTCTTTTTATTATAGCTCTCTGCTTTCTCTCTGAATAGAAGAGGTTTTGAATCCCATGACTAATGCTTACATATATTAAATGGGGAGGATAAGAGATTGAAAGGGCACATTTCTATTTCTAGACTAGCACATACCAAGCCCTCCTCATGCTTCACCATGCAGTGGAATGAGCCCATTGACAAAGGTGCATCCTGTAGGCTAATTTACACTGAAAGGATGACTTTAATCATCATCCTCTGGTGCATGTATTGATCGTCTATTACTTGAGTAATTCTATGATGGTTTGAGGATATATTTTCAGAAGTTTCAGCATAGCATAGCTGAACTTTCAATTTTTTTCTTAGTAAATGAAATTTTTTAAAAAGCAAAATTCTATCTGGAGTCCCAATACATGAAACATATAAGTGGAGCTATTCTTGTTGAAGAGGGATAAGAGAGGCCAGTCTTCTGCTTGGGCATTCACTAGCCCCATTCATGGTCTCTGAAGACCTTAGATCTCCTGCAGCAAAGCTTGGAAGGCAATGGAATAGTAGAAATGGCATGAGTATGGGTTTTAAACAAAGTTGGTTTCAAATCTCAATGCTGTCTCTTACTATCTCTGTGGCTCTGAGTAAATCACTTAACTAAATTTAAAAGAATAATGGTGAAGAATAAATTGTAAAGAATAAGATACATAAACTCACCTAGTACAAGAATTTATAATTGGACATTCCATTAATGCTCATTCCTTCCCCTCTGCCTGTTTTCACTCCTTTGTTCATAATAGAGTTTTTGAAGTCAGGAGGGAAATAGTATAAAAACTACATGATTCTTTAAGGGACAGCAAAGATAATTGCTTATATGAAGATTGATTATTTCTAATTTCTCAAATTATAGCATTCATTGTGACTGATAAGTCAGTTTAGCCAAACTACCTCCTAGTCGTCAGGCTATCCTACTCATTCTGAAAGCTATATATGCCAAAGCATAATAATTTAAGTCTTGAAGGTATTATTTGTAACAGTAATATAAGGATGAATGGAAGAGGGACACCTGAATGGCTCAGTGGTTGAGTGTCTGCCTTTGGCTCAGGTCATGATATCAGGGTCCTGGGATCGAGTCCTGCATCAGGCTCCCCACAGGGAGTCTGCTTTTCCCTCTGCCTATGTGTCTGCCTCTCTCTGTGTGTCTCTCATGAATAAATAAATAAAATCTTCAAAAGAAAAAAAAAGATGGATGGAAGGAAGAGTGAGGGATAAAGAGGGAAAGAGAGAGCAAGAAAAGAAAAAGGAAGGAAAGGAAGGGACAAACATGAAAGGAAATCTGCCTTAAAACCATGTGTGGTTAGGCTGGTAAGTGCATGTTGAGGAGAAAACATTTCCTGAATTAGGTGTGTTTATATCTAATCAAAAATCATATGGTTTCCAATGGCAATCATCTCCCACCACAAGAATCATTGCAGAAGTTCATACTAGTTTTTCTGTGTTAACGTGGAGCATTACATGCTGACAGGATTTAAATTCTATCATTAACCCAGGTTGGAAGGCAAGATAGATGAGACGTCCTTTGGTCTTTGGTGTAAAGATATGTGATCTGAAGATGTGTAGAGGCTTGCCTTGACACACAGAATGCACCTGATAGGACTAGAATGCACTTCTGAACTTGACAAGCAGCTTAAATTCAACAAACACTCATCACACATATACAATATGCCAAGAACTATACTAGAACATAGAGTAGCATGCTAATAACATAAATAACATCAATAAACATAAATAAATAACAACGATAATGATGATGGTGATGACAAATATTGAAGACATAAATATGTGTCAAGAATTGTACTAAATCCTTTTGCTGCACTATTTCATATAAGGCTCCCCCAAGCCCTATATATTGTATACAGTTATTATCTTGATTTTATTCACACAGAAACTAAGATTAAGAAAATTATATAAAATGCCCATGATTACTGTCTAGTAAGTGCAGGTGTCAGTACCAATTAACTCCATACCCAGAGCTATTGTCTACTACACTGGATCACACTACACAATATCGTCTATTTCCTTTATTCTTGTAGGAGGCTAGAGAAGGAAAAGGCAGGAAAGTCTTAAATTGAGAATAGATAGTTAAGAGCTATCAGGAAAAAACACATGGTAAACATTTATAAATGTATAAATAAATATATATGAATACACGTTTATAAGTTGTGTGTCTTGAAATTTTTATAAAAATAACGGTTATGGTTATTACTTATATGGCACTATGTGCCAGGCATTTTTCTAAATGCTTTGCAAGCATTAACCCATTTAGTTGTCTTGCCAGCTCCTAGAAGTAAATACTACTAATATCTCCTATTTTATAGATGAGAAAATTGAAGCACATCATCTAAAGATAATTACAACGGGAAAAGATTTGGTGATAATGTAGCCTGGGGTAAGGTGAGGGTGAAGACAATAAGAAGCATCTGCAAATGACCGTAAAGAAGAAAAACAGATTGTTCTCGTTTATGGCAAAATAAAGCAAATACTGATGAGACCTGGGGCCAAGGATAAGAAAGAAGAAACTAAGAAATTAAAGAATTATAATCCAAGGACAAAAAACAAAACACTGAAGTAAAATGGATCCCTATATTAATCATTCTAATGAACGTGGATTTCGAGCACAAAATAAACTGAACCCAGCCTAAAACAATTCAAGGGCGAGTAAGATTCTGTGTTACTGTAACACTCTTCTGTATCACTCTTTTAGAACTTACAACAATCTACCTTGTGTGGCAGGTGTCACATACATGCTTTAGCTCCCCTACCAAATTTAAATTCTCTGATAGCAGGATATATCTGGTTCATCTTTTATGACAGAGAGCACCAAGGATAGTTTTTCATCAAGAAGGTGCTTTAACAATAAGCATTTGGGGCACCTGCTTGGCTCAGTCAGTTAAGCAACCAGTTCTTAATTTTGGCTCTGGGTCATGATCTCAGAGTTGTGAGATCAAGTCCTGTGGTGGGCTCTGCACTGGGTGTAGAGCCTGCTTAAGATTCTCTCTTTCTCTTATTTTGCCCCTCCCCACCATGCACTTGCTCTCTCGAAAATGAAGAAGAAGAAGAAGAAGAAGAAGAAGAAGAAGAAGAAGAAGAAGAAGAAGAAGAAGAAGAAGAAGAAGAAGAAGAAGAAGAGAAGAAGAAGAAGAAGAAGAAGAAGAAGAAGAAGAAGAAGAAGAAGAAGAAGAAGAAGAAGAAGAAGAAGAAGAAGAGAGGAGGAGGAGGAGGAGGAGGAGGAGGAGGAGGAGGAGAATATTGAGGGAAGCCTGAGTGGGTCAGTGGTTGAGTATCTGCCTTTGGCTCAGGGCATGATCCTGGGGGTCCTGGGATCCAGTCCCACATCCCGCTCCTTGCAGGGAGTCTGCTTCTCCCTCTGTCTGTCTCTGCCACTCCTTCTGTGTCTCTCATGAATAAGTAAATAAAATCTTTTTTAAAATTGAATTATTAAGTATATTAAATAAAGATATTAAAGATAACCATTAGTTCAAATCTTAGCACTTAATTTGTCATTTTACTGAAAGTTTCATAATGATTTAAAAACATGAAATATTAAAGTGAAAATGTGGCAGAGTAGTGCAGAACACAAAGTCAACCTTGGGTCATCTGGGTCCAAGGATGGTTGGGAAGATGGGGAAAGAAGTAGCTAAGGTTTTAAAGAAATATTAGATTCTCAGGTTCTATATGAAGTAACCCAAAGACTTCACCTCACAACATCTGTTGGATCAAATTCAAAACTGAGTTTTAAATAAGGGCAGGTGGCAAGGCAGTATAGAAAATTTAAATGGTTCCTTCGTGATGTGGAAAAAGTCTGGATTGTAAAGTAGAATCAGTTGAAGTGGTGTTGGAGTTTCTGAACTTTAAAGTAGATGATATGGTCATTGGGCGCTCTCTAGTGGATTAATTTAAAAATAACTGTTTTGCCCTGGAAAAAAGATCTGAAACTGAAAATCAACACTTTAATTACAAATAAAAGATACAGCATTATGTTTTATATTACGTTTACTTATATTTTATTTATGGCATGTTATATTTATACCTTTTAAAAATCTTCTACTCTATAAGCAAATAAAGGAAATACAGCATTTTTTAAGGCACACTTGACTCCCATTCCAATGCCTCAAAGAGGAAAGAAATCCTGGGCCTGCTGATTAATTAAGCTAAATTAAAATTTATTAATTGAGTCAGAAACTTTTAAAAGTCAATACTGTCTCTCATTTGCTTAAAATTTTTTAAAATCCTGTGACATTTTTGTTTTAATTTATTTGCTATTAATTTTACAGTGCTTGGGCATGCTTTTCATTTTAATAATGTGTCACAGTAAAATGAAGTTTCTCAGTGGAGAAACTTAGAAATGACTGGATAAGAAGTGTGCTTCATAAATGGGGAAGGAATGAGTAAGTAGACACTTATCATTAGAACTTGTTTTTGACAACTACTTGAAACATTTAAATAGTTGATTCAATTTGTGATTTTAAAAAACACAATTTAACACTTAATGAAAGGTTGCAATAATCATGAAGACTTCTGGAATAGCTTTCCTTCAGCTTCCCCAATATTAACATTTTACTGCATCCATTTATTTGCTTTGTTTCATATATACACTTTTTTTCCGAACTGTTTAAAAGTGAATCCAGATATGATGTCCCTTTAAAAAATACTTCAATGTGCTTTTTCTAGCATATACCCACATTACAAGTATCAAAATCAGGAAATTAGCACTGAAAAAATATTATTATTTAATCTATATAACTTATTCATATCTCACCAAATGTCCCAATAATGTCCCTTTTAACAAAAGAAAATCCAAGATTATGCATTCAATTCAGTTGCCACATCTTCTTAGCCTCCTTTAAATTAGAACCATTCCTCAGTCTCTCTTTGTGTTTCACAACATTGACATTTTTTAAGAGTATAGGCCACTTATTTTGTAGAATGCCCCTCTATTTGAGTTTGTCTGATGTTTTCTCATGGTTAAATTTAAGTTATGCACTTTAAACAGAAATACCAAAGTAGTGGTTGGTGAATACTTCTCAATGCGTTATATAAGGAAGCAGCTGCTGTCCAATGGTTCCATTATTGGCAATGTTAATTTAATCTTTTGGTTATTTTTGTACTGTCAAGTTATTAATTTACTCTTCATAATGACTAAGTAACTTGCAGGTAGATATTTAGAAATTATATAAATATCCTGCTTTACTCAAAATTTGCCCATGTTTTTACTATCCATTGATGATTCTTACCTGAATCACTTATCATTACCATTCAGTAATCACTACTTTCATTATTCCTTATACATTTATTAGTTTGCTTTCTATAATAAAGAGGTTCTTTCCCCTCTCCCCATTTCTTTGTTGTTATTGTTTCACAATTTATATCAGCGTGGACTCAAGGATTCTTACTTTATTCAATGGTTAATCATGCCTTTTTATCAGGGTTTGGTTTTTTTGGCGTTTGGGTTTTGTTCTCAATGCTTATGCTGTCCCAGATTTGGCCAATGGGAGTTCTTTCAAGGTGGCTCCAGACCTCTTTGGACATGCTCCATTATTCTTTAAGTACTTTTGCATTTGGGGCACAATCTGTTCCAAGCACCCTTTGTAGTTTGTCTATGCCAGCCTTGAGAATCATTCACTTTTCCAATGAGCTCTGGTGCCCTTTGATAGAGAATGGTATTTAGACAACGAAATCCAGATACAAAATATGTTTATTGCTACTAGGATGTTCCTAGCCTCCTAGAAGACAAAGCTACAAAATAAACACACACACACACACACACACACACACACACACACACGTACATAAATATACCTAGAAATATTTCTTACCTTTTATGCAGGTGTATAGGACTCCATTGTGCGGTCCACCCCATTTTATTCAGCTACTGTTCTATGTTATTTTCAATGTTTTTCAATTACAAACAATAACAACCTTGTGCCTATGTATTTTCATATAATGGAGGTAGGAGTGTATCTTCTGAGTAAATACCTGGATGTCAGATTGCTGGGTCAAAGGTAAATGCATATATAGATATGTCACTTATTGCCACATTCTTCTCCATAGGGGTTGTGCCAATTTGCATTCCCACTAAGCAGTGTGGGAGAGAGAGTATCTATTTCCCCACAACCTGCCCTCATATGAGAATGTGTTGCTATTTTTCATTTTTGCCAATTTTGAGAATGAAAAATGCCATTTCAGTATAGCCTTCACCGGCATTTTTTTTAATCACAAATGAGGTTGAACATCTTTTCATATGCCAAAGGGCACTGCTATATCTTTTTTTGTGAATAGTCTATTCATGTCTTTTGACCATTTTAATGGGGTTTTCTGTCTCAAAAAAAGTAAAATTTAAATATGTATTTGGGGGGCACATTCTAACCACTGGACACAGTTTTGGGTGCTGCAGATACAATGATAGACAAAATCACTTGCAAAAACTTTACTCAGCATAATTATATCTGATATTGAAATACAAACAGTATTTAAATCCTTGGTTGATGATTGTTCTGCTAGTTTGAAATAATTTCAAAAAAAAATAAAATCCTATAGATTCATTCACATTATCCAAATATATTTTAAGTTAAGATCCTATAGATTCATTCACATTATCCAAATATATTTTAAGTTAAGATCCATTTACAACTTTTTACTGAAGGTTCAAAAGGATAGTATCAAGGAGCTGAGCCCTTGCTTTGGGTAACATGTTCAAAGGCCTGCAGAAGACAAAAGGAGACAGCTTTCAAGAAAATATGCAAATAGTGTTTGAAAGAAAGTAATGCCACTCTCTTATTTTTTTTTTTCTTTTCTCATACAGTTGTACATCTTCAGGATGATCCACTTAGCAGATAGCTCTGGACAGACAGAGGGTTTCTCCCAATGTGTAACACACTGCAGTTTTCCACAATGGTGGCATCAAGCCTTTTATAACTTCTTCACCTTCAGCTGCCTCTTCATCATCCCTCTTCTCATCACGTTAATCTGCAATGCAAAAATCATACTTACTCTGACACGAGTCCTTCATCAGGATCCCCACGGTACGTATTTCTTAGATTTGGTGTTCATTGTGGATAAACAGATTTTAACAGCAATGTTCACAGCAGAGTGGCATGTACAAGGTGCCAGATACTGTTCAAAGCAGTTTGCATATTTAATACAGTAACTCCAAGAGCTAATACTTATATTATACTTTTACTATCCTCAGTTTACAGATGAAGTAATTTGGTATCTCCCAATGTTCCAAAGTTGTACCGTGAAATTAAAAATGAAATAACAATTTTCTCATTTTACCCAAGATACGAATTGGCAAATTGCTCCTGCTGGGCCACCACAACACTATGCCAAACGCCTGATTTCTAGAATACCACAAAGCACGCCTCGTCAAATGGTAGTCAAAAGACTTGCTAAGGTTAAGCTGTTCCATTTCCCACTCAGATCCCCTCTTCCACACAACATAACTGTATACATGTATGCATGTGTGTCTTGTGTGAAATACTCTTGAATATGGAGTTGACTCTTTCATCTGAATCTTCACAGCTGTGGTTGTACCTTTTTTGCTTCAGTAATCCAGAGTAGTCTCGAAAACTAAATTTATGAATTTTCAAATTAAACGTGGCTATATTGGCCTGACGTCCAAAAGACATGTTTTCAATGGCATGGTGCATAGTTAAACGTGGTACAACTTAACAGGAAAATCATCTTAATTACAGTAGCATGATTACTAATCTCAGCAGATATTTTCTCAAGGAAATAATTGTGGAAATGCTCTATAATAAATACTTGAGCAGTTCCCAGCACAAAATGGGTATTTGATACTTCTTAAGTATACAAAAACATTTGCCCTCAAAATCTTATCCCAGAGAAATTCAGTTCTATAAGGGATATCTAAGAAGGCCATATGGAGAATAAGAAGATAAATCCCAAATAGGGATTAATCTGAAGAAATGTGAGCTAGGCAGAAGCAGAGAAATAAAACAGCAGAGGCAAGGAGCAATAGTTCAATATTACTAACACAGATTTAGTTAATTAATCTTTTCTCTATTCAACCAATATGTATTAACTACTCAATATTGCTGGAAATGGTGATAGATGTGGATACCACAGTGGATAAAACAGCCCACTATCCTGCTTTCATGGAGTCTACAGTCTTGCAGAAGATGGTATAACAGTAAACCAATAATGATATGTGATGATATTTCAAAAGAGGTCGAAGGACAGTTATAGGAGGTTGAACATTTTTTCAGATTCAGCAGCTGTGCTAAGCCAAGATGCTTTCCTAAATGTGTCCATTCCTATTGATTGCTTTATTACTTATATCATTAGAGTTTACAGATACTGAGGATTAAATGAAATAATGTGTGAAAAGAACAAGGCCCATAGCAAGGTACACAGTAAATGATAATTAGGTTTGTATGACAGAAATCCATAACCTACCTGTTCTCAATAAATTACTGACTTTAACATTTGTAGTCAAAAATTAATTTTATAATTAAAACATCATGCATGCAAATGTTTTCATCCATATTTCCATTCTTTTGTGATCAGTGAATAAGAAGTTGCAAAATGGTTGCTTCTGAATAGCATGATCTATGTCCCTCATGAAACATACAGCATGGGAAAGGCATTTTTTGTTTCAAAATAGCAGTTCTGGCGTATGAAATACAAGAACAGATTTTGAGCACTTTAAAACTGCAGTTAAGAACTATGTGCTAAATTTCATGCAAGCAGCCTGTGAGTGTCAAAAATTCCATTAAACCCTAGTGAATTTACACACACACACACCATATGTGACAAACACACACACCTCACATACACCACACAGATGGCACACATACCAGCTTCACACATACATCACCCACACACCTACATGTGGACTTTAAGTGATTTACTGATATGAAAAGGGAAATTGTTTTGAATATCATAGAGAGAAGCACATGGTTGAGAAAGATAATTTTGGACATACACTTTCATCCATACGTGATTCTTATTATCTTTACTGTCAGAGATAGTAAGTATGGTTCTGTGTAAACACACAATTCAATTTAGTTCAACTTTAGTCTACTCTCAAATTTATGTTTTAAGAGTTTGAGTACCCATACATTTCAAATCCAAATTATTTGGTGGAAATTTATTTTTAAGAACACTGCTATCTTTTAGTCTTTTCTATTTGTTATGTGACATAGGGGAAAACTTGGAATATTAAACATTAAAGAAATTTTTCAAACAAATTTTCATTATGAAAAATATTGGAATTTGTTCCCTATTCCATTAATTAGTTTGAATTAGTGAATCTCTCTTTCTTTTTTCCATGTTGGTTTTGTAATAAAACTGGTCTTTAAATATCTACTTTTTTCTCTATCTAACAGAATTACAACTGAATCAGTCCAAGAATAATATACCAAGAGCTCGGCTGAGGACCTTGAAAATGACAGTTGCATTTGCCACTTCGTTTACTGTGTGCTGGACTCCCTACTATGTTCTAGGAATTTGGTACTGGTTTGATCCTGAAATGTTAAACAGGGTGTCAGATCCAGTAAATCACTTCTTCTTTCTTTTTGCTCTTTTAAATCCATGCTTTGATCCACTTATATATGGATATTTCTCTCTGTAATTGATAGTCTATGTAGGAAGCCATATAAAGAAGAGCAAGGTGGTGAATTTCATCAAATGGGAATAATAAACACAAAGGTCGCAGCACATTTACGGATAAACAGAGTTTAAGATTATATTAACATCCTTTTTCTTTTTGAAAACACATTGTCAGAAACTCAAATGCAAATAAAAATAACAAACACAAAGAAAAAGAAAATTCAAGAAAAATAATAAAATATTCCCTCATAATCATAAACTTCTGAATTAATCTGTCCCCTTTCTGGGCTTCTATAACACATTACATAGGTTTCTTATTACTTTCTCCTTGTCTAATTATGTATAAAAATTTTAAATAGCCATGGCCTAAGGCATCGAGATTCCAAAAAGTAAGGCTGAGGGCTGCCTGGGTGGCTCAGTGGTTTAGTGCCACCTTCAGCCTAGGGTGTAATCCTGGAGACCAGGGATCAAGTCCCATGTCGGGCTCCCTGCATGGAGCCTGCTTCTCCCTCTGCCTGTGTCTCTGCCTCTCTCTCTCTCTCTCTCTCTCTCTCTCTCTCGTATAAATAAATTTTTTTAAAAATTAAAAAAAAAAGACAAAAAGTAAGGCTGGGAAACTACAACACAGCCTTAACCTAGGCATGCCTTTAAGAGTTTTTTTTCCAAGGAGCCTAGCAGCAGTTATATCTTATGCTCCAATGATACGCAAAGCACAGGAAATTTCCCTGTCCATAGGATCAATTTTCCTTCCTCTGGTTAAAAAAATGCAACAAATATAATTTTTTCTTTGATTTCAAAAGCATTCTGAAGTTTTAAGTATTCAGCAACCAACTCACCAACCATTCCACCAATGTGATAAAACTTACAAGTAGTTCTCCTTTATCCCAGTCTTTATCCCAGTGGAACAGTGTGAAGCGCCTTCATAAAAAGAGGAGGGGTAGAGGGATTAGTATTTGGACAAAGGTTAGAACATTCCTCTAGGCTGTAGTCAGTGGAGTTCGTGGTGATTAACTGTAGTAATAACATTGTTTTTAATACAATCAAGAAAAGATTGATTATGTTTTATATATAATATGCACTCTATTTTAATAGGAGAGATTTTTTCCATCTTCTGATTTTACTAAATCTATAATCCAAAAGTCACTGAGAAAAACAAATAAATCAAGCAAATGCACAAGTGAAAAGATATTTGATACATAAGAAGCACACTGAAAATGACAGTGTGCTTTAATATATACAGGTCAAATATATCAACAAAGTATTGAGAAAAGGAAAAGAAAATTTGTAAATGGTAAGTAACACCTACTGATATTCACATTAAGTGATGGTTTTCAAAATATATGGGCACAAACCTCTTTTAATTCAGGCCTGTTTCTACCTGTTCCATGAAAAAAGGGAAGGATGAAAATTAGGAAACTGCAATATACACAACGAAAAAAGTTTATAAAGGACTTTAAAGAAATTCAGCCATCCTTTAAATTCTTCCTAAAAAATAGGTAAAATACTATTATATTTACATGAGGTATGTAGTGCCACCCAAAGACAAAATGTAATTTCCAATTTTCTAGGGCATAGAGAACTGTGGAAAGTAAATTACTAATTAGACTAATGTAGTCTTTCCTTATTTTTCTCTTCTCATGCATATTCTTCAGTGTAGTTGTGTGTGTATGTTGTGTGTTTCCACAGCCTATATTATTTTCTAATTTCCACTTCCACTAATCTGTTTGTCACCATTCAGCTCCTTCCTTCTACTCTTTCATTCATATCTTCTTTTTTACTAAGCCCATACCTTTAATTCATCAATCCATGTGCCAACTCTACAGTTGAATTGGTCAAGGCTCAATTCAAGGCATCGAGAAACTTATAACGTTTTGAAATGCTCAAAATTAACTTTTAAGGCATGTATATTGATACCAAGATTTAATAGTTCTACCAAATGACACAATAATATTGGTAAGTCACAACAAAACCAATTTTCTTCTTTAATCTTTATCATATACTTATTCCTAATTTGATACAATTCTTACTTCCAGACTTAAAGGCAAAACAACAAACATATAAACATATATAAGATATGATTTAAGGGCTTTATTAGATATGTGTTTAATGAACACATGTCAGCTTGGCTCTTATTATCTCCAGAAATTGTTCTATTTAGATATGCTCTCAGGCATTTTTTGATACTAACTAAAGGGCTATTCAAAATTTGGTGCAGGGGTTAGTAACCTATGGTCCATGCACAAAATTATATTTCAATGCAACTGTTTTTCTTTTATTTCTATTTGTATTGTTTTACGCATTTAAAAACATTATCCTAAAAGAGGTTTAGAGGCTAAACCAGACTGCCAAAGGAGCTCATGTCACAAAAAATGTTGAGTTCCTTATTGATTTTGTATAAAAAAGCTTTTTACAATAAAATTTTATCAGAATGTATTCATTTGCTTATAAGCATGCATAATAATATTAATATTGGATTATTTCAATTTGATTACTCACCACTTCAGACTTAAAAATTTTCCTAAAGCTCAATATGTAATTAAAAACTTTTCAGAAATAAGTATATTATATAAATATAATATAAATTGAATTGTAATATAAATTATAATATGGATTTAAATTAAAATTTATAGCTCAAAAGGTAAATGTGGCTTTAAATTAAAGATATATACCATTCAACAGAGACTATTCAATACATTTGATATTCCAGTCATTTACTCAATTTCCAATCATAACAAAAGATGAAGATTCCTTGTAAAAAAAAAAAAAGGATATATTCTGTAGAATGAATTCAGAATTCATCTGGGTTGTCTCCTTTATGTAGCATATAAAATTGGGTATAGTTTGGGTTCCTCTTGCAAGTCAATTTAGTAAACAAATGACATAAATGAATGACAATGAATTGAACAAAGACTGCACTAATTCAATTTCAGCCCAAGAAACAGAGCTATAACAGCTGAGAAGGAAAAAAATAAACTATAAGAGAAATGGGTGTCATAAATATTACTTTCCAAGGACCATATATCAGTGTAAATGAGCTAGGAATGTCCTTAAAGTGACCTGGTCTCAGAATTTACTTTGTAGTCATAAAGAGATAATACTTATGGACAGGTTAAATATGTTTAGAATTTCACCTATTTTACCTGTAGCCTGGTTTCACATGTTAAGCCAATGCTTTGAGCTTGTCTAATTACTAAAAACTGTGTGCATAGAAAACTAAATAGAAGAATATAGTTGAGTTTAATCTCTAAAGTTAATTTAAATCTTCAATTTAATTGTTAGAGTTAAGTTCAAAAATCAAGTTTAAAACTATTAGCCTAATTTTTACAGTTATATAATTTATAAAATGTGTGTATAGGGGGATGCCTGGGTGGTTCAGCAGTTGAGCATCTGTCTGCCTTTGGCTCAGGGTGTGATTCCGGAGTCCTGGGATCGAGTCCCGCATCAGGCTCCCTGCATGGCGCCTGCTTCTCCCTCTGCCTGTGTCTCTGCCTCTCTCTCTCTTTGTGTCTCTCATGAATAAATAAATAAAATCTTTTTTAAAATAATAATTAAATTAAATTAAATGTGTGTATAGGAACCATAGAAGAATATAATAAAAAGTACTGATATCGTTATTTCTGAGTGATTTTTAAAATCTTCTTTCTTGTGAATTCCTTTAATTCCAAATTTCCAAAGTGAACATATACTGCTTTTGTAATGAGAAAAAAAAATAAATGTTTTATGAGTGTGTGCTTGTATGACTTTTACATGTCACTCTCACTGTTAGAATGCTTTCTGCTGTAATAAACGTCAGACTAAAAGTGACACGTTTTCATCTCAGGTTATAGGACGTTCTTAGGTAAGCATGCAGAACTAGTTAACTCAGAGCTTGAAGTCATTTTCTCTGCCTCCACTGAGCTTTCCTTTAGAAGCTAATTGCAATTCTAAGTCTCAAGGTCAGAAAGAAAGCATGGCTTCCCCTTTCCCAGAACTTTAAGCACTTCATCTTAAATTGGGTAGAATAGGAACACGTGGCCAGTTCTAAACTAGTTACTAGCAAAGGAGAGGGCAATTACCTTAAATACCTTTAAAGTATGTTTTGTTTTAGGGAGGCAGGGCTCATTTCCCCTACTATTTAGCTATCAGATAAAAATAATGTCCTTCATTCTCTCCCTCTCTCTGTCTCTCCTCCCTTCTCCCCTATTTCATTCTCCCCCCATCCAACTCTTTCTCCCTCCTCCCCCCCTTTTTTTCTCTCTCTCTTCTCTCTCTCTTTCTTTCTCCTAAGAGCAGAAGGAGAATGTTTTGGAGGTCAGAAAGCAGCAGTAACTTTACTATCAAAATAAAATTGAAATTATGTATACCAAAAAGTTTAAGAAGCACAGACACAATTGAATACAAAGCATATAGACTAAATATAGTTATTGGAACATAGTAATTACATAGTAATTGTAGCCCTAAGGCGAAAGATTTTATTGTTTTTCACAATCTAAATCCAAACCCTTTAAACTCCAGTAGTTGGAAGCTTCAATAGGAAGCAGAGGGTAGCTTCTGCCCAATTATTTACTTTCTTGGGAACTCTTGGTCCCTGTTTTTTGTGTGTCTGTTTTTATCGCTTATTCCACTGAGTAAGAAATTTTCATAAGTTTTTTAAAATTCTTGTGATCACTTCAGATCCAGAGAATAATTGTCAAATAAATTAGTATAAATATGTGGCAATCTGAAGCAGATTTTCCATGAAGCTAATAAAACTTAACTTCAAGTTCCTTATTTATTCAGTTCCCTTCTGAGGCCCTGGGAAAGATGTCTTCACAATGTCATATGTTTTTGCAAAATTCACAAAAACAAGATATTATCATTGTAATGGGTTAAGACTATCTCTTTCCCTTTTTATTCCTCTCTGCCCCACTCCTCCTCCCCTCAGATGAGGCAGTATTAGAATGTCCATGGATACCTTCACAATCCAGCCAATTGTGAGTTGAAACAGGAATATATTAATATTGAAACTAAAGGGACATTATGTGGCTCTTGGTCACTTTCATGTACACACAGTTAAGTCACTGCTAACCATCACAGTAAGCCCGTAGGCATAGTACTAGATAAAATATTGGTAGCCTCATACTGATTTATCCGTCATAGTGACAGGAAAATGTAAGGTCAGAGGTCATATCATGATGTAAATGTGCCTGGACATATGGCATCAGAACTATGTGGGTAGGGGAGGGAAAACAGGGTATAAAATGTACAGAAGCTGGTCTATGGAAAATTTTTCCAGCCCTCAGGATGTACACCCTAAAGTATTTCCCAATAAATCACAACTTTGTGCAATCTACTCTGAGGGCAGATGGAACCTGTGATTTGCTTCTAACCATGCTTTCTTATGGCAAAGCTCACAGGATATGATTCCCTTGGTTAGGTTACAATATAAGGCAAAGGTGATGGGATGTCACTCCCATGATTATGTTACATCATCTAAAACTCTATCTTAGCTGACTGGAGCCAAATATTCCTGCTGCTCTTGAAAAAGCCAATAGCCATGCTATGAACTATCTTTGCAGAAGTTACATGGCAGAGAATTGTGGGCAGCCTCTAGGACTTGCGGGTAGCATCCCATGAAAGCTAGGCCTTCAGCTTCAGTCATACAGATGCAGGAAAATGAATTCTGCCAACAAACCTGAATAAACTTGGAAGTGGACTCCTTAGTCAATCCTCCAGGTAAGAGCACAGCCTGGCCAACATTTTGATTGTAGCCTGATAAGACTGAACAGAGGACCCAGTGTCACTCCAGGACTGTGTAGTCACAGAAGTTATGAGATAAGAAATGTGTGTTGTTGGGGCACCCAGGTGGCTTAGTCAGGTAAGCATCTGCCTTCAGCTTGGGTCATGATCCCGGGGCCCTGGGATTGAGCTCTGTATCAGGCTCCTTCTCAGCGGGAAGTCTGCTTTTCCCTCTGCCCCTTTCCATGCTCATGCTCTTGCCAGTGCACACTGTCAAATAGATAAATAAAATCTTTCCAAAAAAATGTGTGTTGCTTTAAGTCACTATGTTTGTGGTAATTAATTCTGCAAACTAATCACTTTACATGTAAAATTATAAGAAAAAGATTTGGTCCTTATCAAATCCTAGTCACCATGGAAATTCTCTGCTAAGAAATACACTCAACAATGAAGCATATACAATTATAAATTCCCCTACGTTTTTCCTTTTTGATTTAAAATATACAATGTATCTGAGTTTCTGTGTTGGTAGGACACAAAACTATATGCAGTACTAAATACATCAAGTATATCTGTTTTATTCATCTTAATGTATCAGATGTCATTATTAATAAAGAATTGTGAAATTGAAAGAAAGCTTTTTAAACTATCCATATATAAAAAATTATAAAACATTATTATACAAAAACATAATCAGGGAATATGTAGCCAAAATAATTTAGAGGAAAAAATATTTTAGATTATGGCAAGCAATTAATGATTAAAATTATTTCATTATTTTTATAGATTGATGTTTATGGTGTCAGCTTTTTGTAATTTGTGATTTCCTTTCTCATTCTAACAATATTTTTCCTTTTATACCCAATTATGTATTACAGAGAGCTCTCAAAATTGTAAAAACTTCAGGCCCCCAGAAAACATGAATCCTCTGATAGGAAAGAACTAAACCCCTACACTCTTTATTTCTTTTCTTTTTTAAAGTAGGCTCCGTGCCCAGCATGGAACCCAATAGAACTCACAACCTCAAGATCAGGACCTGAACTGAGATTAAGAGTGAGATGCTTAACCAACTAAATCACCAAGGCCCCTCGACCCTATGATATTTCCAAGATCACTTTCCACTTCCCAAGTGTATACACTAGTCCTGGTAAAAGGGTTAAATCTTATTTTCTTGCCAAGTTCATCATCTTGATGATCTCTCCATAAAGTTATGCTTATTAGAATGAGCTCCTGCCTCATACTTGCCATTCTAATACCTCCTCTCCATCGAGCTTGGGACTGAAGTCTGTTCCTAAATTGGCTTTAACTAGGGAAGGACATGCTTCTGATTTCAGACATCTTGGCTGCAAACTATATGCCAGGCTATGTACTAAAGTTTTTAATGCAGCCTGCGTTTATATATTTCTAATTATTATGCTCCACCCATCTGATAGGATATATCTTGCTATACTCTCATCTACCTCTTTCCCCGTTATTAGTTGCTCCCCTGAACATCTCACTATTTATCACTAAATACGTTAGATGGTTCCACTTTCTAGGTCATGCTATCTTTACTAACAGCTGGTTCCTCTACAAACAACTGCTTATCCCAATAGATGTAGTTCCCAGAACTAGCTCCACAAATTCTTCCCAAATCTATTGCAGAAAACAATCTCATAACCAGCTATTGGACAAAATACAACCACCATCACAATAGCATTTTCACATTCAATAGAAATAGATCTCAGAGAAATACAAATGCAGAAATTGATAAGGATCCATCAGAGGCAAGCTGTCTCAACTTCTCATTACTAAATCTATAAACTTTCCTCAAGAACATCCTGTTCTCTGTATTCTCCTATTACAGTGGAAGACTTGTCCCTGCTCCTCTTAAAGGTCAATCCATCTACCCTCTATTCTAGATACCATTCCCTCTTACCTTCCAAGGACATAACTTCTTTAGATCTCTCTCCTAGACCATCAATCTTCCTTTCTCTACTAAACCATTCCCATTGTCATATAAAAATGCTTTATCATCTCACATCATTGAAAATATCCTCAACTAGGGACACCTGGGTGGCTCAGTGGTTGAGCGTCTGCCTTTGGCTCAGGGCATGATCCCGGAGTTCCGGGGTCAAGTCCCACATCAGGCTTCCTACATGGAGCCTGCTTCTCCCTCTGCCTGTGTCCTTACCTCTCTCTGTGTCTCTCCTGAATAAATAAAAAATCTTTAAAAAAATATCCTCAACTGTACATTTGATTTCAGTTTCAGCATTCACAATCCACTTTTCTATTCTTCATAGAAAACTTCTCATGAGTTGTACAAGCCTCATCATTCCTCTTCCTTAACTTCCCTTTTAATCTTCATCACATTACTTGGATTCCGTCCCGTCTACTCAATGAAACTCTTGTCAAGGTCACCAAAGATCACCCTACTATCAAAGCTGATGATGACTTCTCTTTTCTTAACTTACTGTAATGCTCAATATTTAAACAATTGTCCACTCTCTGTAAGGAGCTTGGGTGAAGGAGGACTTCATTATCTGGGAAAATACTAAAGTCGGGGGAAATGGAAAGAAGGCCTGATTTGGGAGAGATCACATGACAAGGAAGTGGGTCAGTAGATTGCCAAGTACAAGGGAGCTTCATGGAAGCTGAACTGATGTCTAAAGGCCATCCTTCTTCCTTCAACTGAGTAAAGCACATTGCCCTCATGGGCAATAGGTCATGGAAGTGACCTATTAATGTTTTTCTTATCATTATCTAGTGATATCCTTCCATTTTCAGATATCTGTATATCATCCCTGGATCATTCATGATAAGTCATCCTAAAGCAGTGCTGAACCCCAATCTGGATAACCACTTTGTGTGGAAATCCCACTTTTATCAGTCTAGTACATTTTTAATTCCCCTGAAAAGGAGGAGAGGTTATTTTTTAAGAATTTGAGGAGAAAGTCCAGCATCAGTACTTGAGTGGAACTGGACAGTGATGAAATCCTACACCTCTTTGCTTCCCAGTTGAGACACTTTTCTTAGTTCTGTGAAGTCATCCCCTCCTGATTTTCTTTCTATGTGACTCATAGTTCTTTCTGTTTTGTGTTCCTTCTCTTCTACCTAATATTTATATGGGCTCAGAACTAGGAATTCTTGGTTTGTCTGTCTGTCCTCTCCCCCTTGGGAGGAAGAGAGAGAGCAACTATACACACATGTGGAAAGCATACATTAGAGGAAGCAAGTTAGAGCAGTGCAAAGCATGGTCATAAGTCTGGCAGCACCACAGCACACATATCATCAGGGATTTTGTTAGAACTGCAAATTCTCAGGCCCTACTCAGGCATACTGGAGAAGAAATACTAGGTGGGACCCACAATCTGTGCTTTAACAGGCAATTCAGGTGATTCTGGTATGTGCTAAAGTTTGATAGCCCTGGGCTAGAGGTTCTGGCTATCAAGTCAAAGATGAGAAAACAAACCAAAGATGAGAAGGAGGATGATCTGAATATAGTTTCAGTCAAGAAAAAAGAAAAAGGTGTAACTTTGGGAGGCAATTGAATGTGATGGCAAGGCATGAGTGTGGCTGAATTTGGATCTCTGGATAGGGCTCTGAATATCCTCTTTTACAAAAGGATTTTTTTTTTTTTTTAATGAAGGTGACTTAATCCTCCCATTGGGGCAGAACCTGATGCATCAGCAGAACATTGCCTAGAAAGCCTCACTTAGGGATTTTTAGGTTTGTTGTCTGTTTTCTATCAATATTATCAGAAAGTTAAACTTAGGAGCATCACTTACTATGTTTTATCTCCACCCACTGTTGCATAAGTAATTAAGCCAAATAAGAAAAGGGTCTTAGAAAATTATATTTCAATTTTCAATCTGTGACTTATCTATTTATTGCTCTGTAGGCAATATTTTAAAAATATTTCACGAAAATGTGATATGCACATATCCTAATTCATAGGCTACTTAAGAGAATAATTATTCACATTTTGAAAAGGTTTATTTCCTTCACAAAGGAATTCCTCTGGTCTCTTCTAATTAATATTTTTTATTTATGATAGTCACAGAGAGAGGGAGAGAGGGAGAGAGAGAGGCAGAGACACAGGCAGAGGGAGAAGCAGGCTCCATGCACTGGGAGCCGGACGTGGGATTCGATCCCGGGTCTCCAGGATCGCGCCCTGGGCCAAAGGCAGGCGCCAAACCACTGCGCCACCCAGGGATCCCTCCTCTGGTCTCTTCTAAATGGTTAGCTTCAAGCCAGTTCAAAAAGTGATACAACACCTTTGGGCAAAGAAGCCTGCCTCAAAACTCAGAAGGCTAGCTGCTTTCCAACTATGTTCATGAAGGCCTGACCTTGGGACTCAGTATTTCCTTTTCTTTTTGATAATTATTAAATGGGTGATCCAATTGTTAGGATCTGAGTATAATACTCTAGGAAAATACTCAACAGGGAATAAAATTGGGTTCTAGTCCTGGCTCTGATATGAATCTATTCAAGATATTTAACCATTTTAAATCATCCTTGATAAAACAATTAGGGTTGTATAGGTAGATAATTTTTTTAAAAGATTTTATTTATTCATGAGAGACACAGAGAGAGAGACAGAGACACAGGTAGAGAGAGAAGCAAGCTCCCTCTGGGGAGCCTGATGCAGGACTCAATCCCAGGATCACAACCTGAGCCAAAGGCAGATGCTCAACCACTGAGCCACCCAGGTAGATGATTGGGGCTACCCAGGTAGCCCCAGTGTAGATGATTCTCGAGTGTCCTTCCTTTTTTTAAAATTTTTTTTTACTGGAGTTCAATTTGCCAACATACAGCATAACACCCAGGGCTCATCCTGCCAAATGCCCCCCTCAATGCCCATCACCCAGTCACCCCAACCCTCCACCCACCTCCGCTTCCACCACCCCTTGTTCATTTCCCAGAGTTAGGAGTCTTTTATGTTTTGTCACCCTCACTGATATTTTCACTCATTTTCTCTCCTTTCCCTTTATTCCCTTTCACTAATTTTTATATTCCCCAAATGAATGAGACCATATAATGTTTGTCCTACTCTGATGGACTCATTTCACTCAGCATAATACCCTCCAGTTCCATCCATGTCGAAGCAAATGGTGGGTATTTGTCGTTTCTAATGGCTGAGTAATGTTCCTTTGTATACATATATCACATCTTCTTTATCCATCATCTTTCAATAGACACTGAGGCTCCTTCCACAGTTTGACCCTACTCTTCCGCCATCTTGCCTTTACCCTTGAGTGTCCTTCCTGTGCTAATATTCAATAACTTAGGAATATAAAGTGAAAAAATGCGTGTAAAAAAACCCTCTGTAATTATAAAATACAACATAGATGTTAAATTTATGATGTGAACTCTTCAATTTACCGAAATCCAACTGGCACTTGTTTTCAGGAAGTTATTCATAACATTGTATGCCTATATAATGATCAAGATGGGGAAATATTAAATGCATTGTCATACCTTGGATTGGATCCAGAACAGGAAAAAAATGACATTAGTGAAAAACTAGTAAAATCCAAATAAAGTGTGTGGTTATTTAAAAGTGTTGTACCGATATTAATTTCTTTGTTTTGACAAATGTACCATGTTATTATTATGTGAAGCTGAGTAAAGTGTATGCAAAAATTCTCTGTCCTTTTTTTTTTAATTCTCTGTCTTACCTTTGCAACTTTTCTAATTTTGAAAATTGAAATTTCTAAAATTGTTAAATTATTAAAATTTTGCTAAATTTTAAAATAAATTATTGTGCTACTGTGCTTCTGAATTGCCTTTCTGACATTGAATTGTAATCCAAATTCTGTAACTCTGTGGGAGAGAGGACTGTTTCTGTTTCTGTCTTTTGTGGTGAGTTCTTCCTTCTAGTCATTTTGCTCAGTGCAGAGTAGATAAAAACAAGTTGTACTGGAAAAAGGAGAAAAAGGAAAAAAAGGGGGGGTGGGGACAAACAAAAAACAAAAAATAAGGAGGGGTATCCTCTGATTCTGTATACTTTAAGTCCCTAGACTTCCCCTGGAACTTTCCAGTGCTGCTTGGTCAAGAACTTGCTCTTCCCCTGTCCTTCCAGCTGGTCTTCTGGGGGAGGGGCCTGCTGTGCTGGTTCTCAGGTGTGTGCACCTGCGGCAGCTGCCCTGCCCTCTGCCTGTTGCAGGCTCCGTGGGAGCTGTTTATCCTGTAAGGCCTCTGCTCCCTGGTGGCCTGCACCGTCCCAGGTACAAGGTGACACCAGGAGGAACAACGGTGACACCAGGAGGAACAACAGTGTCAGCGGTCAGGTCTCCAGCCCTGGAGTCAGCTCCCACAGTAACAACCGCAGCTCCCAGTCCACAGGGGCCTGGATGCTCAGGGGCGGGGGGTGCTGATCTGCACAGCTCGGGGCCACCCACGGCAGGAGCGTCCTCGCTGTCCTGTGCCCTCCTGGCCTCCGCCTATTGGGGGCGGGGGGGAGCGCCGGATCCAGGGCTGTGTCCCCGGTGCCCTGGGATGGGGGCCTGCACCGCGGGAACGGCCGCGCAGCCCCCTCCGCATCGATCCTCCGCCCGAGCCTGCTCCCGCGTCCAACAGAGCCCGCGCTGCAGCCCTTTAGGAGCTCGGCCACGGGGTGTGGGGCTCTCCCCGGGGCGCAGGTGTCTGTTACTGCCCCCGGGAGCCTGAGGGCATCCCCGCCCCTCCTGGGGTCCTGCTCCAACTCCCTGAGTGCCTCTCCCTCCGGGAAGGTTGGTGAAGCTCCTGCTTCTCCGGGTCGGGGCTATCCAGTCCTGGGGGCTCTCGCATGGCCCCTCCCACTTGGGTGCTTTTTCTTTCTTTCTTTCTTTCTTTCTTTCTTTCTTTCTTTCTTTCTTTCTTTCTTTCTTTCTTTCTTTCTTTTTCCATCTTCCTACCTTGATAGAAGCGCAAACTCTTCTCACTATAGCATTCCAGCCGGTCTCTCTTTAAATCTCAGAATGAATTCGTAGGTTTTCAGGATGATTTGAAAGTTACCTAGGTAAGTTGGTGCGGACAGGTGACCTGGGGATCCTACTCCTCCACCGTCTTGCCCCGCCTCCAGATTTTTACTTTCTTAGTCCAAGTTTATCTTGGACTAAGAAAGGAAACTTTCTCACAGCTTTCAGTAAAACTTTTCTAACATCGAAGATGGGTTTTGTTGCTTTTGTGAAATGTTAAAAAAAAAAAAAAATGGTGGTTTGATTTCTGTGATTTCCTGACTCTCTTCCTTCTCAACTTTGATCCACAAAAGACCCACTGTTTATATCTGTTGTCCCTGTGCTGCATACACATATACACATATATGGATGGATGGATGCATAGTTATATTCCAAAGGCATAGCTACTGGTGGCTCTGGAAAAAAAGCACAAAGGATTCAAGAGACTTCATGACTGCAGAATTTAGATCTAATCAGGCCAAAATTAAAAATCAATTAAATGAGATGCAATCCAGACAGGAGGTCCTAACGATGAGGGTTAATAAGATAGAAGAATGAGTGAGTCACACAGAAGACAAGTTGATGGCAAGGAAGGAAGCTGAGGAAAAAAGAGGAAAACAATTAAAAGATCATGAGGATAGGGTAAGGGAAATAAATGACAGCCTCAGAAGGAAAAAATCTATGTTTAATTGGGGTTCCAGAGGGTGCCGAAGGGACAGAGGTCCAGAAAGTGTATTTGAACAAATCATAGCTGAGAACTTCCCTAACTTGGGAAGCGAAACAGGCATTCAGATCCAGGAGACAGAGAAGTCACCCCCAAAATCTATGAAAACCGGATCCGCCCCCCGTAAAATCAATAAAAACCATTCAACACCCTGACATTTAATAGTGAGACATTTAATAGTGAGACTTGCAAATTCCAAAGATAAAGAGAAGATCCTTAAAGCAGCAAGAGACAAGAGATCCTCAAACTTTATGAGGAGAAGTATCAGGTTAACAGCAGGCCTCTCCACAGAGACATAGCAGGCCAGAAAGGGCTAGCAGGATATGGTTAGGGTCCTAAATGAGAAGAACCTGCAGCCAAGAATACTTTATCCAGCAAGGCTCTCATTCAGAATAGAAGGAGAGATAAAGAGCTTCCAGGATAGGCAGGAACTGAAAGAATATGGGACCACCAAACTAGCTCTGCAAGAAATATTAAGGGGGATGCTGTAAAAGAAAGAGGAAGTCCAAGGAAACAATCCACAAAAACAGGGACTGAATAGGTATGATGACACTAAATTCATATCTTTCAATAGTAACTCTGAATGTGAATGGGCTTAATGACCCCATCAAAAGGCGCAGGGTTTCAGACTGGATAAAAAAGCAAGACCCATCTATTTGCTGTCTACAAGAGACTCATTTTAGACCTAAGGACATCTACAGCCTGAAGTAAAAGGTTGGAGAACCATTTACCATTCAAATGGTCCTTAAAAGAAAGCAGGGGTAGGCATCCTCACATCAGATAAATTAAAGTTTATCCCAAAGACTGTAGTAAGAGATGAAGAGGGACACTATATCATACTTAAAGGATCTATCCAACAAGAGGACCTAACAATCATGAATATTTATGCCCCGAATGTGGGAGCTGCCAAGTATATCAATCAATTAATAACCAAAGTTAAGACATACTTAGATAATAATACACTTATACTTGGAGACTTGAACATGGCGCTTTCTACAATCGATAGATATTCTAAGCAACATCTCCAAAGAAACAAGAGCTTTAAATGATACACTGGACCAGATGGATTTCACAGATATTTATGGAACTTTACATCCAAATGCAACTGACTACACATTCTTCTCAAGTGCACATGGAACTTTCTCCAGAATAGACCACATACTGGGTCACATATCAGATCTTAACCAATACCAAAAGTTTGGGATCATACCCTGCATATTTTCAGACCATAATACTGTGAAACTAGAACTAAACCACAAGAAGAAGTTTGGAAGGATTTCAAACACGTGGAGGTTAAAGACCATCCTGCTAAAACATGAAAGGGTCAACCAGAAATTAGAAGAGTTAAAAAAGATTCATAGAAACTAATGAGAATGAAGATACAACCGTTCAAAATCTTTGGGATACAGCAAAAACAGTTCTGAGGGGGAAATACATCACAATACAAGCATCCATCCAAAAACTGGAAAGAACTCAAATACAAAAGCTCACCTTGCATCTAAAGGAGCTGGAGAAGGAACAGCAAATAAAACCTCCACCAGCAGAAGAAGACAGTTAATAAAGATTCGAGCAGAACTCAATGAAATAGAGACCAGAAGAACTGTGGAACAGATAAACAAAACCAGGAGTTGGTTCTTTGAAAGAATTAATAAGATATATAAACCATTATCCAGCCTTATTAAAGAGAGAAGAGACTCAAATTAATAAAATCATGAATGAGACAGGAGATCACCACCAATACCAAGGAAATGCAAACGATTTTAAAAACTTATTAGGAGCAGCTCTAAACCAATAAATTAGGCAATCTAGAAGAAATAGATGCATTTCTGGGAAACCACAAACTACCAAAACTGGAACAGGAAGAAATAGAAAACCTGAACAGGCCGATAACCAGGGAGGAAATGAAGCAGTCATCAATAACCTCCCAAGACACAAAAGTCCAGGGCCAGATGACTTCCCAGGGGAATTCTATCAAATGATTAAAGAAGAAACCATACCTATTCTACTAAAGCTGTTAGGAAATATAGAAAGAGATGGAGTACTTTCGAACTCATTCTATGAGGCCAGCATCACCTTAATTCCAAAACCAGACAAAGACCCCATCAAAAAGGAGAATTATAGACCAATATCCCTGATGAACACAGATGCAAAAATTCTCAACAAGATCCTAGCCAATAGGATCCAACAGTATATTGAGAAGATTATTCACCATGACCAAGTGGGATTTATCTCTGGGATGCAAGGCTAGTCCAACACTCGTAAAGCAATCAATGTGATTGATCATATCAACAAGAGAAAAACAAGAACGATATGATCCTCTCAAAAGATGCAGAGAAAGCATTTGACAAAATACAGCATCCATGCCTGATCAAAACTCTTCAGAGTGTAGGGATAGAGGGAACATTCCTCAGCATCTTAAAAGCCATCTACGAAAAGCCCACAGCAAATATCATTCTCAATGGGGAAGCACTGGGAGCCTTTCCGTTAAGATCAGGAACATGACAGGGATGTCCACTCTCACCACTGCTATTCAACATAGTACTAGAAGTCCTAGCCTCAGCAATCAGGCAACAAGAGAAATCAAAGGCATTCAAAGTGGCAAAGAAGAAGTCAAACTCTCCTCTTCGCAGATGACTCTCCTCTTCGCAGATGACTGTACATAGAAAACCCAAAAGACTCCACCCCAAGATTGCTAGAACTCATACAGCAATTTGGCAGTGTGGCAGGATACAAAATCAATGCCCAGAAATCAGTGTCATTTCTATACACTAACAATGAGACTGAAGAAAGAGAAATAAAGGAGTCAATCCCATTTACAATTGCACCCAAAAGCATAAGATACCTAGGAATAAACTTAACCAAAGAGGTAAAGGATCTATACCCTAAAAAACTACAGAACACCTCTGAAAAAAATTGAGGTATACACAAAGAGATGGAAAAATATTCCATGATCATGGATTGGAAGAATTAATATTATGAAAATGTCTATGCTACCCAGGGCAATGTACACATTCAATGCAATCCCTATCAAAATACCATGGACTTTCTTCAGAGAGTTGGAACAAATCATCTTAAGATTTGTGTGGAATCAGAAAAGACCCCGAATAGCCAGGGGAATATTAAAAAGAAAACCATAGCTGGGAGCATCACAATGCCAGATTTCAGGTTGTACTACAAAGCTGTGGTCATCAAGACAGTGTGGTACTGGCACAAAAACAGACACATCAATCAACAGAACAGAATAGAGAATCCAGAAGTGGACCCTCAATTTTATGGTCAACTAATATTCGACAAAGGAGGAAAGACTATCCACTGGAAGAAAGACAGTCTCTTCAATAAATGGTGCTGGGAAAATTGGACATCCACATGCAGAAGAATGAAACTAGACCATTCTCTTACATCATGCACAAAAATAAACTCAAAATGGATGAAAGATCTAAATGTGAGACAAGATTCCATCAAAATCCTAGAGGAGAACACAGGCAACACCATCAAAATCGTAGAGGAGAACACAGGCAACTTGGCCACAGTAACTTCTTGCAAGATACATCCATGAAGGCAAGAGAAACAAAAGCAAAAATGAATTATTGGGACTTTATCGAGATGAAAAACTTCTGCACAGCAAAAGATACCATCAACAAAACCAAAAGGCAACCTACAGAATGGGAAAAGATATTTGCAAATGACCTATCAGATAAAGGGCTAGTTTCCAAGATCTATAAAGAATTTATTAAACTCAACAGCAAAGAAACAAACAATCCAATCATGAAATGGGCAAAAGACATGAACAGACATTTCACAGAGGAAGACATAGACATGGCCAACAAGCACATGAGAAAATGCTTCGCATCACTGGCCATCAGGGAAATACAAATCAAACCCACAATGAGACCACCTCACCCCAGGGAGAATGGGGAAAATTAACAAGACAGGAAACCACAAATGTTGGAGAGGATGTGGAGAAAGGGAAACCCTCTTGCACTGTTGGTGGGAATGTGAACTGGTGCAGCCACTTTGGAAAACTGTGTGGAGGTTCCTCAAAGAGCTAAAAATAGATCTGCCCTATGACCCAGCAATTGCACTGCTGGGGATTTACCCCAAAGATACAGATGCAGTGAAACACTGGGACACCTACACCCTGATGTTTCTAGCAGCAATGTCCACAATAGCCAAACTGTGGAAGGAGCCTCAGTGTCCATCAAAAGATGAATGGATAAAGAAGGTGTGGTCTATGTATACAATGGAATATTACTCAGTCATTAGAAATGACAAATACCCACCATTTGCTTTGACAAATGGATGGACCTGGAGGGTATTATGCTGAGTGAAATAAGTCAATCAGAGTAGGACAAACATTATATGGACTCATTCATTTGGGGGAATATAAAAATTAGTGAAAAGGAATAAAGGGAAAGGAGAGAAAATGAATGAAAGTATCAGTGAGGGTGACAAAACATAACAGACAATTAACTCCGGGAAATGAACAAGGGGAGATGGGGGGGGTGACTGGGTGATGGGCACTGAGGGGGGTACTTGGCAGGATGAGCACTGGGTGTTATGCTATATGTTGGCGAATTGAACTCCAGCCAAAAACAATTTTAAAAAAACATATAAATTCATATACTTGCACTATAGTTTGATGAACCAGTAAATTTTGTCAGCATGACTGTCATTAGCACAGAAAGCTAGATCATTTCAAATATATATGTTTGACTTCATGAACACCTGAAGTGACGGCTCATGTAAGCTCATGTTTTGTCCCTAAATTTGCATGAACTTACTTTAAGGTACTAAAGTCTTGTATTTCTGAAGTCTTGTACACTTAAATATAAAGAACTAAATATAGCCACATTAAATTCACATTCCAAAATAATAAACTCCAATTAATTTGCAAAAGAAACAAAGAAAGAAAGAAAGAAAAGAAAAGAAAAGAAAAGAAAAGAAAAGAAAAGAAAAGAAAAAGAAAAGAAAGAAGAAAGAAAGAAAGAATCTGCCTTGGCATTCATCAGGTATAGATAACAGACACAGATAAAGCCAACTGTAAAGTTAACAGAAGATATTTCTCCTAAACACATGCTGTAAAGTGTCACAAAACCCCCTGACTTTGGGTAACTGCTACTTTTTCTACTCACAAAGAATCTTTTTCTCTAAGGTCATTGATTGTCAAAAAAGTTTTTCTTTGAAATTATTAAAATACCTTATTCTTGACTAGATGATCTAAGTCACTTACCATAGAGAAGCAGCCTCTACTTCCAACTCAGGGGCAGAGCTTCACAAAAGGGGTTTGTGGACACCCGACACATCTATTTTAACTGCAATTTCCAAGAAAACAGCAGCCTGGGTCCATGTTGGAGTCCAGACCCAATGTAGACCCTTTACAAACAGTTTCACTTTCTTTTGAGCCTACAAAACACTACTTCATTTTAATTTCTCCTAAATTTCACCCTTCCCCAAATTCCTATAACAAGGCTCTTTTCCTTTGTTTGGTGAGACACCTCATGGTTCTGGAATGTGGACTCCCTTATTGCAATGAACAAGAAACTTGACTTTCTTGAAATACATTTCTTTACTGATGGACTTAAGCTTCTTGGATGAGGAACCTTGCCTCGTATTAAAATTTCAGGACTAGGGGATCCCTGGGTGGCGCAGCGGTTTAGCGCCTGCCTTTGGCCCAGGGCGCGATCCTGGAGACCCGGGATCGAATCCCACGTCGGGCTCCTGGTGCATGGAGCCTGCTTCTCCCTCTGCCTGTGTCTCTGCGCCTCTCTCTCTCTCTCTATCAGAAATAAATAAAAATTAAAAAAAAAAAGAAAAATAAATAAATAAAATTTCAGGACTAATAATTTGACATAAAAATGAAAAAAATGTATCAAGTTCAAATACTACAGAAAATTATTGTTAAAAAGGAGAATAAGGAGAATAACATCCTCATTATAGGAGCATTATATCCTCATTCTCACTTACCTGAAAGATGTGCGACAAAAATAGATGCAAATGTATTACTACTTTTAAACTAGCTAAACAAAAGGAAATACAAAGAAGGAAAGAACAACATGATTCAGCATTAGAAAAACTCAACTTGATGGCAGGAAACCTTTCACAATGTATATTTTTATCAAATCATCACATTGCACACTTTACCTTGCAATCTGTCTATTACCTCAACAAGAGGGGGGAAATCTCACGAATGAGGTGGCAAATTCAAAAGAATTGGTAATAAAGATTAAATTAAGGAGCATCTGAGTGGCTCAGTGAGTTAAGCGGCTAACCCTTGATCCTGGCTCGGTCAAGAAATTGGGATTGAGCCCTGCATTGGGCTCCACCCACGCTCAGTGGGGAATCTGCTTGAGGATTCTTTCTCTCCCTCTTTTTCAGTCTCTCCCCTTGACTGCTAACTTACTCGGGCATACTCTCTAACAAATAATCTTTAAAAGAAAAGAAGGCTAGAAGTGGGGTGGGTAGGATGGGTAAAATAGGTGAACGGAATTAAGAGTCACAAATGTCCAGTTATAAAATAAATAAGTCACAGAGATTAAAAGTACGGCATAATAAATATAGTTAGTAATGTTGTGTTAACATTATAAAAGGAAAAGAGAATAAACTAGAGAGAACATTTAGCAGATTATGATTTCTTGTAAAGAACCTGAGCCAATCCTCAGGTCCTCTAGTCATTTTGATTGTCTGATGCTCATTGTCTATTAATTCTTCAGGAAGAGTTCATGACAATAGTGTCATCAAATATTGATACCATATCAAGTGTTGATGATAGTTTATACATTTTGTATGTGAGAGTTGCTTTTAATAGATATGAAAATCTTTAGCACACATTTTCCTCTTGAATATCGTAAATATGTTGTCCTACTTTCTATTGGCAAAAAGTCTCACTATCAAAAGTCTAGTGACATTCCAATTTTCTTCTATTTTGCAAATGTAATGATACATTAAAATATGTTAAATTGGGGTATCCGTTATACTTTTGAAGTAATTCACACTATATTTCGTCAAATCTAAGATGACCTCAAATTTAAGAGTAGCATTATTTTCTGTATTGATGAACAAGGAAAAAAATATATTCCAATTTCAGGGATATTAAAATATAAAGAAATGTGGATCGTGGATGAAATTCAAACTACTCATTTTCTATTGCTGTATAACAATTTACTATAAACATAGTACTACAATAGAATCTTGAAAGAATGGGACATGGACCAAGTTCCTTTTAATGATTATGAAAGGTACACAACTAGATTAAAAAACCTGAATAATACCATAAGTTAGCAGCATGAAGTTTCAGGTATTTGGAAATGTTCTATTTTGAAACGAGAATGAAGAGGCGCAAAGGAAAATGCAGTTTTGCCTGGACCCTCTCTTGACAGTAGTGAGGAATGAATTCTAAATTCAAAAAAATTCTTATTAAAAAAAAAAAAAAGCCATACATTACAGAAGATGCTATCACACAGTCAAAGTATATGCTAATTTTTAAAATCCTACAGACGTTACTTCAAAAGTACAGTTTATTTAAAATGAAAGACAAATCCTAATGTCGAGTACTAGTAATTCTTGGTCTCTAAGAAAGGGGAAAGAGGACCCAACGGACAACATGAGATGAGAAGGTGAAGACTTGATGCGGCAGTGACTGAGTCCGTGACCTCGACGGAGTCACGCAGGCCGTCCGCGACCTTGGCCCGTCCGCGACCTCGACCGAGTCACGCAGGCCGTCCGCGACCTTGGCCGAGTCACCCAGGCCGTCCGCGACCTTGGCCGAGTCTCCCAGGCCGTCCGCGACCTTGGCCCGTCCGCGACCTCGACCGAGTCACCCAGGCCGTCCGCGACCTTGGCCCGTCCGCGACCTTGGCCGAGTCTCCCAGGCCGTCCGCGACCTTGGCCCGTCCGCGACCTTGACCGAGTCACCCAGGCCGTCCGCGACCTTGGCCCGTCCGCGACCTTGGCCGAGTCTCCCAGGCCGTCCGCAAGTGGAAGCGAACGGGGCCACACTGGCATTCACGGCCCTAAAAATCACGACTCTATTAAATCCGTGACGCTGCCCGGCGTGTAGCAGACGCCCAAAACCATTCGTTAAACGTTTATGACGTCTTTAAATGGAATCCCAGAAATCCTGAGAATCTGGAGCTACCTATGAACGTTCGGGGTTTTATCTGTTAAACTAGGGGCTTCCTCTTCTTGCTGTAAAGCTGAAGGCTTCTGCTTCGCAACCCCAGCACGTCGCCGGACCCTGGGAGCTCCGTGCTCGGCCACGGAGCCCGACACCGCGTCGCGCGTCCCAAGGGCGGCGACCCCCGGTGACCCCGCACCTGCGCCGCCGAGGCCTAGCTGGCCCCGCCCCCGCCACACCCAAACCGGAAACCGGGGCTCGCCGCGCGCTCCCGGCCCCGCCCCCTCCGGTGATGTCACCACCGCCCCTTGACCTCGCGGTGCCGCCCCCTTTCCTGCCTGCCGGGAGCCGGCGGCGCGGCGGCGGCGTCTCTTGCGGGCGATGGAGGTGTCCGAGCCGGGGGCCGCACCTCAGGGGGAAGAGGCGTCCTGCTCCTCGTGGGCGGCTGGCAGGTGAGAGGACCGGGGCGCGCGCAGAGCGGCGAGGGGTGGCGGGCGGCTCCGGGGCCCGGGCGGCAGGGAGCGCGCGCGAGGCCGCGGAGCGGGGCCGCAGCAGCCCTGGGGGCCGCGCGCGGGGTGGGTGTGGCGCCGGGCTCGGGCCGCCGCGGCCGCCGGCGGCGCTGAGGAGAAGCGCCCCTGTTCGGTCTGTGCGGCGCCCTCGGTCCCGGTCGGGGTCGGCCGTCCTGTCAGCCCCGGACGCGTGTGGGGACGCGGCGCGGGTGTAACCGCGCGGATAGACGGGGCTGGCTCGGCGGACACCTCTGGCCCGGGCCCGGGCGGCTCGGCGCGAGCCCGACACCTTCCCTCCTTTTTTTGGGTAAAAAGAAAAGCTCAGAGCGCCGCTGTGCGGGATCCTGCCCCGAGACCCTCCTTCGAAGACTATTACCAGAGCGAACCTGGTAAGGATGGATCAGAGGCGGGCAGGACACCCGGAGGCCTCTGTTGACCACAGTCAAAAAAAAAAAAAAAATCCGGGAAAAAACCCCCACGAATTAGTCATTCTTATTCCCCACTTGGTGTTCAGGTTTCTCGCGTCTCTTGCACGTCTACAAAATCGGGGAGTTTGGGGGGGGCGGGGCGGGGGGATGTTCGTGAGGTTTCTTTTCAGTTATCTCGTGATTAATAAATTGGTCAGTTACATCCCGCCCGCCACCAGGATAACAATATTCCAGAGGTCGAAGTAATGGATTATGATTTTTGAGCTAATGTGAGACTGTCCATAAACCTGTGGCTTTTTTCCGCTGGTGCAAACTGAAGAGATGTTTTTGGTACCGTGACAACTGCCTGCCCCTGCCGAGGCCAACCAACGCTGCCACGTTTTACTCGGGGGATATTATGTAATACAAACAGAACGTCCCTTTATTTAAAGGATTTTTGATTGCTATGTAGAACTTATTATCACAAAAACGACTTTTGAAGCGTTCCAGTAAGGCAGAATTTTCTCAAAAGTAAGTGCCAGCCGGTATCGGTGTCGTTAAGTGACAAAGCTGGCTAGAGTGTGGCTGTTATCATGTTTACCTAAGAGCTTTGCCGGCTGGACTATTGTCCTCCATGCAAGGAGGACGGCTCGTGGAAGTATACCAGGGATAAGAAAACTGTGTGGGAGATTTTCATGTTGCATTACTGTGCCAAAACAGGGCATATATATTGTGTGTGTGTGTGTGTATCAGAGAAGTGATCTCCTAAACACAGCTATCTCCTGGTTTGCTTTCATAATCGCAATCAGAAGTATTTCTAATAATTATCCACGTATCACTTAGCCAGAAGCTGATACTATTTGATAACACCAATCAGTGTCTGGTAACATAAGTGATAACATTTTGATTTGCTCTATGTACAAATCCTTTGGCTAATGTATCGATACCACACTTAGAAAATTGGGTTCCAAAACCTAGATTTCATGCTTTCACATTATTTTTAGAATTGTACAGTTGATAATTAGAGCTTCCCGGAACCTGGAACGGGTTACACTTTTGCCAAGATAATACTGATCTTAGCTGCCACTGTGGCTCAGGCCAGAATGCCCCACCTCTGCTTGGGAATCATTTCTGTTTCCTAATGTTCATCCTATTTTCATTTTTATTTGTATGCCATGCTGTGAAAAAGTTGAGCTGTGGTAAATGATACATTACTATATCTTATCATGCTACTATCCTTTTAAAAAAAAAAAAAAGAAATTATTTCCTTAACATCTATATCCATCATGGGACTCGAATTCATAACCCTGAAATAGAGTGGCATGCTCTACCAACTGAACCAGCCTGCCTCCCCCCTTTTTTTAATTTTTAAAATTCATTTAACTGATGCTTTTTGAGTGCTTTCTTTATGCCTCCTATAAGAGGCAGAAGGCGGTAGAGCATGGTGATCGAGAGCTAGACTGCTTAGGTTCAGATTCCGGCTCTTCTATTTATCTATTCTGGAATGCCTGGCAGGTTATTTAAATTAACTTTGTGAGCCTCAGTATTTTTCCTCTGTTCAGTGGAGTTGGTAATAGTGCCTATCTCATAAAGTTGTAAGGGTTAATGGAGTTAGTACATCTAAAGCACTTAAAACTGTGTAACACAGTATTTGCTCTTAAATAATGAATGGCAGGTACAGTTCTAGGTATTTGAAACACATTAGTGAATTCTTCACAGATCATATATTCTCTTGGGGAAGGCAGACAATAAACAATTAATGAGGGATGCCTGGGTGGCTCAGTGGTTGAGTGACTCCAGGCGTGATCTCGGAGTCCCCGGATTGAGTCCCCCATTGGGCTGCCTGCATGGAGCCTGTTTCTCCCTCTGCCTATGTCTCTGCCTCTCTCTGTGTGTCTCTCATGAGTGGATGAATAAAATCTTTTTAAAAAATAAATAATTGGGCAGCCCCGGTGGCGTAGCGGTTTGGCGCCGCCTTCCACCCAGGGCGTGATCCTGGAGACCCGGGATTGAGTCCCATGTCGGGCTCCCTGCATGGAGCCTGCTTCTCCCTCTGCCTGTTTCTCTCTCTCTCTCTCTCTCTCTATCTCTATCTCTAACATAAATAAAAAATCTTTTTAAAAAATTAAATAATTAGGGATCCCTGGGTGGCGCAGCGGTTTGGCGCCTGCCTTTGGCCCAGGGCACGATCCTGGAGACCCGGGATCGAATCCCACATCAGGCTCCCGGTGCATGGAGCCTGCTTCTCCCTCCGCCTGTGTCTCTGCCTCTCTCTCTCTCTGTGACTATCATAAATAAATAAAAATTTAAAAAAAAATTTATAAAAAAATAAAAATAAAAAATTAAATAATTAAATAAACAATTAATGATAAGTAATTTGAAGAAAATACAGCAGGGCAGTGAGTTAGGGAGTGACCTAAGGAGAAGGGAAGACATTTCATTGAAAGTGTAATCAGGAGTGGTCTATGTAATACTGTGAGTCTATATTTTAATTGAGACTTTTAATTGATAAAAGAGTCAGCTATTCTGAGATGTAAAAGAGGAACATTTCCAAGCAGAGGGAATAGGAAGTGTAAAAACTGAAGTGATAGCATGCTTGGAGTTTTGAGGAACTGCAAGGAGGCCAGTGTGGCTGAAGACAGTAAGAGGGAAAGTAGTGGGAGTTGTGATTGAAGGGGCACACCTAGGCTCTTTGAACATAGTAAGGTGTTTAAATTTTATTCGAAGAGTTACAGAAATTTACTGAAGGAGAGTTCGAAGAGTTAAGGAAATTTAGTGAAGGATAGTTGTAAGTTGAGGAATAATGTCTGACTGCATTCTAAAAAAATAGGCTTTAATACAGAACATGAACTGAAGGGGGAGGGCAATAGTAGCGCTAGAGAGACTAGTTGGAGGCCTTTAAAGTAGTTAAGATGACATATAATAATGGTTTGGCCTGAGATTGTACTAGCACACATGGAGAAAATGAAGGAATGGGCTAAGAAGATCTCTAGATTCTGGAACTGAGCAAGTGAATAAATGGTGGTACCAGAAACTGAGTTGGTAAAGACCAGAAACGTATAGATTAAGCAGGGGGAGTCGAATTCTGTTTTGGGCTTGTTATATTCATGAAACTAATTAAACATCAGAAAAGAGATTGTTCTAGCAGATGTGGAAAGTCTGAATGTCAGAAGAGAGATTAAACATGGAGAAATATGTTTAGATATATCATCCGTATGGTAAATTCCATTGAATGAGATTATCTAGAAGAGAGTATATTAAACAAGGTATATGGGGCACTCCAAAATTGCTAAAATACAGATCCATCAGAATGTATGTAAAACAAGATCTGATAACACCTGAGAATAAAGCTGTAGGCTGTGATTTTGTAGTATACACAGAGTAGGTCGTCAGTGAATTTAATTCTGACCTATTTTTAAAATTGAAATAAAGGGGTGGAAAATAAGATATATATCTGGTTTGTGAAATTCTCTTTAGTAACTGTCATGTATAATTGAATATTAGATTATAGAATGTGAATATTGAATAACCATACTTGCCCTTATAAGTTGTGTTTTATTTTTTCAGTACAAATAAAAACTTGTCCATCATGTCAGCAGAATCTGTGGAGATTGATGATGCATTATACAGGTGAGAACCTTATGGAAACTGAGTTTCCTCATTTATTGTTCAAAGTAATGAAATACTATATTTGAAAATATCATTAGGCCTATGCAGAGTTTTGTAAATATATCCTAAGAGTTCCTCTGGGGTTAAAATTAGTTTTCTCTGATTTTTTTTTTCTATAGTTTGAAAGCTTGAATAATATTTAAATCTTAGTTGCTTTAGGTTTATGTGATATGACTAAGAATGATTTTGTTACCCACTGTAAAATATTCCTCTCGTTTTTGAGCAGGAGTACATATTTATGTTCTAGATAGTGCAGGAATCTCATGAAAAATGGTCCATTTTGCTTCAATTATACAGTAACATCTAGAAAATATATTCACTTCAGTGTAATCTTGTTAACGTTACATGCTTGTACTATATAGTGATATCAAAATGCTTTTATTAGAATTAAAGATAATTAAAAATACATACATTGCTAGCACTTTTTTTTTTAAGTTACTGATTTATTTAAGTAATCTCTACACCCAATGTGGGGCTTGAACTCAGGACCCCAAGATCAAGAGTCACATACATGTTCTTCCAACTGAACCAGCCAGGTACCCATATATTGCTATCACTTGTAAGGTATTCTTTTAATACTTCAAGTTGTTTGTATGGATAATACTATAATCTCAATTTAAAAGTTTTGGAATGCGGGGATCCCTGGGCGGCGCAACGGTTTGGTGCCTGCCTTTGGCCCAGCGCGCGATCCTGGAGACCCGGGATCAAATCCCACGTCGGGCTCCCGGTGCATGGAGCCTGCTTCTCCCTCTGCCTGTGTCTCTGCCTCTCTCTCGCTCTCACTATGCGCCTATCATAAAAAATAAAAAAAATAAATAAAATAAAAAAATAAAAAATAAAGTTTTGGAATGCTTGGGTGGCTCAGCAGTTGAGTGTCTCTGCCTTTGGCTTAGGTCATGGTCCTGGGGTCCTGGGATTGAGTCCCGTGTCAGGCTCCCTGTGGGGAGCCTGCTTCTCCCTCTGCCTATGTCTCTGCCTCTCTCTGTGTATCTCATGAATAAATAAAAATCTTTAAAAAAAAAAAAGTAAATAAAATTTTTAGATTTCTTCTCTATATAATTATGAAAAATATTTTATGTATATAGAGTTTGGAACAATGGGCTATTTATTTTGAAATCTTTTTTATATTTTTTATGTGGGATTCAGAGTCAATTTTGAGCATTTTGTGAGGAGCTAATATATACCACCTAGTCGGTGGATTTCAGTTTGTTTTGTACTGTACACTTGGAAAAAGAGATAAAAGACTATAAATAAACTTAGTTTTGTTTTATGAAAATTTTTTTGCCGTAAGGTTTCCTGATTATAAATATACCTTAGAAATCACCTTAAGTTTGGATTCTTAATCTATAATTATGATCTTAACATCCTTTTGATCATATTTTTGGGGTAATAAATGGCAGTTTCTTGGAATAGCATTAGCTAGTTTTATTCGTTGTTTACTTACGATCTTTGTAAAACTTTTTTATATCCCTCCAACCTTATAATGGCTGATTAATGAACATAATTTTCAGTAAACTAGAGATTAAGTTTTCCATTTGCAAATTGTGTAAGTAGGCTGCAGTTTGAGTGAAAAATACAGAATATAGTAGTTTATATATGATCAGGTATTACTGGATCATAAAGTAGTTCTATTTTTAATTTTTTGAGGAACCTCCATACTGTTTTCCATAGGAGCTAGACCACTTTACCTTTTTACCAACAGTGCACATTACATGGGTGATGTGCAATTTCTCCACATTCTTGCTGACAGTTGTTATTTTCTGGCATTTTGTTTTTTATAATGGCCATCCATTACAAAAGATTTCATTACTTAGGATACAGCAGTTAGCATGCCCATCATGTGGTTTCAGTTCCCCTTATTGCCATGTCCCATAGGGATAATGCCATGGGCCTAAGTGGATTCTTTGCAGATAAAGGGTTTACATCACAGGTGAGATACACTGCATTTGGGGGACCCACCATTTTATGTCAAACAGTAAGCAAGCCTGCTCTTTGTCTTAGAGAATCACCTCATCCCTCAATTTTATATGCTGCAAACAAGACCCTCAAGTAAAGAACAGTCAGGACCGTGCTTGCTAGGCATATCTAGAGAGACATGTAGGAGCGTGAATGACCCATGAAGGAGTGTCTTCCAACATAAATAAATTTTTTTTTTCAGTTTTATTGAAGTAGAACTGATGTATAATAAACTGTACATATTTAAAGTATACAACTTGACATGTTTTGACATACATATATGTTAATGAAATCACCACCATAATACACCAAAGTGTAGATACTGGCTATATCCATCACACCTACACATTTTCTTTGTGCCCCTTTATAATACCTCCGCCTTTCTCTCTCCACCTGCCATTTCAGGCAACAACTGATGAGTTTTTTGTCACTGTAGAATACTTTGCATTTTCTGGAATTTTATATTAATGGAATGGTACAGTATGTACATATTTGAGGGTGCTGGCTTCTTTCAGCATAATGATTTTGAAATTCATCTATATTGTTTTACCAGTAATTTGTTCCTTTTAACATATGGACATATTACAATTTTTTTAACCATTAAAAATTTTTTTTTAATTTAAATTCAATTTAATTTACATATAATGTATTTTTAGTTTCCAAGGTAGAATTCAGTGACTCATCAGTTTCCTTATAGCACTAATGTTTCAGCACCCCAGTTGAAGATTATCTATCCTCATTGAATTCACTGGGTATTGGGACACCTTGGTGGCTCAGCGTTTGAGCGTCTGCCTTCAACTCAGGGCACTGATCCTGGAATCCTGAGATCAAGTCCCACATCAGGCTCCCTGTTGGGAACCCACTTCTCCACTTCTCCCTCTGCCTATGTCTCCACCTCTCTCTCTGAGTCACACATGAATAAAATAAAATCTTAAAAAAAAAAAAATTTCCTGGGTATCTATCTTTGGCAGAATTCAGTAGAGTAAGTATCTGTTGATTTATTTCTGGAATCTTCTCTTTTAATAATCTTTGTTTCACTTTACAACAATGTCACACTGCCTTACTTACTATAGCTCTATCATACATCTTGGAGTCTAGGAGTCTGATTCCTCCAACTTTGATTTTTTTGAAGAGTTGGTTTGGATCTTATATGTCCTTTGAATTTCCACATACATTTTAGAATCAGCTTGTCAATTAAAAAAAATCCTCCTGGAATTTTGTTTGAGTTTGTGTTGAATCTGTAGTTCAATTTTGGGAATATTGACATTTTAAAAATATTGAATTTTAAGATCCATTAATAAACGTGATATGTCTGTCAATTCATTTCTTTCTTTAGTCACTCCTAATAGTGTTATATAATTATCGGTGTGTGATTTTTCCACAACTTTTATCAAATTTTTCCCTAAGTAATTTTTATTTTTATACTATTATAAATGGTAGTCTTTAAGTTTCAGTTACCAATTATTCATTACTTTTAAATTCAAGCTCAGTTGATTTTTAAATAATTATTCTTATCCAGCAATCTTGCTTCACTTACTTGTTTTAGTAAGTTTTTTTTTAGACTCCATAGGATTTTCTTTTTTTTTTTTTTTTTTTTCCCATAGGATTTTCTACACAGACATATGTGGTTTGAAAATAAAGAAGTTTTACTTCTTCCTTTTCAGTGTAGATATATGCCTTTCATTTCTATGTCTCACCTAATCACACTGATTGGAAGATCCAATACAATGTTAAATGGAAGTGGTAAAGGTGGACAACCTCACTTTGTTCTTGATGTTTGTTGGAAAAACGTATATTCTTCTATGAACATTCATTCAGCTGTGTTGCTAGCTGTAGGTTTTTCATAGATGCCCTTTCATAGGTTGAGGAAATTTCCTTCTATTACTAGTTTGCTTAAAGTTTTGTTTTTTTGGTGTTTAAGTCAGAAATAGATATTGAGTTTGTCAAACACTTCTGCATTCATTGAAGTGATTGTATGCATTTTCATTTTAGTCTTTTAATATAGTAAATTACAAGGATGGCTTTTAGATTATTATATGACCCTTGCATTCTGATTCTAGGATAAAACTCATTTGGTCATGGTGTGTGTGTGTGTGTGTAGAGAGAGAGAGAGATGATTATATATATATATATATATATATATATATGCTTGAGAGATGCTGTATTTGGGGGCACGTAGACCACTATGATGCCTTTCATACTGAACTCAGTTCAGTTTTATATATATATATATGTATATATACATATACATATATATATATAAAATTCTGTTAAGAATTTTGCATCTGATTACATAAGACTGAAGAATCACTGAATTCTACCTCTGAAACTAATAATACTCTATATGTTAATTAATTGAATTTAAATTTAAAAATGTGAAAGAATTTTTGCATCTGTGTATGTGATGGATTGTTGTGGAGTATTTTTTAATTCAGTGATTTTGTCTTATCAGGGTAATGCTGATTTTATAGGATGAGCTGCAAAATATTTCTTGAAATTTCTAAAAAGTGTGTGTAGAGTTGGTATTATTTCCTCCTTAGATTTTTGGTAGAAATAACAATAGAGTTATCTAGTCTTTGTGGGAAAGTTTTTAACTACAAATTTAACATCTAATAGACATAACATTCAGGTAATATACAGTTGACCCTTAGCATAGGCTTAAATTGCTCCACCTATAGGCTTAATAGGCTTACTAGGCTTAATAGGCTTAATAGGTCCACCTATATGTGGATGTTTTTCAATAAATATACTGGAAATTTTTTGAAAATTTGCAATAATTTGAAAAAACACAAACCACACAGCCTAGAAATACCTAAAAATTAACAAAAGGCATGTAAATGTATAAAATCTATGTAGAGACTAGTCTATTTTATCCATTACTACCACAAAATATACACCTGTATTATTAAAAATAGTTTATCAAAACTTATGCACACAAACGGAGTATACATGGTACCATTTGTAGTCAAGAGAAATGTAAACAAACATAAAAATGCAGTATTAAATCATAATGGCAAAACTAACACTGTATGTTAACTAATGGGAATTAAAAGAAAAACTTTAAAAATCACAGCTATATAAAATTAACTGTAGTGCCTACTTGTACTAGTGTATTAAATTTGAAGCCACTTCCTGTTGCTATTGTGGTGAACTCAAGTGTTGGCGAGTATCCCCTTAAAATACCAGGGGATGCTAATCATCTTAGTGTGAGCGGCCTCTCCAGTAAATTTTGTATCCTAGTAAAATGATTTCACAGTTCTCACCTATTTTTCAATGTGTTTAGTGGAATACTGAAAACCTTGAATAACACTATGGGTCTCATAGAGAGTGTCACCAGCAACTCTAGAAGCACTCCCTAAAAGTAGAGAAAAGTCATGACATTACAAGAAAAGGTTAAATTACCTAGCGTACCATAGATTGAAGTCTGCATCTATGGTTACCTGCCATTTCAAGACGAATAAATTCAGCATAATGGAAAAGGAAAAGGAAGGGAAGGAAATGGAACTTGGGAAGAGAATGTGGGAATCTGAAGCTGCAGCTCCACCAGCAGACACAAAAACCTTGCACTTCTTGTAAAATACGTTTTTTTTATCTTGTATTGAAAATGCAGCTTTTTATGTGGGTATGCGAGTTGCTCTAAAACATGCTTATATACTCTAATATGATTTGAGAAAAAGCAAACTCCATATAAGACAACTTAAAACAAACAGAAGATGAAGGTAAAGCTGGAGAATTTAATGCCAGCAAAGGATGGTTTAATGATTTAGAAAGAGACTTGGCTTTAAAAATGTCAAGATAAGAGGAGAAGCACTTGCTGAACAAAAGGCAGCAGTTAAGTTCCAGATGCCTTTTACGAAAATCATTATGGAGGGGATGCCTGGGTGGCTCTGGTTGAGTGTCTGCTTTTGGCTCAGGTCAAAAGAGAGCAGACTCCCTGGAGTCTTGGGATCAGATCCCACATCAGGCTCCCTGAAGGTAGCCTGCTTCTCCCTCTGTCTCTGCCCCTCTCTCTGTGCCTCTCATGAATAAATAAATAAAATATTTTTAAAAAAAATCATTATGGAGAAAGAATATACCTGAACAGGTTTTTAATGCAGATGAAAGTGGCCTATCCTGGGGGGAAAAATGGCATAAAGATTTATAAGGGGATCCCTGGGTGGCGCAGCGGTTTAGCGCCTGCCTTTGGCCCAGGGCGCGATCCTGGAGACCCGGGATCGAATCCCACGTTGGGCTCCCGGTGCATGGAGCCTGCTTCTCCCTCTGCCTGTGTCTCTGCCTCTCGCTCTGTGTGTGACTATCATAAATAAATAAAAATTAAAAAAAAAAAGATTTATAAGTAAGGAAGAGAAACAAGTACCACGATTTAAGACAGGAAGGGATAGGCTAACTCAGCTATTTTATGTAAATGCATTTGGGTTTATGATCAGGACTGCCCTTGTCTATAAAGCTGCTAATAAGTATTGCCACCTCTACCTCCCCACCCCTGCCCCTGAGCCTTAAAGGGAAAAAGTAAACACCAGCCACTAGTCTTTTGGTTGTACTACAAAAAGGCCTGGACAGTAAAACTCTTTATTCTGAATTGGTTCTGTCGATGTTTTGTCTCTGAAATTAAGAAGTACCTTGCTAGTAAGGGGCTGTCTTTTAATATTCTTTTGATATTGGAGCAGCATGCTATTGGCCCCCCAGAACTCTGAGTTCAGTACAAAAGGCATCATAGTGGTCTTCTTGCCCCAAAATATAGCATCTCTCAATCAGCCTTTAGATCAGGGAGTCATAAGGATCTTTAAGGCTTATTACACATGGCGCCCTATTAAAATGATTATTAACGCTATGGAATAGAACTCCAATAGAGAGAACATTATGGGAAGGATTACAATGTTGAAGATACTATCTTAGTATAGAAAATGCCATGAAAGCGTTCAGGCCCAGAACAGTAAATTCCTACTGGAGAAAACTACGTGGAGACGTTATATGTGACTTCACAGGATTTATGACAGAGCAAATCAAGGAAATTAGGATACGGTAAAAATAAAAAAGGAAGGGCAGGTGATGGGTTTCAAGATATGGAGTTTGGAGAAATTCAGGAACTAATAGACACCCCAGCAGAGGAATTAACAGAAAATGACTTGATGGAAATAAGCACTTCCAAAACAGTGCCAGATGATGTGTAAGAAGATGTATGAGAAGCACTGCCAGAAAACAAATTGACGTTTGACAGTCTGGCAGAAAGGTTCTCATTATTGAAGACTGCTTTTGAGTTTTATGACATGGACCCTTCTATGATATGGGCACTGAAACTAAAACAAATTATGGAAGAAGGACTGGTACCATATAAAAACATCTTTAGAGAAATGAAAAAGCAAAAAACAGACAAATCATGATGTATTTCCATAAAGTTACTCTGAGCGTGTTTGTATTTCTTGCCTACCCTTCCCCTTCCTCTACCTCTTCTACCTCTGCTACCTGAGGCAGCAAGACCACCCCTTCTACTACTCCTCCAATATGAAGACAGGAAAATGAAGACCCTTATGATCTGCTTCCACTTAATAAATAGTAAATGATCACCATGCTGCACAGTTAATAAACTGATTTGTTGTGTGTGTGTATCTTCATTTGAGAAACTAATAGCTATACAGCAAGAACTGTATGAGACCTTTTGGTGTCATCATCATCAAAGTATTCATTGTGTAGAACATCATGTACAACCCTCATATAAGTGAATAGCCTATCCTTGCATAGGCATAAGGTGAATATGTAATACAAAATTAATGTGTTATCTTACCATTTCATATCTTTGCTTTCAAAAAATTGCCTTACTGGGGGATCCCTGGGTGGTTCAGCGGTTTAGCACCTGCCTTTGGCCCAGGGTGTGATCCTGGAGTCCTGGGATCAAGTCCCGTGTCGGGCTCCTGGCACGGAGCCTGCTTATTCCTCTGCCTTTGTCGCTGCCTCTCTCTCTCTCTCTGTCTCTCTCTCTCTCTCTCTATCATAAATAAATAAATCTTTAAAAAAAGAAAATTGGGATCCCTGGGTGGCGCAGCGGTTTGGCGCCTGCCTTTGGCTCAGGGCGCGATCCTGGAGACCCGGGATCGAATCCCACATCAGGCTCCCGGTGCATGGAGCCTGCTTCTCCCTCCGCCTGTGTCTCTGCCTCTCTCTCTCTCTCTCTCTCTCTCTCTCTGTGACTATCATAAATAAATAAAAAAAAAATTAAAAAAAATAAAATAAAAAAATAAAATAAAATAAAAAAAGAAAATTGCCTTACTGTACAGTATGCCCCCCCCCCATCATTGGAGAGACTGCTTATCAGCTTCTCATTACAAGTAAGTGGGGTTTTTAGAAAATGTAACAATGTTTCTAATACCATATAGGTGTATGACTATAATAATTCATGCCATGAAAATTTTGTAAAGAGGGTGCCTGGGTAGCTCAGCCAGTTAAGCACCTGCCTTCAGCTCAGATCATGATCCCAGGGCTCTGGGATTGAGTCCTGCATTGGGCTCCCTGCTCTGCAGGGACCCTGGTTCTCCCTCTGCCTCACCTCCCAAACATGTGCACGCGTTCTTTCTCTCTCTCTCTCTCTCTCTCTCTCTGTCTCACAAAAATAAGTTAAGGGCAGCCTGGGTGGCTCAGCGGTTTAGCGCCATCTTCAGCCCAGGGCGTGATCCTGGAGACCCAGGATCCAGTCCCACATCAGGTTCCCTGCATGGAGCCTGCTTCTCCCTCTGCCTGTATCTCTGTCTCTCTCTCTCTCTCTTTCTCTCTCTCTCTCTGTGTCTCTCATGAATAAATAAAATAAAATCTTTAAAAAATAATAATAAATAAATAAATTAAAAATCTTTCCAAATTTTTTGTAAAGATTTACTTATTAGTATATAAGCTAGGCTACCCTGAAGCAATTGAATCAGTTACGCTAGGCTACCAAAAGCAATCTTGTTGCTGCTACTTTGGTTTTAATACATGAATTGTTAAGCCTATAAGTACAGATTCTGTTTCTCGGTATCTTTTTATTTTTCATCTAGTGTTAATAATACATATAACATCTACAGTGTTTTGTACAGTAAGACAACATTGATGCAGGTACTGATGATTCATCTTGTAAACAGGATAATAATTTACAGTATAATACAGTATAGCACTGTAAATGTATTTTCCTTATGATTTTTTAATAATATTTTCTGTAGCTTACTTCATTGTAAGAATACAGATTATAATATGTAGAACATACAAAATATCTTAATTGACTGTTTTTGTTATTGGTAAAGCTTCCAGTCAACAGTAGGCTATCACTAGTTAAGTACTTGTGAGTCAAAAGTTAGACGCAGGTTTTTGACTGTGTGGAGGGTTGGTGCCCCTAGCTCCAACATTGTTTAAGGGTCAGGTGCATTTGAGAGAGCTTTGATAGTTTGTCACTTTCATAAAATATATTTATATCTTAGTGGTTGAATTTAGTGGCGTAAAATTGTTTGTAATTTTCCCTGAATATCCTTTTTAACATCTGTAGAACCTGAAATGATGTTCCTTCACTTATTTTTATTACTGGTAATTTTTCTGCCTTTTTTCCTGATCATTCTGGCTAGAGGTTTATTGATTTTATTTGAATCCCAAAGAACCAGCTTTTCATTCAGTTGATTTTTCTGTGTTATTTTCCTGTTTTGTATCAGTGATTTCTGTCTTTTGGGGATTTTTCTTCAGCTTACTTTGATATTAATTTGCTTTTCTTTTTCTAATTTTTTTTATTCCAGTATAATTTACATACAGTGAGTGTTAGACTAGTTTCAGATGTAAGTAAAATGATTCGGCACTTTTCATACATTACTCTGCTCATCAGGGTAAGTGTACTCTTTAATCTCTGTCACGTAATTTGACCCATTCCCTTCCCCCTCCCTTTCTGGTAACCATCCATTTGTTCTCTATAGTCTATTTCTTTGTCTCTATTTTTCCTTTACTCCTTTGTTTCTTAAATTCTGCTTGAGTGAAATCATATGGTATTTGCCTTTCTCTGTCATTCTGCTTATCTTTCCACTCTCTAGTTCCATCCATGTTGTAGGAAATGGTATGATTTCTTTCTTTTTCATGGCTAAATGATACCCCATTTTTTTATGAGTACCACATATTCATTATCCATTCATCTATTGATGGACAGTTGGGCTGCTTCCATGATTTGGCTATTCTAAATAATAGTGCAAGAAACAGAGGTGCATGTATCCCTTTGAGTTAGTGTTCTTGTATTTTATGTGTAAATACCCAGTAGTGCAATTAGTATTGAAAGATAGTTCTATTTTTAACTTTCTGAGGAACCTCCATATTGTTTTCCATGGTGGTTGCACCAGCTTGCATTCCCACAAACAGTGCATGAGGGTTTCTTTTTCTCCACATCCTCACCAACACTTGTTTCTTGTGTTTTTGATTTTTAGCTATTCTGACAGATGTAAGTTAATATCTCGTTGTAGTTTTGATTTGCATTTCCCTTATGATGCTTAATGTTAAGCATCTTTTCGTATGTCTGTTAGCCATCTGTTGTCTTTAGAAAAAAAAGTTCTGTTCTTGTCCTCTGTCCATTTTTAAATTGAATTACTTGAGATTTTTTGACTGTTGTATAAGTTACATATATATTTTGGATACTAGCCCTTTATCAGATATGTTATTTGCAAATATCTTGTCCCACTCAGTAGATTTTTAGTTTTATTGATTATTTCCTTCACTGTGCAGAAGCTTCTTATTTTGTTGTAGTTCCAATAGTTTATATTTGCTTTTATATCCTTGCCTCAGGAGACATATGTTCCTATGGCCCATGTCAGAGACATTACTGCTTGTGCCCTTTTCTAGGATTTAATGGTTTCAGGTCTCACATTTTGGTCTTTTTTTTCCATTTTGAATTTATTTTTGTGTATAGTCTTAAGAAAGTGGTCCAGTTTCATTATTTTGCATGTTGCTTTCCAGGTTTCCCAACACCATTTGTTGAACAGACTTTTTCCCATTGTATATTCTTTTCTCCTTTGTTGAGGATTTACTAACCATATTATGGTGAATTCATTTCTGGGTTTTCTATTCTGTTCCATTGGTCTGTGTTATTATTTTTGTGCCAGTACCATACAAATTTGATTACTGCAGCTTTTGTAACATTACTTGAACCTGGAATTGTGATACCTCCAGTTTTGTTTTTTGTTTTTCAGGATTACTTTGACTGTTGGAGTCTTTGGTGGTTCCATATACATTTTAGGATTGTTTATTGTAGTTCTGTGAAAAATGTGGTTGGTATTTTGATAGCTAATTAAATCTGTAGATTGCTTTGGTAGCGTAGACATTTTAATAATATTTATTCTTTCAATCCATGAGCATGGAATGTCTTTGCTTAATTTCAGTTTCTTTCATCAGTGTTTTATACTTGTCAGAGTACAGGTGTCTTGCCCTTTTGGGTAAGTTTATTCCTAGGTTTTTATTATTCTTGGTGCAGAAGACAATGGGATTGTTTTTCTTAATTTCTCTTTTAGTTGCTTCATTGTTGGTATATAGAAATGCAAGTTGAGATCATCAATTTTTGAGACCTTTATTCTTTAGTAATATGTCCATTTCATGCTAAAAATATCCCTCTAAGCACTGTATATGTATCTAATGGATATGTCTTCATTTGCACTCAGTTCAGAAAACTAACTTTTTAAATTTATTTTTAGAAGTGTATTATCTGGATTCTAAATATTGAGACATTTTTCAGAGATCTATTAATCTCGGTCGCTTTTTTAAAGATTTATTCATTTATTCATTCATTCATTCATAAGAGACGCACAGAGGGAGGCAGAGACATAGGGAGAGGGAGAAGCAGGCTCCCCACATGGAGCCTGATGCAGGACTCAATCCCAGGATACCGGGACCATGACCTATGCCAAAGGCAGACACTCAACCACTGAGCCACCCAGGTGCCCCTCTATGGTTAATCTCTATTTCAATTCCATTGGTATCAGTGGATAAGCTTTGTATAATTTCGTATTTTTTTAGTGTTTTGCTACAGAATATGATCTATCTTATTATTGTTCTATGTGCATTTGAAGAGAATGTGTATTCTGTTGTTTGTTAGATTGTCCTGTCAATGTCAATTAAGTCAGATTGATAGTTTTTCAAGTATTCTATATCATAACTGATTTTCTGTCTAGTCTTTACTACCAGTTATTGAGAAAGTAGTGTTGTCTGTCATTTTTGTTTGAACATTTCTCATTTCAGTTCTATCAGTTTTTGCTTTGTGTAGTTTGAACATCTGTTATTATGCGTAAACTTTTATAACTTATATCCTCTTAATGTATTGACTCTTTTATCATTTTGAAATGGCTGTCTTTATCCTGGTAGTTTTCTTTGTTCAGAAATCTATTTGTCTAATATTAATAGAGCCATTCCAGTTTTCTCCTGATTATTGGTAGCATGATCTTCTTTTTATACTCATTTACTCTTATTTGTGTATTTAAATTTGGTTCTTTATAAATAGAATATAGTAGGATTTTTCTTTTTATTCAGTCTACCAATCTTGTCTTTTAAGACACGATTGTCTTTTAAGACATTGGGGTCTTTAGACCATTTACATTTAATGTGAAACACTGATATCATTTTGCTTTCTCATTGATCTCTTACTGATTTTCCAATTTTTCCTATTTTTTTGAATAGTTGAACATTTATTATTATATTTCATCTCTTTGTTGGCATAATACTATACTTTTGCCTTGTTTAATGATTATGGTATGTACCATATATCTTTAATATATTATAGTGTATGGTCAAATAATACTCTATCACTTCCTGTGTGGTATGGGATGTTAAAACAGTATACTTCCATTTCTCTTATCCCAGGATTTGACCTATTGTTTTCTTACATTTTACTTTTACATGTGTTAGACATTTACAGTGCGTTATCGTTTTGGGCTTAAACAGTCAACTGTCTTTAAAAGAGAATTTATAAATAGTAGAACAGTGTTTTTGTATTTATTCATATATTTGTCATTTCTGGTATTCTCTGTTCCTTGTGTAAGTTAAGATTTCCATCTGGTATCATTTCCCATCTGCCTGAGGATTTAGTGTACATTATTTATTGTAAAGGTCTGTCAGCAATGAATTCTTTCAGCTTTTGATTGTCTAGAAAAGTCTTTACTTACTTTTATAAAATTGAGTATAGAATTCCAGATTGACAGTTTTTTCCTTTGAGTGCTTTTAAAATGTTGGGCCACTGTTTTTGATCTGTAGTGCTTCTTGAGAGAAAGTTAACTGTCATTCTTATCTTTCCTCTGTAAATAATGTGTCCTATTTTCCCTGATTACTTTTAATAGTTTCTCTTCATCCTGGTGTAACAAGTATGATATACCTTGGTGTAGTTTCCCTCATATTTTTTATTCTTGGATTTGTTCACATTGTTCTGTGAGTTGATTGATTGTATTCCTGGAAAAATTTTAGCTCTTAGATCTTTAAATATATTTTTATCTCTCTTCCTCTCTGATCTTTTCCAGGAACTCTAATTTCACATATATTAGGCCTAGTGAAGTTGTTCCACAACTCATTTGTCCTCTGGGTTTTTTGAATTTTTATTCAGTCTGTGTTTCATGTAAAATTTCTGCTGTATCTTCAAGCTCACTTCTGCAGAGTTGAATCTGTTGTTAATTCCATCTAGTATATTTCTTCATCATAGATAATAGGATTTTCATCTCTAGAAGTTTGCTGCTCATGCTTTCTTCTTTCTCCTTGAGCATATATGGATTATATTTATAATTATTTTTATAATTATTTCAATATATTTTTCTATAAAGTCTATCATCTATGTCATTCCTAAGTCTGTTCTGTTGTCAGTTTTTCTGTTCATTATGAATTGTATTTCTCTACTTTGCGTAGCTGGTTATTTTTTAATGTATGCCAGACATTGTGAATTTTACCTTTTTTGGGTGCTACATTATTTTGAATTCCTTTAAATATTATTGAGCTTTGTTAAGAGATACAGTTAAATTACTTGAAAACAATTTTATTTTTTCAAAGCTTGGTTTTAAGCTTTGCAGGTGAGATTAGAGGAGACTTAAATCTGAGGCTAATTTTCCCCCACTATTGTTATAATATCCTTCTGAGTATTCATTCTATCCAAATTTTCCGCTTGGCTGACGAGGAGCACAAACTACTTCTGGCCCTGTTTCAACAACCATCATTGTTTCACCATCCCCTCTCAGGTGGTTCTTTCCCCAGCTCGAGGTTGCTTCTTTTTTTTTTTTTTTTTTTTTAAGATTTTATTTATTCATGAGAGACACAGAGAGAGAGAGAGAGAGAGAGAGAGAGGCAGGCAGAGACACAGGCAGAGGGAGAAGGAGGCTCCATGCAGGGAGCCTGACATGGGACTCGATCCTGGGTCTCCAGGATCACACCCTGGGCTGACGGTGGTGCTAAACCGCTGAGCTACCTGGGCTGCCCTCAAGGTTGCTTCTTCATATGCATTTGCTGATCTTATCCAGCTTATATACTCAAGAAAGAAAACCCTTTACAAATCTCTGGTGCTCTCTCTGTGCATCTGCTTTCATATTTTAGCCTTCGTGAATTCACAGCCCTGTCTTTTCAATTCATGGAGACCACCAGGTTCTGTTTGAGTTCCCCTTCCTGAATTGCAGCCTGGAGACTCTTCAGGCAATAGCTAGGACATTCATAAAGTTCACCTCATTTGTTTTTCTTCTCTGAAATTGCTGTCCTCAGATGCCTGTTCTCAAGTGTCTTAAATCTGTTGTTTATTTATATTGTCCAGTTTTCACTTGTTTAAGGCAGGTGGAAGATAAATCTGATCCTATAACTTTTCGTGGCCAGAAGTGAAAATATTAATGTATTTATTTTTTGTTTTTAAAGAAAAGTTATTAAATCTTTAGAAGTTTTTTTTTTTAAGATTTTATTTATTTATTCATGAGAGACACACAGAGAGAGAGAGAGAGGCAGAGACACAGGCAGAGAGAGAAGCAGGCTCCATGCAGAGAGCCCGATTTGAGACTCGATCCCGGAACTCCAGGATCACACCCTGAGCCGAAGGCAGGTGCTAAACTGCTGAGCCACCCAGGGATCCCCTATTAATGTATTTATTATGTATCTCTTATATGCCATTCTTTTTCATGCTTTTATTTTCCTTTTTTTCCTGTTACAGAATACTTTTCCTTTTTTGATTATTTTTTAACTCCTATTAAGTCTTCAAAATCCAACTTGGATGAAGCTCATTTGTGAAGCTTTCCATGACCTCCGCTGATAGAGATAATTACTCCCTCTTCTTATATCAGATTCCCTTAGTTTCTGATACTTCTGTGTATTGTCCTTAATAAAGAATTATTTGATTATTTATCGTTTTCTCTCAGTAACATGTCCCAGGCATTCTGCTAAGTATTTAATATATTTTGCAGACTTAATATATTAAGTCTTACTTAATTTAATCCTCATAGTACCCATATGAGTTTGTTATTGTCCCCACACAGTGCCAGTGTCTGGTTTGAGAGAGAGATTTTAATAAATTTATGAATGCATGATGAAGATAATTGAAATGCATCCAGAAGAAGGTGATTAGAGTGTTGAGGGGGATTCAAAATGATGTCATGCTTGGAATAATTTAAAGAACTGGCTATGTTTAACCTGGAGAAAGAAGACTCTGGAACCTGAATACCATCTTCAAATGTTTGGAGAGCTGACACATCCAAGAGGAATTAGACAAGTTCCCTATGGCCCCAAGGAAGTAAAATTAGGACTAGTAGGTGAAAACTGTGAGGAGATATCATACCTTCATGAAGGGAGAATCTTTAATGAATAGGGCTCTCTAAAAATAGATAGCCTGGGTAATTTATTTCTACTGGATACTTTCACTGATATTTTGAATATCCACTCAGTAGAGTAAGCTGTAATATAACAATGCTGGACTTGAGGTTATACTCTAGGCTCTTTAAATTCCATCTCTACTACTTACTAACAATATGAACGTCGTAAGATTTTTAGCATCCAATTCAGAGTTCCTGATTTTGTCTAGCACAATGTAGGTACTTAATTAGTACCCTTACCCTTGGTGGCCAAACATTGAAAAGGTGGTTAGGAAACTGCTGAGAATCTGTCTGAGACTTTCTAATTCTTTGGAAAACTTTGGTTCATATGTCTTTTGTTTTATCCTTTTGTCTGTAAGTTCTTTGTCATTTATAACCAAATTTGTGTCATAGCTATTCCTTATTTACATAAATAATCTTCAAAATAATTCATGAGAACAAGTCTGAGATGAAAACATTTTTTTAACATAATTCCTGTGACTCTGAACATAGAAAAAAGTATTTAAGTCCTCTTCTTCTTCTAAGTAGAGCATAAACGTGTTGTTTTTGTTCTTATATGCCAGTTCATTTCCTTAATTTGGCAAGTTGTTTTTGTGTGTCTGTAACATTGCAGGACCTGTCAATCGCTGAGAATACAATAGTAAATAAAGCAAAGGTTGCCTTAAGGAATCTATAATCTCCTAGGAAAAATAGAGAAATAGTGAAAATATATTGTGATAAATGTTGTAATACATTGTAGGATATTATGGATGCACATAAAAGATGATCCAGCACTATCTTGAGGAAGTCTAGGGATGTTGGGAGACACATCATGGGAGAAAATAATGTATAAGCCAAAACTGGAGGATGAGTAGAAGTTTTTCAGGCAGATAATATTGAGGAAGAGAAATACTCCAGAAAAATGTCTAATGGCCAAAGACAACATACCACATTTGGAGAAGTGAAAACCTTAAGTATACCTAGAATATGGAGTTTGATAGAGGAGTGACAAAAGATGAGACTAGAGAGAGCCAAGCAGAGACTATATTATGAACAGCCTTGTGACTTATATTAGAATCTAGACTTTATCATGAGGGAAATAGGAAATCATTGGAGTTTTTAAAGCAGGAGAATGACTTGACCAAATTTGTATTGCAGAAAGATTATTCATGTTAGGAGGAAATTAATAGGGTATATATAAAATTGAAAAGCCAAGAAATAAAAGTATAAACATTATTGAGAAAAAAGGGGTAAATATTCAAAGAAACAACTAAAAGAATTGAGAATGATTGCCTTTGGTGTATAGGAATCTGGGTAGGGAAGAGTTAGGTTAGGGAACTGATTTTTTGTTTGTTTTATTCCTCCAGTAAACCTTATTAGAATGATTTGACTTTCTTAATTTACATGCAGTGTACCATAGTGATTAAGAGTATGGATGCTAAGGCCAACCGCCTGACTTGAATCTTATCTCCATTATTTATAAATTACTTAATTTCTCTGTGCTTAAGGTTTCTTTTCTGTAAAAATGGACTATTAATAGTACTTATAGAATTTTGTAAGATTTCAATCAGTTAATACAAGTAAAACATTAAAACAATGTGTAGTGTATAATAGACACTCGGTGTTAGCACTTCTACATGTCAGTACTTTTAAGGTACAATATACAAGAATAGAAAAATTTACTATTACATTGGTGGAGGAGTTTAAATGTTGCTTTTACTAATCAAGAGAAGCAGCAGACAAAAAAATCAAAATGGGTATAGTATTCATCAATATGGTTATTAAAATTAATATAATGCACATATAAAGAATATTGTATCTAACCAACTGTTGAGTACACATTCTATTTAAGAGTACATGGAACATTTGCAAAACTGACTAAAAACATTCTCAAATATTAAAAAATGAAATCATATAGATTGTGATGTCTATTCACAATACACGTAGGCTAGAAGTTAACACAAAAGATAACTAAAATATTCCCCCATGAAGTTAGAAGTTTAAAAATACACTTCAGATTAACCCATAAGTCAAAAAGAATCATAATTAAAACTGGAAAATAATAAAGAAGTACTATGTATCAAAACTTGAGATGCTGTTTAAAATGAGTTCAAGTTTTACATAGTATTTTAGAAAAGAAAACCTGAAAACTAATGAGTTTTTATTTCAGGAAATTAGGAAAAAATTGAAGACACCAGCCAAGGGCTAGCCCTGTAAGCAGGCTAATGACCAGACCTACTATGTTAACTTTTTCCTGTTAAGGATGTGAAACTACAGGGACTTCGATATACTGCAGGAGGACAGTTATTGGTACACTTCAGAAAAACAGTTTGGCATTATTTAATAAAGTTATCCCTGTATTTCCTCTCCTAGATATATTATGCTATTATCTATCATCTGTCTGTCCATATATCTGTAGAAACTGCTATGTACACATTTGTATTATGAGACATATCTGAATACCCATAGTCTAACTATAAGAAACTGTCCAAAACTATCGAATAGGGACACCTGGGTGGCTCAGTGGTTGAGCGTCTGCCTTCAGCTCAGGGTATGATCCTGGGATCTGGGATCGAGTCCCATGTCAGACTCCCTCCGGAGAGCCTGCTTCTCCCTCTGCCTGTGTCTCTGCCTCTCTCTCTGTGTGTCTCTCATGAATAAATAAATAAAATCTTTTAAAAAATAAAAATAAATAAAAATAGAGAAGTCTAGCTTTTATTTTGTAAGAATGAGGCATGAGGGATCCCTGGGTGGCGCAGCGGTTTGGCGCCTGCCTTTGGCCCAGGGCGCGATCCTGGAGACCCGGGATCGAATCCCACGTCGGGCTCCCGGTGCATGGAGCCTGCTTCTCCCTCTGCCTGTGTCTCTGCCTCTCTCTCTCTCTCTCTCTGTGTGACTATCATAAATAAATAAAAATTTAAAAAAAAAAAAAAAAAAGAACGAGGCATGAAATAACAGTTTGTGTTTATAAATTGTCTTCTGACTAGGCGAGAAATGACTTTTCAGGCTTTTAAATTGAATATAAATAGCTGAAATATGGAAATAAGTATCTACATACTAAACAAACATGCATTAAATTAAACTAGCATGAACATTGCAAATTCCAAAAGAAATACTTCTAAACCAAGGAGTTCAGTTATTTATATTTAACCCATTTTCAAATGATTCTTGTAAGAATCCGTTGGAATGACCATTATCTTCAAAAATTTTGTACAGCATCAACTTTATCACTATTCTTTCAAATAAGCTTTCTGTTGCCTTTATTATTGTATCTGACTTTTTAAAATAGCCAATGTGTGTTTTTTGAAATTCTCATTCCGATGCTGCCTTGTGGCTATTAGGATGGATGGCTTAACAGGATCTTGTACATACTTTAACAGCATTTATATTTCTTTTTAATTTTTATTTATTTATGATAGTCACACAGAGAGAGAGAGAGGCAGAGACACAGGCAGAGGGAGAAGCAGGCTCCATGCACCGGGAGCCCGATGTGGGATTCGATCCTGGGTCTCCAGGATCGCGCCCTGGGCCAAAGGCAGGCGCCAAACCGCTGCACCACCCAGGGAACCCAGCATTTATATTTAAAGTAAGTTTTAGGGGCACCAGGCTGGCTCAGTTGATAAAGCATGCGACTTTTGATATTGAGGTTGGAAGTTTGAGTTCTACATTGGGCATAAATACTACTTATAAAAAGAAATAAAATAATGTTAGAAAACTGCTGTAAGTCATCTAAACTCCAAGAAGGGAACCATTTTTATTTTTTATTTTTTTTGTCTCAGAAATCCTGTTTATAAAGACTTAAAGGGGAGGTAGGAAACTCAAATGCCTATTATGGCCCCTGAGGTAATAAATGAAGGGAACAGGATGAGAATGTGGCAAGTCTAGAAGCACATAGTCTTCCCTATCAAACAGGACAACTCCTACTCAACTCCATTTGCTGCCATGAGAGAAGGTGGTGCCAGATCTTCGGTTTTTTCCAACTATGTACTATATTTGGCAATTAATTTAGAAATGTTAGCCACTGTGCAAGTGATCCAAAACACATCTGTGGCAGGACCTAGTTGCTAGACTATTAATTCCCAAGCAACTTTAAGGGATGTGTAATTTTTGTGAAATAATTTATCTTTATTGTGTTTTACCTATAGTCGACAGAGGTACGTTCTTGGAGACACAGCAATGCAGAAGATGGCCAAGTCCCATGTTTTCTTAAGTGGTATGGGTGGTCTTGGTTTGGAAATTGGTAAGTAATATTTTTATTCATGATTTTATATGATACTTTGAGCAACATAAACTAAAGAATTTAATTTATTTTTCCATAAAGGAGATTAGATCCAAAATCTTTTTTTTTTAGATCCAAAATCTTGAGTGAAGATTCTGTTTTGGTTCTTCTGGCAACTTTTTTTTTTTTTTTTTTTTTTTTTAAGATTTTACTTGAGAGAGTGAGAGAACATGAGCAAGGGGGAGGGCAGAGTAAGAAGCAGACTTCACACTGAGCAGGGAACATGACCTCAGGCTCAACCCCTGGACCCTGGGATCATGACCTGAGTTAAAGGCAGACACTTAACCAACTGAGCCATCCAGCTGCCCCTTAATATCACTGTTTCATGATACTGTTATGTTCTTCCACAAGGAACCAGCAATGATTCTCTTGCTTCTTTTTATAATGTTAATAACCATTAATGATCATTTCTGTATCTTTAATTCATATATGATAGAGCACACACACACACATATTTATAACATGTCTGAGATAATATACTAAAACTTTAGTGTATTATACCTCAGTGTGGTACGATTATAGAAATTTTTTTTCCTTTTTGTTCATCTGTATTTTCTAAGGAACTTATATTTTTTAGGTAGTAAAAAAGTTAAATTATCCAGTCAGAGATGGGACCAAGCTCCATCAAGACTAATATACGTTCCTAATATTAAGCTATCTCTTTTTCTTTTTCCTTCATAGCAAAGAATCTTGTTCTTGCAGGAATTAAGGTAAGTGAGTAAATGTCCTTGGTTAAAATAATTGTTGTGATTTTTATTTTATTTATTTATTTTTGCTCATTAGTGGTAATATTGTTTACACTTTGGCCTACTTCTTGCTGCTTCTTCATTTACCAGCAAAATTGTTTTAGTGCTGTATTTTCCTCTTTTGACAATTTCAAAACTATATGACAATAAAATAGTTTTAACAAAACCCCATGTACCCATCATGCAGCAACAATTACCTGCTCATAGACAAATTTGTTCCATGTTATCTCTTTCCCATTTCCCACTGTTCCCCAACCATCAAATTATTTTGATATAAAACCCAGACATCCACATAGGGGAAGGTAAGGAAAAAAAGATGAAAAATGAGGAGGCGGCAAATAAGATGGCAACCATAACAGACAATGAACTCTAGGAAACAATTCACTTCACATTCCCACTTCAGTTCCTTGTTGACTCTTGGTTGGAGGTCACCCTCAGTTCCTTGAAATGTGACCCTTTCCATTGGACAGCTCACACTATGGCAGTTTGCTTCATCAAAGTAAGCTAGCAAGAAGACAAGAAAGAGAATGTTCTAGTAAAAACAAATCAGTCTTTTGTAACCTAATTTCGGTATTCCATTATCTATGCTTATTTGCTAAAAGCAATTCAGTAGTTTATGAATGTAAGGAAAGGGAATTACACAAAGGCCTGAGTAACAGGACTTAGGAATCATTGGGGTTCTCTTACAGCCTAACTCAGTCATCAAATATCTAGTTAGAATTCAGATTTTCTAATTTGTTTTGTTCTAATTAGGATTCAAGTCAAGTCCATACACTGAAATTGATTTCTTTTTATCTATAGATTTCCCTTCCCTGATTTTTTCCCATTACAATGTACTTGTAAATAAAACCAGATCATTTATCACATATACCTCTACTCTTGTATTTCCTGCAAACTGGTATTTCTATCCAGAGATTCAAAATCAGATTTGATTATTTTGGCACTCCTGTTTCACAGATAATTTTATGTTTTCTTGTTGGTAGGAGGTCTTAATCGGTTGCCCTTGTTTTTGTGGTTATTACTAGCTATTAATGATCATTGCCTAGATTCATTATTTCATTAGTGATAATGATATTCCAATTCTGTCATTTCTTTTTGATTTATTAACTGGAACAGTATTTTAGACCATTTTCCATTCATCACATATTTGCTTTCACTGAAGTGTAGTTTGTACATGTATAAAAGGCAGGATAAATACTTGAATTTTTTTTCACCCTTTGTTTACCAGGTTTCAGAATCAGTAGTTTCCTGTCATCCCCCAACAGTGACTAATGAGCTTGTGTGGCATGTGTATATACGTGAACATCATGATAAACTACTTATGGATTTAAATATACATGATTTGTTTTGATCCAGTATAGTTGTAATTCTTAGTGATGCTTAAATTGTTTCATCTTTCCTTATTGGACTCTTCGAGTTCTTGAGTCCTTTTGATACAACCCTAGTAGTCTTTGTCACTGATGTCACTTAGTCTCTTCAGTGGACAGAGCTAGAAAATTCATGAATGAACACTGAAATTCCAGGTTTCAAGTTTAGGATGATAGCATATCTACTTCTTTGATATCATGATTTGTATTTCTGTCTCTTCTCTTACTCTAAGAGTTTGAGTCTTAATGATACGGACTTAATTATATATTTGCTTGGGGATCCCTGGGTGGCACAGTGGTTTAGCGCCTGCCTTTGGCCCAGGGCGCGATCCTGGAGACCCGGGATCGAGTCCCACGTCGGGCTCCCGGTGCATGGGGCCTGCTTCTCCCTCTGCCTGTGTCTCTGCCTCTCTCTCTCTCTCTCTCTCTCTGTGACTATCATAAATAAATAAAAATTAAAAGAAATTATGTATTTGCTTTATCCCATATTATATGATACCTACTTACAACATAATTTCAGCATACCAATTTCAATATTGTTAATATAATTATTGAAAATGCTCTATGATTTTCTTTTTTATACTTAGTCTCTCTCTATATATAGAGAGACTGTCTTTTTTCAGTGGATAGTCTTTCCTCCTTTATCGAATATTAGTTGACCATAAAGTTGAGGGTCCATTTCTGGGTTCTCTGTTCTGTTCCATTGATCTATGTGTCTGTTTTTGTGCCAGTACCACATATCTTGATGATCACGGCTTTGTACTAAGCTTGAAATCCGACATTGTGTTGCCACTGGCTTTGGTTTTCTTTTTTAATATTCCTCTGGCTATTCAGGGTCTTTTCTGATTCCACACAAATCTTAAGATGATTAGTTCCAACTCTGTGAAGAAAGTCCATGGTATTTTGATAGGGATTGCATTGAATGTGTAAATTGCCCTTGGCAGCATACACATTTTCACAATATTAATTCTTCCAGTCCATGAGTATGTAATATTTTTCCATCTCTTTGTGTCTTCCTCAATTTCTTTCAGAAGTGTTCTGTAGTTTTTAGGGTACATATCCTTTACCTCTTTGGTTAGATTTATTCCTTAAGTGTCTTATGGTTTAGGGTGCAATTGTAAATGTGATTGATTCCTTAATTTCTCTTTCTTCAGTCTCATTGTTAGTGTATAGAAATGCCACTGATTTCGGGGCATTGATTTTGTATCCTGCCACTCTGCCGAATTTCTGTATGAGTTGTAGCAATCTTGGGGTGGAGTCTTTTGTGTTTTCTATGTACAGTATCATGTCATCTGCGAAGAGGGAGAGTTTGACTTCTTCTTTGCCAGTTTGAATGCTTTTTGTTCCTTTTTGTTGCCTAATTGCTGAAGACTAAGACTTCTAGTACTATGTTGAATAGCAGTGGTGAGAGTGGACATCCCTGTCATGTTCCTGATCTTAGGGAAAAGGCTTCCAGTGTTTCCCCATTGAGAATGATATTTGCTGTGGGCTTTTTGTAGACTTTTAAGACGCTGGGGAATGTTTCCTTTATCCCTACACTCTGAAGAGTTTTGATCAGGAATGGATGCTGTATTTTGTCAAATGCTTTCTCTGCATCTATTGAAAGGATCATATGGTTCTTGGGTTCTTGTTTTTCTCTTATTGATATGATCTGTCACGTTGATTGTTTTACGAGTGTTGAGCCAACCTTGCATCCCAGGGATAAATCCCGCTTGGTCATGGTGAATAATCTTCTAATGTGTTGTTGGATCCTACTGGCTAATATCTTGTTGAGAGTTTTTGCATCCGTGTTCATCAGGGATGTTGGTCTGTAATTCACCCTTTTGGTGGGGTCTTTGTCTGGTTTTGGAAACAAGGTAATGCTGGCCTCACAAAACAAGTTTGGAAGTATTCTGTCCCTTTCTGTCCTTCGGAAAAGCTTTAGTAGAATAGATATGGTTTCTTCTTTAAATGTTTGATAGAATTCCCCTGGGAAGCCAGCTGGCCCTGGACTTTTGTGTCTTGGGAGGTTTTTGATGACTGCTTCGTTTTCCTCCCTGGTTATTGGCCTGTTCAGGGTTTTTATTTCTTCCTGTTACACGTTTGGTAATTTGTGGTTTTCCAGAAATGCATCCATTTCTTCTAGAGTGCCTAATTTGTCGGCATATAGCTGCTCATAATACGCTTTGTTGGTTTTTTTTTTATAATACGTTTTTAAAATCGTTTGTGTTTCCTTGGTTTTGGTTGTGATCTCTCCTTTTTCATTTGTGATTTTATTAATTAGAGTCTTTTCTCTTTTGTTTTTAATAAGGCTGACTAATGCTTTATCTATCATATTCTTTCAAAGAACCAACTCCTGGTTTTGTTGATCTATTCTACAGTTCTTCTGGTTTCTGTTTCATTGAGCTCTGCTCAAATATTTATTAACTCTTTTTCTGCTTGGTGTAGGTTTTACTTCCTGTTCTTTCTTCAGTTCCTTTAGGTGTGACGTTAGCTTATATGTTTGAGTTTTTCCTAGTTTTTTTTTTTTTAATTAATTAATTTATTTATGAGAGAGAGAGACAGAGACAGAGACACAGGAGGAGGGAGAAGCAGGCTCCATGCTGGGAGCCCGACGCGGGTCTTGATCCCGGGACTCCAGGATCGCGCCCTGGGCCAAAGGCAGGCACTAAACCACTGAGCCACCCAGGGATCCCCTTTTTCTAGTTTTTTGAGGGAGGTTTGTATTGCAGTATATTTCCCTCTTAGGACTGCTTTACTGTATCCCAAAGATATTGAATGATTGTATCTTGATTTTCATTAGTTTCCATGAATCTTTTTACTTCTTCTCTAATTTCCTGGTTGACCCATTCCTCTTTAGTAGCATGCTCTTTAATCTCCATGTTTTTAAGTTTCTTCTAAATTTCTTCTTGTGATTGAGTTCTAGTTTCAAAGCATTGTGGCCTGAAAATATGCAGGGGGCAATCCCAATCTTTTCGTATCGGTTGAGACCTGATTTGTGACCCAGTATGTGGTTTATTCTGGAGAAAGTTCCATGTGCACTTGAGAAGAATGGGTATTCAGTTGCATTTGGATGGAAAGTTCTGTATATATCTGTGAAATCTATTTGGTCCAGTGTATCATTTAAGGCCCTTGTTTCTTTTGTGATGTTCTGTTTAAAAGATTTGTCATTTGCTGAAAGTGCCATGTTGAAGTCTCCACTATTAGTGTATTATTATCTAAGTTAATCTCTCTACTTTGGTTATTAATTGATATACTTGACAGCTCCCGCATATGGGTAGGTATATACATATTTATCCCCACATACCTTTCTTAGATAAAGTGCCATATTTGCCTCCATTTTCTCCTTATCAGTTAACAACATATCCTGGGATTACTTCATAATGTTAAATATATATATTTCACCCTTTTTTTGTCCTATGTAGGTATACATTGTATGGATATATTATATATATATTATTAGATCCAGTTCTTTATTGGTAGATATTTTTTGTTACCTTCCGTCTTTTTCTGTTACAAATAGCGCTAAGTTAATACTCCTGTACATAAGTATTTTTGTATCTTTCCCACTGTGTCTTTGTGATAAATTCTTATAAGTGGGATTGCTGTGTCAAAGGATAAAAGGATACACGTTTTGCTAGAGATACCAAATTCCTTTCCACTAAGGTCATGCCAGTTTACATGCCTATCAATAATATAAGAGTAGCTGATTCACCTCACTCACCAATAGAGTGTATTGCCAAACTTTTGGATTTAAGCCATTCTGATGAATGAGAAAAGGTATTTCATTCTTGAACAGGATTGATGCTGCTTGAATACTTTAAAGTATTCAAGCCCTTTAAAGTATTCAAGCAGGTTCAAAAGAAGTAATGCATTTCTTTTTCAGTATACTGCATATTTTTCATATACCTTGCTCCTTTCTCTGTTACAAGTTAAAAATGTTCTTTCCAGTTATTTGATTGTCTTTCTTTTGAGCATGGAACATTTGAAAATAATTGCTCACGTGAATTCTTTGGATTTTTGTATTTTGATTAGTATAACATACTACTTTCCTAAATTAAAATTCTCTTATGGTTTAAAGTAGTTTTTCCGTTAATTTTCCTGGGTTTACAGATGAATATGGTCCACCCTTTGTGAATGAATTCAACGTTATATCCTTCCCAATTCTTAAGCTTTTAATTACTTTCTAGCATCTAATTACACTGGATAATTCTAATTCAGCATAAATAGTATTAAAGATAGCTGTCTTATTCCTGAATATAACAGAGATTTTTCTCTTTTTCAAAGGCACTTACCATTCATGATACAGAAAAATGCCAAACATGGGATCTAGGAACCAACTTCTTTCTCTGTGAAGATGATGTTGTTAATAGGAGAAACAGGTGCAGATAAGATATTTTGATGTATTATTGTAGAATTTTTTTTTTACTCTTGCAATTACTTAGAATATTTTCTGTGTCTAGAACTCCAGTTCATTCGTAGTTGTTTGACTCATCACCATAAATTCACATCACCATAGACAAATAAGTGTTAACATATACTGATTTAGTTATTTATATTTGTGAAATTTTTAATATGTTGATATTGCTACCTAGAAATGAATGTAAGATTATTAAAAGTCTTTTTTATTGCTGAATTATTAAAAGACTTAATGAGTTTGGAACCATAGGGGTATGCTTTGAGATTACATGGCTTATGATGGAACATGACAGTATGCTACATCTCAACATTGTATAGTTATCTGTATAGATAAGTAAGTCTTCTTTCTATCTCTATATTAAGTTTCCATTGAAAATTTCTAACATTCATGTTTCTCTGATATCATCAAAGTGTCCAAGTATGAGGGATTGGGAGTATTGAATGGAAGAATAATAAAAGTCCTTTTTTTTTTTTTTTTGCTTTTTAGGGCTGAAGCTGTACTTCAACATATTGCAGAACTAAATCCATATGTTCATGTCACATCATCCTCTGTTCTTTTAAATGAAACCACAGATCTCTCCTTCTTAGATAAATACCAGGTTGGTACTCTATTTTATATTAGATATTGTTGACAAATTATAAGGCAGATTGTTAGGTATTATTGTAGTATAATTAATTAAACCTAGTGTGTTTAGCAGAACAAAAACTTCTAGGTTAGAAGAATTCCTTTAAAATAATACCTTTCCAATGCTTCATTTTAGGGAAAGGACTTGAGAACTCATAAAGTCAGCTTCTTTCAGAACAGTGCAAAACTTTCTAGCATGTATTTCTTTCTCCTATATCTGTATGTCAGTTGGAGTTTAGCTGTTCTAGGCTGAACTCAAATTGAAAGTCTGTTTTGCTCACCTGTCTCTCTTGGGACCAGGAGGCTGCCTAGGACATGGTATTGTGGCAATAAAAGAAATGCAAAAAGGCAAGTCCAGCTATCTAAAGCACATTGCAAGGTTCCATTCATTTTACTTCTGTTAATACTTCACTGGCCAAAGTAAGTCACATGGTCAAGCCCAAAGTGGAGAAGCAGGGAAGTATACTCTGCTCTTCTTAAAGCCATGGGCAAAGGATCATGTATAATCAATTGCAGAGGAATAAAAAAATGCAGACAATATTCAGTCTACTTTAGTTAAGGTTAACTAAAGTTAACCTTAAATAATAACAATTCTCAACACCTTAAGTGTTAAAAAGTGATTAGGTTGACCCTGATTTTCTCTGTGATTAAATTATGATGTTGCCCATTTAGGGAGAAGCACTCCCTTGTTTCACTGCTACTCAATATATTTTTTTTTTTCGAAGTTTTGACACTGTATTGCCATATGTGTGTGAGTTTTTCCTCCCAACCAGGCAGTTCTCCGACTCCATGGACACCTAGTTCAGTGTCCTACAGTTCAGTTCAGTTTTGACACTCTACCTGGAGAAGATAGCTTCAGATCCCACACATTAAGGGTTCATTCCCTCAAAAGCCTCTTTGCTCCCTTTCTGACATCAATCACAAGTCCAGGTTGTTACCCTGTGCTTCCAAGGACTGGCTATAAATTGGAGGCTCCCATGTATCCCCCCCTAGGGTCCAATTAATTTGCCAGAGCAGCTCACAGAATGCAGGAAAACAGTTTACTTACTAGATTGGCTTATTATAAAAGCTATAACTCAGGAACAGTCAGATGAAGAGATACATAAAGCAATGTATGCGGAAAGGGGCACACAGCTTCCATGCCTTCTCCAAGAATGCCACCTTCCTGGCACCTCCATGAATCTGGAAGCTCCCTGAGCCCTTAGTTCAGGGATTTTTATGAAGGCTTCATTATGGAAGCACAAATGATTAAATAATTGATTTTTAGTGATTAAGAAAATCTCTAGCACCTGTCTCCTCCCTGGAGGTCTGAGATACAGAGCTGGAAGTTCTGACCTTCAGATCACAAATTTGGTTCCCCTGACAATCAGCCCCTATCTTTAGTGGGCTTCTAAAAGTCATTTCATTAATCTAAACTAAAGTGTAGCTGAAAGGGGCTTGTTACGAATAGCAAAAGATGTCATTTCACTTTTATCACTCTGGAGCTATTTCAGGACTTGGAACAAAACTAAGTACTATAACAAAAGATGCCTCTGTAGCTCTTATATGGGAAATTTTAAGAGTTTAGGATCTATATGCCAGGAACCTTGGATAATGACCAAAAGGTATATTTAATATTATAATTATAATAATATCACACCAATTTAAAAGCCAGTGTAGACTTCCACTCTGGACTAGATAACTTGAAATCAATCTTCTACAAAGACGTGTAATAGACTTCCTAAATAGAATTGTTCAATAGAGTTCCTTTTAGTTTTTCAGTTTTTTATGAAATATAATTAATGTAGTGTTCTATTAGTTTCAGGTATACAGCATAATAATTCAATAATTCTGTGCATTACTCATTGTATGGCATGATATATGTAGTCACCATTTGTCACCAAACAATGGTTTTACAATATTAACTATATTCCCAGTGCCATACTTTTCATCTTTGTGACTTATCTTATAACTGGAAGTTTGTACCTCATAATTCTCTTTACCTATTTCACCAATCCATCTATCCATCTCCACTCTAGCAACTACCATTTTGTTCTTTCTATTTAAAAGTCTGGTTTTTTGTTTGTTTCTTTATTCGTTTCTTTCATTTTTTTAGATTTCACAAGCAAGGGGGATAATATAGTATTTGTCTTTGACTTATTTCATTTAGCATAATACTGTGTAGGTCCATCCATGTTGTTATAAGTGGCAAGATCTTATTCTTTTTTATACCTGAGTAATATTCCACTATATATTTTCCTCAGTATGCATCTTCCAGTTTGCATTCCCTCCCAACAACACAAGACGATTTCTTTTGTTCCACATTCTCACCAATACTTGACATTTCTTACCTTTTTGATTCTAGCCATTGTGATATTTGTGACGTGATACTTCATTGTGGGTTGTTTTTTGCATTTCCCTGATGATAAGAAATGTTGAGCATCTTTTCATGTGTCTGTTAGCCATCTGTATGTCTTTGGAAAATGTCTATTCAGGTCCTCTGTTCAATTTTTTTAATCATATTGTTTGGGATTTTGATGTTGTATAAGTTCTTTATATACTTTGCATGTTAACCCCTTATCAGATATGTCATTTGCAAATATCTCTCCTTTTTAGTAGGCTGTCTTTTCATTTTGTTGATGGTTTCCTTCACTGTGCAAAAGCTTTTTATTTTGTTATAGTCCCAATGGTTTATTTATGCTTTTATTTCCCTTGCCCAAGGTGACATATCTAGAAAAATGCTGTGGTTGGTGTCAAAAAGATTACCACTTCTATTTCCTTTTTTTTTTTTCTAAGATTTTATTTATTGATTTGAAAGAGAGAGGAAGAGAGGGAGAAAAAGCATGCACAGAGGAAGAAGGAGAAACAGACTCCCTCCTGAGCAGGGAGCTTGATGCAGAACTCCATCCCAGGACCTTGAGATCATAACCTGAGCCAAAGGCAGACGCTTAGCTGACTGAGCTACCTAGGCACCTCTACTTTGGTTTTCTTTTAGGAGTTTTGTGGTTTCAAGTCTTACATTTAGATCCTTATCCATTTTGAGTTCATTTTTGTGTTTGGTGTAAGAAAGTGGTCCATTCTGATTCTTTTGCATATAGCTGTCCCAGTTTTCCCAGCACCATTTGTGGAAAACTGCCTTTTACCTACTGTATATCCTTGTATCCTTTGTTATAGATTAATTGAATATTTATTTATTTATTTAAATTTTTATTTATTTATGATAGTCACACAGAGAGAGAGAGAGAGAAAGAGAGAGAGAGAGAGAGAGGCAGAGACATAGGCAGAGGGAGAAGCAGGCTCCATGTACCGGGAGCCCAACGTGGGATTCCATCCCGGGTCTCCAGGATCGCGCCCTGGGCCAAAGGCAGGCGCTAAACCACTGCGCCACCCAGGGATCCCGATTAATTGAACATTTAAGCTGGGTTCATCTCTGGGCTCTGTATTCTATTCTCTTGACCTGTATGTCTCTTTTTGTGCCAGTACCTGCCAGTACCATAGTGTTTTGATTACTACAGCTTTGTAGTCTATCTTGAAATCTGGGATTGTGACAGCTTTGTTCCTCTTTCTCAAGATTGCTTTGGCTGTTAAGGGTCTTTTGTGGTTCCATAGTGTTTTTTAGTATTTTTTTGTATAATTTGTTGTAGTTCTCTGAAAAATACTGTTGGTATTTTGATAGAGATTGCATTATATTTATAGGTTGCTTTGGATAGTATGGACTTCTTAACGTTATTGATTCTTCCAATCCATGAGCATGGAATATCTTTCCATTCATTGTATTGTGTCTTTAATTTCTTTCTTCGTTGTTTCATAGTTTTCAGAGTAAAGGTCTTTTACTTCTTTGGTTAATTTTAATTTTAGGTATTTTGGTTTTTTAGTAGAGTTGTAAATGGGATTGTTTTCTTAATTTCTCTTTCTGCTACTTTATATTGGTATATAAAAAGATTTCTGTATATTAATTTTTGTAAACTGATTTTAGTAAATTCATTTATCAGTTCTAATAGTTTTTTGGTGGAGTCTTTAGGGTTTTCTGTGCGTAGTATCATGCCATCTGCAAATAGTGACAGCTTTACTTCTTTCTTACCAGTTTGGCCACCTTTTATTTCTTTTTCTTGTCTGATCACCACAGCTAAGACTTCCAGTACTATGTTGAATAAAAGTAGCCTTTATAAATAAATGAATTAAGTAAGTTAAATAAGTAAGTATCTTAGCTCAAAATAATGTAAGGGAAGTGCTCAGAGACCAAAAGTGAATGGGTAGCTAAAAGAAACCGGTGAACTGCTTACTGACTATGGTCACTTTCAGTCAGGGGTTGCTGGTTTCAATAACCACATTTATTGAGAATTAGTGGTAACATAGAAACAGAAGATACAAAATAGGTTTACGTGAGATAGAGAAATGGTTTTGAGACCTACCCCTCTTTGTAAAGTTAGAACCTGAGAGGGCTGTATGCTCAATGAAAGTGTGAATGAAAACAATCTTTGCCCATCAGAACAAGAAGATTGCCTGTTTTCTCTTGAGCTCTGGATGACAATATAATGATCTTCTCTGGGAATTCACAACCATATGCCTGTACTCACCTGAGTTTGAATGTAAACTTTATAATTCTTTGTAATCTAAAGTTTTCCAAGCTGAGAAATAAGAACTAGTATTAAGCTGGTAATACCCTGGAATGCCAGAAAGAAATAAAACTAAACAAATAGAATAATCTACTAAGCCATAGTATATTCCAGTATATAAAGCCCCTTTGAAGACGAGTTCATGATATAACCAGCTATTTTATAGCAAGCAATAAACAGGCATGCTTTTTGTTCCAGGGGGAATTATTACTTTATTCCTCAGGCTTGCACAAATCAGATATAATCCTGAAACATGCCCCAAGAATGGCCAAGAGCCTTGATTCATTGCATATCCAGTTGATACATGTATAAAAAGTAAGAGACCCATGGAGGAGAAATACCTCTCTGCAGGAAGCACACCATATTCTGAGCTAGATAAATAGGAATAAATCCACACCTGGATATGTGTAATGAAAGTGAGTTATCCAATTCATGGAAACTAGTTAGCCTCAAGAAAAAGTCTATTGACAGACGAGTGGATAAAGAAGATGTGGTGTGCATGTATGTATATATGTACATATATATAGGTATATGTGTGTGTGTGTATACACATACAATGGAATACTACTCAGCCATCAAAAATACTTTGCAGCAACATGGATGGAACTATAGGGTATTATGCTAAGTGAAATAAGTCAATCAGAGAAAGACAATTATCATATGATCTCATTCATGTAAAATTTAAAAAACAAAACAAAGATCATAGGGAAAGAGACAAAAAATAAAACAAGATGAAATCAGAGAGGGCTACACACCATAAAAGACTCTTAATCATAGGAAACAAAGTGAGGGTTGCTGGAGGGGAGGGGAGTGAAGGAGGGGTAACTGGGTGATGGACATTAAGGAGGGCACATGATATAATGAGTACTGGGTATTATATAAGACTGATGAATCAATGATCTCTATCTCTGAAACTAATAATACATTATATGTTAATTGAATTTTAAGAAATAAAAATTAAAAAAAATCTGGACTGAGAATCTAGTTCTGTCACTTGATAGATGAATAACCTTGGAAAAATTATTGACCTATTTGAGTCTACATTACTTAGGATAAAATTTGATTATAAAAACTCTAATTACCTCACAGGGTGATGATAAGAAATCAAGCAGTAAAACTTATAATTTGCTATTTTAAATAACAGAACTTGGTGGTTTCACTAATGATACTGTCATAAAGCAAAAGTCATTATATTATGAATCTGTTGAATATCTGGAGTAAAAGTAAGCTAAGTCCACTAATGTAATAAGTAATCAAAACTGTATGATACTGAAAAAAAAAAAAAAAACAACTGTATGATACTGGCACAAAAATAAAAACATAGATCAATGGAACAGGCTAGAAAACCCAGAAATGAACTCACAATTATGTGGTTAGTTAATCTTTAACAAAGGAGAAGAGAATATACAGTGGGGAAAAAGTCTGTTCACCAGTGGTGTTGGGAAGCCTGGACAGCGACATGCAAAAGAATGAAACTAGACTACTGTCTTACAGCAAACAAAAATAAATTCAAAAGGGATAAAAGACCCAATAATGAGACTTGAAACCAGTAAGTTATAGAAGAGAGCACAGGCAGTAATGTCTCTGACATTAGCCATAGGAACATTTTTCTAAATATATCTTCTGAGGCAAAGAATATAAAAACAAACATAAACTATTAGAACTACAACAAAATAAAAAGCTCCTGCATGGTAAAGGAAATAACAAAACTAAAAAGCAACTAATGTAATATGTTATTTTTCCTTTTGCTATTCCATAACTGAAGGTTTTAATCTTAGAATAGAATACAATTGGATACTATTCTTTCATAAAGAAAACAGTATGTTTTTAGCATAATGCAAACTGAAATGCTTCTGATTTAGAAGTATATTTTACCAAACTAATTGTTTGTCTTCTTATATTCTTCTTAATAGTGTGTAGTATTGACTGAGATCAAACTTCCATTGCAGAAGAAGATCAATAACTTTTGCCATTCTCATTGCCCTCCAATTAAGGTAATAGTGTCATTTAATAATGACTTGTAGTTAAGCAAAGAAAAACAGTTTGTTAGAATTTGTAGCTTTTCAGTGGGTTATTTAAGAAGTTTTTTTTACATAAGGACAATCACAGTAGTATTTTCCTCTTTAATTTTGGCATCATATTCATTTCCTATTTTTAAAACCAGGATCTAAATTTGATTTATAGAAAATTGCTAAAAGGAAGAATTAAGGTTACGAATGGAAGGGATAGTAAATATTGAATTCATCATCTAAGTTTAAATATGGCATCATAGTGGTTTTCAAGAGGTTCATTGGTTCTTGTAACAGATATTCATTGAGCATGTGCTACAGATAGAGTTGTAGGCCTTAGGAATACATTAGTGAATAGGACATACAAATTTTCCTACTCTAGAAAATTGCCATCCAGTAAGGAAAATACATAATAAAAAAGCAGATAAATAGATAGTTTCAGGTCCTATGAATAAAAACCTAGGGAAAGAGTATAATGTCTGCATGATGTTAGGATGGGGACCAGTGCTGGTTCTCTGAAATTGAAGGTCAGGGAACTCCTGTCTGAGGAGATGACATCTGAGTAGAACCCTGAATCATGATAAGGAGCCAGCTATGGAAAACGTCGGAAAGAACATTCAAAACATGAAGAATAGCAAGTATAAAGACTTGCAAGTGTAAAAATTTGCTTAATGTGTTTAGGGAACAATGAGAAGCAAGCAAGACCAGAATGGAGTTTGGGTAAAGAAGAGAGAGAAGTAGGAGTACAAGTTACCAGACAATTAGGTTCAGAGAAGTAATTAGAGGACCATAATTTAGATAACTTTGAGGATAGCTGAGTTGTTTTTTTTTTTTTTTTTTTTTTTTAAGATTTTATTTATTTATTCATGAGAGACACAGATAGAGGCAGAGACACAGGCAGAGGGAGAACCAGGCTCCATGCAGGGTGCCTGACGTGGGACTTGATCCCGGGTCTCCAGGATCACGCCCTGGGCTGAAGGCAGCACTCAACTGCTGAGCCACCCAGGCTGCCCCAAGGATAGCTGAGTTTTAAGCCCATGAGTTTTGACCTGATTTATATTTTTTAAAAATCACTCATAATGTGCTGTATAGAAAATAGTCTAGAGCAAAAGTTTTCAAAGTATGGCCCATGGATACTGAAAATTCTTAAGATCTTTTCATGGGGTCTCCAAAATGAAACTATTTTCATAATAATATTAAAATGCTACTTGTTTTTTCTCTCTGATTCTCTTACGGGGCACAGTGGAATTTTCAGTCTAGATGATGTGTAGTGATATTATTGTTTTGACAGCTAATGGAATATGTGTATATTCTTATATTTTAAATGTTTCTCAGTTTTAATTTCTAATATAGTAGTTATAACCCAGATAAATAAAAGCTCTTTCAGTCCTCAGTAATTCTTAAGAACATGAAGGAATCACTAAACCAAAGAGAAAGTGAGCTGTTGAGTTAAGAGTAGAGACAACTAGACCAGTTGGAGGATAATGCAGTAGTCCAGATGAGAGATGCTGGCGCCTTATTCAAAGAGAGGTAGAAATAGATTGTAAGAAATCATTGAATTTTAGATATGAGAATCGATGAATGAATACGAGTTGTGAAGGAAAGAATGATCAAAAATGACTTACAGATTTTTCTGGAGTAATTGAGTCGTGACTGACATTTGGAAGACCAGAAATAGGTTTAAATCGGAAAAAATCATTTTTCCTGTTCAGCTACATACATATTACCAGCTCCACCTCCTTTATGGGGTTACTTGTTCCTTTGGATAAAAACTATTTGTTCCTTTGAGATAGGCACTAAGCCAACAGTCATACTCTATTAAATAGATGTGCTAAAAGTTTTTGGATTGTAGTGTTTACATAACATTTACATTCTGTAGAACATTTCTGCTGTGGTTCACAATTTAAACAAATGAATAAGATATAGGATAAACTTAGGATAGGGCACAGAAGTTTTACAAAATAATTACACTGAGTTATGAACTAGTCTTTGTTTATGTAATTGATAATACTTAGTCCTACTTGAAAGTTGTTTTCAAAAGAAATTGTCCTCAAGTTTGCAGCTTTTAAACTTAAAGTTTCTAAATTTCTGCTCAGTTTTGTCTCATAAAAAATGCTGTGTGTACCTATTTTGAGAGTAAAGGCAGTGCATGATCCAGTATGAGTTAATCTTCTGTTAACTCTTTCACTACCTTATGTAATTAAGGTGGCATAAATTACTTTAATGGGCTACATTTTTATATCCAAATATGAATAAACTTTAGTTTTTGTTAAAAAATCACTTTATACAGGATCATATGTGTTATGGAATAAGAATTTTTCCTTTTATTGTTAACTCTCAAAATAACTTTGAGCAGTTTCTTTGCAGATTCTTACAGTGGAGTGAGTGTATGTGTTATAAAAGTCACTTTTAATAGAGCAATGATTAATGATTGTGTTCAAGAGTCTAATTTTTACCTCTCTTGACTTTGATGTATACTGACAGCTCCTTAGCCTCAGTTTGTTGCCTCGATTTTCAGCTTTTAGCTCTGTTCTATTTTTCCATTAACTCTACTTTTAACAAATGGACACTCTTTTTTTATTTTCTCAAATGAAAAGTAAAAATTCGCTGCTAAGACCATTGAACCAAGATGTATCTTAAATACCTTTTTTCTTAAATACTTTTTTCTTAAATACTTTGCTTGATTTTTTAAGGCAAGGAAAGAATTTTTGTTATTTAAAAATCAGAGAATGTGTAATGATGATGTGCTGCATCTTCTAATTGTATAACACTAGACATCCAGTCCCAAATACCAGTATCCTGATTCCTGAACCAATTTACAAATAATGTATTCTATTTGTGATCACTTTATATCCGAAAGGATAATCTTAACTATAAATAAAGTTGTCGTGAAAAGGTTTAAAATAGTAGACATGCGGGTTTTTCTTTATGTGAATAGATAAACTTGTTTTTATCATTTCATAGTTCATCAGCACAGATATACATGGAATTTGGTCACGATTGTTTTGTGATTTTGGTGATGAATTTGAAGTTTCGGATACAACAGGAGAAGAGCCAAAAGAAATTTTCATTTCAAATATAACACAAGTATGGTTGTATATATTTATTATTATATATGTATATGGTTGATTTTTTTTAGATTGATGTGAATACAATTTTTTAAAAGGTGATATTAGCAAAATACTGTAACATGCAATATTTTTCATTTGTTTTATGGTATTTTAAGGTAATTTATAAAAGAATATGTGTTAATTTCTTGATTGCATTATATTAAAACCAAATTTAAGATTTAAGTTAGGATATTAACAGAGTATCTGAATTCCTTCTAACATTATTTAATAGTCAATACATCAACATTTACTTATGTCATAAATTTTAACTTTAATTTGTTTATGTTGTGCTCCTGTTGGACATGAAGTGTGATTCAGTGTTTACTGAACTGTGTTTATTGTGTCAGATCACGGAAGTACTAAGTATGTTATAAGCCACCTGGCCCAACAATGGACTAATAGGAAGGTGCATGATTAAGTTATAGGCAAAAGCTTTTCTAAAATTTGTTATATTTCTAGAATATTTGGAGGAGGAAAAAAGGTATAAAAATTACCCTTCAGATCAGAAAGTATGAACTTTCTAACCGTGTTTTCTTCATATAAGCTTAAGGTATTTATTCCGTAAAAGAATTGGAGAAATCATCGTGATCAATTTTTGCCACTTGTTTTTTAGTCTAAATCATTACATTTATTTGCATTCTTTCTAATCAGTTTACATTGAAGCTCAAAAGATGCTAAATAAAAGGGAATGATAATATACCTTGACCTAATAGTATTTGTGCCTCTGTCTTTATGGTTGATTTTAACCCAGCCAGTGTAATGTTGCCTTTTCACCCCTTTTTAAGAAAAATGCATTTAAAAAATCATTCTGTGTATCTCTGCTTATGGAATGACTTATTATTCAGCCTTTAACCTTTGTACTTGTGTTTAGTTTGTCCCTGAGAATACCATATGGTTAGAATAGGCTCTAGGATATAGTATGGATTCTTGTATTGCATTGGTATTTTCTTTTATTGAATAGTGTGCAAAGTATGAAGGTTATCCATAAAGAATTACAAAATACAGTAAGTGTTCCTATTTAACTTAATCTGTAATTTATTCTTTTTTTTTAAGATTTTATTTATTTATTCATGAGAGACACACAGAGAGAGGCAGAGACATAGGCAGAAAGAGAAGCAGGCTCCATGCAGGAAGCCTAATGTGGGACTCCATCCTAGAACTCCGGGATCATACCCCGAGCCAAAGGCAGACACTCAACCTCTGAGCCACTCAGGCGTCCCTATTCCTCCTTTTTTAATAAAATCCTTACAAATTTTATTCTTCTTGAAATATTAGTAAACCCACACTAGGTTAATTTAGTAAACCCACACTAGGTTAATTTTATCTATATGTTTATGATCATAATTTATTTCTTATCCAAATTATTAAGCCACAGCAAAATTTTTAGAATCTTTATAATTATGAAACAGAGAATGACAATTTTTGATTTTATGTAGATTAAATAAATATTTTATGTAGATTAAATATTACCTTATTCAAGCAGTGTTTTGGATTATATACAGTTAGGAAATTTCTGGGCCTTTGACCTATCTCATCCATCCTATTTGGTAAAATAAGCCAATTTCTTCTTTTTCTATCCTGGTAAGCTGGGCTACACAATATTTTCCTTTATAGTGTTACAAGCTTTAAATTACCAGTTTTCTGACTTTAAGTCTCTCTCCTTTTTTAATATTTCTTTGATCTTCAAAGTTAGACTCCTCTTTTTTGCAGAGTTTTTGATAACGTGACTTTAAAACTTATAAAAAACATTCAAAGTTATTAAATATAAGTCACAAAAATCTTTGTGAAATATTTGAACTCCCATGTAGAATCTCTCTTAAACATAAAAATTATATTTTAAACATTCATAATAAAATAAGTTGATCATTAGTTTGCCGTAATCTTAAAGGCTTGCTTTTACTAAGAAAGGAAAGAAAAATCTTAGTAGGTTTGATTGTTTCAAGAATGTTATAAAATGGTCCCTTTTGTGTAAGATTTGAAATTTGTACAAAAAAAGGTATACGTGAACTTGTTTTTAGGCTAATCCTGGCATTGTTACCTGCCTTGAAAATCATCCTCACAAGCTTGAGACAGGGCAGTTTTTAACATTTCGAGAAGTTAATGGAATGACAGGCTTAAATGGATCTACACAACAAATAACTGGTAAGTTCATGTGTTTTATTCATTCATTTATACTTATTTTTCAAAACTTTAATAGTTCAGACAGTCTACTCAATATTGAAAATACAACATCAACTCGGACAAACGTGATCTAGTTCTTGGCCTCAAAACATTCAATCCAAGTGAGGAGATGTTAACATTAAGCAGTGATGGTATATATAGAGAGTACAGGCATTCTGTGAACTCTAAATATAGTAAGGAAATCTACCGGGTCTTGGACCAGCAGAAATAGGGACAGAGTATCTTGATTAAAATTGCATGGACTTAGGAAGGTGGTGTAAAGAATATTCTGTGCAGAGACAATAAAAGGCAAACAATTCAAGAGACTAAAAGATACAGTATGGCAGGACTGGCAGTGGGAGTTGAGATAGCAAAAGTCTTAAGGCATTTAAGAGGAAATTTCCTAATTTTATTAGTAGGTAAGCAAAGATTCTAACATGGGCCACTTATTTATTCACTTAGGGAATTCAAGGAAGCTAGAAAGTTTTAGAAGATAATGAGGACAGTTTAGGCTCAATGAGTAGGGTGGCAATGAACTTTTCAAGTGGAGACATGTTTTTGCTCATGGTTTGGATAAAAGGAATGAATGAATGTTATTGCAGGCAAGTTTGTGGGTTTGTTGGCAAAAAGTTGAAGGAATTTGCTTTTTTTTAATAGACTGAGATCATTTCCCATAGGAGAGGAAAGGTGCCAAGGTCAGAGATTGAGGAGAGTAAACATTTTTTAAAATAGATTATCAGACTTCATTTAGTGCCTATTTGAAATTGAAGATAGTGAATTTTTAGCAGTTAATCTGCATAGTTTGTGATTTTCCTACAGCCATGTTTAGAAGAGTTAAAGATATTGCTAAACATCTTGTAACTCAAAGATAGAATATTTACACCTGTTAGCTAAGAACAATTCAGGGTTTTTTTTTTTAGGATATTTGAAAGTCTAATTATATAATTACTGTATAGACCAATAAGTGGATTACCGTCTTTTCTTCTAATGACTGCAGAATGGATCCTTAGGAGAGAAGAGAATCAGTCCCTATTTTGAACTCTTTATAGTAAAACAATTTTGGATCTACAGTTAATGAAGCATCTTTGGTAACAAAATTACTGGATTTTGTTTCCCAGACTATATATAGATATGCAAAATACAGGTTAGGTCATTGACATTAAAGAATTTTTATCTGTTTTTACAAAAATTGACTCAAGTAGCCATTTAGGTTTATTGTTATTTTGGGGTCTGTGCAATGCAGGATTGTGATGGTTCAGAGTCTTGAGGAAGGCTACATGTGAAATGTTCCATTTGTCTGCCTATCTATTCATTAGCCAGTACCATACTATATTTTAGTATTAATTGTATATAATTAGTATCGATATTACTTATTGATGTTTTATAAAACACCTCTCATTACTATTATCCCCCTCTGAGTTTTCTTGGTTATTTTTAAGTCATTAAGTTCACACTGGAAATATAGTCTGTCCAGTTTTCCACACTTCCTGTCCCCTTTATATATAAAATTAGAAGATCCCATTATAAATATATGTTTAAAAAAATATATATATATATATGTTTAAATTTTTATAAATTAGTAAAAATTAATATCTTTGTCATGATAATCTTCGAATTTAAATATCTATATCAGTATATAATTTTCTTATTTTTCTTTTAGTGGTATCACCATTTTCTTTTAGCATTGGTGATACTACAGAACTGGAACCTTATTTACATGGAGGCATAGCTGTCCAAGTTAAGACTCCTAAAACATTTTGCTTTGTAAGTATTTTTTTTTATTTAAATATATTTCTTTGAAGGAGAAGAATGACAGAAAAGAAAAAAGTAATAGAAAAATCAGTTAACCAGTTGATTTAGGAGTTGAACAGATTTTTGGTTTGTAACTTATACCCACTTTGAGGAAAATGGGATTAATTTAAGGAAATAATTTAAATTAATTTAAGGAAATAAATTTATATAAAAAAAATTTATGGCTAGAATACCAGTGCATATGATTAAGTTACCTTAGAGGAACTATACTTTGGTGAATCACAAAGAATTGATCATACTTCTTACTCCCTAAGACAAAAGATAAAGCTAATATGTATTTGAAAGATTTAACAAGCATTGAAACAGTGTAAAAGTAAAAGGAATATTTCTTTTATTTATCATACTTTTCAGTTCAGGTTTTTACATTTTAATTCTAGAAAGTGTATATATGTTGGAAATGTAAAATAAGTCGTATAAACTGGCATTGAAAGGAAAAGGTAATTATCTAAATAAAAAGAATATAGTAGCTACTCTGTACCGAGGAACTAAGGAGTCTCTTGCCACTTAACACTTAAATACATAGGCTACTTCTCAGTATAAGCTGTCTAGTACAGCTCTTATCGTTTTTTTTTTTTTGCGAGTTCTCCAGGTTTAAATTGATTGCCTTTTCTTTTCCAGAATAATTATTAACCATAGTCCTCTACAGGGCTTTGTCCAAGCCAAAGTTAGAACAAAACAACAGATTAATACAGTTGATCAAATCTGCTTTTTTTTTTTTTTTCAAATCTTCTTTTTATTTCTTCTTGCCCCAGTTTTAATTTTGCTTCAGGTTTATGCCCCAAGTAAATTTCAGATTAGGTGGGTGTTGTGGGGGAATGGTTGGTTTGCTGGCTGGGTTTTTGGCCTTTGTGTGTTCTTTGCTCCACACAGAAAATTTCACTTGAGTATTCAGGTCTTGTCAGGCATAACACATCTTGATAATTTGATAGCAGAACAATATGATAGTTTTTTTATTAAAACAGATTTTGCCTCATATATAAGTGTTTTCACCAATTCTTCCTAAATATACTATGTGCAGCAGGTTGTCTAACTGCATTTAACATTTTTTTTTAAGATTTTATTTTATTTATTCATGACACATAGAGAGAGAGAGAGAGACAGAGACAGAGAGACAGAGACACAGGCAGAGGGAGAAGCAGTCTCCATGCAGGGAGCTTGACGTGGGACCCAATCCTGGGACTCTAGGATCAGGCCCAGGGCTGAAGGCAGCGATGAACCACTGGGCCACCAGGGCTGCCCACAATTAGCATTTAAACAATGAAGCATAGCAATTGAGACAAGGGATGATGGGCAATGGTAGCTCTTTCACATTTCAATTAAACCATATTAGCCCTACCATAAATAGTTCAGACTTTTGGGAGAGATGCACTGCTTTAGTGCTCTGTATATTTTGTTAGTAATCACTCACTTGCTCTGAAGTAATAGTTTATGTTTCTATTAAGGAACCATTGGAGACGCAGATAAAACATCCAAAGTGCCTTATTGCGGATTTTAGCAAACCTGAGGTAAATAAACTCTTTGTAGGTTTGAGAGAGGCAGCAGAGTGGGGGTTGGGAATTGGTAAGAGACATTGTAAAGTTAAAAGTAGGGAAACCACGTACATACTTTTCTGTCAGGTTTAATATAGTAAAGGTTGTATTCACATATCTAGAGTTGACTCCCAACTATTAAAAACAGGAATTTGTATCATGGAAAATTTTTTAAAATAATAGCAAAATGTTTTACTTTTATAATATGTTAGCTTTAGTATTTAAAAAAATGATTTCAATAATTTATGCAAAGTGATCTTATTAAAGATTTTCTGAACCATGTACAGTTTTATATGATACATGTTTCTTCCTAAAAACCTTGGAAACCTTCATTCTATTCTTTTAAATCCCTGGATATAATTTTGTAGCAGTGAATATATGTGTGACAAGAGTTATATTAACAGTTTCTAAATTTGTAGATGTTGATCAGGAAAAAGGATTAGGTAATACTGATCTTGTACAAATGTTTTTTGTTGGTGGTGTTTAGTTATTAGTCTGACTTTCATATGGATAATGTACTAAAAACTGGATATACCACTTGGGATTGACATGTGGATCTGTTGCTTAAATATAGCTTCATGGCCTTGAAGTCAAGTTCTTTAACCTCTCTCTGAGCTTCAACTTCCTCATCTGTTAAATAGAGAAAATAATAGTATTAAGCTAATTAATTTATTGTAAGAGTTAGATAATATTTAGTGTTAGCACAGTGCCTGTCTGGCACATATTATATTCTCAATAACTTGACCAAATTTTAATGTTCTAAATAGGCATCTTTACAGATTCACACAGCAATGCTTGCCTTGGACCAGTTTCAGGAGAAGTATAATCGCAAGCCAAATATTGGGTAATATTTTTTGAAATGACTTTTTCCTTATTATAAAAGCAATATTTTGGAAATGATAGCTTAAAAAATTTAACAAACAACTAAAGCCCTATCTTATAGCTGCAACATTATAAGAGACACTAAACTGTATAAACATTATTATGAGCTCTGGTCTTTTTTCTGGTGGGAATGGAAAGATCAATTTATAAAAATGGAATTATGCTAAATAAGAATTTTCCCATTTTGAAGTCTTCTGAAGCTACAACTTTTTAAAATAAAAAAATCTGAGAATTATTGAATTATGAGTACACTATGTATTTTCTACTTTCTAGCCTATCAAATCAGAAGTATTGTTACAAAAATATTTTGCCTTGTCTACTTAAAACTAAATCCTATTTATATACTATCTATCCTTAGGTAAACATGATTGTTAATTAATGTATTTATGAATTAGTTACCTTCAAGCCAGGGAAGTACTTCATGCTAACTGGCTAGGACAATTCCACTTTTTTTTATCCTTACATATTTCTTAAATTTTAGTTTTGAATATGACTTACTATTTATAGCACTTGAGATAATTGAAATTGTGGTACTTTATTTTGAATCCTAGATGCCAAGAAGATTCAGAAGAGCTCTTGAAGCTAGCAACATCTATAAGTGAAACCTTGGAAGAGAAGGTGAATATTCAAAGTTATAGCCATCAAAAAAGGTGTAACATATAAACATTCTATATATTAATATATTAATACATTCTATTAATATATTCTATATTATATTAATATTCTCTTATCCCAGTTTTGCTGCTTATTGACTCTGTGATAGTAGGCAAATTACTTGAATTTGTTCTGCTTTAGTTTATAGAAGAGTATGTGGCATATATTAATTACTATTTATTGCTGCTGCTGTATTTTTAGACAACATTAATATTAATATTATCTTCTGATTTACTTTGTTAACCCACTGAAACTCACTATATAAAGTTGTAGGTGTTCCTATAAATCTTTTATCCACTATATATTGATATCTCTTAGTCTCATCTTGCATATTATGCTTGGATATTTCACCTAGAAAATTGTTTTTTCATCTTATGATGCCAATGCCTGCTGGCCAATAGTTTCATTTTAGCAGATTACAAAGTAGAAGTATTTGTGCAATTAGTTGAAAATTTTTTGTTATTATACTATAAAAATGAGGAAATGAAAAGTATTAACATTAGTGGTTAAGTATACTATCTCATATTTTATGTGATTAAACAAAGAAGGAAATAATGTATTGAAAACAGTGAGTCATTAACCACAAGTTAAAGACCTTTTATGCATATTTAGTGGTTACAGAGAAGTGTGAAAAGCTAGAAATAGATTGATGAAGTATGTGATTAAAAGGAAAGATAGGATTAAGGATTCATCAGGTTTATTGAAATAAAACTTAAAATTCCACCCTTTTTAGATACAGAATTAGACAAAATTGTGTATGAGATTAAACTCTACACAGTTAAGTCAAAGTGTACAGTCATGTATCCACCGCTACCATCAAGATATAAAACATTTTTGTAATGCCAAAAAAATTCCCTCGTACCTCTTTATAATCACCTCCCTCTCCCGCAATGCCAAACCATCCATCCAGTATAGTTTGGCCTTTTCCTTAGAATGTCATGTAAATCATGCAGTATGTAGCCTTTGAGTCTAGAGTCTTTTCCTAAATGTAGTGATTTGAGTTTCATCCATGTTGTTGCATTCTCATTCCTCTTTATTGCCGAGTAGTATTCCATTGTATAGATGTACCACAATTTGTTTTCCCCTGTAGCAGGGGACATTTGGTGGACATTTGGATTTCTGATATGAAACATTATGAATAAAACTCCTACAAACATCCATACAGATTTTGATATGGACATATGTTTTCATTTCTCTTGGGTAAACACCTAGTAGTGTATTACAGAGTTAAATGATAGATGTATGTTTAATTTTATAAAACTGCCAAATTGTTTTGCAGAATAGCTGTAGCATTTCCATCAGAAGTGTATGAGAGTTTGAATTGCTCTGTATTCTCTCCATAACGGTATATATTATCTGTTTGTTTGATTTTAGCCATTTTAAAGTGTGTGTGATAGTATCTTCTTTTGGCTTTAATTTACATTTCATTGATGATTATGAATTTGGTATCTTTTCATGTGCTTATTGTCACTACTATGTCTTCTTTGATAAACTGTCCTTTCAAATCTTTGTCTATTTCTTTTTTAAGATTTTATTTATTCATGAGAGACACAGAGAGAGAGGGAGAGAGAGAGAGAGAGAGGCAGAGACACAGGCAGAGGGAGAAGCAGGCTCCATCAGGGAGCCCGACGTGGGACTCAATCCCACGTCTCCAGGATCAGGCCCTGGGCCGAAGGCAGGTGCTAAACCGCCAAGCCACCCGGGCTGCCCTGTCTACTTTTTAATTAGATAGGTTGAGTAAGAGAGTTCTTTTTATATCCTAGTTATCAATCCTGTATGGGATACATGTTTTACACATATTCCCTTCCAGTCTTTGCGTTGTCTTTTCATTTTATTATAGTGTTGTTTTTTTTTAAGATTTTATTTATTCATGAGAGACAGAGAGAGAAAGAGAGAGAGGCAGAGACACAGGCAGAGGGAGAAGCAGGCTCCATGCAGGGACCCCGATGCAGAACTCGATCGCGGGATTCCATGATCATGCACTGACTCAAATGCAGGCACTAACCCACTGAGCCACCCAGGGATCCCACAGTGTATTTTTAAAGAGATGATTTTAATTTTGATAAACTTCAAAGTGTAAATTTTTTGTATGTGGTTTGTACCTTTTTTTAAATCTAAGATCACAGCTTTTGTCCTTTTGTCCTTTTGTATTTTCTTATAGTTTTGTGAGTTCATTTTTGCATACTATACAAACTATAGATCAAATATACGTAACCATAACTTACATTTTGAATTAATATGTATACTTTTGTACTTCTGGAAGTTTTTTTTTTTATACTTTACTAGGCATAGATTAAGATTAATTTTTTTGTATATAAATACCCAACAATTTGGGCAGCCCCGGTGGCGCAGCGGTTTAGCGCCACCTGCAGCCCGGGGTCTGATCCTGGAGACCCAGGATTGAGTCCCGCGTCGGGCTCCCTGCATGGTGCCTGCTTCTCTCTCTGCCTGTGTCTCTGCCTCTCACTCTCTCTCTCTGAATAAATAAATTAAAAATCTTTAAATAAATAAATAAATAAATATCCAACAATTTTAGCCCATTTGTTGAAAAGATAATTATTTCCTTTTCAATATTCTGGGTATTCTTTGTCAATAATTTATTGAACACATATGCATAGGACTACTTCTGAACTCAGTGTTATCTTTCATTGGTTATTTCTGTCCTTTTGCTGGTACCATCCTATCTTGATTACTACAGTTCAGTGCTAAGTCTTGAAATCAATTTTGGTCTCTAGTATATTTCTTTCTTTTTTTTTTTTTTAAGATTTTATTTATTTATTAGAGAGCAAGAGAGAACAAGCAGGGGAAGGGCTAGAGGGAGAAGGAGAAGCAGGCTCTCCACTGAGCAGGGAGCCTACTTGGAGCTCAGTCCCAGGACTCAGGGATCATGACCTGAGCTGAAGGCAGACGTATAACCAGCTGAGCCACCAAGGTGCCCCTCTAGTATATTTCTTAGGAAAAGCTCAGAATTTCCTTTTTTTTTTTTTCTGTCTGAGTTCTTACCTATTTTAAATATTTTGGGTAGCCTCCATACTTGAAAGACAACTTGGCTGAATATAAAATTCTAGGCCCTTCCAAGATCTATAAAGATCTTATTAAACTCAACACCAAAGAAACAAACAATCCAATCATGAAATGGGCAAAAGACATGAAGAGAAATCTCACAGAGGAAGACATGGACATGGCCAACACGCACAGGAGAAAACGCTCCGCATCACTTGCCATCAGGGAAATACAAATCAAAACCACAATGAGATACCACCTCATATCAATGAGAATGGGGAAAATTAACAAGGCAGGAAACCACAAATGTTGGAGAGGATGTGGAGAAAGGGGACCCCTCTTGCACTGTTGGTGGGAATGTGAACTGGTGCAGCCACTCTGGAAAACTGTGTGGAGGGATCCCTGGGTGGCGCAGCGGTTTGGCGCCTGCCTTTGGCCCAGGGCGCGCGATCTTGGAGACCCCGGGATCGAATCCCACATCGGGCTCCCGGTGCATGGAGCCTGCTTCTCCCTCTGCCTATGTCTCTGCCTCTCTCTCTCTCTCTGTGACTATCATAAAAAAAAAAAAATTAAAAAAAAAAAAAATACCTGGGATCCCTGGGTGGCGCAGCGGTTTGGCGCCTGCCTTTGGCCCAGGGCGCGATCCTGGAGACCCGGGATCGAATCCCACGTCAGGCTCCCGGTGCATGGAGCCTGCTTCTCCCTCTGCCTGTGTCTCTGCCTCTCTCTCTCTCTCTCTGTATGACTATCATAAATAAATAATAAAAAAAAATTTAAAAAAAAATCAAGAGTTTCTTTAAAAAAAAAAAAAAACTGTGGAGGTTCCTCAAAGAGTTAAAAATAGACCTGCCCTATGGCCCAGCAATTGCACTGCTGGGGATTTACCCCAAAGATGCAGATGCAATGAAACACCGGGACACCTGCACCCCGATGTTTATAGCAGCAATGTCCACAATAGCCAAACTGTGGAAGGAGCCTCGGTGTCCATCGAAAGATGAATGGATAAAGAAGATGTGGTTTATGTATACAATGGAATATTCCTCAGCCATTAGAAACGACAAATACCCACCATTTGCTTCAACATGGATGGAACTGGAGGGTATGATGCTGAGTGAAATAAGTCAATTGGAGAAGGACAAACATTATATGTTCTCATTCATTTGGGGAATATAAATAATAGAGGGAATAGAAGGGAAGGGAGAAGAAATGGGTAGGAAATATCAGAAAGGGAGACAGAATATAAAGACTCCTAACTCTGGGAAACGAACTAGGGGTGGTGGAAGGGGAGGAGGTCGGGGGGTGGGGGTGAATGGGTGACGGGCGCTTAGGGGGGCACTTGACGGGATGAGCACTGGGTGTTATTCTGTATGTTGGCAAATTGAACAACAATAAAAAATAAATATTATTTTTTAAAAAATTGAAAATACAAAAAAAATAAAAATAAAATTCTAGGCCTTACTGTCTTCAAAGTTATCTTACTTTGTATCTTATTGTTGAGAAGTACGATGCCAGCTTAATTTTCTTATTCTTATAAGTAGTCTGGTCTTTCTGCTTTGTGACTTTGTATATTTTTTCATCTGTAAAGTGTAATAGTTTTACCTGGTTATATCTCAGAATTGATCATTCAATCCATTTTCCCAAGTACATACTATGAGCCCATTTTGATACATAGATTCAGATTTTTTTATTTCTTATCCCTTTGAGGGGAGGTGTTTGTTGATGGAATAGATTATTTTCATACTTAGTTATTAAATTTCTGATTTGGGTGAGGTTTTTTTTGTATGTTCGTTTTCCCACATCTCCCAAATATTTATATATATATATATATATATATATATATATATATATATATATATATATAAAATTCACTCAGTCAGATTTTCTCTGCCTTATGATTAGTATGGAGGAGAAATTTTCAGTAGCTGAAATGTTTTTATTCTAATTTTGTTTCCTTCTTATATTAGTTTGATATATAAATTGGTTTTTCTGCATATTTTTGGTGCAGGGTAAGGGTTTTGGATACTTACTCAGATTGCTACTTCTAAAAATCCCTATTCTCTTAAGATACTGGAAAGGGGTTTCTTTAATGGTTGGGTTTTTGGGGTTTTCCCATTCTTTAATGAATGGGGTTTTGTTTTTGTTTTTGGTGAATAGGTATTAGTGTCTTGTGAATCTCTGATTTCTGTCAAATCCTTAACTTCCTCTCTTACTTATCTTAACCTTCTATGTCAAAGGATATCTCCCTCTTTTTATTTACATCATTCTCTCCCAGATAAGTTCTTTCACCATAGTCAGTGCTGAGATCTGCTAGATTTCATAAGTGTTCAGTATTTTTTGCACTTTGTGTAGGGCCTTCTATTTTCTCAGAATGATTTGTCACTGTTAAAACTTTCATTCTCTTTTCTGTGGTTACACATTTCCTGCTCTCTATGCAGCTTTGCAACAGTATGACATCCAGAAGTAGTTTTGTTGGAGTTTGGTAGTCTTCTATTTATAGGTAATTTGAAGTTCATAATATTCTGTTTCTTAGTAATACTGAAACCCTGCCACCAGTTTGTTTCTCTTCTTGTGAATACATATCTGTTTTTAGAGATTGTGTGAGGAAATTCAGATTTAGGCTGTTGTCATTATTCTAAGGCAACCAAATATTTCCCCAAATTTGGTTTTTTGTTTGTTAATTAAAAAATAATAGAATCTTGGGAGATAGTGTAACCTAATGATAAGTTAGACTTTTTGAGTTCAGATTCTATTAGCTATAAAATCTTAATTAAATTCCTTTTTCAAAGTTTTAGTTTTCCAATTTGTATGATAAAAATTATATTTCCTAGGACTGTTTTGCAAATTACATGTGAATTTAATATACAAGTCCCAGTAGGTGCTCAAATTACCTGCTTCTATTCACATTCTCATCACTGTTTTTAATATTATCACTACCACCAGTATCTCTGCATTCACAAATGGCACAGCTTAAATGAAAACATAATCTAATTTGAGTTTAGTGCTAAATAGTTGAAAAATAATGAAATCTAGAACACCGAAATAGAGTGGGTGGAATAGTAAGTAGATACTAACTTCTTTTTGTATCACAGATATCGTTGAGAATGTAATAAAAGCCCTTCCTTTTCCTCCTAAATGCAAAAGTGTTATTTTACATACAATTTCAAATCCATTGAGTCCTATTTGAATCTTAAGGTTAAGATTAAGGTTACTAATGTTGAAAGAATAGAAAGAGAAGCCAGAGCTCATGAAGAGATCTTCCTCACAAAGAAGAAATTATACCAATAGTTCCAGAATCCAATTCTCCAGTATTTCCTTAAAAATACTAATAAATAAATCTTATTTCAAGAAACATCGTGTCAGTTTTTAAGTATGATAATGAGAACTTCGTAATGATTGGTCTTAAAGGAGTATGCAAAATAACCATTCTCAATTTTTTTTCCTAACAACGTATTGCCTCATTATTTTTGACCCTTTTACTTTTTATTTACCACTTCAAGCACAGACTGATAGCTCCTTATCATTTTTTATAGATTATTTTATCTTTATTTTCATTTATTTAGGATTAAGGGTTTCCCATAGTTTTCATTAAAACAATTTTTTAAAATTCTGGTTTTTTATAGATGTTGATTGACATCACAGAACTGGTCTTTAACAAAAATTGTAAATGCTAGATATTCCTGTTAATCTTAAATCTTGCCCTAGTGTAACATAGAGATTCAGAAAGCAAAAATATGGGCAGTTACTGATAAAGAGAAATACTTAGGGTAACTAACATAGAGTAAGATTGTAAGATTTCCTGTAAGATTGGAACTTTCTTTAGCATTTAAAATCTGTTTAGCAGGGAAATTGAGTAACTTTTTTAGAAGTTATAGTAATTTAGTAATTCTCATACTAAACCGTTGAAATTATGAGTGTGTAAAAATTGTTAAGATTATTGCCTTTCATGACTTGTGTTTCAGCCAGAAGTAAATGCTGACATTGTGCATTGGCTCTCTTGGACTGCTCAAGGTTTTTTACCTCCACTTGCTGCAGCAGTAGGAGGTGTTGCCAGCCAAGAAGTATTGAAAGCCATAACAGGAAAGTTTTCTCCATTGTGCCAATGGGTTAGTTTCGTATTTTAATATTTTTATACTTATGATTGAATTTTCCTACCATACAATGAATATCTGTTATGAATTATTTTTTATTTTTTTACTTTTTGTTATGAATTATTAATATAAAAGCAATCTTCAATATTTTTTGATGTGTGAGTTAGATGTGATATGCCACCAAAATTTAATTCTCTAATCAAAACTGACAAGATCATTGGTTGAGGCTATTGGACTATAACCCAAAGTTGCATTCTAGGATATATTTCCCTGATTTGTTAGAGTGAAGGAATGAATTTTCTACTATTATACTTAGTTTCTAGTACTATTAGCTTAGCATTCATGGGATAACATTTCCATGGAATCTTTGGGCATCAGGAATCTTCAGAATCCCTTCCTAGGTTTAAACTTCTAAAGGTAAAAACATGGAAGTAGTGTAAGTTTGAGAACTCTACGGGGTAAAAACATCTCAAGAAGGAATAAAAAAGAATCCTTTCTATTACTGAAAAGATTAATTGGCAGAGGGTATCAAAGGATACTCTTCAGGCCTTTTCTTTTTTGAATCCCCACATTTTGTATATAATATTTATCTATTTTATGTTTTAAAAAGTATCTACATAATGCTATTTTGCTCCTGAATCACTTGATTTATTTTAAGAGTACAAGTTAAGTTGTAGATGTCTGATTTAGATATAGCTGTTAACAATATGAGGAAGTATGTTATTAACAATTAGATTCTATATTATTGTAGTTAAATAAACAACCATTTAGTTATGTTCAAATTTAGCCACATAGTTACTAAATGAAAATGAGAGTGAATTCTTTTTTTAATTAACTTTAATTTCTTTGGTATTTTTTTAATGCTAGAATTGTGGCTTCCTCGATCGTTTTTTTTAATGCTAGAATTGTGGCTTCCTCGATCATTTCCTCTATGGTATATGTAAAAATGACATAATATACCCAAGATGGAAAATAAAAAAAATTAAAGAGTTGGTAATTTCTTATCTAAAAGTAATCAGATTACTTATTCAAATGTAACTGAAATTGAATGAGGCTTCCAGAGTTTTTATGGAATTTTTTTTTTTTTTTTTTTTTTTTTTTTTTTAGTTTTTATGGAATTATAAATAGATTTGGAGGTGAAATTTCCTTATGTATGCTAAAATTGAAAAATGGGTGACATGAATCAAACTAGACCTTTTAACACTTCCTTCAGGTTTAACCATTGTTTTAATAAAGTAATATAGGCATGTATATTGTATAAAAAACAATATTTTTAATGTATTGTTTTACTCAATATTGGCATTTTTATCATTTTTTTCTAAATGATTTTTAAATACAGAAGAGAAAAATGTTTTTTAGCAATTTAATGTTTATACATAGTAAATTGTGGTTTTATCTTCTACTTTAAAGTTATACATTGAAGCAGGAGATATTGTCAAATCCCTAGACAAAATTGAACGTGAAGAATTTCTCCCACGGTAATTCTGAAATTTTTCTTTTTCTCTTAGTTGAATGTTTGCAAGAGACAGCTACATTAGAAGAATTTTTACCCGAATATCCATTTGTTTCAGATGTCTTTTCTCGTAATTTTTTTTTCTACTTAGAGGTTAATGTAAAAATAATGTAATAACTTTTTACCTTTTTATAAATAATGAATATGAAGTTTTAAATTGTATGCCATGAGAATAGTTAGCATTCAAAATACTATTCTGAATTGAGATGAAAACAATTGCTGTATGCAACTCTTATTTATATCAGTCATTCTTCATCTTTTTGAGTCACAAATCTGAGAATCTGATAAAAGCTTATAGAATCACTCTTCCCAAAGTTTTGCCTCCAATTTAAATGTATTAGCAACTCCAAAGCCCTGCCATAAACTTCTCTAGGAAGCTTTCTTAAAAATCCCTACCTGGGGGCAACCCCCAGTGGCCCAGCAGTTTAGCACCACCTTCTTTAGCACCACCTTCAGCCCAGGGTCTGATCCTGGAGACCTGGGATTGAGTCCCATGTCGGGCTCCCTGCATGGAGTCTGCTTCTCCCTCTGCCTGTGTCTCTGCCTCTCTCTTTCTCTATATCTCTCATGGATAAATAAATACAATTGTTTAAAAAAAAAATCTACCGGGGATGCCTGAGTAGTGCAATTGGTTAAGTGTTAAGTGTCCAACTCTTGGTTTCAGCTCAGGTCATGCATGATCTTAGGGATGTGAGATCAAGCCCTCCATCAGGTCCACATTCAGTGTCAACCTGAGAGAGTCTGCTTGACATTCTCTCTCCCTCTCCTGCTTCTACTCTTCCCCCCTCCCTCCGTCTGTCTCTCTCCCTCAAATAAATATTTAAAAAAAAAAAAATTTACTTCCTTACTTGATCTCAGGATCATGAGATCTAGCCTGGCCTCAGGCTCTGTATAGGGTATGGAGCCTGCTTTAGATTCTCTCTCTCCTTTTCCCCCTCCATTCATGTGTGCACACGCTCGCTCTCTAAAAAACAAAACAAAACAAAAAACAAACAAAACCCTACTTTAGGAAATTGTCTTTTCTAGATAAACTAAAGTCACCTTTACTTAAGTCATTTGGATAAAGGATGTTAAATGGAAAAAGAAAAAAACTGAGTTCTTAATGGAGTTTTTGTCTTTCAAATAAGATAATTTTCTTTTAGATTGGAGGAAACTCAGAGTATTCTATTTAAAGATCAATGTTAAATTGATATTAACAATAGTAAAACTAATCCTAATAATGTTTTTTTATGCTTTTCTGGTTTTTGGTATATTTTACTTTCCTCAGAGGAGATAGATATGATGCCTTGCGAGCTTGCATTGGAGACACTTTGTGTCAGAAGCTACAAAAGTTGAATATCTTTTTAGTAAGTATAAATAATGATGAGAATAAGTAGTACAGTCTAACTGCTATTGTCTATCATCAGATTCATTTATTAAAGCAAATTTGAGTCTAAGTATAATTCTTGACAGAGTAGACATTTCAGTAAAAGCGTAAGACAGGCCAAATCCATTCTGCTTGCCTATATTTGTAAATAAAATTTCATTGAACACAGTCAAACCCATTCATTTATGTATTGTCTGTGGCTTCTTTCATGCTATAATAGCAGAGGTGAGGAGTTGTAACAGACACCATATGTCCTACAAAACAAAATATTTACTATTTGACCCTTTACAAAAAATGTTTGCTAACCTCTAGTATAATGAATACATTCAAAATTAAAATGTATGGTAGTTTTGAAAATTAAATTATTTTCTAGAAATACATTCAAAATTAGATTTGGGATGGGATTTTTTTTTTTCATTGTTTAAATTTTTTTCCTAGCAAATAAAAGAAGATATAGATATAATCTGTCTTTTTAAATGTCTTAATTCATACATTGGCAGGATCTCTCTCCCCAGTACCGTAAAACTCCCTTTTCCTGCCATTTATGTTTTTTTATTACTATTATTCAGTCATGAAAATACTGCTGATTTTCTAGTAATAGTTTTTTAAATAATGTTTTGAATATCAACAGCTTTTGCTGAGCTTTTACATGCACATAGAAAGTCTTAGAATAGATAGCTTCATCATACGAATTTTGAAAATTATAAACAAGAAATCTTTCCATTAAAATATTGTACTGGTGTTTTGTGGCATTTGTTTCTGTCTCATATAAATAATTAGCTCAACTGTTGGCTTTTGTTGGAATATTAAAATGTCTTCTGTTTAAAGGAATGGTAAATATTACACTTTTCCTAACTTGATTTATACCTTTTTTTTCTTTAACTGAAACAGTTATAATAGCATACACAATAAACTAGCTAGGTATTTTAAAGTAAAATGAATCACAAATGTTCAAATTATTTTAAAAAGTATATATATTAAAAAAAAAGTATATATATTACAAATTGGTATTTGAAGAAAATTAAGATGACATTTCCCTTTAGTAAGTAGTCTTAATTATATTTAATCTGATACATTTTATTTTTCTCCTCTGTATAGGTAGGATGTGGAGCCATAGGCTGTGAAATGTTAAAAAATTTTGCTTTACTTGGTGTTGGTACAGGCAAAGAAAAAGGAATGGTAAGATACAAATCCTTGAGAGTTAAAATTTTTTTGTTGCTACTCATTTTTGTACTGTATTTGACTGCATAGATCTGAAATAAGTAATTTTTTGAGGAGACAGAATTACAGTAGAAACCGGAAGATTCTGATTCTGCTCAGACCACTTTTCAAAATTATGTGACCTTGTGGCCAATTACTTTTAATTCTCTCTTCTCCGTTTCTTTCTAATACTGTGAAACTGGTATCTCTGCTTCCTACCTCACAATATAATTATGAAGATCAAATGTGAAAGAGCGAGGCACCTGGGTAGCTCATTCTGTTGAGCATCTGCCATCTACTCAAGTGGTGATCCCAGAGTCCCGAGATCAAGCTCTCATTGGACACCCTGCTCCCAGCTTCTCCCTCTCCCTCTGCCTGCTGCACCCCCTGCTTGTGCTCTCTCTCTCTCTCTCTTTCCTGTCAAATAAATAAAATCTTTAAAAAAAAATGTGAAAGGGCTTTGCAAACTATTTAAAGCACATTAGAATTGTTATTTCTATTAATATTCCTTATTATTAAGTAAATCTTTAAGATGGAAGCTAACATTAGTGGCAGAGTTCTCAGATACAGTTTCAGTTAGTGATTATCAAAAGAAAAAGGAATAATGTAAATATTGGTATACAATTTAATTTCTTAAGATGATAAATGAGTTAATACTAATTTGTTTTGCCTTTAATATATAAACTAGCTTCCCAGAGTAGTGATTTCATAGATTCATCATGGTAACTAACAGTAAGTAATGAAATGCCTAAATTTATGCCCCAGTTCACATAGTTTAGTAACCTTGGCTTAATATTCCACTTAAAAAAGGTATTCATTGCTATCACTGTTATAGACAGATATTCATACGCACATATTTCTCCTGCTTAGCATTTCTGAAATTGTGTTTCACAAACTACTATTAGTTCTAGGGGTTTTAAAACCATACCTTTTAAAGGTATTACTCTAAAAAACTCTTGGTAACCTAATTTTGAGAATCACTTGAGTATCTTAACTCCTTGGAAATTCATAATGCATACAAGCATATAAAGGTACTATAGTAAACAATCCTGCTTTCAGGTGACAAAAACACAGTAAGTTAATGTGCACTGATCTCTGTCCTGCAAATACATAGACTTGCTATATAAATTATTCTTTTCTATAGTGTTTACAAATGTAGCCAGCTAACTGGAAAGAAGGAAAGAGAAATCCCCAGGTTCAAGAATCAAGAGAGAAGTTTTATTCCTGAGCTAAAAGCTGCAGTTACTCACAAGTGTTTCTATATTGAGTGTATGTCCAAATATTAAATAGAAAAGGAAATGGGACACCTGGGTTGCTCAGCAGTTGAGCATCTGCCTTTGGCTCAGGGTATGATCCCGGCATCCTGGGATTGAGTCCTGCATCGGGCTCCCCAGTGGGACCCTGCTTCTCCCTCCACCTATGTCTGCCTCTCTGTTCTCTCATGAATAGATAAATAAAATCTTTAAAAAAAAAAAAATAAGAAAAATAAGTTTCAAATAATCAAGATCTAGTCAGATCTTGTAAAAATACTAACATAAGTGACAAATGCATTATGAATACTTTTCAGATTATCTTGGGTCTGTTTATTTTGATCTTGCATCCCTTAGAATATCTGCAAACTTTTTCTTAAACAGATTCCAACTATTTTAGGCTTGTAAACCAAGGATCTCTGCCCCAAGTCAGCTCTGCCATTACGACATGAAAACAGCCATAGACAGTACTTAAAACAAATGGCATGACAGTGTTCCAACAAAATTTATTTACAAAAACAGGCAGGCTGCCTGCACTGTAGTTTGTAGACCTCTGTTTTAGCAAGAGTTCCTTTCAAATTGAAACATGCAGATATTCTTTCCATTGATTGTTGCAATTGAAAATAAATGTTTAGAAAGAAGAGCTAACTTCTCTATAGTTAATCCATCACATGTTTCTTTTTTTTTTTTTTTAAATTTTTTTTTTAATTTTTATTTATTTATGATAGTCACAGAGAGATAGAGAAAGAGGCAGAGACACAGGCAGAGGGAGAAGCAGGCTCCATGCACCGGGAGCCCGACGTGGGATGCGATCCCGGGTCTCCAGGATCGCGCCCTGGGCCAAAGGCAGGCGCCATACCGCTGCGCCACCCAGGGATCCCCATCACATGTTTCTAAAATGTGGTATTTAGTCTCTTATTTTTGTTATGAATAATTAGAAAAAAGTTTCAAACAGGAACTGTCATCAGTTTCAGCTGTTTTGTTTGACATGTTCCTAGGCTAAACATTAATTGTAGTTAAACATAATATAAAAATATTAATATTGGTACCAAAAGAAATTAATATTGGTAACCATTGGGATGTTTTATTCTAATTACTTGTACAGCTAAGATAATTCAGAATAACTTGGAATTGTTTTAGCCTTTCTGAGCAAAGCAAAATAGATTTAAATTTTTTTTCTCTTACACAATTTCAGCTTTATTCTTTTCTTCACATTAGGTTACAGTTACAGATCCTGACTTGATAGAAAAATCCAACTTGAATAGACAGTTCCTATTCCGTCCTCACCACATACAGGTTTGTTGCTACTCTGTTTCAAATTTAAGTCATCTGTTGTGCTACACCAAAAAGAAGAAGAGAGTTTCCTTTTTATAAATATGGTACTTGAACAAGTATAATGTGTTTTTATTTTATTAGAATCTCTTACATTATCAAACATGGGGAATGACATTTGGGACAAATATAAAATTATTTTCTGATGTAAAAACTTTTTTTGCATTGAATTTGGATTTAAAATCTAAGTTGTGAATCATGGGCAGTATTTTTTTCCATTTTATAATGAAGGTGTGTCTGCATATTTAATCTTAGAAACTAAGGATGTAAGCAAAAAAAAAGAAACTAAGGATGCAGAGACTTTTAAACTTTAATGGATCACACATTTGACACATTTTGGAAGGGAGTCTTTATTACACAATAAGTGAAGTTTGGCACTTAGAATTTTTTGCTCTTTGATCTTGCTTGACCATTAAACATCCTCTTTATTGTAAAATCATGCTGGGTTTCAGTCTTTTATAGAGATCAAAATACTTAAGAAAAGGATTTTAGTCAAACATACTTGCTTTTACTTTAGAAATGTTTTTACACTTTATTGCTCAACAGTGCATCGATAATCTTGGTAAACTAAGGAATGTCATTAACAGAAAAGTAACTAAAGTAGGTGGCATAATTGCCTCACCAATCCAAAATACAAAAGAATTAACAGCATCTGTCAGGAACCAAAATATATATGTCACACAATTCATTCACTCTGCATTTTACTTACAGAAAAACTTTTAAAGCCTGTTTTTTGCTTGTTTGTTTTAATTTTACTCTGATCCAACAGAGTTTACAATTTGTGTACTTAACAGTATTAAGAGGTAAAAACATGTCAGGAGAACTCATAAAACAAACATATATAATAATTTTTAAAATATTTCCATCTAGAAATGCTAATATTTTTGTAAGATTTCAGTACCAAAGTGTTAACTTCCCATACCTCTTCTGCAGTTATGATTTCTAATATTTTACTGAACATGTTCTTATTTTTTCCTAGGCACTTACCAAGTTCAGACCTTAATACTAGGAAAAACACTATTAATAATTGATATTTTAAGAACTCTAAAGCACATAGTAGTTAAGATAGAGGCTGTTTAGATTTCCATTAATAATGTATTAATTATTCAGACTAATCTGGATTATTAAATGTAATGTGACTACAATGAATGTAATTTCCACAAATGAAAATGAAAGCTGGCCTCATTACTCTCATATAAAAAATGTGGTAAGTTCACTCACGGCCTAGTTTTTCTGTTTAACACTTATTTCTTCTGTTTTTATTTGTTATTTGTTTAGAAACCTAAAAGCTATACTGCTGCGGATGCAACCCTGAAAATAAATCCTCAATTAAAGATAGATGCACACTTGAACAAAGTATGTCCAGCCACTGAGGCTATTTACAATGACGAGTTCTATACTAAACAAGATATAATTATTACAGCATTAGATAATGTGGAAGCCAGGAGATATGTAGACAGGTATGTTCTTGAAATGCAGGCTCATAAAAATTTTTTCTTTTGTTTTCACTTTTTTCCACACCTATTTATTAAAAAGTTACCCAATTTTCTGATCATTCTTTGTATTTCTGTCAAATCCTTTTTATGATTTTCCATTATACCTAAGATAAAATTCAAAATCTTTAACATGGCCTAAATGTTTTTCATGGAGTGTCTGCCATCTGCTACCACTTTAGCTTAAAATTTACCTATCTTTGCTGCCTCCGTCATTCTGGCCACACATTGCTTCTTTCAGTTTTTTATAAGGCATCCAACACTTTTTCACCTCAAAGACTTGTACATACTCTCCTTCAGATTAGGAAATTGTTTATCTTGTTTTAACAATCTTGTCTCCAAATCTACCTACTTTAGTTTTTGTTTTTGTTTTTGTTTTTTCCCAATCTTTCCGTTGCATCCCGAATGTCTTTATTTAAACAGACTTTATTCAACCACTAAGTTCTGTAGATTCTGCTATGGTAATCTTTCACAGCGCCCTGTTTTTTCTGTCATAGTGCTTATTTTTATTGATACACTAATTGGTATTTGTTTCTTCACTAAATCACTTATTCAGGGACCATTTATTTTCCCATCACTGTATCCTCAGTGCCCAACATATGTCATTCAGGAAATATTGTTAAATAAGTAGATGAATGAGTGACTATAATGTGTACACCTTACATAATTTTCCTTACCTCTTTATATGACTCTCTAATGTTAGGGTTAGAGAACAGATTTTTAACAGAAGAAAATTTACCAGTGGAGAGTGTAGTGGAAAGTTGGTAATCTTGGGCAGAGGAAGAATAAAAACTTTAAGAAATTAACATGTGTAGAATATAGGTATTGAACATATTAAGGAAGAAGATTAATGTTTGGGAGAAAAATAACATTGAGAAGATACAGTAGAACAGAATTTGTAGTCAGGAAATAACCAAAGAAGAAACAGGAAGCAAGAGAAGAAGGGACGCAGTACATTAGTTAAGAGTTAACCTAGAGTAAAAGAAAGTTGAAGCCCAAAATTTAGTAGTAGTCAAAGAAGAAGAAACAGACAAAAATTACTAGGTTGGGCAACAAAATTTGTGGGAGGAGCGGGACAGAAATGATAAATGCATTATTTGGTGGTAATGTATCTGTTTCCTGAGATACTATATCCAGAAGTGATCAGTGTGTGGAATGATTAACAGAAGGTGGTGAGATGTCCTCTGCTTACATTGTTATTGCTCACTTACATGTTTGTTACCTGTTATCTTTTCAAATAGCCGTTGCTTAGCAAATCTACGACCCCTGTTAGATTCTGGAACAATGGGCACTAAGGGACACACTGAAGTTATTGTTCCTCATTTAACTGAATCCTATAATAGTCATGTAAGTGAACTGAGTTTTTGAAGTAAATGTTTATCTTCTTTATATCTCATAATTTTTATATCTCATTTTTTTCTCTTCATTAGTCAGCAGATTTGATTTAGCTTTCCTAATCTGTCTGTTAATCTGTCAGTAATTTCCATGCATATATGCATATGCATTTTTTTAAAGAGAACTGAACTTAATTTTTAAATCATCAAAATTTTGTTTCTGGTGTTTTGCAATCTCATTTTGTCTTTACTGTTTATTTCTCAGAGGTGCTTGATTGGTTTTCTAACAACCTTTGAACTGGTGACCCATCCAAATCTTATTGAAGACTCAGTTGTTCCATGGGAGGAAACCAAGCCATCTATATATGTAAAGCATATAGATGTCACTTTTTTTTAACCTCTGCAAGTGATTTTGATATACTCCCAAAGTTGAAAAACACTGGCCTGGGAAACATTTGTAGGCTTTATGATTTTAAAAAAGATAAACCCAAGTTGTAAAATGGAAAGAATTTTTTTTACAAGTGTAAATATCACTTTATTTCATAGTTAATGTTTGCTTTAGTAAAATTGTTAAATATTTATAAAATGTTTTCCCGTTCTCATGAAATCCAAAGTTTATATAGTAAGAACATTATAGTAGACAAAATTCTAAGTTTAATTTGAAGGAAATTAGAGAAAATCATATGTTGAAGTCATATTGGAAGATTTTCAAAATAGAGAATGCTGTTAAAATTCTAAAAGTTCCTTGTTTGTGTTATTCTACCACATTTTTCCCAAGCCTCTTACTATATTCTCTGACTTTATATTTAGAAAAAATAGAATTCTCTTCTGGCTTCCCTCTTTGGTTTATAAAATATTTTATGGTATTTCACATAAACAAACTGAAATAGAAATCTCTAAGAAGAGGGATCCCTGGGTGGCGCAGCGGTTTGGCGCCTGCCTTTTGCCCGGGGCGCGATCCTGGAGATCCGGGATCGAATCCCACATCAGGCTCCCGGTGCATGGAGCCTGCTTCTCCCTCTGCCTGTGTCTCTGCCTCTCTCTCTCTCACTGTGTTCCTATCATAAATAAAAAAAAAAAAAAAAAATAGAAATCTCTAAGAAGAGATAAAGTGAGTCATTTTAGATTGATTAAACCAATAAACCTGGGGCACCTCGGTGGCTTAGTGGTTGAGCATCTGCCTTCAGCTCAGGGCATGATCCTGGGGTCCTAGGATCAAGACCCACTTCGGGCTCCCTAGGAGCCCGCTTCTCCCTCTGCCTATATCTCTGCCTCTCTGTCTGTGTCTCTCATGAATAAACAAATAAAATCTTAAAAAAAAAAAGAAAATACGCCTAAGCCAAATGTAATAGAAAAAGGGTCTTTTTAATGGTATTTTTTTTACATGAGACAGGATAGACATTTACCATTTCTTTTTTCTTTCTTTTTTGAAAGTTATTTTTAATGGTTTAAATTTTTTTAATTTAATTTTGTAATTTTTTTATTTTTTTTTATTTATTTTTTAGTTTTTATTAAATTCCAGTTAGCTAACATATAGTTAGTTTCAGGTGTACAATATAGTGATTCAGCACTTCCATACACCACCCTGTTGTTCATCACAAGTGCACTGCTTGATCCCCATCACCTATCTAACCTATCCCCACATCTGCCTCCGCCTGGTAACCATCAGTTTGTTCTCTGTAATTAAGAGTCTGTTTCGTGCTTTGTCTCTCTCATTTCTCCTTTCCCATTTGTTTTGTTTCTTAAGTTCCACATAAAAGTGGAATCACATGGTATATATCTTTCTCTGCCTGATCTATTTCTCTTAGCATAATGCTCTCCAGCTCCATCCATGTCATTGCAATGTCAAGATTTCATTCTTTTTGATATGTTGTTTATTTAAAACACACTTCTTGGGCAGCCCCGGTGGCGCAGTGGTTTAGCGCCTCCTGCAGCCCAGGGCGTGATCCTGGAGACCCTGGATCGAGTCCCACGTCAGGCTCTCTGCATGGAGCCTGCTTCTCCCTCTGCCTGTGTCTCTGCTTCTCTCTCTCTGTCTGTGTCTCTATGAATAAATAAATAAAATCTTTAAAAAAAATAAAAATAAAACACACTTCTTTAAGAAACTGTATGAAGCATCAAGGACATATGATCCCTGCTCCTAAATTTTTTTCTCCTTGGAGAAAGAAACTCATGGTATGCTGAGCACCATTTTGGAGAATTCTTGAATTACTTTTCAAAGTAGGGAATGTTGTAGTTTTCAATGTCACCTTGACTCTTGTAGAAAAAATTAATTATATGTGAGAACCTGCCATAAGTACCACATGGTACCAAATAAGTGCACAGGTAATAAGTTGTAATAAAATTCATGTTTTTTTGTGACATTGCTATTAACAAATGAGTAAGTGTCAAAAAAAATCCATTTTTCCCTCTTACTTGCCTAAGAGAAAGAGGATTTAAAAATATTGGATTCATTTATTATTTCCTTTTTTAAAATGGTCATAAAACACTCAAAACCATTTTTTAATGGTCTTAAAACATTCAAGTAAATTCAATCAATGAAAAATTGCCATTGACTTTCTTTTTTTTCTTTTTTTTTAATTTTCTTAACCATCTATTGTCATGTTTTATAAATCAGCGGGATCCCCCAGAAGAGGAAATACCATTTTGTACTCTAAAATCCTTTCCAGCTGCTATTGAACATACTATACAGTGGGCAAGAGATAAGGTAATAAAGATCTTTATTTTAAGAAATTTTTATTTGAAGTAGAAAAGACGTTTCCAATTTTAAAACAGACTTCTATATGTAACTTTTTTTTCCTTTATAGTTTGAAAGTTCTTTTTCCCACAAGCCTGCATTGTTTAACAAATTTTGGCAAACCTATCCATCTGCAGAAGAGGTGCTACAGGTAAAAATCAATACATTTTAATATAATCTCAACACTGTCTCAGTGTAATCTTACTTGCAAATTGCCTATAGTTTATTTCACCTCTTTAAAGAAAGATTATAGCATCATTATTATACATAGTAAGTACATGAGGAATCTTGAAATTAGCAAGTCACAAATAACCCCGTTTTTTAAGTTTGTATGAACAGGAGTTCATGAGATTCAACCTAAGAAAGATGTAATAATATTGACAGCTACAAATAATAAAATAACTTGTTAAACTCTTTGGAAAAAAACTGAGGTGAGTTCTAATGAAAATTTCATGAGTGGACAGTAATCTCTCAGACTTAATAGTCTTCATGATGAGGGCAACTTTAAAGATATTTTCTTACTTTTCCTTATTCCTATATTAAACAGGCCAACTTTTTAGTTTAAATAAAGTGTTATTTATAAGCACTATTATATTAAGTACATATGTAATACCAACAACTTAGCAGCTAGCTAGACATGAGGATAACTTGTCAGATAAGAAATTACAGTTGAGGGACGCCTGGGTGGCTCAGTGGTTGAGCGTCTGCCTTTAGCTCAGGATGTGATCTTGCAGTCCCCGGATCGAGTCCCACATTGGGCTTCTTGCATGGAGCCTCCTTTCCCTCTGCCTGTGTCTCTGCCTCTCTCTCTCTGTGTGTCTCTCATGAATAAATAAGTAAAATCTTTAAAAAAAAAAAAAAAAGAAAGAAAAGAAAGAAATTACAGCTGAAATTTCATGTGCTGTCCTTTTCCATTCTCCCTCCAAAAAGAAATAGGAAGAAGAAAAAGGCAGGGACATGGAAGGGAGCTCATGGTAAAAATACTAAAATTATAGTTATAGGTCACATGAGCTGGCACTTCAAACTTTGGCTAATACTTTCCGGGAATAGGAGCGCCTGGGTAGCTCAGTTGGTTACATCTCGGCCTTTGGCCAAGATCATGATCTTGGGGTCCTGGGATCAACCCCCACATCAGGCTGCCTGCTCAGTGGGGAGTCTGCTTCTCCCTCTCCCTCTGCTTCTCCCCCTAGCTTGTGCCCTCTCTCTGTCTCTCGTGTTCTCTTGCTCTCTTTCTTCAAGATAATTAAATACAAAATCTTTAAAAAAAAATACTTCCCAGTAATGATACGGGTGAGTGATGGGTATTGTGTGTTTAATTGGAAATGTATTTATTTTGTTTTTTTTCCCTTCATTCTAGAAGATACAAACTGGACACAGTTTAGAAGGCTGTTTTCAAGTTATTAAGTTACTTAGCAGAAGACCTAGAAATTGGTCCCAGTGTGTAGAGTTAGCAAGGTTAAAGTTTGAAAAATACTTTAACCATAAGGTAAGTATGCATTATAACATATTAATTGCTCATTTAATTGCTACCAAATTAGTTTCACTGGACCAAACATCTCTTTCATTCGAGAATCTTTTCAGAAATAAGTAGTAAATTAAGTGAAAAGAAGCACAAGGCACATAGCTAGTTTCTCTTTGAATGTTAAAAGAATACACTTATATTCCATCCATTCTGATTTCCATCAGAAATACATTTACTTGATCCTTATCTTTTCTATGTGCAAATTGGGTTTCAGGTAGAGGTTCCCTTTAGAGAATAAGGAATACATTTCACTAGTAGTCTAAAAGTTTATTCAGAATAAAGCAAGAAACTGAGAAAATAGAGATACTGTCAGAAATTTTGTTGAATTTTGCCTTGCCCACCGATACCCAAAATCGTATTTTATGTCTGTTTTGGTCTGTTTCCTCGTTTGTAAAATGGGGATAATAAATTGGCGTGTAATTCATAGCTAGTGTGAGCATCAAATGAGTGAATTACATATAAAGCACTTTGAGCAGAACCTAGCCTGTAAGTGCTCACTAAATATTAGCTGTTATTCTCCCATTACTTAAAATTGCTAGAATGTGTCCTGCACTCTCTTGAGTCTCTCCCTCTCTTTAGGCTGTTACCTATCAGAATATAAGTAAGTTTTTCTTTTTTAAAAAGTCTTTTGATTTCACTTATCCTTGCTTTTCACTTCCTTCTGGTCTCTGCTGCTTAGAAGAGTGATCTTATACTTGCTATTGCTACTTCCTCATCCAATAGATATGTCTTCTTTCTCCACTGCTGTTCAAATTATTTTTACCATAATTATCAATGACTCCTTGTTTCAAAATCCAAAGTACTCTCTTTAGTCCTCTTACCTTTTATACCTTTTTTTAAAAGCTTTTTTATTATGGAAAATTTTAACCATAGAAGGTGGGAAAAAATAGCATAATGAACCCCCATGTAATTTTCACAAATCTGTCACCCAGGTTGAACATTTACCAACTTGTAGATAATCTTGTTTTATCCATATACCCTCCCAACATACTCTCCTCAGATGGTTTTGAAGCAAATCTCAAACATCATTTATCATTTCAAAATACAAAATACTGTATATTTTTACTGGTTTCATTTTTGTTTTAAGGATTAGCTCTTTGAAAGGAGCAGAATGTTATATAAAATAAGTCACCATTTGTATTAAAAGTGATTAAGTAATGTATATTTATGTTTGCTGTAGATGCAAAAAAAAAAACTATATGTTGATAGAAAATAACAATAGAGGTTATTACAGGTATGAGGGGCAGTGACAGGGAAAATGGAGAAAGGGAATATAAGGGTAGCTGGAGGCTTCAGTGTATACCTTCTTGTGCATTTTTTTTTTTTTTACCTCAGATAATATTGAATAGTGATTTTTTAAAATATTTTTCTTTAGGCTCTTCAGCTTCTTCACTGTTTTCCTCTAGACACAAGATTAAAAGATGGCAGTAAGTGTGACCAAGTCTTGTGAAGAACATTTAATATAATTTATTTCTAAGTGTCTATAATGAAAATAATATCTGTATATTCTGTTAGGTTTGTTTTGGCAGTCACCAAAGAGGCCCCCCTCTCCAATAAAATTTGATTTAAATGAACCTTTGTAAGTATTTGTATCTAGTTTTGTATGCATCCTTTGTTGTAAATTTCTTAACTATGTATTTGTTTATAGGGTAAAAACCTCAGGCTCTGTAAATGTTAAATTATTGCATCCCTCTTCATCTAAGAGTTATTTAGCATATTAGTCTGTCCAGCAAAGCCAGCCACAGTCCTTCACATATATGTGAATCTGTTTATTTAGATAGTAAAATAACTTCATTATTTTTAGCTTAAGTGAAAGCAAAGTATTACCTCTTTGACTTTATCCATAAGAAAAAAACATAAAATAACAACAAATGTTTTCCTGTTAAGTAGAGCCAGTATTTAAGGACCTTTAGTGATACAGAAGGAAAAATGATTACTACTATCTCCCTAAATTATCTCAAATTAATTTTCAAAATAGTTGAGTTTGAATGAATACCTGTATACCATATCTATATTAGATAGACATTTATACACACATGCACAAACACCCATATTTATATGTATGTATTTCAATTAAACACTTAATTTGTTAACCTTGCTTTCAACAAATAATTCTAATTTAGTTTTCTCATCTGATGCCTATGTTAGGCTTCCAGTCCCCTTATCCTGACTACTTTTCCTTTAAAACTTCCCTTGTGTTTTTAAACAAACTCATTTGTTTAGTTTGAACCTAATATATGTTCTTTTAAACCAAATTTCTAGGGATCCCTGGGTGGCGCAGCGGTTTGGCGCCTGCCTTTGGCCCAGGGCACGATCCGGGAGACCCTGGATCGAATCCCACGTCAGGCTCCCGGTGCATGGAGCCTGCTTCTCCCTCTGCCTGTGTCTCTGCCTCTCTCTCTCTCTCTCTCTGTAACTATCATAAAATAAATAAATTAAAAAATAAATAAATAAACCAAATTTCTAATTTTTTATGAGTTAAAATGAATTTTCTTTCACTAGTCTAATTTTTCTACTTTTTGCCACTCCTCTCCCCAAAGTAATCATGATCATCTTCTGAATATTACTACTTAGAAGGATGAACATTTAATGTTTCTTAAAGGTTCTGTAATTCTTTCGTCTAGACCAGAAGTTCATTGCCTAACTTTTAAATATTCCTGTAACGAAAATTCTGTGATTATTTTTCTTCAGCATTTCAAAAGCTATAGTTTTGGTGAATTAAGCATCTTTGAAACTGTGCATTCACACTTTGCCTTATTTTTAATTTCAAAAGGCACTTCAGTTTTCTTCTGAATGCTGCAAAACTATATGCTGCAGTCTATTGCATTCCATTTACAGAAGAGGTAAGATAACCTTCAGGCTCTAGGAACTGATACAAAACCAGGTAAAAACTTGATGACTTGCCAGCTAATTGCATCATCAAAATATGTTTTTATGTTACAAGAATCATTCTTTAACGTCAACTTTTTGTTTTGCTGTACTATCACATGTTGAGATTTCTTAACCTTTACCCTACCTATTTCTTTAGACATCTTTATTGACTATTATCTAAAGCATCTAATATAGTTTTAATTGAAAGGCAGATCTGCATTAGTGATTTTTTTCTTCACAGATGCAAAATAGAACCAAATAAATTGCTATACTTTTAGGTAGGCTAAATGGGCAAATACGAACTAGAGCCATAATTAACACTGGCTATTTTGGATCCAGATAAAAATGCCTGGTGTAAATTAATCCTTTTTGGAGTTAATGGTAAAATATACCATAAATGTCTGGTTAAAATAGTGCCATTCAGTCTGGTATTCTTTTTCTAAAAAAAGAGTGGCAATTCTGTGATAAGAATGTAGGTGACCTCAAAAGCAGTATGTCTCAGTTTTTCCTAAGCAGCTTCTTAAAAATGGATATAGATCTGATAGCCTTAATAAATTCATCTTAGTTCATCTTGAACCATTTAAATATTTTTCTACTTCCGAAGGTATGAATTCCATTTACTTACATATTTCATTTATTGAGTCCGTATTTATCAAATATAACTTTGTGTGGGGAACTTTATAAAACAATGACGAGATAGTCCCTGATCACGGAGCACTCAGTCTGATACAACCAGTCCTAAAACTATCTTTTTAAAAATTTATGGAAAGAACTAAGATTTCAAGTTCATTGAGTAATAAGGAATTTTTTGCACACACCACCCCTGCCTCCCAGCCTTTATATGAATGGTATTTCTATAGAATAAAGGTGAATGTCACAAATGGATATGGTCTAAATAGTCAGATGATAAATTATTCAAATTTAGTATGATAAAGGATCTCTTTAGGATTTTTTAGCTTTAGAATTCAGAATTTTAAAAAATAATGTTCACAAAATAACTCTTTAAAAAAACAGGACTTATCAGCAGATGCCCTCTTGAATATTCTTTCTGAAGTAAAGATTCAAGAATTCAAACCTTCTAACAAGGTATGTTTGGAAATTTATTCACTCAGCAAATAGTTACTGAACTTTTACTTGTATCAAGTCTCATTCTAAACCTGGAGAATCTCACAATGAACAAAACAAAATTCTTGCTCTTATGAAAGTATAGTCTGTTGGGCGAGAGGCGGACTATTAAAAAAATGCTATTATTATAATACTGCAATATGGGCGTAGTGCTAAGAATTAAAAACAAGGAAAAGAAGTAAAGGGTGATGGAGCTGGTGTCATTTTTTGTGGGCTAAAGGGAAAGCTTCTGATACAGTACCATTTGGGCAGAAGCCTAAAGGAAGTGATAGAGTGAGCCATGCTCTTATGTGGTGAAAGAATAATGCAACAAGCAGAAACAAGTTCAGAGAAAAGCCCTGAAAGACTTTGAAGGAGGATTCTTCTGAAGGAGAGTATGAAAGAAGAGTGGTAGACAGTGAGATAGGAGAGATACTTGGGGTTATGATAAGTATTTAATGTTTTATTATAAGATAAGCCAGTGAAGTATTTTAAGCAGAGGACACAATCTGGCTAATATTTAAAAGGATGATTCTGGCTGGTGTGATAAGAATGACTATGTAGGGCATGAGAGAGGAAGCATGAAAAACTATTAGGTTATAGGCAAAATATGATGATGGTTTGAATGAAGTAGTAGGTAAAAGGTAATTTATGATAGCGATTGGAGTCTGGTGTATGTTGTCCTGACAGGGATTGGAATTGGAGTGTAAGAGAAAAAAGATTATTATTTTCTTAGTTGAAATAAGAAGCATGGATAGCAGCTCCAGGTGAGGAGGAAAAGAAGTTAAAGAAGTTTGAGCAGAGGGAAAAATAAAGTGTGAAAAAACTGCTCAAGGGGATGGGAAAGTCAGTTATTAGAAGTCGTAGTAGAATTTTGAAACAGCATTGAGAATCCATTTAATGTTAATCTACTTAATGTATTACATAAATGTGGCTAGAAAAAAGGCATTTGGATGCCTGAGTGCTGCCATAGAATAGCTGAAAAATTGGATATAACTAGGACTGGAATTTTATAGGGCAAATATGTTGGAAGGAAAAAGAAAAGCAGTATTAATAAAGATGGAATGTGAAATTTAGGCTGGATAAATAGAAAAGTTTGAAAATACTAAGTATTTTTCTTTTTCACATGTTCATTATATGCCTTTTTGTATACACTCTAAAAATCATCTACAAAACAATCTTTTGTTCCCCTTATGCTCTAGTAATATTGAAAAATATGGAATAATGATTGCCTCCCTATAAAATTCAAGCAGGAAGTGATGTGTGCAGTCTGCCATTCTGCACTTTTATTTTAGGGAAAAGGAAAATTTGTAGCTGTTTGATTTTATACAAATAAATGGGTGTGCTGAATGAAATGTTCATGACTTACAGCTTATCAAGAATAGAAGAACAGAAAGGTAAACAGAATTCCTATATAAAGGAGTTTCTAGTTATGAAATGAATAAGTCAAGGGAACAGAAAGCACAGCATAGGGAATACAGTCAATGATGCTGTAATAGCATTGTATGGTGACAGATGGTAGTAACACTTGTGATCATCACATAATTATAGAGAAATTGAATCACCTTATTGTACACGTGAAAGTAACTTAACATTGTCAACTATGTTCAAATGAATGTTTTTTTAAAAAAAGTAAGTTCCTAACGCATGTTTCTAGTAAACAGAACTGCTAGACAAGCCAAAGAAACATGTATCAATAACTTCACTAATCTTTATTGCTCTTCAGTGTTTTGTGCCTTGAATTGCTTCTTTCTCTATCAAAGTTTTGGGGTAATAAATTATCCTGAGCCATTTAGCTACAGTTTTAGTTTTAACATGAATTATGAGCTTTTCACAACTTCCTGAAGCAACTCACACCAAAGCTTCGAAGTCTAGCACTTGTTAAAAGATGCCAAAAATACCAACTAGATATTCTGGAAAACAGAAGTTTCTGTTTCCTTGACTCTTTACTATTTCTTAAATACTTAAAATAATACTTAATCTATAAAAATGTAAGTTTTTTGCACTGTAAAAAGAAATAGTATTTTTAATTAGCGATGATGCAGATAGTTTTTTTGTCTGAAATTGTTAACTTTACTGCCCTTGTGGAATGTCTAGTAAGTAATTTCTTAAAGATAAATTACTTAGATGGTGCTGCTCTAAGCATACATCTATATGAAGGAAGACTTATTCTTTCGGAAACAACTTCTTATCAGCAATCGGTAATTATTTAAAGGATGTCCATATTATGTATTTTATGGATTTCTTTGGAGACAGAAAACAGCTCTGCACCAGTTAGAGCTATACAATTTGGTTTGAAGTAGATTTCTCAGAATTGCAGACTCTTGATAAATATTAACTTCATTCTACTGTGGAATTGTAAGAGATCTATATAAATACAGATCTTGTAAGCTATTCAGTAAATATTTTAACACAAGATAATTTGTTTTAAATATATTGAATTTCTCTCAGTGAACAAGATAAAGATCACTTTTCTAGGAGTTGACATTCAGTGTAAGGAAATACATATTAATATGTAAATAAGATTACTTAGCAATGGAAGCTGTAAAATGCTCTGGGCCATAATGATTAATATGATTAAACTAGCAGGGGGCCTGGTTGGCCCAGTCGGTTAAGTGACTCTTGATCTTGGCTCAGGTCTTAATTTCATGATTGTGAGATTGAGCCCTGTATTAGGCTCCATGCCTGATTTAGTGATATCAAAGCCATCATTTTCATATCCTTCAATAACTTCATTTTCCTGGATTTTTCTTGTATATTTCAGTTATTTAAAACATTGTATAAAAAATAATGTGATTAAACTAGATAGAGGGAATATCTTCTCTGTGTGACTTACTTGGTAAAAAAGATATGGAAATCAGACTTAAGTACAGGCTATGATAACAATAGTGAATATATGTCCATGTATTTAAAGGTTGTTCAAACAGATGAAACTGCAAGGAAACCAGACCATGTTCCTATTAGCAATGAAGATGAGAGGAATGCTGTTTTCCAACTAGAAAAGGCTATTTCATCTAATAAAGCTACCACAAGTAAGAGGAAATCTTTATAAAAATGCTTTGAACTAGAGGGAATTTTTATGATCAATAAACTCTACACCCAAAAGCTTATGGGACTAAATAATAACTATAATAATAACAATGTTAGTTGATTTCATGATCATATGAAAGTCACTGTTCATCTTTAACTGTGACTAAATTCATTATTTGTCACCTTTTGCCCTACCTTCAGTTGCTATTCAGAAATGTATTATCTGCTTTATTGTCATTGTTCTAACTGGTGTAGTCCTTGGGATTCTGTGTGATTCCTTTTTAACTCATGGCCAGCATAAAGAGCAAAAAAAAAATGGAGTCTCCATATAGACTAACACTTAGAGCCAGTTTTATCACTTTAAGGATAAAAAGCCATAGACAGATTTCTTCTGGCTTATTAGTCTCCTTAGTTATACATGGGAAATACATCTTGACCTGCATACATCCTTGCTAAATGGTTTTAAACATAAGAAAACCAAAGTTGTATTCCTTAAAAACAAAGCCATTAGCTATGTTTTTAGAACTGCTTACCATGCTTTATTACATAAATCAGCAGTTTCCAGACCTTCAGGATTTTTATGTACAAACCAGTAAAATTCAGGAAATAAGAACCTAGGTTAGCCAACTATTTATTTTGTAAATAAAATACAGGTATGTTGCAATTCTTGGAAAGTACCATTTCTTACTTTCTCTTTTTTATAACAGATCAAACTACACCTATCTACAAATGATTTTTTTTCTAAAGATTTTATTTATTTATTCATGAGAGACACGGGGGGGGGGTGGGGGGGAGGGCCGGGCAGAGACACAGGCAGAGGGAGAAGCAGGCTCCATGCAGGGAGCCCCACGCGGGACTCAATCCTGGGTCTCCAGGATCACGCCCTGAACCAAAGGCAGCACTAAACTGCTGAGCCACCCAGGCTGCCCTACCTACAGAATGATTTTTGACATCACTAATCTAGAAATATTACAAGCAGATACATATTTTTATTAGACTCACTGACCCTGTACTTAGTTAACAGGGGCAAAATGTTTAGAATAGTATTTATGGAAACAATTTTAGTACAGTACCCAATGTTAACTTTATTTGTAAGCCACTTAATAGCAGATGTGATATATGGCTTTCTTATTTTCTGTTTTTTATAAAGATTTTTTTAATATAGAAATTTCTCTGATTAAGTGATATCACAGCCATCATTTTCATATCCTTCAATAACTTCATCTTTCTGGATTTTTTTCGTGTATTTTGTAAAGGAATATTTAAGGATAACGAATCCACATTGTTTTTTACCTAATAAAACCTTTACAAATTACTACAAAACTTTATTTTTCTGGTTGTTATGATCAGGTGATCTTCAGATGGCAGTGCTTTCATTTGAGAAAGATGATGAACATAATGGACACATAGATTTCATTACAGCTGCATCAAACCTTCGTGCCAAAATGTATAGCATTGAACCAGCTGACCGTTTTAAGACAAAGCGCATAGCTGGTAAAATTATACCTGCAATAGCAACATCCACTGCTGCAGTTTCTGGCTTGGTGAGTGTATTATTCTTTAAATGGAAATACTTCTTTTTCATTGCCTCTTACCTGTTTTCCCTACTATGCCACACTAGCCAGTCACTTAGAGATCTTAGAGAAGGAGGGATCCATATTGATCTTATAATTTTAAATTTCAAGGTATTTCTGAAAATAAGGTCATCCACATTTTGAAGCTTTATAGATATATAGATATTTTAATATAATAACTAATCTCTGTCAAGATAGAGTATAATTATTATTACAAGCAATAATACTCTTAATCATTCTTGTATTCTCCTTACAAAGCACTCTCTTTTTCTTGAATAAAGTGAACTGCTCTAATGGTTGGTCTTTGATTGTATTAGACTTTAGTTCTTTGCCTTAAAAAATGTAATTCCTGTTAGTGATTCAGATTTCTTACAGTTTAATCTTTCCTTAATGATTCAGAATCTTTAGGCTGGCCCTAGTTGTTATGCTGTACTATAGTGTTATACTTCAAAGCTATGTAATTATCTGCTCCTGTATTAAAGGATTTTAGAGTATTATATTTCTTGAATTCTCATGTCTTCCACAATAGGAAGATTAAATGATTAAATTAGTCATTTTAATAACTTTGTTCAACCCATATAGAACAGGTGAAAAGTTTGAAAGTATAAGATATGCAAAAAGTGGACAGATTTATAAAAAATTCCTATTATTTCAATCTAGTAGCTGCTTTTACTCTTTACAGAGAAACCCTTGAGAAGAATTTAGGAAAATTAAATAAATGCATTTGTTTATTTATTTAAAGATTTTTATTTATTTATTTATTTATTTATTCATGAAAGACACAGAGAGAGAGGCAGAGACCTAGGCAGAGAGAGAAGCAGGTTTCCCACAGAGAGCTGATGTAGGGCTCAATCCCAGGACCCTGGGATCACAACCTGAGCTAAAGGCAGACACTCAACTGCTGAGCCACTCAGGCATCCCTAAATAAATGCATTTAAAGTCATAAATAGTTTTGGGCTCTATATAATCAGATCACCTTCTTTTATCTAGGTTGCATTGGAGATGATCAAGGTAGCTGGTGACTATCCATTTGAAGCTTACAAAAATTGTTTCCTTAACTTAGCTATTCCAATTATAGTGTTTACAGAGACATCTGAAGTAAAAAGAACTGAAATCAGGTATGCATGAAAGTCTATTTCTCTTGCATAATGAAAATGAAATAAAATTTTTACCTTCTAAAAGGAAAATATCATAGTTTCACGTCTCCTTTTCTTATGGACATAGTAATCCTTGCTAAGACTAGGTCAAAATCCCATCTTCCTGAAACATTTCTTTTTTTTTTAATTGAGACATAACTCACATGCATTAGATTAGTGTCAGGTGTGCAACCCAATGATTCAACACCTATTTGTATTAAGAAATGATCAGAATAATAAATCCAGTCAACATCACCATACAGAGTTAAGCATAGTCTTTCCCTTGTGATATTTTAAGATCTGCTCTCTTAGCAACTTTCAACTATACAGCATAGTATTATTAGCTATAGTCACCATGCTGTGTATTATATACCCATGACCAATTTATCTTAAAGCTGGAAGCTGATACCTTTTGACTCTTTTTACCCATTTTGCTCTTACCCCAGTCCCACCTCTGGCAACTACTAATCTGTTGTCTCTATCTCTGAGCTCAGTTTCACATTGGTTTCTTTTTTTTTAGATTCCGCATCTGAGTGAGATCATAGATATTATTGTCTTTCTCTGACTTATTTCACTTAGCATAATGCTAATGTTGTTCCAAATAACAAGATTTCTTTTATTGGGGGTACTGATATGTCTTGGAGTTACTTACTCTCATTTTCTTTGGATAAATACCCAGAAGTGAAATTGCTGGATCATATGGTAATTCTAGTTTTAATATTTTAAGGAACCTCCTTACTGTTGCCAACACTTGGTATTTCTTGTCTTTAATATTAGCCATTCTAATAGGTGTGAGGTGATACCTCATTATGGTTTTGATTTGCATTTCCCAGGTGTTTAGTGATGTTGAGCACTTTTTCATACCTGTTTGTATGTCTTCAGGTTCTTTATATATTTTGGTTACTCACTCCTTATCAGATTCATGATTTGCAAGTATTTATTTCCATTCAGTAGGTTGCCTTTTCTTTTCTTTTTAATTCAATTTATTACTTCTGGCATAGCAGGTAACATGAGCTTCATGTTTGCATTGTTTTCTCTTGCCCTCCAAGTCCCCTGGGGATAATGCAGAACATCCAGGTTGATACTATACATGCAATAGATCTGTTACAGCTAAGGAACACTGAGCTTTAGAATAACCCAATTTTATGCAAAGACTGCTGGCAAATCTGACCACTTGTGCCCAGCAGAGAGGCATTATCTTTATTACCTTGTCCAGGAATCAGATCTGTTCTCTGACCTGAAGAGCGACACTATTTCATCATTCGAGGCTGTTTCCTCTGAAAACATCCCTGAAAGGATATTTCTAGATAAAAGCTATCGTAAGACATGTCATGAGTGAAAAATTGCCTCCCAGTAATGAGTATAGAAAGCCTGGATCACTAGTCACTTTACAGAACCAATGGAACATCCCTGGTATATTTACTTCTAGATTTCTTTTATGTAAGATTATTAATTTGAACAATTAACCACTGTTCATTTTGTCTGCCTTTTCATTTTGTTGATGGTTTTCTTTGCTATGTAGAAGCTTTTTAGTTTGATGTAGTCCCATTTGTCTACTTTTGCTTTTGGTATCAAATGTAAAAAACTTATCACCAAGGCTGATGTCAAGAAGCTTACTTACCACCTTTGTTTTCTTCTAGGAGTTTTATGGTTTCAGATCTTACATGTAGGACTTTCATTCATTTTCAGTTAATTTCTTTTTTAAGATTTTATTTTTAATTAATCTCTACACCCAAAGTGGGGCTCAGACTTAGCAACCCCAAGATTAAGAGTCGTATGCTCTTCTGGCTGAGCTAGTCAGGCTCCCCTTGAGTTAATTTTCATATGGTGTAAGATAGTGGTCCAATTTTATTCTTCCGCTTTATGTGAAGCATTCCTGACTAAACTGCCATACAACACTCACAACAGTTAATCTACTACATTATTTAGCATTGTACTTTGTTATGGTTTCATCTGTTTTTTTCTTAATTCAGATGAGTTAGAAGGCATTATAGTGTCTTACTGATCTATCATAAGATTTAGAACCTGGTTCCAGAAACTATGTGACAGAACAAAACAATCCCCCTGGACTTTTCATTTTTCACTTTCAAATTGACAACAACCACAAATTTGAAAATATCGGTCTTGGCAAGAGTGGGAACCACTCTCCTCATACATTACTACTGATAAGAGTATAAAATAGTATAACCCATAATAAGAGAAATATAGTGCATTACTTCAAATTTGTAGACACATTTGCACTCATCTCAGATGATATATTTATAAGATATTCATTGTAGCATTGTTTATCATAGCCAAAGATTGGAATAACCCAGCTGTTCAGTAATAGGGGACTGATACATCCACAGAGAGAAACCCATGTAGCTGTTTAAATAGAGAACTCTCTTGCCTAAGAGATACTGATTTATTATGAGACACTGGAAGGAACAACAAGGTACTGATAAAAGTGGCTACCTTGTATGGTATGATAGGGAAATAAGTTGTATTTTTCTTTTTCCTCTATGTTATTATGTAGCTAAGTAACAAATTATGAACTTCTGGGGATTTTTATTATTACTAAAAGGAAAAAATTAAAATGTTTTTGTTCTGAATATTTTTCTACAACAGAAATGGAATATCATTTACAATTTGGGACAGATGGACAATACATGGAAAAGAAGACTTCACCCTCTTGGATTTCATAAATGCAGTCAAAGTGAGACACTTATTTACTTAGTTCATTAGTTGGAGGTTTTCATAAATGTTCAGAAGTTTGTCAAGTGTCTTTTTACTGGTTGTAATATATTGTCACCCAGCCTTTTATATTTGGACATGGCTTTGACTGCCATCTTTTGGGTATTTACTTTTAGGAGAAGTATGGAATTGAACCAACAATGGTGGTACAGGGAGTCAAAATGCTTTATGTTCCTGTAATGCCAGGTCATGCAAAAAGATTAAAGTTAACGTAAGTATTGAACCTCACATCAGAAGATTCACAAGAATTAAAACATAAGGGGGATGCACACTTATCAAATCAAATAGATTTACCTCTGCTAATTTAACTAGACTTTGTTAATATCACTGTCTCCTAAAAATCAGAATCATTGTTGATAGCATCAGTGTTTTAACCCAGGAGCAAGTCAGATAACATGTTACCTTGTATTAAATAAATAAAAATTAACATAAAAATATTTGTCCTATGCATCTCTGCATAATGGGTGGTTTAACATACGTAAGTTTTAACTATGATTATCAATTAATGAGAGTAATCACTTTTTAATTACTATAATTCAGGCTTATTGATCTCTATTTGAAACAGCAAAATTGCTGTTACATAGATAAGGTATTAGTTTGCCTTATATTATTTTGTCATTAGGATCCCTGAGTATCTTTTGGATATATTAATAGTATTTCCTGTATACTACCTAGATGAGAATAGAATGTGTGGTCCTGAAGCATATTGATTAGTAGAATTTAAAATTTGTTGCAAGTAATGCCCAATAGTGCTTTATAAGTTGGCCAGTATTTGAAATCTCCAGCATGATATACTTTGTGAATGATATTTTTTATTTATTCTATCTTCATTTACCAGATGTTTACTAAGGACATTTATTAAGTACCTATTAAGTGACTAGAGAAGCTTGGCTTCTGAAAGACCTGGGTTCACATCCATGTCCAGCTACTTGTTTTGCCACATTGAGTAGCTTACTGAATGTTTTTGAAACTTAGTTTTCTGTCCACAACTAGGAATGATTGTCCCCATAGCTGTTGATCATTAAAATAGTAGTAAAGACTAGCAGTATAATAGCAACCAAGAGGTAGTCCATAAATGTTACCCCTGTAAATCTTTTGTTAATATACATCTTTATTAAATAGCCTGTGCCCTCAAGGAATTCACAGTCTATTATGAAAAAGAGACATGTTAATCATTAAAATGTAATTGAATAATTAGTATAATAAATATTTTTACAGAATACCTTAGGCACTACTAACTTAATCCTTCACTTTAGGGTAGATTTCATTTGAGCTACCTTTGAAAAAGGGTATTAGGCAAAAGCAATAGTTTATGCAAAAGCATATAGGTAATAAAGAGCATGCATGATCTATTTGGAAAATCAGTATTTTGGAATAACTTAAGGATGAGATGATGAGAATGAATGGTAGAAAGAATGAGAAGTTATAAATGGGACAAACTATCTTTGTAAAATGGCAAGAGCTATTATTGACATTTAAATAGATTACATAGTTCAAAGCCTGATATGAGATAGGTACATGGCATATGATACATAATATTATTAGGCAAGAGAGTAAAATCAGATTTGCGTCCTTTGAGTGTTCTGGCAGCAGAATAGATTGGAGGTAGGAGAAAGCTGGCTCAAAACTAATCCAGTAATCAAAGGAAATACAGATGATAACTTGATTTAAGATAGTATCAGTGACAATCGCAATAACAGGTTTTTTTTAGTAAATAAGATATACATGGGATATAAGGGAAAGGTAAAGCTTATGTCTTTCATTGTGATTAGCTTGCATTTGAAGATTTAAATCTAGTTTGCTTTTTACTCTTTACATAGAAATGCTTAAAGAATTTATGATGCCTCCACGCTTTATAGGAAATAAGAGGATAATTGACTTTTAAAATACATTGCTTACATTGTGGTTTTGGGCGAGAGCGTTGATTAGCAAATGGTCTGTTTTCTTTATCAATATTAACGGTAGTCCAGACTGATTCACTATTATATAAATGAATGTCTTGAGTTTAGAGCTTTTAGTAAAGAAAAATTGTAACATATGAAAGCAGATGAATTATTAGATTTTAAAATAAATGTGAAGTCCAGACACACAGGTCCAGATTCTCTGGGCAACATTAAATAGGAAATCACTCTTTCATTTTACAGAATTTACCAAATTATTTGTCCTTGATTATTTTTCTTAGAATGCATAAACTTGTGAAACCTTCTACTGAAAAGAAATATGTGGATCTTACTGTGTCATTTGCTCCAGACACGGATGGAGATGAAGATTTGCCTGGACCTCCAGTAAGATACTATTTTAGTCATGACACTGATTAATGGAAGTTGTCTTAAATTTTCTCCAGGACTACTTGATTTTGGAAAGATTGCACTTAATTCAGGAATGAAAAAAAATCAATTCATAATACTATGAATTTCTCTTTGATGAAGCCTTAATTTAAGGGAAACATCAGTAGAAAACTACAGTGAAGAATTTTAAAGCATTTTGGAATATAATATACACTTGTCTAGTGCTTCATATGTGGATATGATCACAAGCAATTTTGAACTGGAATGATGTTTTGTAATGCTTACAAAAAATTTGTGTATTAACATCTGTGGATGAAAAGAAGGAAAAAAAATGTGTTCGTCACCAGAAGAGATAAAAGATCAAAAAATTGAAAATAACAGTTGCAACCATCCAAACAGTTTAATCTTTATTTTGTGAATTTTTTTTTTGTTTACTATTCGAGACCCAGTTTTCCTATACAAAAGTGTTTGGCACCCTGCACCTCTTATAGTTAGGCTTTTGAGTTTAACACCAGGGGGAAGAGGGAGATGGTAGCAGTGGATGAAGAGTAGCCATTTTAAATTATACAGTTACAGTTTAATGTCCTGGTAATTTAACCGGAGTTTGTTAATATCACTGTCTCCCCAAAATTAGGATCTGTATTAATAATAGCGTCAGTGTTGTAACCCATGAGCGGTAGATCAGATGACACATGTTAACTTGTATTAAATGTTAACAGTATTATATGAACTCTGACAACCCTCTTAGAGGATCCAGGAATGTGAACAGATAAATGTGGCTAATCATTTGATTCTTCAATATGCCTTCCAACGTGGCTATTTTATTTATTTGGAGCTCTAAACATGATTGTCGTAGTATATAAGACTGAAAGGTTTTGTAAAGGGAGTGTCCTTAGAAGTAGATGAAAACTAGAAATTAAAAAAATCATTACTAGTCGAGTCTTGATTTTTTTCTTCCAGCAACCTATTGGACAGAAAAAAAAATATTTTAAGGGAAACATATTTTATCCTGCATTCCCAGAAAGGGAGTTGACAAAGATAAAAATTTATTTTTTTAGGTCTTTAATGGTAGAAACTCTGTTTTCTGATAGGAGATATTGCAGTAAATTTGTATAAATGTTTTCATTAAAATGATGTAAAATGTACTCAACACTGTAAACTTGGTAAAAGCAGCAAGTGTTTCATTTATTTCTAAGGCTGCCATGCATTCTAAAGCAATTGGCATTTTGTAACCACAGGAAGTTAGTTCTCTAGCTGCTTTTCATCTGATCCCCTGTCCAGGCTACTAATAGATACTTTGATAAACTCAACTAGAGTCACATCAGTATTACTCCCATTTGGTATCTTTTTATACTCTCTGCTTAACTTTCCTTTTATTTCATTTATAAATAGTTGAAATTACTTTGTCAACCAGCTGTATTATTTCATTCCTTTGTAAAAGTATCAGCCAATTGGGAAAATATATTTGGGAGTGGAATGTGAATTTGTATGAATAAAAGGATATTCTGCATTGGAGGCAAGGATAGGTGGATGGGATGAGTTTAAAGGAAATGGATACCCTTGATATAAGTAATTTTTCTTCAAGAATAATGTTTAAAATTCCTTAAAATTGAGTTCAGGAACATCAAAGCTCAATAGCTTAGAACTCTTGGCTAGCAATAATAAAAGGACTTTTCTATAAGAAGCTTTTTCCCCATTTTCACTCTGCTTTGTATGATAGTTACTGATGTTTTCCAGGGAGTCTTTCAGTAATCCTCAACTGTGATCTGATGGCTTACTCTTATTTAAATCTCCACATCTCTTCAGAAGTAAATTTGGAACCCTGCTATCAGTTCTTATTTATAGTAATCAGTGCTTTAATAGATATAAACAAAACCAACATGGATTAAGTTCATTTTGTGATTAAGCCTGAAACATTTTTTTAAACCGTTTGTTTTCTTTTTTCTTTTTTTTTTAAGATTTTATTTATTTATTAATGAGAGAAAGAGACACAGGCAGAGGGAGAAGCAGGCTCCATGCAGGGAGCCCAACATGGGACTCGATCCCAGGTCTCCAGGATCAGGCCCTGGGCTGAAGGTGGCGTTAAACCGCTGAGCCACCCAGGCTGCCCAAGCCTGAAAGATTTTATCATTGCTTTTTCTTTTCCTGTAGGTAATGGTTATTACCATTAATTTCTATTTAGTTCTACTAAGTTGGAAAGCCAGGGTGTGAAGTAAATGACATTTTTTGTCATTATCTGTTTTATTTCTGTACCATGAGATCACTTTTGGTGATTAAAATACCACGTGTAAAAATTATTTGATTTTGTATGGTACCACTGAGTGATTTTTTTTACTACTAAAAATAAATTAAGAAATTTGACAGTATCTTTGTAAATCCTATTCCATGGTTGACTCCAGAGATTTCCAATTTTGCTAATCATTTTCTGAGTAACATTGCTTTGGTATTTCCTAATTTTCAAGTTTGCAGTCATGGAGATATAATAGTTGCTGTGTGTAGAGGAACATTACTTCAAAGTACTTTTGGCTCCTGGAGATTCTGTTAAAACAGTTGAGAAAATAGTGACTGTAAAACCTAGAAGGTCTGGTAAATCTCACACTGTTGGTTGGGGATATCTAAAGTATATTCCTTTAAAAAAAAAAAAAAGATTTTTATTTTATTTTTAGTAGGCTTCACGCCCAGTGTCAGGCTTAAACTCATATGTAACCCTAGGGCCAAAGAGTCACCTGCTCTACTGACTGAGCCAACCAGGCACCTTTATAAAGTATAATCCGTTTTGGAGTTCAAAACTTGTTTGGTACTCATCAGTAATTTCCTCTAAATTTTCCCAAAGCTAGAACTTACAAATAGATGTATATCTTTGTTTTTATTTTTTTGTCAATTATAACACTCCCTGTTTAGAGTCCACTGTTTTATAATTTATAATTAGTAAAATGAAGACAGAAAATTGTTCTCCTGAGATCTGAAGGAAAAAACTTTGACCTAATAATTTAAAACTATAATGAACAGTTAAATTACAAAAATTCATTGTAATTGTAAATAAGAAATCATTTTGTATGCAGTCAGTAAGTATGGATTTAACTATTTTACTTTCAGCAATTTCAAAACATAAATCAGGAAGTTGAAATCTTGGGGATCAGAGTAAGTAATAGGTAATTTTCAGTGTTCATTTTTCTCTTGCCATTTCTTAGCTTTGTTTTTTAAGTTCAGAAATATATATTCAAATATATATATATACACATAGAAAATAAATACACAGTTTAAGGATTAATTTTAAAGTAAGGGCTGGTAACTACCTGTCAAATCAGTAGAACATTGGCAGCAGCTCAGAAATATCCCTCGTAGTCCCTTCTCAGTCACAACCAACTTCCCTACACATATCCTTTGATAATACCACTATGCTACCTTTTGTGATAATTCTTTGTTTCTATTTATAGTGTTAACCACCTATCATGTACTTAAAACAATATAGTTTACTTTCTGATTGTTTTTGAACTTGGTATAAATGGAATCAGACTGTTTTTTTTTTTTTTTTTGTGGTTGCTGCTCTCATCATTCAACATAGGAATCATCCATGTTGTTGCTTATAGCCACACTTTATTCATCATTGTTATGTAGTTTACTTTTGCATTAATACGTCACAATTTATTTATTCATTCTATTGACTATGGGATGTTTTTAGCTTGGGGCAATCACAGTTGCTCAGTGAACATTATTGTATGTATTTCCTAGTGCAGCTAAGGTATATACCTATATACGTAGGAATGGAATTGCTTGCTCTTAGGTATTCATATCTTAAGTTTTATTAGACCATAACAGAGTATTGCCTTAGCAGTAGAGATATCCTGTATTTGCTTACCCCATTCAACACTGGTATTAACAGATTTTTTTTTTAATTTTGCCAACCTGGTGGATTGTACAGTTTTATGTTATTGAAATTTTACTCTGTATTTCCCTAACGACCAGTGAAATTAAGCACCTTTTTCTGAGTTTGTTGGCCACTTTGACTTTGTTTTTTGCAAAGTGTCTTTTCAATTCTTTTGCCCATTTTTCTGTTATATTAGCAGTCTTTTCCCTCATTGATCTATAGAAGATCTTTATAAATCCTGTTTTTAGTTAGCTACATATATCCAAATATCTTCTCCCACTCTGGCTTGCCTTTCCCTCTGTTCTTCATGATGTTCCTTGCTAAAAAGAATTTCTCAAAGGTTAGATACTAGGAAGTATCAGTCTTTTGTTTTAAGGTTAGTGTATTTCGTGAGTTGCTTAAAACAGTGTTCTCTATCCAGGGTCATGCAGGTACCACTCTATATATTGTTTTATAAAGGTTTTAGCTTTGCCTTTCACGTTTTCAGTTTTCAATTTATGAGGAATTATTTTTGTGTATGCTGGGTGTGCCTCACCATTTATTGAATTGTGAAACATGTTCTTTTACCAAGTATGTTCTTTTCTGCAGTACCACCAAAGTATATCCATTTATGTGTACATCTCTGGATTTTTTATTTCTCCTTTTCTATCCCTGTGCTAGTAATTTCATCACTGTAGCTGATTTATTGATTTTTCTATTTGGCAGAACAAGTCCTCCGAACTTCTATAAAAGTGTCTTGGTTATTCTTAGCCCATTGTATTTTCAGTTCTCAAATTTCTAATTACAAATATGCAAATTCTGTCACTCGTAGCTTCTTCAGCTGTCTTGAATTTTCAATCTTTTATCTACTTGAACATGAAAAGCATGATTATTTCATAGTCTGTGTTCATTCTCAAATCTGGAACTCTCCCTGTGGGACTGTTTTTATTTTTCTTTTATTTCAGCTAATCATTATCTTACATCCTGTGTGTAGGGTGATCTTTAATTATATGCCAATATTATATTTGAAAAGTTGCTTTTAAAAATAACTTGATGGGGATCCCTGGGTGGCGCAGCGGTTTGGCGCCTGCCTTTGGCCCAGGGCGCGATCCTGGAGACCCGGGATCGAATCCCACATTGGGCTCCCGGTGCATGGAGCCTGCTTCTCCCTCCGCCTGTGTCTCTGCCTCTCTCTCTTGGTGACTATCATAAATAAATAAAAATTTAAAAAAAAAATAACTTGATGTCCCGCATTGTATTTTCATCCTCCACATAGGCACTTAGCCACTAGTAACTTGACCAATTCCAGAGTCGAGTTTTTAGGAGTTACCCATATGACTCCAAGTTGAACTGTAGACCACTATTGCTCTTACTTCCTGTTTACCCTTATTCCTACAGCCTTTCAGAGTTGGCTTCAAAGTGTAGATTATTCTTTTTCTCTGTTTTCTTGCCTTTAAAAATTTTTTGTACTTTTTTTATTCTATATATGCCAATTACTAATTATTAACCCTCAACTCTAGACACTTTATTGTACTCTAGAACTTTGTAAACTGCATTTCTTTTTTGCCATTTGGCTTTCTTTAGGTTCCACAAATAGGTGGCACTAGGAGGAGGACTGGAATGCTGGAGAAAGCGCAAAGAGAAAAGAGACTTTTACCTTTGCCATTTGCTTCCTAATATTGTCAGCATGACCTCAACAGTGGCTTTTCTTCCAGTAGTTTCTGATTGGTTCTTAGGCTTTAGTTTTTGTCTGGCACTCTGCAGGGTATCTCTTCTAGGGTTCAGGTTCTAATAATGTCACCCACTTCCCTTTAATAACTGATGTTTTCAATTCTCCCAAAATCTGTTTAGCCAATTCTTTATGTTAAATTCTTCTTTAACATACATGATACGGTTTTTCTTTTGCTGAGCTATACCCACTTTTTTTCTCTTCTCTAGTTCAGTGGCTTTTGTCTTTTGATGATTAACCTGTATTATAATATGCACATTCAGATTAAGCCAGACTAAATTTAATCATTATCTTTACATTTTGCTGATTAAAGTTTCAAAAAATGGCCATGGCAGTATTTCCAATCCCACATGCTCTTCTAGAAGTTTGCAACCTCTTCCAGCTCTTCTTTGAACCTGAATAAGACTTTATGACTGCCCTGATATAACAAAATGCATCATATGTAACTACAACTTTTGAGGTTAGGTTATAAAAGGCTATAGGTCTTCTACTTCTACTTTCCCCTCTTGGAAAGCCCACCCTTGGATTCCAGACATCATGTCATAAGGAAGCCTAAACTAACCCACATGAAGAAACTGATGTCCCCAACCCACAGCCAGCATCAGGTGTCCGACATGAGTAAGCAGGTTCAGAGGATTCCAAGCCCAAAGCTTAATGGAGTAGAGACAAGCCATCCTTGCTGTGTCCTACCAAATTCCTGACTCACAGAATCCATAAACATGGATAGTTTATTCTAGTAAGTTTTGGGATTATTTATTAGGCAGTTACTATGTTCTAATAACTGAAACAACTCTCATTTCCAGATTGCTTACTATGATCATGTATTTTATTTCTATTATGCACTTTAATTCAGTAGTTATTTACATAAATGTCTTTTAATATGACCAGACTATTTTGTCTATGTAGTCAGTGTTTGTATTTACCCATACATCTATTTCACCTCCTTTGCTCTTTATTCTTTTTTTGTATCTCAGGCTTACCATCTGAACTAAATTTCTACCTGAAATGTTTTAGAATTTCATAATTCTAAAGTAGTGAGAGTCCACTGGTGGCATACTTACTCATGGTTTCTTTGAAAATATTTTGCCCTCATTCTGCAAAGATACTTTTGCTGAATGTAAAATCCTAATTTGGGCTTCATTATCTTTCATTGGAGATATTTTTCTACTGTCTTCGAACTTCCCCTGTTGCTCTTGAGTCAGCCATCAGGTAAGTTAAACATTGAAATCTCTTGGGTAGTGCGGGTGGCTCAGCAGTTTAGCGCCACCTTCAGCCCAGGGTGTGATCCTGGAGACCCGGATCGAGTCCCACGTTGGGCTCCCTGCATGGAGCCTGCTTCTCCCTCTGCCTGTGTCTCTGCCTCTCTCTCTTTCTCTCTCTCTCTCTCTCTCTCTCTCTGTGTCTCATGAATAAATAAATAATATCTTTAAAATAAATAAAGGGAGAAAAATCGATCTGCCTTCATTTTACGAAGTGTAATTATTATGTTATGATCTGGGTATCGATTTCTTTTATCATTGTTGTTTGGGATTTGTTCAGCTTTCTGAATTCTAGATTTGAGTCTTTTATTACTTCTAAGAAAATCTTGATACTACTCCTTCGCATATTGCCTCTTTCCCCATTCTCTTCTGTGGGGATTCTCCTCAAACACCACAGACTCTGCCTTCTATGTTTAAAACGGTCTTTTCTATATTTTCCAGTTGTTCTTGTTTCATCATACTTTATTCTGCACCATTTCTTCTGACCCATATTCTACTTTACTTCTCTTCATCTGTTTTTTATGTTACAACCATCCATTTTGCTTTTAATTTTTGTCTGTATTTTTCAGTCCTAGAAGTTCTGTTTGGTTCTTTTTTCTTATTTTTAATAGCTAGATTACATTTTATAGTTTTATGTCCCCTATAGAAATTTTCTAATATCTATTATTTAAACTATAAGGACCATCTTATGGCTTTGTCTGCCACTTTCAGTTACTGTAGTTTCTATTGTTTCTCCCAGCTGACTTTGTTGATGGTCTTTTAAATTTTTTTTTTTTTAAGATTTTATTTTATTTTAAAGATTTCATTCATGAAAGACACACAGAGAGAGACAGAGACATAGGCAGAGGGAGAAGCAGGCTCCATGCAGGAAGCCCGATGTGGGACTCGATCCCGGGTCTCCAGGATCACGCCCTGAGCCAAATGCAGACGCTCAACCACTGAGCCATCTCGGCATCCCTAATGGTCTTCTTTTAGACTCTCCACGTTGGCTAGTTCCTCAACTTTGATTTCTGTGTCCCTGGTCCATTCCTTTTCACTTTATTGCAGTCAACCACATTGCCTCATCATCTTCAGGAGTCTGTTTTTTTAAGCATTGTATATTAAGCACTGTATTCTCTTACAGAATGCAAGAGAATTCACCCTTAACATTTTAAGATTTTGCACATTGGAACTCTTCACTCTCTTATTTCTTAACAATATTTGGCCTAACCTCTCAATTGTAAGGCCCTCAAGAATAAGAGATTTGATAGAGTTCTTTTATAATCTTTGCATCAGTTACACATTTGATATCACAGGAGATTTTTTTTTTTTTAAGATTTTATTTATTCATGAGAGACACAGGCAGAAGGAGAAGCAGGCTCCTTGCAGAGAGCCTGATGTGGTACCCGATCCCAGGACCGTGGGGTTATGCCCTGAGCCAAAGGCAGATGCTCAACTGCTGGGCCACCCAGGCGTCCCTATCACAGGAGATTTTAAAGAAGTAGTTTGCATACTTGGCTATAAATAGCACACTTTATTGTGTGTGATAAAAATGCAGATTTCTGAATCAGTAATCCCCAGAAATTAACTCTCTAGTCTGAGGGAGGCGTAGGATTCTGCATACGTCCGGCATCCCATATAATTCATTGAACTGGTTTACTAGGACTACTGTAATACCACAGACTAAGTGGCTTAAACAACAGAAATTTCTCACACTTCTAGAGGCTAAGCCTGATCAAGATGTTGATTTTTTTCTGAGGCTTCATGGTCTTGTAGATGGTCATCTTCTCCCTCTGCCTCACATTGTCTTCTGTGTGTGTGTGTCCTGATTTCCTCTCCTTTTCAAGACACGTCTATATAAATTATTGGAGCTAAGAGGACCTAACTTATTCATTTTTTTCTGAGGAGGAAACCAAATAAAACAACCAAATAACTAGAACCAGGAATACAATATAAGCCATATCTTTTCATTCTTACTTGCTTGCACAAGTGATTCTTAAATTTGATGACACCAAAATCAATTTAGAAGCTTATTTTTCAAGAAAAAATTAGTAAAAAAATTTTTAATTCGGTAGATCTAGCATGGGGCTGAGGAATTAGTATTTTTAAGGATTTCTGTGTGATTATAGTAAGTCTACTGTGTTGTACTTGTGGAATGGGTGATTACATACCCTTTTACCATCTTTGTAGATTGATGTTTTTATAAAACATGGGTTGATTTTAAGCTAGCAAAAAGACAACATCAGGGGAAAACATGGAAATTGATCATTTTTATTTCTGGTAAAAGAAAATGGCCTAGAGTTTTTCCATTAGAAAAGAGCTTCTTCTAGTACATTTCATGTCTCTGGTTTCTAAGTAGATAATTTGAATGATTTATATTTGATAAATATTGGTCAAATCAGATTTGAAACCTCACTGAAACCTAGTGAGGCTTTTTTGGAATTGTGAGAATTTAGGAGAATCTGCTGTGGAAAATTGTATAGAGGGAAATGTATTTAATTGAAGCCTAGGAAAATAAAAACTTCATTTAGAAAGGACCATATATATGTTTCCAGCTTATATCATTGCATAGGAATGTGTATATTTATGAGTTACCCTCACAGCCATATTCTGTAGTTTCCCCATAAATTGGTTTCATTCAAGTAAGATGATGAAATTGTATGCTACCATGTTTAATTCTGATATTCAGGTAAGTGACTTGGTAATCAGGATCAGGAAAATACAGGTGTAATAATTTTCTTTACAAGCAAGATGTTCATTTTTTAAAACAAGTTATCAAGATATATAAAGGTAGTTTTCCTATTTTAATTTCACACATTATGTAGTTTTTCTCCTATCTTTCCCTTCTTTCTGTGGTGGGTTCTTAGCCTAAAAATTGTGGCTAGAAACACTTAAAGATCCAATATCAAGCCAGAGGGCAGTTCTTTATTTTTTTATGTGAATTGATTTTCCTGTTGTACTTGGAACATTGGTAGTGTGTTTAATAAATGTTAGTTAATTAAATAATGAATATTCATATGCTTTTTTATTTTATTCATGACTTGTGATTTTGCTTCTAATAAATTTTTCTCTAGGGAACATTTTTTTCTTCCTGACTAGCTTAATATCAAGTTACCTACTCTACCATATTTTAAAGTGCTTCTAGTTTTGCTTGTTGTTTTTTAGATTTTAAGTAATCTCAACACCCAGTGTAGGATTTGAACTCAGAACCTTGGGATTAAGAGATACATGCTCTACTGACTAAGCCAGCCAGGCACCCTAAAAGTGACTTTTAGTTTAAACTGTTAATTTATGAAGGTGGGAAAAAATAAACTGAGGAAATATCTTTGACCGTTCTGGTTCCAGCATTGCTTTTCCTTTTGATGTCAGAAAAAGTTGAATGCTGACGTGGGTTACCATCAACGATCAAAGAAAAAGGGGATCCCTGGGTGGCTCAGTGGTTTAGCGCCTGCCTTCGGCCCAGGACATGATCCTGGAGACCCAGGATCAAGTCCCACATCAGGCTCCCTGCATGGACCCTGCTTCTCCCTCTGCCTGTGTCTCTCTGCCTCTCTCTCTCTCTGTGTCTCTCATGAATAAATAAAATCTTTTTTAAAAATCTAGGAAAAAACTTATTTTCTTTTTGTTAGTATGTTTTTGGAAACACTTTAATTTTCTCTTAAGTCTCCAGATTTTAACCCTTAGTTGTTCTACAACTCCCATTTCCTCACTTGAGGCAAATTAAAGCTAAGGGCTCCCGCATCCCCACTGTGCCTCAATCCTGTGATTTCAAACTGCTAAAACAATTTAACGGTTTCCAAACTTTCCTTGAAGCTTAAGGACTTTGTCAAGAAGGGTTTTGGTCTTTTTATAATTGGTTTAAGTCCTTTCTCCACTCTCATTTACTCTTCCAGTTCACTCTTCCATCATCTTTCTGCTTTTCAAAGAAAATACATTACTGTATAGAAGATAGGCTGATTATTGAAGTCTCTCTCCATGTGATCATCTAATTCAATCTGTTCATATGTCTCTTAGTGTTTTAACAAGGGAATCTGAAATGCAGGATTGGTTGAGTAATTTGTTTCTGATTACAAAGCAAACTGAACCAATTCAGCCACCAGAGCAATAGTGATCTGGTTGACTCTAATAGCATTGACGTTTTACATGAACAGCCCATTTTTGGTTATTTCTTTCCATTCTTTATTTTTTTTTTCTCTTCTGGCCCTGCTCTGAGGATGGCTCTGACTCAAGGTGCTGCACTGTAGTAATAGAGGGCAGCACAAGCACCTAACACCCCCCAAAGAAAGCTCATCCTGGCCAGAGAACCTAGGAAAAGTAGACCCTGTGACCTGAAGAATAGGTGGACAGGGTGGGTGGGGTTTCCAGGGAGAAGGGTTGGAATTCTTGTTAGTTTTTTTTTTTTTAAGATTTTATTTATTTAAAAAAAAAAAAAAAAAAGATTTTATTTATTTATCAAGGCGTGATCCCGGATACCCAGGTTCAAACCCACATCAGGCTCCTTGCATGCTGCCTCTCTGCCTGTGTCTCTGCCTCTCTCTCTCTCTCTCTCTCTCTAATATCTCTCTCTCTCTCTCTCTCTGTCTCATGAATAAATAAAATCTTTAAAAAAAGAAAAAAGCCCCATCTTTATCTAGAAGACCAGGAAAAAGGACCTTTGGTAGCTGGAAAGTGGAGAAAACTTCTGAAGAGGTGAGAGAACTGAAAAAGCATCCCCTAGTTCTGATGAAGTGAACATAAGTTCCACATTCACCCCTAAACTGTGCATGCACAGAACATGCAAAACATATAATGAGGGCTTTGAGAAGTAAAAACTACTGAACTATATAACATATATAGTTTATGTAGTTTATTATATATGTGTAAGTTTATAAGCTAAAGTATAAAAACTGCCTACTTCCCAGGCCAATCCCTACTATATACATGCATGAAACAGACCCAAACCAACATAACAAAGGCTTGAAAACTGAACTGATGCAGGAACTTCTTCCCACAAAAAATAAGATAGAACTGCTTCAGTCTAATCTGTCTGTTCAGGATGATTGTCTACTTTAAAAAAACAAACAAACAAAAAAACCTAGGGGCGCCTGGGTGACTCCAACTCTTGATTTTGCTCAGGTCATGATCTCAGGATCCTGAGATCAAGCCCTGAGTCCGCACCACGCATGAAGCCTGTTTAGATTCTCTCTCCCCCTCTCCTGCCCTTCACCACCCGAACCCCCTCTCAAAAAAAAAAAAAAAAATGCAGAAGACCCAGCTAAGGCAGGCCCAAACTCCCGACCTACAGACAGGAAAGGATGGGGCAGGGGCAAGTGGTGGAGAGAAAGGAAATGTGAATATCTGTATACAAATATCTATCCGTGGAGGTGTGGCTTCAGAAATAAACATGAGTTTGGATTCCAACTTCATTTACTAGTGTTTCTGACTTCAATTCTTTAGCCTTATGTGAAAACTACTTAGGTGGTGATTTTCTTGATCATAAAACAAGGATAATAATCATACTTATAAGATTATTGGGAGGAATGAAATGAGACAATTCATATAATCATGGCACTTCACATGGTGCCTATCACAGAGTAAGTATACAGTCTCCAGGCTCTAGTTACTTGCTTTGGTGCTTTCCTGTTTGTGAGAGTGACAGTTTTCCTCTAGGAAGAAGGGAGGGTTTCTTTCTCCTTCCCTAATGTTATGCTTATTCATTCATTTATGTATTCCCCCAATGTCCATCAGCTTCCACTCTGTGCCAGGCCCTATACCAGTTCCTTAAAAGACATTACCAAAATCCACTCAAGAAAAAATGGATAATCTGAATTGTCCTACATCTATTAAAGAAATTGAATTCATAGTTAAAAACCTTCAGCAAAGAACTCTTCAGGCCCATATGGCTCATTGGGTATATCCTACCAAATATTGAAGTAAGAAAAAATACCAACTCTACACATATTTTCCAGACCACAGAGAAAGGCTGCCTAGCTAATTTTTTTATGGCAGCATTACATCAATACGAAAAATAGACAAAATAGAAGGGAACTTTCTCAATCTGGTAAATCATCTTTTAAAACCTACAGCCAACATTATACTTACTAGAGAAAGGTGGATGTTTTGTCCTTGAAAACAAAGCAAGATAAAGATTCCAATCGAATCATTTCTATTTATCATTGTTCTGGACATCGCAGCTAGTGCAGTAATACACAGAAAATAAAACGTATCCAGATTGGAAAGCATTAAAGCTGTCTCTATTTATAGCTGGCATGATGTCTGCATAAAAAGTTAAAAGGAATCTAGTGCTGCCTTGGAGACTCAATCGGTTGAGCATGGACTCTTGGTTTGAGTTCAGGTCATGGTCTCAGGGTCCCAGATCAAGCCCTATATCAGGCTCCATGCTCAGCACAGAGTCTGCTTGAGATTCACTCCCTCTCCTCTGCCCCTGCTCTGGCTCCCTCACACTCTCTCTAAATTTAAAAAAAAAAAAAACTTTAGAAATGAAGAGAAATGTAGCAAATAAAATCTTGGAATTCTAAGATCAGTAAACAAAAAATATATTTCTATATATTACCAATAAATAATTGGAATCCAAAATGTTAAAAACAGTATCGTTTGGGGATCCCTGAGTGGCTCAGCAGTTTAGCGCCTGCCTTTGGCCCAGGGTGCGATTCTGGAGTCCCGGGATGGAGTCCCGCATCAGGTTCCCGGCATGAAGCCTGCTTCTCCCTCTGCCTGTGTCTCTGCCTCTCTCTCTCTCTATGTCTATCATTAATTTAAAAAAAAAAAAAAAAAAGGTATCATTTACAATAGCACCAAGAAATTAAATAGGTATTAATCTAACAAAATATGTGCAGGATCAGTATGCTAAAAACCATAAAGAACTCTAAAAGAAATTAAAGATAATCTAAATAGCTGGAGGGATATATTATTTCCCAGTTAGAAGAAAATAATGTCAAGATCTCAGTTTTCCCTGACCTCATCTAAAACTTCAAAATCCAAAACTCTGGAGGATTTTTCTGTAAGTATGTTGATTCTAAGACTTATGCTGAAAGGCAGAGAACTAGATTGTTCCAAACAATTTTGAAAAGAACAAAGTTGGATTCATATCTTCTGATTTCAAGAACTACTGTAAAGCTACAGTAATCAAGATAGCATGGTATTGGCAAAAGGATAAGAACATATATCAATGGAAATTTATCCATAAAAATAGGGTCAGTTGATTTTTTTTTTACAAAGGTACGAAAGCTATTGAATGAAAAGATTATCTTTTTTTAAGTAACTGCTCAATTACATACCTAAATGCAAATAAAATCAATTTTCCCATTAAAATTCATTTTAAATGGCTCACAGACAATGTGAAACAAAACTATGACACTTCTAGAAGAAAACATAGGGAGAAAAATCTTTGTGATCTTAGGCAAAGAGTTCTCAGATACAACACCAAAAGCATCTATATACAGAAGCAAAAACATCATTTGTACTTCATTAAAATTTAAAACATGCTTCGCAAAAGGCACTGTTAATAAAAAACAATATTTGCAAATTATATCTGACAAATGACATATTCAGAATATGCACTGAATTATCAAAATTCAACCATAAGAAAACAAAACCCCAACAAAAATGTGGGCAAAAATAGATATTTTACCAAATAAGGTATGTGAATATCAAATAGCACATGAAAAGATGCTCAATGTAATTAACCATTAGGGAAATACATTTTAAAACCAGAGGGAGGACACCTGAGTGGCTCAGTGGCTGAGCGTCTTGCCTTCAGCTCTGATTGTGATCCCCAGAATCTGGGATCGAGTCCTGCATCAGGCTCCCCACGGGGAGCCTGCTTCTCCCTCTATCTATGTCTCTGCCTCTCTGTGTTTCTTATGAATAAATAAAATATTTTAAAAATAAAACCACAGAGATACCACTACACACTTATTAGAGTTACCTTTTTTTTTTGTTTTTTGTTTTTTTTAATGACAATACCAGTGGGCTGTGTGGAGCATGCAACTCTTGATATCAGGGTCATGAGTTTAAGCCCCATGTGTGGTGTAGAGTTTACTCAAAGTTTTTAAAAAATGTTTTCATAACAATACCAAGTGCTGATAAGGATGTAACTACAAACTCTAACATCAATGGCAGATATGCAAAAAGAACTTGTGAAGAGTTTAGCAGTTTCTTATAAAGTTAAATGTACTCTTTCCATATAACCCAATAATCTCATTCCTAGATATTTTACCCAACTGAAATGAAGACTTATGTTTACATCTGCATATGAATCTATATGAATATTTATATAGTCTAGTAATAATTGCCAAAAACTGGAAACAACCCTAATACATTTTAATTGTTGGGTGGATAAACAAACTAGTTCTTCCATATAGTGAAATACTATTCAGCAATAAAGAACAAGCTAGTAATACAACACTTGTGTGAATCTAGACTATACGAAGAATGAATGTAATCAGCCTCAAAAGTTTTCCATACTGTGATTCCATTGATATGACATTTTGGAAAATGCAAAACAGATCAGTAGTTGCCAGGGATTGTGGGTGAGAAGGGTTAACTATAAAGAAAAAACATTAGGGCATTTTTTTAGGTGATGAAACTCTCTGTATCTTGATTCTGCTGGTGGTTGTCAAAACTCATCAGACTGTATACCAAAACAGGTGAATTTTATTACATGCAGGTTAAATTTTTTAAAAAAAGAAGTATAGCTGTGTACATAAGACACATCACACTTCAATTTTTTTATTCAATTCACAGCTTCTCCTTTACCAGAAGCTCCAACAGGGCCATACTTGATCCTTAACACTAAGAATTTCTAGCCCAAGGACTTGAGGTTTCCTTCTCCTCTTAACAGCTCTGAGATATGTGAGAGAGCCTGAGCTAACTCCTCAAGTATTGGAGAATACGTGAAGAGAGCGGTTCAGCCAGCTCCAGCTGGCTACCAGCAACAGATGTGTGAATGAGACCAACCTGAAACATACAGCCCCAGTCAGGACACCAGCTGGTTACAGTTGTGTTAGTGACAAGTGAGACTAGCAGAAGAACTGCCCAACTGAATACAATCCAAATTGTCAGTGCACAGAATTGTGAGCAAATAAAATGGTGGTTGATTTAACTACCATGTTTTGGGGTGGTTTGTCACACAGAATTAGATAACTGACATGAAACAAATTATATCAGATTCACTGCCACCCTAAACATTTTTTTTTAATTTTAGAGATGTTGCAGGAAATCCTTTGGTCTCTGAAAAAAAAAAAAAATCAATAATTACTTTTTACATTAATGATTATATTAATAGTAGATTTCTATAAATGGTGTTTTCCTGCATTACACCTGCATAATATATTATTCTGGGGATATCGGTAGTGATATGTTCAGCCTTTGTAGTTCTATTTTAAGAGAGGTGTTCAGAAATTGGTATACAGAAAAGGTCAAAGATGTGATAAGAGGGCTGAAGGAACCAATAACTTATATAGGACAAAGAGAGACTAAAGGAGGGACATTGTGGCTGCTTTTAAATATTTGATGGGATTTTAAAAACCCTGAGTTGTTTCAAAGCCAGAAATTAGATTATATAGAAGTTAAAGAAATACTTCAGACTCAAGGAAGAATTCTCCAATATGAGCACTGATCAAAAGTGAAGTGTGCTGCCTCAAAAACCAGTGAGGCAACCATCATTAGGAATTTTCAAACAAGCTGAATGGTCACATCTTAGAGACATTTTCTATCCTGAGTTTGCAGGTGATTCCCATATAGATTGAGACACTGTACTAGATAATTTCCCTAAAGTTCCGACTCTGAGTTTATTTATTTGGCATCACAAGATTCATAATATGTTTTCAACATTGGACTTTTAAAGTTGCTGGCTTTTAAAATTTAATCAGACTTTTCAGATATGCCCTGATGCAGGTAAGCCAAACGAAGTTGTTTTTCCTCATAATCTGTAGGAACCGGGACTTATTTTGGTAACTGAGTCCAAACAAACTGAAATATTTTATCTCTCCTGCCCACAGCTTTTGTCAAATAATCATATGTATCAGGGATTGTTTCAAAGGCTGGAAAGAAAGTATCACATTCAACCGGCCCTGCTTTGCTAAAAACAACTGCAAACAGGGCCAATTTCATGGTCATGTGAACTATGAAACTGCCTAAGATCCCATTCTTGGTTTAATGATCTATTATCACTGTTTTGAAATTCTTAATAATTTATGAACAAGGGGCTTCACAAATTCTCTAGCCAGTCCTGACTACTCCCTCCTTGTTATCTTACACTCAGACTTAGGCTTTTATAATGAAACAAGATTCTCTCTCAAGTCATCTACTGCCTAATGGCCAATTCCCAACCTTCATCCATTTTAATCTGACTAGAGCATCTGGTATTGTCGACAGATCATACTCTTAAATCCCGTTTGGTTCCCATGGCTCTATTTCCATGACTCTGTATAAGGATGGTTTTCATCTTAACTTGTTTGATAAAGCCAAGTAGAATGATGGATGAAATTAGTAGTCACAATATGTGCCTTATGGCTTTTCTTTCTCTAGAGTGGGATAGTACTCATCCCCCAGAATATATTGGTACTCCCTTAATTTCACAAGGTCAGTGACAAAATGACTTACAAATAGATTTCATTCCTACCTGATTAGTATTATAAAACATATATGGGGGGGGGTGGAGGCGAGGGAAAGTTGTTTTGTTTTGCTGATACAGCAATAAGATAAAGACATACCAAGGGTTTCATCAGTTGAATATATAAATGGTCGTAAATTTCCTCGAGTCTCCTTCATGAAATAATCAATGACACTGAAAAGGTTTGGGAGTGTAACCTGTATGAAAAGTGAGAGAAGGCTCAGTGTCATCCATGTAAAGAGAAAGTAAAAGAAAGCTCATGTGAAATTTAATGAAAATTGATGTGAATTTCCTGACCTCTAGAAAAACATATCAATACCTCACTTCAGTGAGGTACTGAATGGCTAATGTTTCCGACCCATGCATTTTCCTTCTCTTTTATAATATCTAATTCCCTGTTGAGAAATTTCCCCCTCCCCATGGAGTACATTTTGGCGGACAACAACTAGGTACTCTACTCTTTCCTCGTTCTTGCATGAGAATGTGACTCAGGGTAGACCAGAAAGTGTTCCCTTCCTGAAGTTTGAGCTTGAGTAGAGGAACAAGGAAGGATAGCAGATTCCTAATCAGATGGTTCTTACTACGGTTGACCCTTGGACAATAGGAGTTAAGGATACCAACCCCTGTGCACACAAAAATCCACATTATAACTTTGACTCTTCCCAAAACTAGACACGAATAGCCTACTGTTAACCAGAGGCCTTACCAATAACATGATCGGTTGATTAATACATATTGAGTATGTTATATGTACCTTATACTCCATTCTTAGAATAAAGTAAGCCAGAGAAAAGGAAATGTTAAGAAAAATCACAAGAAAAATACATTTACAATACTGTTTGTACTTATCAAAAAAATCCACATGTAAGTGGACCCATGCAGTTCCAACCCACATGTTGTTCAAGGGTCAACTGTACAAGTGACTGCTTCCTAGTCCCTGGAGATCTTCTAGCTTTCTAGTCATTTCATGTGCTTCCCATGTTCTTAAATCTGTCTTTGCTTAAGTTAGTTATTTGGTTTCTTCTGATTGAAACCGAAGAACCCTTAAAGCCAGAGAATTTAGCATTTTAATATCTCACTGTAACAGGATCATTTACTTGTCTAAAAGTAGCTGAAATGTGTTGCCACGCCCAAACCAATATATTCATACAAGTAAAATCAGGTTAAACCTGAATATCCCTGGTAAATTTGAAAAAAAATAAAATGACAACCTGGTTGAGGGGTAGGATAGGGGAATGTGAAAGGGGAAAGAACAATCCAGGCTGTTAGCTTTCCTTAAACTGGATGCTATTTGGGCTAATTACAGATAAAGGAGCCCCAGTTCACCAGTCCGACCTGGCGTTCTTCTTCCTGACCATTGCTTCCAGTCAGTTGGTTATTTGGCTTATTCTTCAGCAATCCAGTGGTTTGTTTCCTTCATTACAATTTTTGAAAAAGCCCTGGCAGGCATGGACATGAGAGCTGAGAAGCTCTAAAAGGCATTTATGGCAAAGATGTAAGTGGAACATATGAGTCAGCAGCTTCCCTCCTCTTGGCAAAAGTCAGGACTGCATTCTAAGAAATAGGTTCTAAACATAAAATTCAACCATGCTGCCCTTTTTGCTATCTAAGCAACACAGTGGGCCTGGAGAGACAGATGCACTAAGCTCAATTTTAGAGGTGTTAAGATACGTATCTTCAAGACTCATGAGTTTCATGTGTGTGCTATAACTTTCCTGGTCCCACTGCAGCCTGAGATCACACGACTGTAGTCCCTTTTCCCAACACCTGGACCACAACCCACATCACTACCTTTACCTGCATAACAGTAATTGCCTCAGGGCAATGATGAATATTCAACTAGATGATATATGTAAAGTACTTATTTCTCTGCCTAACCCAGTGACCTAATGATTATGATATCATATCATTAGCTCCATGGTAAGGTGATTGGGGTAGAAGAGGGGCTGCAGACTAGGAATAGAGCATTTCTTCATGATTATGTTGCTATTATGAGAAAGATTTCCAAACTGCATGACAGGTATTAGAGGACTGGGCACCCACAGATTTTTTTCCCCATTAGAAATAAGCACATTGAAATACGTAGAGTTAGAGGATATAAAACAGATATTTAACAAAAAAATTTTCCCCTCTCTGAAATAATTGTATTGATAAAGACTACAGAAAAACAAACAATTGTTAGCACACTCTCTTCTACGGCGCCTCATCTACCTGCTTCTGGATCTCACTTATCACCCTGGTTATCTGTCGTTTTCAGGGCACTGTGTTCCTAGGCAAGGGCTTTTCTATCTTTCTTTAAATTCTATAAGGTAGAGTTGGGGAAAAACAAATTCCTCAAAGACAAGGAAATAGCTACTTACAGGTCTTTCCAGTTCAATGGTGTAGTTTTTTCCTACACTCATCACTTTGTAGTGCTTGATTCTTGGCAAACTAAAATGAAAAAAAAAATCTCCATTTGGATCAACTCAAATTAAAGTGAATATAAAATATCTCCTGTAGAGTAAACCCTATGTTTCCATTTCTGTAGTTAGGCAAAAAAAAAAAAAAAAAAAAAAAAAAAAGGTGGAGGGTAATGATGGTTTTATTTTGTTATTTACCTGGTTCTCTGTCTGTTTTTAGGGAGTTATACACTAGGAATATAGAAACCTGGGTCATTGAGTAGGTGAATGGATAACCGAAAAAAAGGAATCAAGAACTAAAAATCTTTCAGGCAAAAATCATTTTTTATGCCAGTAATTTACAAAGCAAGGCAACATTATAAAATCCTGCATAGGCACATACAAATCAGATAGTTATTCTCTAGATTAACAGGGAAGTAGAAAGAATTACTGAAAGAAAATTACTTTCTACTCTACCCTCATCACTGTTCCTATCAGAATTCCCTGGATGGCTGTTCTTTCTGCTAGCTCATATACCACCTTGGACACTGCTAACTCTGGGGCTGACTCACAGATACAGAAAATGCTCTGTGAGAATGTAAACCACTAGATGAACCATAGTGTCTTCCTCTTCTATGGTCACATAGAGCTCTAAATTATTACCACCCTAAACATGGTATTTTATCTATTCGCCTTTGTCTTCCAGCATTAGGCACACAGTATTTATGAAACTGAATTTTTAAAATATTACAAGTCCATCTTATAGTGCTATTTGCTACGACTGATTTATACTGAGAGCAGAAGTCAGTAGGTTTGAATTGTAGGCCTTGAATTCCTTTGATTCATATGACAACAGTGTCAGGACCAAGACATCTTGTAATGTTGAAAAGTTAAAAGTATTTATTACACTACCATCGGCTTGAAAGAAAAACTAATTCAACATCTATCCAATTTACAGAAGTGGTCTAAAGCTGTCTATCAGGTTAAGTTTGTTGGCAGGACCTCCCACCTTCTTTTTTATCCCCCGTCTCTCCATTTCCAGGTCACATTCCTCTAGGACTGAATTACACTTCTTTTCAAGGGACTTTTTCCTCCTCTACCACAATATCCAAATATTCTCTCAATTGACTATCACATTGGAAAACAGCTTTTATTTATTCTATTACAGTGGCTTATTCTAGGACTTTATTTTTAAAACATGGGATGAAATCTAAATAACCTCCCCCCCCCCCAAATAACCTCTCTCCTAAGAAAAAAAAACTAAAAATAAAAAGTATTCTTTATGTTACCCTGTAAGTGGTGACAACGATTGTTGTTAGTAATAGCTATTATATCATCATCATCATTATCCATAACAAGGCTATCTATCGGAGGAAAAGTAGCAAACAAAGATTAACAGAGTTTCTTGGAACTTTGACTAAGAGGACTAAGTTCTGAGGCAGAAAGTAAGGTAGAAAAAAATGCCATTGAAATCACTTAGGCTTTGAATCTCCCCTTAGACTTTTGTTTTTCTTTCATATTTTGTTTTGTTTTTCCAAAGAAATAAAGATAAAGGAAAAAAATGAGATTGATAAAATTTGCTAGATTGAGGTTTCTTGATTATGATCTCAAAAAAAAAAACTAACTTGTCATTTAGCAAGTGTATGGCCTTAAATGTTATATAAATACTTGGTTTTAGCTTCTGACCTCAAGTTTTGTAAAGGAATTAATTCAGGGTCAATATGTTCTAGCGTTTCCTTGGCTAATGACTATTACTAGCTTGCCATGTGGTCACAACAATTTTAAGAAAGCCAAACCACTAGGTTTGTTGTAAGAATAGCTCTATGTCTTTTGAATTCACACATCACTGCTCTGGGTAAAGTGAGATGATATTTTACATGGAGAGAAGAGTCACCTGATAATTTGGTACTATGTGACTTTTGCTTTTTCCTGAGAACTACGATCTTCCCTCCCACAGCTGATTTGTCTACAGATGGAGATAATTTTACTTTCAAGCACTGTTTTGTAAACTAACCTGTCCTTTTCAGCTAGTATTTTACCAGACACAGTCACCTAAACTTGCATGGCTGCACATTTCTCCTACAAACCCCAGAATGAATTGGTTTTGTGGGTTGTTACTCACCTGTGTTCAGATGCTTCCTAATCATCTAGATTTTTTGCCAAAGTCTTTACATTAAGCTCTACAGTCTAACAAACTAACATCCTACTACTCTCTTCAACTGCTACAACTTCATACAGAAGATATGAAATCTAGGACTTCTCAAATTTCTGTTCGGAAGCATTAGACAATACATATGACAATCCCTAATATCATAGATATATCTGGCTCATAAGGAAAATTGGTGCAACAACAGTTAAAATTTTTCATATCCATTCCAACCATAAACTATTCCTAAATAAGCACATACCCACTCTAGCGTTAGAACATGCTACTTTGGGGATCCCTGGGTGGTGCAGCGGTTTGGCGCCTGCCTTTGGCCCAGGGCGCGATCCTGGGGACCCGGGATCGAGTCCCACATCGGGCTCCCGGTGCATGGAGCCCGCTTCTCCCTCTGCCTGTGTCTCTGCCTCTCTCTCTCTCTGTGACTATCATAAAAAAAAAAAAAAAAAAAAAAAAGAACATGCTACTTTGACCATTCCTCTCTCTCCGCTTTCTAAATTTGAACTTTTGGGAGGAGAAGGATTAGTTTTATGAAATTTTAATGTTTTTTGGACCATCAGCTGTATAAAAGCACAAATTTCTATATGAATTCAAACTGGCAGTGACTTTCCTAAAATTAGAAATAGGAAATTTGATATAAACTCCCTTGCCAGACTCTTTCTTATGATTTTAAATTTGACTTAAATATAATACACATATAAGTAAAAACTGTGATGTTCATTTCATATCCTAAGTATAGAAACTCATTGAGTTCGGTCACAAACCACATCTACAGCAGAAAATGCTGTTATTTCTGATAGTTCATGTTTACGGAAAATGCAGTGCAAAAGCTGGGCTAATTTAAACCATCTTATAAAGAGCTCAGGCTGCTATTGTGCAGAAAACACATGGTCTTAAAGAGTCATTAGCTCCTAGGGACTTTGTTCATTTCATACAGAATAATAATACAGGGTTCACATGCTAATGAACTGAACACTCAATCCAACCAAGAAAAGAATAAAATGAAGGGGAAAAGTTAATCATCCTCTTGCATCATTTAGCTTTCCAGCAGTTAAATTTTTAAAAACAAAATCTGAGAAATAGATTTTAATTCAGTTATATATGCTCTTAATTTTTAAAGGTATATTCAATTCAATTTCCTAAGCCCTGAAAAAGAACAACCTCCTTGACCAGGATGTACTCAACAAAAATATTCACTTTTCTCCCAGGACTTCTAATGTAATGGCAGTCACAATTTTTATTTCTTTTGGATTTGTTTCAAAATAGCCAATTGAATTATAAATCAAATAAATTAAAATTGAGTAATCTGTGATATTCTATCATATTAGTTGAAAATACATTAACTCCAAATATCAGCCTTTGTAATAAAAAATAATGAAACAGAGGACCCCTGGGTGGCTCAGTGGTTGAGCGTCTGCCTTCAGCTCAGGGGTCCTGGAATCAAGTTCTGAATCAGGCTCCCTGAATGGGGCCTGCTTCTCCCTCTGCCTGTGTCTCTGCCTCTCTCTGAGTGTCTCTCATGAAGAAAAGAAAGGAAGAAGAAAGAAAGAAAAAGAAAGAAAAAGAGAAGGAAGGAAGGAAGGAAGGAAGGAAGGAAGGAAGGAAGGAAAGAAAAGAAAGAAAGAAAGAAAGAAAGAAAGAAAGAAAGAAAGAAAGAAAGAAAGAAAGAAAGAAAGAAAGAAAGAAAGAAAGAAAGAAAGAAAAAAGAAAAGAAAAGAAGAAAGAAAGAAGAAGAAAAAGAAAGACGGACAAGAAGGCTAAGGTGACATAGATATTCATTGTGGAAACACACACACACACACACACACACACACACAGACTCTCACTTCACACACAGAACTGGGCCCTGATCTACTATCTATCATTCTTGCCACCTGTTCAGGGCACGCGGCTGTTGTATAAAGACCAGCCTCTGTTTATATGGAGTAATTGGCAAATGATGAAACTTGTTGGACCATGGCTCTTTTTCCTGCCTTTATTCACTGTCAGTGTCTTCATATTTCATATATTTAGAATTATTGATATTTATAGTGGACTGGTAGATAGATTCATTGACAGATATGTTACAGCTAAAATAATTAATGGAATATTATCCCCAGAAAGAATAGCAAATTCAAGAATCAAAGTTCTGGTTATGCTTTTATATGAAAGATAATTACTTATTGAACATTTTCATTTAGGACAAAAACCTGTATTTTAATTTCATTATCAGTTGTCAAAGTGTTAACTAACCCAGAGTGCCTATTTATTGAAATGCAAGATTTCATAGACTTAGAGCTGGAGTGGACCTTAGCAGATCAAACCACCTTAGCTACATGGAAAAACCAACTTTTGCATGTGTCACTGACTTTATCAAAGGTAAAACCATTTTACTAGAAAGAAATTCTTAACCTTGACAAGAGGTTCCCATGTGGTCCTTTTTATAGATGTCAGGTTATGTTACCTCTTCATTCATCACAGTCCAGAATCCTCTCGTGTCATTCAGAGTGTATAACTCTTGCCCTACAGTGACCTGGAGGGCTCAGAGTGATCAGTCCCTCCCCCCGCCACCTCTGAAATCTCATTTACCACTATTTGCTTGTTCACTGCATTGCAATCACAGTGGCCTCTTTTTGTTTTTGAATAAACCCAGCCCTCTTCTGCCTCTGGGCACATGTATTTAATGCCTGGAATGCTCCTGTCCCAAATATTGGCATGGTTTCTTCCCTCACTCCCTTCAGGGCCCTATTTAAATGCTAGTTAATAAAGCAGCCCTTCCCTGACCACTCTGTATTAGGACAATAGTGGGGCTCCTGGGTGGCTCAGTAGGTTAAGTATCTGCCTTTAGCTCAGGTCATGATCCCAGGGTCCTGGGACTGAGCCGCATGTTGAGCCCCATGTCAGCCTCTGTGCTTCTCCCTCTCCCTCTGCCTGCCGCTCCCCCTGCTTGTGCATGCACTCTCAGTTTCTCATTTTCTGTCAAATAAATAAAATCAACCAAAAAACAAAACAAAACAATAGTAATCAGAAAATGTTTATACATCATCGCTGAGTGTTCCCGTATCTGTCCTATTTTTTCCATAGATCTTATTACTATATATATGATTTTTCATAGCTATGTATTTATTTATCATCCATCTTCCCTTACAAGAATGTAAACTCCTTAAACCAGGGATGTTGTTGTGTTCACTACTCCATTCTCAGTACCTAGAATATTACTTGGCCCCCATAGTAGATGCTCAATAATATTTGTGAAACGAATGAATGAATGAATGAATGAACAACAGAACTATACCCAGGATCGAAGTAATTCACCCGTTTTTCTTTTTCCCCTACTGCAAATATTACCCTTGGCGCAATCTTTAGGATTGTTTCCATAACATTCTTTGCCTATTCTTATGTTTATCTAGTCCCAACAAAAACACGTAGCAGATGCTGATCTTGTGTGACTTTGCTTTTTCAAGTGATACCATGCTTTTAACAATTCCATGCTTTTTAAATTAAACATACTCTATCTCCTGCCGGATGGTGATGGAGTAGCTTTTACTGTCACTACCAGGTCTCAGGATCATATTTCCCAAAGAAGGGTTCTTCTCAAGCATCTCAGTTGCTTCTTTCCGGGACACTGAATAAAAACATCTACAGAGGTGAGACAAAAAACGGGATTTTTTTTTTTTTAACTGATGAAGATCATTACTTGAAAAAATGCTACCAAAGTAACTCTAAGAGCTGCAGTTATTAAGTTTTCTTAATTCCCAGCTTTATTATTCCTATTACAATGATATAATTACTGTTATTATAATCTTGTGCCATTATTAAATATACCTTATGCTTAAGACCTTCCTTCCCTCATCCCTCCAAACCTCTTTCTTTAACCAAAAAAGGCCTGAAAAATTTTTTGTTGGTCAGTATGTAATCATCATTATCACTTGAACAGCTAAGCTAGGAATTAATAGTGTATCCCCAGCTCATAATCTCAGTTTATATAAGCTCTTGGATAAATATCTGTTGACGGTTTCCCTTCAGGGATGCAAAGCATTTTTTTTATATGCTTCTCTTGTATGGTCTCAGTTTTAAATAACTGATTTTTTAATTTAAATTCAATCAGCCAACATATAGTACATCATTAGTTTCAGATGCAATGTTCAATAATTTGTGTTTAATACTCAGCGCTCATAATATCACATGCCCTCCTTAATGCCCATTACCCAATTATAAATAGCATATTTAAAGGTATGTCTGCATTCACTCCTTTTAGTATAATATGGCTTTATAATGGCATTGGTGCTATTTTTATGTGTCACATTTTTAAGAGAGCACTTCTCATTTTTATAGTAAATATCATAGCCAATGAAAAGTCTGTTTTATCAACAGAGAAAAATCTGGCAGGATTTGCAATACCCCAAAATGTTAACAGTGAATATCTCTGATTGGTACGACACAGAATGATTTAAATATTCTTTTTATCTATATAATAAAAATATTTTACTTGTTTTACTGAGGAAAAAAAGGAAAAGAAGCACTCTTTGTGACTTTTAATCTGTCAGGCTATCAGATGTCACTGATTTCAGCTAAGAGTGATGGTAGGCGGGTTTCAGCCATTACAGTCCAGCAAGACTATGCCTAAGAACCTGATGTTGTGATGGAACCAGGACAAGTTTCACCAACAAGAAGACCACAATTCCAGGAGGAAATGGCTCACAATCTTCGTCACCCTTTCCAGCAAAGTAGGAGTAAAAAATAAAGGTGTTGCTGAATTCAGCCTCTTCCTTTTCCCAATAATACCTTATACACTTTACACAGGGTCTTCCTCAAGTTCAAGTTCAATGACCACTCACTGATTGGACAATTGAATAGAACATTCAGATACTTAAAATTCTTTGGTATAGTTTTCCGACAGAAAATCAGTCATTCATAGAGTTGCATGATGGAAAAAAAAAAAAAAACATCTTTTCCTTCTTTCTACATAGCAGAAAGGTTTAGGTTTGAGCTTTGGAAAGAATATCTATTTGGTCTACAAATGTGGGTGGAAGGGGATTTCCTGTGTGGTAAGAGGGTTGGCTCAAACCTGCATTTTGCATTTTGTCGATCATGACAGAAGAGGAAATACGGCATTGACTCAGAGATCTAATGTTTATCCACATGACACCTTACTGCCCATGCTTTATGAAGCTCAATGGTTCACTCTCTTTGGTAATTAGAAATTAATATTTACAATCTGATAACAAACCCCATAGTTAAGTGGTCCACTTACACTGGCATAGGGCTCAGTACATCCACATAATCTTCAACTGGTTCCTTCTCCTTTCCCATAGCTGGGCTTGGCATCTGCTCTGTCTCAATCCTCCTTTTTTTCTCTCTCTCTAGGACTTCATGCAGTCGAATTACTTGCCCAGGGAGGAGTGACACGTGTAGGGGGACGGACAGCTGAACCCAGTGAAAATAGTAGGCAAACAAGAAAGACAGCAGAAGAACGAACTGGTATTAGCAAAAGGAGAGTCCTGTGGTCCCCAGGGCCTTCAGTTATCTGACACAGATGGGTGGATAGGATGGTGAATGGAGGGTCCTGGTGTCTTAAAACTGCCTCCAAACCATCCAAACAGCTTTGACCTGCACACAGTGCCCAATCTTCTTCCTAGAAGTGTTCCGTTCAGCCTGGCACACAGCAGAGTACACCCACCTTGCACCACAAGCTAATTCAAGTAATGACAAACCTCTCATTTTTCCTTCTGTGCTCACTAGTTCTTGGTGCCAGGGAAGTCCCAGAGCACCTGCAAGGTGCCTTGCTTTCCCACGGCCAATCTGGAATTAGCTCCACCAGCCATATCATAATGTGGAATTGAGCTAGAACTCTTCATTAGATAACTGAGAATTGGTAGTAAGAGGTCTATATTTTGGTAAATTTGTACATATATTTTAAACTTTCATTCCCACATTAGGATGATGATACTGCTCTACTTAGTTTTTTTCCCCACCTTTTCTAGATGTGTATTTTGGATTGAGCAACCTATGCCCTCCTGATATTCATACCCCTGATTTACCTTACCGCATGACCCGCTTACATGTTCTTATTAAATCTTATTGTTTCTATCTTATATATATATATATATATATATATATATATATATATATATACACACACACACACACATATATGTGAAATTTGAAATAAAAACATAAGGGAATATAACACAAAGTTTTAAAGACTATTCTTCTGGATAATTAAGCTAACTAATAATCACTATAGTTATTTATATATCAATCCAGAAAAAAATAATAGAATGAGGAGAAACTAATGAAAAAGCTACTGCTTAATAATTGTCTATTATGTCCCAAGCATTGTACCATTCCAAATCCTCATAGCAATACTATAAGATGGGTATTGTTATCCCTACTATACAAATAGAATTTAAAAAAAGGTTAAGAATAACTAGTCCAGGGTCACATTACTAGAAAGTCGTGGACTTAACCTCCAGTTTATTTAACTCAAAAGCAAAGTCTCTGCTCTTTTGACTACAGTCTGTGTTTCTCAAACTTCTGGTAAAGTTCTAATAATAGCATGGTGTGAATATACACAGAGTGTTCAGGGAACATAGTAAAAAACATGTATAGGGCAGCCCGGGTGGCTCAGCGGTTTAGCGCCGCCTTCGGCCCAGGGCATGATACTGGAGACCCGGGATCGAGTCCCACATCGGGCTCCCTGCATAGAGCCTGCTTCTCCCTCTGCCTGTGTCTCTGCCTCTCTCTCTCCCTGTCTCTCTCTCTTTCTGTGCGTGTCTCATGAATAAGTAAATAAAATCTTAAAAAAAAAAAAAAAAACCCGTGTAGAGGGATCCCTGGGTAGCGCAGCGGTTTGGCGCCTGCTTTTGGCCCAGGGCGAGATCCTGCAGACCCGGGATCGAATCCCACATCGGGCTCCCGGTGCATGGAGCCTGCTTCTCCCTCTGCCTGTGTCTCTGCCTCTCTCTCTCTCTCTGTGACTATCATAAATAAAAAATAAATAAATAAATAAATAAAAAAACGTGTAGAGCACAAAATTTAAGACAACTTTTCTTCTCTTGGAAATTCGTGTGAATTTATTTTGTATTCTGAACATACCTATGTACATTTTAATATGAAAAGAATGCTTTTTATCCTAACCTCAAAGAAAAAAACTAAAAGCAAATTTTTTTTTTTGCCAAAACATCAAGTATAATTAGTGTACCAGGAAGATGCACCCCAAGGTTTTCCAGTAGTTTTAGTGTTCTCCTTGGTACCTATTTACATACCTTTGGGGTACTTGAATCCCAATGTAAGAAGAGACACAATGACACTTTTCCGTAATACTGATGCAGGTTCCCAAAAAGTTTCTTCCTTTTCACAAGTCAACATAACTCGCATTTATGAAAACGACAGTTGCTACAATAGCTTCATTTAAAATAATGATAGATATCCTGCTGCAACACTTACCTGTAAACAGTAGGTCTCCCTATTTATCTCTGATAAGGTGCCACAGAGTTGAACATGTAAGCATCCCTTTGTCCCAAGACTCACCAAACAAACATTTAAAGGTGAGTTTTCATTTTGATGGGCTTTTCTGTTAAATTGTTTATGTTATTCATAAAATTCATCTCAGCATTTTATAAATATGTATTAAATGAATAAGAAAGTAATTGAAAAGTGTTTTAGAAGATGTAAGCTATAGATATCAGCATATACAAAGGACCATTGTGTCAAAGGACAAGACCAAAAAATAGATCTCCCTGATGACCTGTTATTCTCTAGCTAGCAAATGGCCCTGTTTATTTTCTATTTATGATTATCACAATTTCAATCATCTTTCTCATTTTCTTTCTTCCTTTCCAGTCACCTGATAAAAATATAAATTTCATGAGTAAGTATAAGGTATACTTATAAGGTATAAACCTCTCCTTTTCAATTCTTGTATCTCTGACTCCTTTCACTCTATATGATTCATAGCCAATGTCCAGTAAATATTTGTTGAATTAATGAATCAATCACAGGTAATGTCCTTCCTACCTACCTCTGTTACTGTAAGAATGAAGCCTCTCCATTCTTCCCCACTTTCTGTGTTCTCTGTCTAAATAGGAAGACAAAAATATAAAGAAGAAAAGACATGAATGATTGTTAACACTAATACTTTTATTAACTTCAAAAACTTTAGAATTTCATATGATTGTTTTATAAGACTCAAAATGTATAAGCCATCAAAACCCAAGACAACTGACACAATGCATATTTTTCTATTGAAGCACATTGTTTTAAAAAGTCAGTTGTAATTTTCAAAAGCAGTTTAAATTAGTTGAAAGGAAGAAACAAGTCATTTTCCTTTTTGTTTAAAACTGTTAATGTGTATTGGTAATGAAATTTCAGTATTATTTTCTTTTGTCAAAAGAATATAGCTTTATTCTCTTTGCTTAATAAACAAGTAAAGTTATATAAATTTACTTAACTCAAAAAAAAATGTAAATGTTAGGACACTTATTTCCAAATATGTCAGTTAATGGTTGATTCCCCCTGTTGGTATTTAACACTGACTGGCTTTAAGTTTGGGACAACAAGGTAAGTTCGGGACCAATTGTAGTTAATCCTTAAAAATTTGCAATTCTTAGCTCTAAATCCTACTAATATAGACATTTGTTAAGTATTTATAAGAGGCATATACTGTTCTAAACATTCACATATGTTAACTAATTTAATCTTCATGGCAACTCTGCAAAAGTTTTAAAATTTTTATTTCATAGATTTGCTCATTTAACATATTTATTGAGTGCATTTAAGCGCTGGACACTCTTCTAGGTACTGGTTTATGTCAGAGAACAAACCAAAAATCCTTGTTCTGATGAAATTTGGGGCCTAGCAAGGAATAGTGAATCATAAATACAATAGTGAGCAAGTGTTATAGCATCAGAAGGAAATAAAATGTATGGCAGGCAATGTAAAAGACACTGGGAATGGCATGAGAGGTTAGGGGAGGGGCAAAGGGTTGCAATTTTAACAAAGTGGTCGAGGTAGGTCTCAGCAAGGAGGTTACACCTGGGTAAAGACTGATTTCTGGATGAAGAAACCAAGGCACAAAGAGGTTAAGTGACTTGCCTATGATTACACAGCTAATGAATAAAACAGCCAGAATTCAACTCTAGGTGTCTGATTCCAATCCTGCTTCAGAATCATCTAGGAAGCTTGCTTAAAACAAAGATTCTAGGGCCCCGGGCTAGGGGTAGGGCCTAGATTTCCTAAGTACAAGTGATTCCTATATACAGTCGTCCCCCTTATCTGTTAGGATACATTCCAAGACCCCCAGTGGAGGTCTGACATCACAGTAGTGAACTCTATATATACTATGTTTTTTCTTATACGTAATGCCTATGATAAAGTCTAATTTATAAATTAGATACAGTAAGAGATTAACAATAATGGAATAAGACAATTATAACAATATTCTGTAATAAAAGTTATGTGAATGTGGTCTTTCTCTCAAAATACCTTATTGTACTAGGGCACCTGGGTGGCTCAGTCTTTTAAGTGTCCAGCTTTTGACTTCGGCTCAGGTCATGATCTCAGGGTCATGGGACTGAGCCCTGCATTGGACTCTGTGCTCAGCATGGAATCTGCTTAAGATTCTCTTTCCCTCTCTCTCTGCCCCTCCCCCTACTTGTGCTTTCTTTCTCTGTCTCTCTAAATAAAATTAAAAAAAAGATTTTATTATCTTATACTGTACTCACCCTTCTTCTTGTGATGATGTGAGATGACCAAATGCCTATGTGATGAAATGAAGTGATATGAATGACATAGGCCTTATGACGGAGTGGTAGGCTATTACTGACCTTCTGACAATGGGTCAGAAAGAGGACCATCTGCCTCCAGACCACAGCTGACTGCCAGTAACTGCAACCACTTTGTGCAGAGACAATGGTACAGTACAGCTCATGACCAGTGCTTGCAATAACAACTCCAACATCTTATTCAATTACAAGGTGTGCTCCCTATGTTATTACTACAGTTGGTTGATTTTACTTGGCCCACTTTGAATGTCAGTTCAAGAAAAACATTTTTTCTATGTAAGTACTGGGTGTACAGTGATGAATTTAACAGATCTCTGCTTGTGTGGAGTTTAGAGTTTTGTGGGATTAATACCATATTTCACAAACTGTGTATATCTAACACAGTTCTTTTTGAAGTTTTTCTGTCACGATAATGTTCTTTATAATTTTTTTTCCTTTTCTAATACAGAATCCAATCCAGGATCACACACTGTATTTAGTTGTCATACTCCAGTTTCCATAATTGGGAACAGGTGTCCGGTGTTCCTTTGACTTTTTTTCCAGTGGTATTTTTGCAGACTATAGGCCAACTTGCCTTGAAAATATGTCTCGGTTTGTGAAATACAGGTTTGTCTAACTCACCATGTGCCGTGTTGGACGTGACTCAGATTCACCTGGAACTCAGTGAATGTCAATTCAAGAACAACTTTTTAAAAACACCAGATGGGATCTCTGACTTTGTTGGAGGACAGAAGGATATGGTTTCAATGTGCTTGTATACTAAACAAGTTAATATACCCTTTCAAATCTCTATTTAGAAAACTGCAGTTTTTGGCAAAAGGCAAGAAATACATTTTTTTAAAGATTTTATTTATTTATTCATGAAAGACACAGAGAGAGAGAGAGAGAGAGAGAGAGACAGGCAGAGGGAGAAGCAGGCTCCATGCAGGGAGCCCAACATGAGACTGGATTCTGGGTCTCCAGAATCACGCCCTGGGCCAAAGACAGGAGCCAAACTGCTGAACCACCCAGGGATCCCCCAAGGCAAGAAATATTAACAAAGTGTAAGACTTGGCAGCTCTCCTTATAATTCCTCTTTGTCTCAGCCACTGGGTTGTGAAGGGCCAATGCTTATTTATAACCACAGCTTGTTTCCAACTAATTTCTACTCACCTTCAGTTGCACTTCCTCTTTTGGCAAAACAAGGGTGAATTTTGCACAATTCTTTTCAGTTGAATTCTGGTCAGTAAGGCACGTGAGGTCTATTATGTCTAACTTGTCAACATACTACAAAGGTAAAGGAAATCTCATTAAATTATTTCAGGGGTAACATACATTAGGTAGCAGGCGGGAATATAAGTAATCTCTTCCTCTCAACTGATTTATACCTTGCATGATATCCTGGTTTTCAACTGGGCATTGTAACCCTTTGAAGCCAGAGGGCATTTGGAAAATGTATTATGCGGTGGTCCACTGGACCTGACTCTTACAGGTTTGCAAAAGCTGATTTTTTTAATGTTTAGGAATTTTGCAAGCCAGCGACTACACACAGCCAGTATTAAAAATTAAATTATATAAACATATAATTATTTTTAAAATAAAGATACTTAAAATTCAAAACTCAGTATTTTCTAATTATATTACTAAAGTGTATTCACTATGCTCTCGAGGTAATTTACATCTTCATTTCTGTTTGTACTGTACCTTCCCAATTCGGCAAGGTCACATTGATAGGTTGAAATCAGCTATGGTGGGAGTATTTACATCATGGAAATTGGCAAACCTCACAAATTAGGGCTTGATTTACTTTAAAATTGTTAATAAATTTTAACAATTGTTAAAACTTGTTACAATTACTTTACAATTGTCAGTTGTCCTAGAGGCCAGCAATTTATTTTTTTCTGCAAAGGCTAGATAGTAAATGCTTCTGGCTTTGTGGACCACACAGGGTCTCTGTTGCAAATTCTTGTTCTTGTTGTTGTTGTTATTTTAATACACACTTTAAAAATGTAAAAAAATATTTTTAGCTGATAGACTGTACAAAATCAGGTCACAGGCTAGATTTGGCTCAAGGGCCACAGTTTGCTGGACTCTGATTGAGACATAAGAAAGTAAAGGAGAAAATGTTAATAATACAGATGAAACTTTAAAGTTTGTTTTGTCTGAAACTTTTTCATTGTTAACAGAAAAAAAGATTGACAAAACATTCTTCAATAATTCAAAAACTCTTGTTACTCCACAAAGATCTTGCCCCATCATTGAAAAATAGGTGAGGGATCCCTGGGTGGCGTAGCGGTTTGGTGCCTGCCTTTGGCCCAGGGCGCGATCCTGGAGACCCGGGATCGAATCCCACGTCGGGCTCCCGGTGCATGGAGCCTGCTTCTCCCTCTGCCTGTGTCTCTGCCTCTCTCTCTATCTCTCTGTGACTATCATAAATAAATAAAAATTTAAAAAAAATTTAAAAAAAAAAAAAGAAAAATAGGTGAGGTTCTGATATGCATAAGTATTGCTTTGCTTTCCTCTTATTCATTAATGTAAACAAAAATATCAGCCAATATTTGTGTGAAATGTCATATTTAATGACAATACATTTATTAGGGAAATGGCAAATTGGACAACTCCATTTATCAAATCATGATTGAACTGCAAACATAGTTGCCAGTGGATCCGAGTTCAGAAAAATCAGTGAAAATAGTCTGTGAGAATCAATTGCTTATATGGAAATTACAATAAAGAATATTGTGTATTTTATTTTTTTAACTGTGTGCTACACATTCCTTATATCAGTCAAGTTTATAATAAACTTATGTACATATATTCATACATATAATTCTTTCCAGAATGCCGTTGTTCGATGCTTATTACATGCCACTGGTTATGAGGATCCTATTAAGAAATTCCTATCTTATCCCAGTACAATAAAAATATTTCTTCTGAACGATTGTTATATATGGACTGGTCTGTACTCAACTGGCCAGACTTGCTTTTTAGTATTAGATCAGAACCACCTCAAGTAACTGTAGTAGAGTTTTCATCATAATTTTTTTTCCTGAATTAGCCTCATTCTTGACTTCTTTTTATTTTCCTCTGTTTTGCCCAATATAACTTATTTTTGTCATGTTATTTTATGTCTCCTTATTTTATTTTTCTGAATAAAGTAAGGCATAAAAATAAGTAAATTTTTTTCCAGACTGATTCCTATATTGATGGGCATTTGGAAAATGTATTATGCATTTTGGGTTGACCCAAATGGGCAATTTGGGTTGACCTATTTATTTTCAATGAACAAAGAGCAGTTAAAAATGGAAGGAAAAGTATAAGAGAAGCAGGACAGAATTTCAAATTACACAGAATCTTTTTCTGATAGATTGTCTAGATCAAGCTAAGTGAATTTTGCTGAGACAAAGAAGGAAGCAACAGAGGAAGAGGTGGCCAAATTAGATAGAGTGCCGTAAACTGATCTATTGATTAGAAGAAAGGAAGTTATATCTTTTTTTTTTTTTAATTTTAGTGTTGAAAAGAGCCTTAAAGGTCATCTGTTTAATCTACTGCCATCTGATGTTTGAATCTCCTTCAGGGTATTCCCCCATTTAGCCATCCTGTCTGTACTGGAGTATCTCAAACAACATGAAACTCATGCCTCCTATGCCACGCTGCCTGCTAGTAAGCATTTCCTTGTATTAAGCCATGGTTTTTCCTCCAGAGAATTTCCAACCATTAGTCCAGTCCCCTTTCTCTGCAGTAACATGAAACAAATTCATGGACTCTTTCACATGACTCCTGATGGCCTTTCAAATGTTTAAAAGCAGCTTAAAATTCTTTCCTCCTATCAGCTGAGTATCACCAGTTCTCACCTATCCTATCTCTGTGCTACCTCCTGACATTTTCACCCAAAACATTTCCTAAAGCTTGCACTCTCTTAACAAAATTGGTAGATGGACAATTCTGCAGTATTTCGTTGTAATGGTCTTCTTGGCACAATGGCTAAGAATGCTAGCTCAGGATCAAGATCTGGATGATACCCCTTTAATTAACTGCTTAATCTTGTACAATTTCTGCATCCTGAAACTTGACTACAGTGATGATTAAAATAGTACCCACTCCGTGGAGTTGTTATGAGAACTGGATGACATATTACATATAAAATACTGGAATCCTCACTCAGTGCCAGCTGCTCTCTTCAGTCCTCGCATTCACTATCTCATTTGATCCTTTTGCTGACCTCATGACCTGGGCTACTCTTTTCATCCTAATTTTAGAGATGTGAAAATAAGCATGTTGGGCAAGATCCTTCATGTGGTATTCTAGGTTTATTTCTATCCCTTCACCACACAGTGCTCTGTACCAGAAGACAGAGCGAGGCGGACAACATCAAGAACCCTCTTACCCTCTGACTTCCCATTGGGTTGGACTCTGGTCAGAAGACCGAGGAGGGTGAGCTATTTATCATCCTATGCGATTGTTTCCTCAGTCAGAGATCCCACCCTCTCAACACACTCATCTTCGTACACCTCCCTTCACGGTTCTCCCACTTTTTCTTCCTCTCCTGGGCTTTATAGTGTGGGCATCGTGACTAGCCTCCGAGTTCCGTTCTCCCCCTTGTGGTTTTCCTACATCCTGCCCACCACTTTGAATATAGCATCTTCATGAAACTTTCTTCAAAAATGCCCATTTTAAGGGGTGCCTGGCTGACCTCAGAGTTGGTAGAGCGTGAGCTCTTCACCTTGGGGGTTCGAGCCCCACATTGGGTGTAGAGATTATTTAAAAATAAAATCTTTAAAAAAAAATGCCCAACTGGAGACGTCATCTGTTTCCTGCCAGTTCCTTGTCTGATAGACTGAGACACAGAGAGCTTAGGTGACTAGCCCCAGAGCCCACAGTTAACAGGGGCAGGACCAGCATAAGCCCCCTGGAGAGCTGGCTGCAGGCACTAAGCTGGGCTGCCTCCCGCCAGGTGTTAAGACAGCAATAACTGCACTCTCCCCCTACGTGACTGTACAAGGTACAAGCTGGGGCTTCAACAGCTTTGCTCACATCAGTAGGAAGTTGGAAGGCACAACAGAGGAATTAGTTCTGTTAAAATTATTATGGTATTTGGGGACATCTTTATACAAATCTTGTCTATCCAGAACTCTGGATCATTTTAAGTTTGTGGTTTTCTCTTTTCTTTTCTTTTTTTTTTTTTTAATGACTTCTGGTTAGTTTACCACTAATGGTACCAAAGTGCCTGCAGATAGAATACATCACAAAGGCTCTTTTTTCCATTTCTTTCATTAGGTCTGGACATGTAATAATGATGTGCTAAGAACTGTGGGCTACTACATCCATGGACCAAAATGTTTATATTTAAACAAGTGACTAGATCATAATATCCCCTATGGGCATAGCAAGGTAGGCAAGCATTTGGCATGAAAGTACATTTTATTTGTGGAAAAAACTGAAATACACAGTTGTCAATGTTTGTGGGGAAGTTGAAATATAAGTCAATTATTTGAAGTGAATACTAATAAATAAATTTCAGAATCTATTGTTATTCTCATGCTTAAGCTCTTAGAAGTCCTTTTTACTTATGTTTTTGTCTCCCTATAGGAAAATTAAATTGTGACATATTTTATATTACAAGGCCTTGGGGGTCATCTATTTCCTTTCAGATCATAACTGCATGCTACAACAAGATAAAAAGATGGGGGGAAATTAAGGCTATTTCATGGCTTTAAACAAGTTGTATCCAGGTATCTGGCTAAAATTTTCAGATTTTGGGGTGCCTCGGTGGCTCAGTTGGCTAAGCTTCTGCCTTCAGCTCAGGTCATGATCTCAGAGCCCTGGGCTCCCTACTCAGCGAGAGGTCTGCTTCTCCCTCTCACTCTGCCCCTCCCCCTGCTTGTGCCCTCTCCCTTTCTCTCTCCCTCCTTCTCAAATAAATGAATAAATAAAATCTTTAAAGAAATAAAATTTTCACGTTTCAGCTAAGCTTCTATTATTGGGATCAGAAAGAAAAAACACAAAGACATGAGTTTATGCCTTCTCTTAGGTGCCATGGAAATTTTACTGTGGATCTTACAGGTCTTATAGCTGATAGCCCCCATAGACATAATGTTCTTACTTGAATTACTTTGACTAGAATATCTTTACTCTCAGAAGACAGAAAACCCCAAATGAATAAAACTATTGACAAGTCTATATTAGGAAAAAATGAATCAGCTGAATATGTTTAACTACTTACTTTTGGGCTTTTTTTGTCAGAATAAAAGAAAAGCGTAGTTCCTCTCAACTCTGTCCAATAATGTTTATACTCCTGTGGGAAAGAAATTATAAGCATTATTTCATTGGTCTAAATTCAACTAGTTTCCTATTAATATTTTTCTTTATAACTTTCTTAATTGCTGTTGGATATAAGGTTCCTTTTTATCTTGAGATAAATCACCTAATTTTACGGCTTAATTTTGCATCTAACTCGATCAAATCCTTCACAAATTTATTTTAGTATAAGGTGAGAAGTAAGGATGTAACTTGATTTGTGTTTATTTTTTTATTTGTGTTTAAATAGATCATTTTTCAAAACTTTCCCCATTGATTTAAGATACTTGACTTTTTATGTAGGTTTCAGTGGAAGTTTGCACCTGTAAGAGGGGTCATTTAAGGGACCAGGATAGGACAAGCATTAAATGTCTACGTTGAATGGCTTGGTGAATGTAAAGCACTTAGCAGTGTACATGGCTCATATTTTCAGTTCTAGAAACAGTATATGTTTATATAAATAAAGGCAATGTGAACAGTTCATAGTCATAAAAATAATTTCACATCATCAAAGCTAAACTTTGAAGTCCAAATTTCATTCATGTGGTGAACATTTCATTATTGCTGCATTCACATTATTATGGGGCTATGGAAATACAACTCTTTAGTTTAAAAAATTTAAATAACCTAGTCTCATTTCACTCAGGCGAAAGTTTATTTAAATGAGAGGAAATTACATTTTATATGAAGACTGGCTCTATTACCGAAGAATGGCAGAGGGGTTTTGAGAATAAAATCCTTCCACATCTATAGACCTTCATAACCAGCTGTTTCCAAAAGTATGTTTTTAAAAATTTCAGTTTCATAGACATGTTGGTCATTCCTTCTTTAGGGTTTAATAAGCTCAATTTTTATGCCATGTTGGATTATCTTGACTTATATTAAGCCTTAATAAAAGAGAATTACATGACTTCTTTTGCTTATGAAATGTGAAGACACTTTTATATATTATGGTATTTCGTGTCTCTTTAAATGCTGACATATTGTTTATCCTTTTTTTTGACCAGCAAAATAAAATGTTTGTCACCTCTTCAGAATTTATATACTTCTTTTCTCAAATAATGGCAACTCTATAACCCATCTTGTTTTTATTTGTCTTGGCTTCCCGGAAGCTCAAGATTAAATTCATTTTGAATTACAACAACCATCTTTCCCATGTTCTTAGTAAAACTATTTTCTCCCTTTTTCTTCATGACTGATAAGATGCTATTTTCGTTAGCTTCTACTGTGTAACAAGCCACCCTAAAACTTAGTGGACTAAAATAGCAAATGTTTTCTATTTCTCATCATTCTGTGGCTGGCGGATGATTCTTTTGAGTATACTTCACTGTGACTGGTCTAGGGTGGCCTCACTCACTTGCCTGGGGTCTTAGCTGGGATTGCAGAACTGAGAGGAGTGTATTGGCCTTTGTTCCCCAGTTCCTGGCATAGAGATCTTAAAACTCTTGGAATTTCCTGAGTGACAGGAGTGTTGTTGTTATTCAAAATGAGTCCCTTTAATACTTGAATTTATACTAATGAGGTGATTTAGGATGGTGCCCCTGGATAGCTTCAGGATAGGTCTGGTGGCCAGAAGAACAACTGATTGATGGGTTGCAATTTTCAGCCCCATCCACCCACCTCTAGGGAAAAAGGGAGGTGGGCTGGGAGATTTAGGTTTCATAAAAACTCTTGAACAATGTGATTTGAGGAGATTTCTAATTAGTGAACACATTCACATGCTGAGAGGGAGATGTAGCCCAACTTAATAGCAATCGAAGCATGTGTGCTTGGGACCCTTCCAGACCTTGCTCCACGTACCTCTTCATCTGCCTGTTCTTTGGTATCCCTTAGCAGTAAATGTAAGTAAAGTGTCTTCCTGAGTTCTGTGGGCCATTCTAGTAAATTATCAAATCTTAGGCGGGTCTCACAGGAACTATTTTTCCTTAAGATTTATTTATTTAGGGGAGCCTGGGTGGCCCAGTCAGTTGAGCCTCTCCCTTAGGCTCAGGTCGTGATCTCGGGGTCCAAGGATTGACCCCCTCATTGGGCTCTCTGCTCAGCAGGGAGTCTGCTTCTCCCTTTCTCTCTGTAAATTTGTTCTCTCTCTCTCTCTCTTTCTCTCTCTGTCTCCCATGCACGTGCTCTTTCAAATAAAGAAAGAAAAAAAATATTTATTTATTATTTTAGAGAGAGAGAATGCTGGCAGGGGGAGGGATAGAGGGAGAGGAAGAGAAAGAATCCCAAGGAGACTCCCCACCAAGCCCAGAGCCCGACACAGGGCTCCCTCCATCTTCCGACCTTGAGATCATGACCTGAGCCAAAATCAAGAGTTGGATGTTTAACGGAACAGGCCATGCAAGTGCCCTGGGAATTCTTGATTTCTAGTGAGTTGGTCACAAGTATGGGAGGCCTGGGATTTACAGTTGGTGACTGAAGTGGAGGGCCGTCTCGTGGGACTGAGCCCTTAATTAAGCTATGGAGTCTGCACTACATCTGGAGAGTTTCAAAACTGAGCTGAATTGTTGAACACCCTCTTGGTGTCCAGAGAATAAGAGAAGTGGGTGGTGGTGGTGGAAAACACCCCATTGAGACAACTGGAGTCCCACTCCATAGGGTCTTGTTTCCAGTCAGGTAGCCTAGACTTATTCACATGCTGGTAGAAGGATTCCCAGGAACAGGAGAGAGCCAGACCCCACGTGCGAGTGTACTTTCTTATCTGCTTTTGTCACATTTACCAAAGCATGACACAGTCCAGATTTCAAGGGGTAGAAAAATAAATTGTCTCTTTATGGAAGAGCTGAACAGTCACATTTCAAAGGGAAATGCATACAGTGCGGCTGGAACAAATCAGTAGTATTACTGTAGCAGTCTACCTCAGGGGCAGAGCTGGAATGTGGGTCAAGTTTCTTTGTCCAAGCCCAGTGGTCTTTCCACTCCATCCTACCTCCTAATTGACAGCTGGCTATAATGCACCATAAGGAACCTGCTGATGCCTCCTGAGCCAAGAACAAATTAACATAGAAAAGACCAATTCAAAGGGGCATAGGATTGAAGGATCAGCCAATAGATGGCCCCCAAAGGAGCAATTATGAAATTAGGCAAAGCGATTCTTCTTCTTGTCTGAAATCCAGATGCCCAATGTTTATCTAATGCATCTCAGAGTCAAGCAGTTTAAAAAGGCCAGAGAACAAACCTTGCTTTCTGCCCCATCAGAAATCTGTTCTTTTTCTTTTTTAAAGATTGATTGAGTGAGTGAGTGAGTGAGTGAGTGAGTGAGTGATTCATGAAAGACACAGAGAAAGAAGCAGAGGGAGAAGCAGGCTCCCTGTAGGGAGCCTGACATGGGACTCATCCCAGGACCCTAGGATCATGACCTGAGCCAAAGGCAGACGTTCAACCACTGAGCCACCCAGGTGCCCCAAGCTTGTGGTTCAAAACTGAGTCAGGAAGTGACTCAAGGTAGCTCAAGCCTACTTAAATCTGGGATAAAGTGTTAGCATTGTTTGGGTCATAAATCTAAACCACATATCGATAGATTTTTTTGATGATAAAAATGCCTAACTGTTCTTTGTGGGATTCCTCTGTCTTAATTTTTAGCTGTTTTCATACTTGGGAGACAAAAAAATCCCCATAAATAGATATAAAAATGTACAAAGCAGGAGAAGTGGGAGTAACTGCTAATGGGGTTTCTTTTTAGCATGATGGAAATGTTGAACTAAATTGTGATAATGTACAATTTTGTGAATGTATTAAAAGCACTGAGTTATAAAGATGATGATGATGATGACGATGAGCCACTACCACTACCGTGGCTCCTGTATGAGAGTGCACTGTTAAGGGGCCAAGGATAGAGGGAGACCCCAGACCTCTGCTCTTGCTTCTTATTTAAGGATTAAATGGAATAATACTGTATGTAAAGTACACAGAACCTGGGGCATAGCAAGTGTTTCATAAATGTTAGTCACTTAAAAAAAGCATTGCCTGATCACTCATATTATTAACAGGTACTTAGCATTTTTCATTATTTATTTGATATTTTTGCACATGGTGATGTGTATGTGTATGACAGTGGTGTCATCTAAAAAAAATCTCCCCAAAAAATAAAAAATAAAAAAAATTAAAAAATCTCCCAAATAGGGATGCCTGGGTGGCTCAGTGGTTGAGCGTCTGCTTTTGGCTCAGGGCATTATCCCCAGGGGTCCTGGGATCGAGTCTCACATCAGGTTCCCTGCATGGAGCCTGCTTCTCCCTCTGCCTGTGTCTCTGCCTCTCTCTCTCTCTCTCTGTGTGTGTCTCATGAATAAATAAAAACTTTTAAAAAATAAAATAAAAATAAAAATCAATTAAAAATCTTCCAAATAGAACTTTTTCAGTGGGATTCTGTATGAGAAGGGGAGGATATTTTGTGAGTCAGAATAATGAAACCCATTGCCGTTCACAAATATTATGAAACGGTGCTTTCATGTTGTCTTAAATAGAGAAATAAAAAAATTGAGAAATTTGGCTTGAGAAGTTGCCAATATATCCTGTCTCTATGATTAGGCAGATGTTCTGTAAAAACCATGAGGTTTTTACATCTAGGTACTCTGTTGAAAAATACTTGAATTTTCTCAGGTTTGTCTTTTGATTAATAATAAAACAATTCAAATTTGAGGAGGGAAGCTTTTCTTTAATCATATCTATTTTTAAGGCCTCACATTCTGCTCTGCTGGTAAGCCTCTGCAATGCAAGGAGCAAGCCAAAGCTACACTGTATTTTGGACCTGAAATTGGGTGAGGGAGAGTGAGAAGAGATCAGAATGCAGGCATTTTAGTGATTGTGGCGTTTTACTGGTGTATGGCATCTAAGATCAAGTTCAAACTGGAGATTCTATGATTCTTGGAGGAAAAGAAGGCAAGAGAAAACGTTGAAGTCAAAGTGTACTCTGTTGATCGTCTTCATTAGCCTCATGAACTGCCCTAAGAGAGAAAAATTAAAATCACCAATAGCTAGTTTGTTTTTTCTGTATGTACATCCATCTGTGCTTCTAACAAAAATTACAGAAGTGTTCAATCATGAGAGAATGATATGAACTGAGTAGAATTAACCAGGGAAAAATAAGGATTTTACTGGTTGGGCCTCTGGGTGGCTAAGTCATTTAAGCATCTGACTCTTGGTGTAAGGTCAGGTCGTGATCTCAGGGTCATGGGACGAGCCTTGCAGAGGGCTCAACGCTCAGCAGAAGTTGGCTTGTCCCTCTCCCTCCTCCTCTGCTCGGTCCTTCAGCTCTTACACGCTCCTGCTCTCAAATAAAGAAAATCTTTAAAAATAATGAAAGCTTACAAAAAAGAGTTTTGCTGGTAAACAAACCAAACATAGATTCATGTGAAAGATTAAAGAGGGTTTATTAAGTGGAGGAAGAACAAAGCTCTGAGTTGAGAGTAAAAGCAGCCTGGAGAAAAAGACAGATTTCAAATAGCAATAGGTCCTGTGAACTCCTACCACAGCCCCACAGCCACAAACCTAACAGATCAAACTTGTATTCAGAATGCAGAGATCACAGCCTTGATTTAGTTTCTGATAAGCTCTTTTGAACATACCAGTATAATCTGTCATCTATAAATACAATGTCAATAATCAGTCCCTAGGTATATATTTATATCTATAGAGATAGGCAAATATTTTAAAATTAATTTCAAAGAATACACTTTTGAATGAAATGCATTTAGCAGTTTTTTTTTTTATGTTTTAGCAATCATTTGTGTTGAATTTCTGTAGAAAAGGAACTGAAATAGGATTTTGAGTTTATCACTAGCTTCATAATTATTAGCCTACCTTGTATTTAGAGTTTAAGGTCATTATCTCATTTTTATTCAATTAAACAAATATTTTTGAAAATCTACTGAGTTTACTATTGATCTCAAGATGATAAAGTTTCTTTTTTTAAGACTTTATTTATTTATTCATGAGAGACACAGAGAGAGAGATGCAGAGGCACACAAAGAGGGAGAAGCAGGCTCCATGCAGGGAGCCCAGTGTGGGACTCGATCCTGGAACTCCAGGATCATGCCTGGGGCTGAAGGTGGTGCTAAACCACTGAGCCACCCAGGCTGCCTGATGATAAGAGTTTCTAGTGATTAGGTATCCCTAACCTTTGGAAGCCCACAATCAAATGGAATTAGTTTAGTTTGAGAGGCAGCATGATGTTAAATGCTTTGTAATGAAATTCAGTCTAGGCTCCTTAATGGATGAGGAACCTTGAACATAACCTTCGTGCTACAACTTATTCATCTATGAAGTGAATAAAATTTCCACCCCAAAGAAGTGGAATACCGTGGATACCGTGAGGATCAGAGCAACAGGACATTAAGAGCCTAGCATAGTATCTATCATACGTCAATACCCATCATTATATAGTCCATATGATCCTCACAGCAATCCATTCAGTCATGCAAAGGAGTCATAATCTATTTTACAAAAGAGGAAACAGATGAAAAGATCTACAGGAACTGCCCAACTTGCATATTTGGACTGATATTTGTATCTCCTGGCTCTCTAGTGCTCTTATTGATGGAACTAGTAAAAACGGGTTATAATGTTAAGTTACTCTCTATCCTCTGTCCCTAATAAAAAGTTCTGATTGTTTTTTTTCTGTGAGCAAGTAAAGTACCTTTGTGCAATGTAGGATGCTGTATAGTGGCTCCAAGGTGGGGCACATAAACTCCAGAGGCGTGCAAGATAATTCCACTGGGGAAGAAAGTTTTAGGATACCTAACTAGGGCAGCCCTGGGTGGCTCAGCGGTTTAGTGCCACCTTCAGCCCAGGGCGTGATCCTGGAGACCTTGGATTGGGTCCCTGCGGGGAGCTTGCTTCTCCCTCTGCCAGTGTCTCTACCTCTCTCTCTCTCTCTCTCTCTGTGGGTTTCTCGTGGATAAATAAATAAAATCTTTAAAAAAAAAAAAGGTTACCTAATTATATTTCATTTATCTTTCTTAATTCCTTTTCTGTATATATTAAGCAATTTTCTTGAAGTATTAGTACAAGAATACACATATATAATTTCTAAATAAATTAATATTCTTATATTGAAGATCTGTGCTTGTTTTTTTTTTTTAATTTTTTTTTTTAATTTTTTATTTATTTATGATAGTCACAGAGAGAGAGAGAGGCAGAGACACAGGCGGAGGGAGAAGCAGGCTCCATGCACCGGGAGCCTGATGTGGGATTCGATCCCGGGTCTCCAGGATCGCGCCCTGGGCCAAAGGCAGGCGCCAAACCACTGCGCCACCCAGGGATCCCTTGAAAATGTTTTCTTGAAAGGAGTGTGTTATTTACAAAAATTTGGAGGTTACTGGCCCAAAGGAGATAGCCCTAAATTTTTTCTTAATGAGTTAGTGGCAATTAGAGGACTAGTCAGAGAGATGTTATTCTGATACTATTATGGGGACAACATTCTAATGTTCAGGCTAATAAGAAGACATATTATACATGTTGTTTTTGATTTCAGCGTATCACAGATTGAATAAACTATGAGATATTGCTCTCTCATAAGCTCTCTCTTATTTTCTTTCCAATAGTTCCAGGAAATTGAGAATTATCCCCACATGCAAGAACTGTGTTTTCATCGGTTTCTTAATAGCTCTTATTATCAAATAAATCTTCTGGATCAATCCAAAATTTTATTGCTGTGGTTTAAGTAAGTAAGTCTTCCCACATCATCCTTTCCACGACGATTATGTATTTTAAATGGATTCTTGACCTGGGATCCATGGACTTTCTGGAATTGCATCTAAAATGGTATCTGTTGGCACCTTTTCCTGGGGGCAAAGTTCCTTAAATTCTTAAAAGTGCCCCTGTCACAAAACAGCTAAGAAACACCTAAATGTGTGATCTCTGTTATATCTTCTTTAGCTTAAATGTTATGAATTTCTTCAGCAAAGACCCTTACTTAAGGTTTTTGGTTTTGTTTTAGATTTTATTATTCATGAGAGACACACAGGCGGAGACATAGGCAGAGGGAGAAGCAGGCTCCCTGAGGGGAGCCGGCGGCAGGACTCTATCCCAGGACCCCTGGATCATGACCTGAGCAAAGGCAGAAGCTCAACCACTGAGTCAGTCACCCACGTGCTCCCCTACTAACATTCTGCAGAGCAACCCAACTTCCTCTATCCCATTTTCTTTAAAGACAACCCTTTTATGTACCCCAGGCTCACCCTCACTTTCAATGGTTCCCTGGCACTTTGCTGCTGCTTGTCTAGGAATCCCAGTATTTTCCTTAGCTTTTTCTCCCGGCTTCTATTCTCTACCATTGGAGCCCTGTGGCTCTCCTTTGAGCCATATTACTGGTTGACCCTTGAACAACGTGGGAGGTCAGGGACGCTAACCCTCCTGTCCAGCTGAAATTGTGTATCACTTTTGACTCCAGAAAAATATAACTACTAATAGCCACTGTTGATTAGAAGCCTTGCCAGTGGGAGGCCTGGATGGCTCAGCAGTTGAGCGTCTGCCTTCAGCTCAGGCCATGATCCCAGAGTCCTGGGATCTGGTCCCACATCCCACATCAGGCTCCTCGCAGGGAGCCTGCATCTCCCTCTGCCTATGTCTCTTGTGTGTCTCGTGAATAAATAAAATCTTAAAAAAAAAATATAGCTTTGCCAGTAACACAGTTGTTTATCACATACTTTGTATGTTATATGTATTATATATTGTATCTTTAAATGGAGTAAGCTAGAGAAAAGAAAATGTTATTGAGAAAATCATCAGGAAGGAAAAGTACATATGCAGCACTGTACTGTATTTATCAAAAAAAAAAAAAAAATCCAAGTGAAGTGGACCCTTGCTGTTTAATGGTCAGCTGTATTTATGGACTCAAAACTGATTTTAGTATGTTAATAAGAATATGAAAATAAATGGAAGGAGAATGAATCTAACCTTTTGTGTAAGCCAGGTATTTTATGTTATCTCTGAAATCCTTGAAACCCCCCTATAAGGAAACATTATTGTCATTTTCTTGCTCTCTTCTCCTTGACAAACAAGTAAAAGATACATTGCTATGAATTCAAGTGGAAACACAAGCAAATTTCATCAGAAATATTTATACCTATAGTTTATTCTTTCCATTTCAAAACATGTTCTCTAAGAAAAGGTAGAGTAGCAATCAGGTAAAGAAGTCATCACCCCTTACTATAAACTAAGCTTCTTGAAGGGACTTTGTGTTATATTCTTAGAAGTCAGTTTGAGGCTTGGTACATAGGAGACACATGATAAACAGTGCTTGAATGAATAATTGAGCACCTGCTGTGTCCCGGGCATAGTACCTTGTGTGGTGAGTTGTATTTTTCCCCTTTTAATAGTTTGAGAAAATTAAATCTCAAGGAGATATAATAACTTGTACAAGATCACAAGCTGTTTAAGTGACAAAACCATTAGGTAAAGACATGTTTTACTGATTGTCTAAAATCCTTGTTCTTTCTGCTAACCACACCAATGGAATGCCTTCTTTCAATATTTTTTTAAACCCTGATATCAGAAATAGTTATTACGAACACTTTGATAAACATTTAATGAATAACCAAATTTAAATCAGAAATTAGAAATTTTGTTTTCCCAAGTCCCCTTTCCCGGCGAAGTGTAACAATGTGGCTAACCTGTTGTGACAAGATAAAATTCACTTTAGAAACACATTGGAGGAATGAAAAAATATTCTAATGTAACTGCCAATTTTACTAATACATGCTTAACACCCATAACAGTATAAACAACCACATCTTTGCAAAAACCTTGAATGTGCTATTACAGATATTTTCACAAACACAATTTTTCTGTTAATAAATCTTCAGAAAAATATACATTATTATCATTATTAAACATTTCTATGACGTTCTTGAAACAGTTTTTTTTCTACTATTTAACTATTAAAATTTCATAAAATTGACCTAACTAAATTATTTCTTTTTTCGTTAATAACAAGCTCTTTCATGTTTATTTCTCTCATTAAACAGTTTTTTCTACTATTTAACTGTTAAAATTTCATAAAATTGACCTAACTAAATTATTTCTTTTTTCATTAATAACAGGCTCTTTCATGTTTATTTCTCTCATTAATTTCAAATTCTCCATAATTGCTATTTTAAAGGCACTGATTTTAACTAATTGTAAGTTTTCATTTTTACAATTAAAAAATATGAATTGCTTTTTGAATTTTCTTACAGTGAATGTATTTATGTAGCTTAGTGTACATATTACCTATACTGCACCCACATATTATCTTTTCAAGTCACTATCTTAATGTTTTTAGAATATATAACTATACATAATGCTAAACAGTATCAATTTTATAATTCTCATAAATTTTTACAAAAGTTTACTATTTTTTTTTAAAGATTCTATTTATTTATTCATGAGAGACACACAGAGAGAGGCAGAGACATAGACAGAGGGAGAAGCAGGCTCCTCACAGGGAGCCCAATGTGGGACTTGATCCCTAGACCCAGAATCATGCCCTCGGCCAAAGACAGATGCTCAACCACTGAACCCCCCAGGCGTCCCAGAAGTTTACTATTGAAAAATAATTTTATTATTATTTGTAAACTACAAACACCCAGAGTAGGAGCAAAAGGTTTCATTTCAGTCATAATATTTTATCTTAATGGTACACGTCATCGTGGAAGCATACTAATAAGTTGCAGAAAAAATATAGGAAATATTTTATCTTCTAAGCTGAAATCTTCTGTAATATTTAAATAAATTCTTTGGGGGAATTAGCTTATTAAATTTTTTTACATTATTAACCTACTATTAGAATGTTATAGATAATATATACAGACGTATGTGTTTAAGCCATACCTTGTCTTTAAATTATGCAAAATCAGCATCATATTTCTGAGCTCAAGGAAGAGGATTTAATCGCAACAGACACAAGGAGGCCCTTGTCACATCATATCAACTCATCATGAAATAACTTTTATATTAATATAGATGTTGCTAGTTTAACATTATCGTCTATGGACTTACCTGGTATTCTGACCTCTTGACTAACAAAAACCCTTCAAAGTACAAAGGTAGAGCAGTAATCTTTAACCTTTCTTGGAAGATCCTGCGGGGGGCTGGTTTCGGGGGCTTCTTAGCCATCATACCCTCTTGGTGTGTGGTTTGATTTCAACTATATCCAGTCTCAAACAAAATGAGATCTCCTTTGTGTGAGAGGAAAAAAGCAACTGTTCAAAGAGGAAGTCCCAACTCAATATTTAACCACCAACAGTACACACACACACACACACACTTTTTTTTTTTCCTTTGCTTTTTGTGAAGTGAGAAAGAACAGGCATAGACCAACTTTGAAAGGGCAATTTCTGTGTCACTTTAGAATTACTTAGGATTACTGTCGCAAAATAAACAGAAGATTAACATCACCAGGGGATGAAAAGAACCAATGTGGTGATTATGGACTTTGGAGGAGTCATCAAGGTCACATTTGTTTTCTACCACCTTTTTTTTTTATTGATTGCTTTCCATTTTTATCCCCAGGAGACATAACTTTAATTAACTCAACTTCATTAAAAATTACTTCACAAAATAATTTTATTAGTACTATTTCTGTTGTAAACCTTTTAGGACTGAGTTTTGCATATATATATATATATATATATATATATATATATATATATATTTTTTTTTTTAATGGAGTTCCTTATCCCATGCCCATTTTGATGGTCCACCAAATACAAACCACAGTTATGGGAACATGGGACTTTTTCCTTTTTTTGTCAATAAGAATTTTGAATCTGTGAATTACCAGTAGATATTTATTTATTTTTTTTAATTTTTTTTATTATTTATTTATGATAGTCATACAGAGAGAGAGAGAGAGGCAGAGACATAGGCAGAGGGAGAAGCAGGCTCCATGCACCGGGAGCCCGACGTGGGATTCGATCCCCGGTCTCCAGGATCGCGCCCTGGGCTAAAGGCAGGCGCCAAACCGCTGCGCCACCCAGGGATCCCCACCAGTAGATATTTAGATATTTAGCAAAATATGTCTGGCACAGAAAGAATATTTCAAACTTTATTTTGTTCTTTTATGCTTTCTGAGTTGTGTATCACTGATGCTATGATGCATAGATGGGGTCTCTACAGTTACCTAGTGAGATTTAAAGACCTACACTGGGGCCAAAATGCATTCAATAGTTGCATGTGGAAAAGGGTCTGTGAGAGACTGGATTTGGCCTAGCACTGTGCAAGGGATGATGGGAGAAGGGAACACTGGAAGGAATATGAGTATGTTTTGCAGAGATCCTGGTAAGTTCCACGATGTCTTATTTTACCCTCTGTATTTCAGGTTTACTCTAGATTTAGTATAGCCCAGGCCTGAGCATTCTCCTCAGCTAGACCAGCTGATTCTTAGAAATCAAAATAAGGCAGGAATCTCCAGTCTGTTCCTCCTTTCCTTATGGTGACATCACATGGTTTTCCCAGCCAGTATGGGTTCCACTGGATATGCATCTGTAGATATGTGCAGCCAAATTGTCTATAGCATGAGGTACAACAGTATAGATGGCTTTAGTCTCAATGTAATAGGAAGATGAACTGAATGACAAGGGAAAACCTCCTGATTTGATGAATGACCTAATCCACCTTCTTGGCAGCTGGTAGCTGGTATAACAGGGAGGAACTGAAAGGAAGGATGAGAACTGAGAATGGAAAGAAGGGGAGGGAGATGAGATGTATATTGCAAGGCAGCAGTAGGTGGAATTTGAGAAAAATAGTCATTGGTTTTATGGCCAGAGAGTTTCATGGGAGAAAAGAATCCCTCTAGAAAAATGTAAACATAGCAGTATTTCTGAGAAATAATCACCTAGTTAATTATGTCTCTCTTTTTTTTTTTAAGATTTTATTTATTTATATATGAGAGACCAGAGAGAGAGAGAGAGAGAGAGAGAGAGAGAGAGAGAGGCAGAGACACAGGCAGAGGGAGAAGCAGGCTCCATGCAGAGAGCCCGACATGGGACTTGATCCCAGGTCTCCAGGATCACACCTTGGGCTGAAGGCGGCCCTAAACCGCTGAGCCACCTGGGCTGTCCATGTCTCTCTTTTTTAAAAAATAAGAAAATTAAAGAAAAACTAGTTTATCAGCCTCTCTAGTTGGCTTATTTGCAACTCACATTATTTTTTTTTATTTTTTTTACTTTTTTTAAAATTTTTATTTATTTATGATAGTCATAGAGAGAGAGAGAGAGAGGCAGAGACACAGGCGGAGGGAGAAGCAGGCTCCATGCACCAGGAGCCCGACGTGGGATTCGATCCCGGGTCTCCAGGATCGCGCCGCCAAACCGCTGCGACACCCAGGGATCCCTGCAACTCACATTAATTGTTAATAGACTAATGTTCAAATTATGTCTTCCTAAAAAAACCCTAAGATGCAAAAATCCTGCTGAATTATTAGCCAGTTAGACCTGTCCAGTTTCCAACATCATAGTACAACTGTATCATTACAATGGAAATGCTCCTAGAGATATCTCAAAATTTAGGTGGTGAATAGTGAATTTGTAGAGAAGGAATCATAGTAGAAATCAAATCAAATCTCAATTTGAGTGTTGAGAGAAAAGCCAATTTTGCTACCAACTGGTTCTGAGACCTTGAACAAACAAACCATTTAACTTATCTGGGCTCACAGCTTCCTCCCTTCTTGTCTCCAGAGCTGCAAAAGGTTTCACAATTGTCTACTTTTCACATTTTTTTCTTCTCTGATTCATTTAAAATGCAGTCTAATCAAGTCACTCCCCTGCTCAAAACACTTTGATGGATTCTCACTGCTTTTGAGATTCATTCATTTTTATCTTTTAGCTCTAAATATAGAGCACCAACAAGCTGCTCTAGTAACTTCAGTTGCTCCCAACTGTCTCAATACCTCATGGTCTTTCCCATTTCCTCATATCTTTCCAATCACTGTACATCTTGTTTGGATGCCTTTCTTTCTTCTTGTTAAAAATGACAACTTCCTACTCATCCTTCAAGACTTCCATTGAATATATCCTTGTCTATGAAAATTTCCTGATTTCCTGAAGCCTTTCCCATCTCTAAGGAGAAAGTTTATTGCTCTCATCCTACATTCCATAGCATCTTGCGGATTTTCTTTTTTTTTTTTTTTTAAGTTTATTTATGATAGTCACAGAGAGAGAGAGAGAGAGGCAGAGACACAGGCAGAGGGAGAAGCAGGCTCCGTGCACCGGGAGCCCGATGTGGGATTCGATCCCGGGTCTCCAGGATCGCGCCCTGGGCCAAAGGCAGGCGCCAAACCGCTGCGCCACCCAGGGATCCCCCGGATTTTCTATTTCAATATTTGTTCTGTTGTATTTTAGCTATTGGTATACTTTCTGTATCAACAGGAAACTGAGTTTTCCAAATACAGGGATTGTGCTGAAGTTGAAGTTGATAAGAAGTAGGTTGCAGTAACCATTTGTTAAATGAATAGCTTCGAGCTAGAAAATATAATTCTAATTTTGGAGTTCTTAGCCTTCATTGTGACAGAAGCTTCTTTTTTTTTTTCTGATATGCATGACCATTGGTTGACATAGGATTCTCTCATTGCCATGTAGAACAATCATGTTACTTATCAAACTACTAGATGTTCACTAAGTCCAATTATTATTACAGCCATCATCAGTATCTGTCACAGGAGTTTGTTATACATCGGATACATGGCTAATAAAATCCAACAACTTTGAATGGAGTATAAGATTAACTCATATAAAACCAAAATTTCAGTGCTCTTTTGAGTCATTTATGTTATAATGCAATTCAACATGCATGCATGCACGTTTTTACATCAGTTAAGGCTCTCTAAAGTACTTTACTATTTACTTATTCCAATTGATTCAATCAGTAAATCTGTACAGGAGCCTCCGACTCCTCTCCTATATTTCCAAATTTCTGACCTCTGTTTCACTTAAGGTTTATTGATGCTCTATTGCCATTTTCATCAAAATTCACTGCAGTTAATTTTGAAGATGTTTGAATTGAAAACATTTATGTTCACAATCCATAACTGACGGATACAGCTTTAATTTTAATGACTATGTGGAATACTTTGTGCCATGGCGAGTCATTATTACTCAAAAAGATATTTCTACTAGGTCTTGTGGGACCAAAATAAAAAAAAAAAAAAGGTGAAGAATCACTGTTGCAGATGTGATATTAGTAGGTCTGTCAGAGTGGTTTAATTTGCTAACACAATGTTTAGTACAAACAGTTGTGTTGAGGATGCAACTTTTCTAGTTATATGTTCTCACTATTTTGTAGTGTAGGGCATTATTTATATCACTGAGAAATATTTCTTGGATGGCACATAGATATAGGACACATACTGGTTTCTAAATGACAGAAGTCATAGCATAATGGTAGCTTTAATAGAAACTCAAAATTTCAGATAAGATGATGGTTTGGAGGGTAGAGCAATAATGACTTTGGTTTTAACCATGTCAAGCTCAATATATTGAAAGCTTAGGTCTACATTTTTCTTCCCTTTCCCTTCATTTAAAACCCGCTACCATTGTCTTATGGGATAAAGTAGATTGGTGCTCAGTATGCATTCCAGCTCCTTCCAGTGTGCCATTCTTTACTGCAGAGGCTGAAGAGCTAAACACTACACATCCAGACATTTCTACAGCTGGGGTTGGGATGCATTCAATATTAGCAAGGAAGAATGGAGTCAGAATTTATTCTTAATTTGGCTTTGTTTTTTTTCTAGAGGGAAGCATGATCAGTAGACAACTAATCTTTCTGTGGCAATACTACCTAAAGTCCCAGGATTCGATCAGTAGTTTCATGGTGGTGATAGTCAAAAGCATGGAACATCAGTTTTCTGATACCTATTATGTCAGGTATGGTGTGTTCCTGGAACCGGAAGCAATAAGGAGGCTTCCTGGTCACAGAGACTTCTTATTTGTTGTGGCTTCCTAGACGTGGCAGTTTTGCAAGAGCAATGACTTCCTGATCGTGCAGTGTCAGTTCTGGAGACTCCAGCATCAGCATTAGCTTCTCAAGTTTTCTTTTTAAAGATTTTATTTATTTATTAGACACACACACACACACACACACACACACACACACAGAGGCAGAGACACACACAGGCAGAAGGAGAAGCAGGCTCCATGCAGGGAGCCTGATGTGGGACTCACCTAGGGTCTCCAGGATCATGCCCTGGGCTGAAGGCGGCGCTAAACTGCTGAGCCACACGGGCTGCCCTCAAGTTTTCAATTTGCTTCCTGAGTGTACATGCAACAGCTGGCTCTTGGTTTGGTTCTGCAGTGTGTCTTGGGGGAATCATTCCTGAAAGCCCTAAGTACATTATTTCTCCACCTCTCCCAACAATTCCGTAAACTAATAAATGCCTATTGGTAGATTTTTTTTTTTTCCTAAATAAGCTATTGAGTTCTATTCTATAGAACTGACCACTGATCTATATAGTTTTGCCTGCAAGACTGTAGCCTGCAAGCTACAGCTTGGACATTTTATTGTTTATGAATCTCTTATGTTTCTTATGAAACTCAGGCACTTGAGTTGACAAACATATCCCATGTTCTATAAAGACTTAAATTAAAATAATTTATTTTTTCCTAAAAATGAAAAGCTCACTTATATAAGTTTTAGAAAAAAAAGTCTTTAGGCATAAGAAAAAAATGAAAATCACATGTTATTCCACCATACAGCATTAGCACGGTTTAGATGGGTACCATCACATTTTTGGCACTTTTTCTCTATTTGTGTATTTCATATAATTAGATTAGTACATGCTGTTTGATAAAACTGCATTTTTCATATGAATATATCTATATCATTTTTCATGTGATATATGAACATTCATTATTTAAATTTTTGCCTAGTACCGCTGGGATAATGTGTTTGCAAGATTAAAATTATAGTGCAAAAAATAAAAATAAAAAATAAATAAAATAAAATAATAGTGCAGAAAGTATATTATTAAGCTTTTGAAAATGTAATTGTGCTTTTTAAACTTTCTTTTTTATTTTTTATTTTTTTTTGTCTTTTTTATTTTTTAATTAGTTAACTTTTTAAAAGATTTTATTTATTTATTCATGGGACACATAGAGAGAGAGAGAGAGAGAGACATAGGCAGAGGGAGAAGCAGGCTCCTGTGGGGAGCCCAATGCAGGACTTGATCCTAGGGCCCTGGGATCACAACCTGACTGAAGGCAGATGCTCAACCACTGAGCCACCCAGGTGCCCTGTTTATCTCTTTTTTAAAAAGAGAAAATGATTGACACATTACCATTAGTTTCAGGTGTACAACATCATGAATCTAAATGTGTTTTAAATGACAAAAGCTCCTTTTTAAGAATTTTATGCTGACTAGAAGTAAACTATAGACTACAAAATGGAGATCCAGAGATTAGTGTACTTGTTGTTCCTCTACTTACTTATTTAAACTATTTTTTGTCAGGGTAGCCCCGGTGGCCCAGGGGTTTAGCGCCTCCTGGAGACCCCGGATCAAGTCCCACGTCAGGCTCCCTGCCCCCCTCTCTCTCATGAATGAATAAATAAAATCTTAAAAAAAAAACAACCTATTTTTTGTCAGTAAAACTCTACCCCCAAGATGGGGTACAAACTCACAACCGGAGATCTTTGTTAAGAGCAACAATGTATATATAATAGAATTCAATTGCAACTCAGAATAGAACACTTGGAACAGAGTAACTATTAAGCCATTTGCACAGCACTCTAAAATTAAGAACTCTTGGGGACATTTAACCCACAAAAAGTAAAATTGTTTTTGTGAACGTTGCTGCCATCTACCTGCATACTGCGAGCACACTTTACTAATGTGGCAATTAGAGTCTTAGTAGAGTCTTTCTGAGGATAACTTTGTCAGAAAAGGCTACTTAAGGTGAATATGCTTAACACATGCAGTAACATTTGACAATAAAGACTTAAAAATTGAAATGTTATATTAAAAATACACTTCAATAAATAAATACGTACATTTCACCTTAGCAAATTTTAAAAGTTATAATTGCAACGTCTATAATTTTTACAAATTGATTTTTGGAGTGTAATTTTTTTCTGACAAAATTTTCTTACAGTAATTAGCTAACTTGTACTTTTGACTTTTGTGGAATAATTTGTATGCAAAAATTCTGAGAACATCTGCAATTTTATTAATGCCACTTTGCCCTATCACTTTACTATGGAAGGTTTGCAGTTTTATGTAGTCACACAAATGTGTGAATCATACAGCAGTTTGTCTTTGATGTCTGGCTTCTTTTACGTAGTGTAATGCTTTTGAGATTCATTCGAGTTGTCGCATGTATCAGTAACTTGTTTTTATTGCTGAGGAATATTCTGCTATATAGATGTACTCTAATTTGTTTGTTTACCAGTTGATGGGCATATTACCAGTTTGGGTTTACTATGAGTAAAGCAAATTTTAAGTTTTAATAGCAATTGTGTTAGGATTTCTAGAACAAATTAATTTTTAGAGTGCCATTTTTAAGGTCTAAGATATTCTTTAAAATAGTTTTAATAATTACTAATTTAAAATTATCTACATAAAATCCTAAGTTCTTAAAAGTTTCTACTGCCTTTCAAGTTTCTGGATACTTTATTTCCCATGTACACAACTAATATACATACTTCCATAGACACACACACACACACACACACACACACACACACACTCCTTACTTAGCTTACGTAGTTGTGATGAAAAACTTCAAGATTTAGTCAGTTGACATAGAGGTTCTGAAGGAGTGATCTGGAAGTATTTTGGGGAGGCAGGGAGCCTATAATGACAAAGCTGGGTTTTATAAATATTAGTCATTCAACTAGCAACCTTATTTTTTGGATGCTAAAAACATGGTGAAGGTATTAAATAGTGGGACAAATGCAGAGAGAGCTACAAAGTTTGTTTAGGAATGGTGGAGTCTCCATAACTTTGGTTTTCATAAAGGTGCTGCTCCATTTTCTCTGTAGGACAGACCAGTTCATCACCAACACCCTTGTGCACTGCATTTTACACTCTATCATGTTTCTCGAAATACCTCTGAGAGTTACTGTTTCCAGTGGAAACAGGGAGCATCATTTTACAGGTGGAACTTTTATATCTGTGATCGTGCTTGCTAAAATTTCTCACTCAGAGATAAAAAAGAGTAGAGTGATTAAGTGCTCGGTTCTAGAGTCAGAATACCAGCATCCATCCCCAGTTGTGTCCTGGAATCGTAGTTCAATTTGGAGCAATTTGGAGTGTTATTTAAACACTGTCCCGGTTCTGTCTGTAAAATGGGGATATTAGTTGTCTTCTCGTAATAGGAATGTCCTAAGAAATGTTACTGCATGGAGAGCATTAAAAAAAAAAAAAAAGAAAAGAAAAGAAAAAAGAAGAAAAAAAATATTGGCATATAATGTGAACTGAATACATGAAAGTTTTTATTATAATCTATTCCAAATATGACAACACCAAATTCTATTCTGTAGTCTGGTTGGCAAAACTTCTGCTAGATCAAATAAAAAAAACTCCATAATGACACCAGGCATTATTTATTGAATTCTTACTATATTCCAGGCATTTCATCTGGATATTAAAAGGAATTAATCCAGTATTTCTGTCTCTCTCTCTCTCTCTCACACACACACACACACATAGGGGACTTGAGAGAGTTTCAAGTGTCCACAATGGCAGAATTAGTGGAGTAGACTGGAACCCAGTCTGATCTCAGAGTTAACATATAACCTCTCTCCCCTACCAAAAGTAAATAAATAAAAACCCTAAAAAAAAAAAAACAACAACAACAAAAAAAAAAACAAACCACAAAAACCCTTAGCAGGTGATAACATTTGTTAAATCATTACAAGTCGAAAAACTTTCTTAGCTCAACTCTTGATTGACGGATTGAGTCAATAAGTATTTTGCTTAAAATTCCCAAAAGCAACTTTTTATTAAGTCACCAAAACAGAACACAAGTTTTATAGGATCATGGAACAGCCCAGTCTTCAGAGCATCGAATTCAGCTCTCCCATTCTATGTTATTAAGGAAACCCTTAGAACAGGCGCCACAACGTGCCCTGGATGACGTAACAGACGGCTGAGCAGATGTCCAGTCTCTTAATTAGGGCTCCTTTAAGGTCTTCATTGTACCTAAATGACATAGTTTTCGCCCAAGTCGCTTTTTGCCAGTGCTTCATGAAAAAGATCACCCACTTATTTGGAAAAAAAAAAACACATCGTCGTCATCATCATCATATTATCATCACTTTTTAAAAAGGCCTTATTTACGCGTGAGGGACACAGGAAGGCGGAGAAGCGCGCTGCACGCGGGACGCCCGGGCAGGGCCTCGACCCCGCGCCCAGGACCCGCCCCGCGCCGGAGGCCGCCGCCCACCCCCTGAGCCGCCCGGGCGCTGGCGGGGGCGGCGCGTGCGCACAGGGAAGCACTTTGCTCAGGTCTGCGCCAGCAGCTCTCATCCTTGCAGGTTTTATTTTCACTCCGACCTGAGCCCTCCGCGTGCTTCGCGGCGGGCTCAGGGGCAACAAAGGCTGCGGCGGAGACGGTCCCGCCTGGCAAGCGGAACCGCGGCCCTCGGCTCAGCCCGCCCCGGGCCGCTTCCTGGGCCTGCGGAGGGCGGGGCGGCGGGGACGGCCGGGAGGGGCGGGCCCCAACGGCTGAGCCGCGGGGGCGCGGCCCGTCTGCGCATGTGCAGACCGTTTCAAACGGCGGAGGCTGCTGGGTACCGCGCTCCGGAAGGGCCGAGCCAATGGCTGAGGCGTGTCGGTAGCGCGCTTGCCTGCCGCGGTTCCCTCGGGTTTGCCACCTCCCACCTGAAGGCCGCTCCCGGGCGGGGTCCGGCCGCTCTCCTCCCCGTGACCGGTCAGCGCCCGGCTTCTCGGAGCCCCGGCCCGCGGGGACTCCCGCCGCACCCCGGGCCGAGGGGGAACATGGCTGCCGCGTCGGGTCTGGTAAGTGCAGGCCCCTGCTTCAGGCGAACGGGAGCTGCGCCACTCCGGGCGGGGGACCCCCAGACGTCTGGCCGCTGCTGTGCCTTCTTGGAGTTAATTTCCTTGTATTGTTTCCTCAAAATGTCTTTTTTTTTTTTTGAATTTTATTATTCATGAGAGAGGCAGAGACACAAGCTGAGGGAGAAGCAGGCTCCGCGCAGGGAGCCGGACGTGGGACTCGACCCCGGGTCCTCAGAATCACACCCTGGGCCTGAGGCAGGCGCTCCACCGCTGCGCCACCCGGGCTGCCCTAAAAACATCTTTTAATTCTGGTTGTGATGGCATCTTTCTCTTAAGAGAATCTTGTGGTCCCCCCCCCCTTTTTTTTTGGCTTCACTCTACTTCTTAGGCCTCCAGCTAATTTTCCGTCCATAGAAGTATTGGGATACCTCAAAAGTCTGGACTTCCGGGTCTGCAGGAGCAGATTATGTGTAAGTTACGTCATTGATACAGTGTTCCAAGAGATTATGTGTAAGTTACGTCATTGATAGTGTTCCGAGAGATTATGTGTAAGTTACGTCATTGATACAGTGTTCCGAGAGATTATGTGTAAGTTACGTCATTGATACAGTGTTCCGAGAGATTATGTGTAAGTTACGTCATTGATACAGTGTTCCGAGAGATTATGTGTAAGTTACGTCATTGATACAGTGTTCCGAGAGATTATGTGTAAGTTACGTCATTGATACAGTGTTCCGAGAGATTATGTGTAAGTTACGTCATTGATACAGTGTTCCGAGAGATTATGTGTAAGTTACGTCATTGATACAGTGTTCCGAGAGATTATGTGTAAATTACGTCATTGATAGTTTTCCGAGAGATTATGTGTAAGTTACGTCATTGATACAGTTTTCCAAGGGACAGCTCCTAAAGAGGTGCTTAAGGCGGGAATGACTAGAGGGGCCCCCGGTGTGTGTGTGTCTCCGCACTCCCTTTGGTGTTCACTATTCCGTATCTCACACTTTGCTTGTGGTCACTATGTATTATACAACCCACAGCAGCCCCTGTCCTAGTGTATTTTCTCCTTTATCTCTCCTTTTTAAGAAAATCTTCATCCGTCATCCCCCCCCATTTATGTAAAGTTGTATGCTTGTATGCATGAAGATGTATGAAAGGATCCTACAGAGGGTACCTTTTACTGTGAGCACATAAACATTGTTTACATTAGGTGGGGTTTTAAAGAATAAAGCCATTTTTACTGGAGGAAGAGGAGGGGAATAAAATTTACCAAATGCCCACGGTTCCTTTTTTTTTTTTTTTTTAATTAAGGAGTTTTATTTTTTTTTTTTTTTAGAGCAGCTTTAGGTTCTTAGTAAAACTAAGAGGAAGGTACAGAGATTTTCCAAACCCACTCACCTGGACGCACACATAGCCTATCCTCAGTATCCTCCACTAAAGTGGTACATTTATTACAATTGATGAAACTACACTGACACATCATTATTACCCAAAGTCCGTCTTGGTGTTGTACATTTTGTGGGTTTGGACAAAAATTTAGTGATTTGTATATATCATTATGGTATCAGAGTGTTTTCACTGCCCTGTATATCCTTTGTGTTGTACCTACTTTCCCTCCCTGCACAGCTCTGGTAACCACTGATCTTTTTACCAACTTGATAATTTTGCTTTTTCCAGAATGTCATATAGTTGGAATCGACTTCTTTCATTATACATTTAAGGTTCCTTTATGTCTTTTCATGGCTTGGTAGTTCATTTTTTTCTTTTTTCTTTTTTTTTTTTTTAAGATTTTATTTATTCATGAGAGACATGGAGGGGGGAGAGAGAGAGAGAGAGAGAAAGAAAGAAAGAGCAAGCGAGCGCACAGAGACACAGGCAGAAGGAGAAGCAGGCTCTATGCAGGGAGCGTGACGTGGAATTTGATCCCGGGTCTCCAGGATCACACCCTGGGCTGAAAACAGCGCTAAACTGCTGAGCCACCTGGGCTGCCCAGTTCATTTTTTAGTGATGAATAATATTCCATTGTCTCAATGTGCCATGCTTTATCCATTCACCTAGTGAAGGACATCTGGTTGCTTTTAAGTTTTGGCATTTATAAATAAGGCTGCAGTAAACATCCGTGTGCAGGTTGTTGTATAGACAACTGTTGCGTGGACAACTCATTTGGGTAAATACCAAGCAGTTATTTCTAAGTATTTCTAAGACGATTTCTAAGTCATGGTAAGAGTCTGGTTAGTTTTGTAAAAACTACCAAACAATCTCCCAAAGTGGCTGTACTATTTTGCATTAAATAAATGAGTTTCTGTTGTGCCATATCCTTACCAGCATTTGGGTTGTCAGTGTTCCAGATTTTGGGTATCTCATTGTTTTATTTTGCTTTTGCCTGATGACATGATGTGGAGCATCTTTTCTCCACATCTGTACATCTTACATGTGGCATAAGGTCTTTGGCTCATTTGATTTTTTAATTTGGGTTGTTTGTTTTCTTATTGTTGAGTTTTAAGCATCCTTCCTATATTTTGGATAATAGTCCTTATCAGATGTGTCTTTTGCAAGTGTTTTCTTCCAGCCTGTTGCTTGTCCTTTCATTCTCCTTTTTAATTTTTTTTAAACTATGATCAGTGTTTATTTGGATCAATGTTGGCATGGATTTAAAATCTACGATTAATAATAATAGCATCAATGGTATTGTTAATAAACTTATTTTTTCAGTGTGATCTTTGCCTTTTATGAATTTCTTCTTTCTTGGAGATGTTGCTTTTCAGAATTTGAGAAGCTTAGACTGGTTGAAATTAGTCTCAGTTCTCATACTGACTGCATTTCTTGTTCTTCATGCCTCTAGTTAACCTTCTATAATCATTATCCTTGTATATCTCACCTTCAAGGAAAGACATTTTTATCTCCTAAGTTTTCAATCTTACTAATTTGGCATATCAAAAACATATCAAAAAAAGGTGTTTGGTGTATAGTGCACTAGGCAAGGCGCTGGGAAGAATATAAACTAGCTTAATGCAAAATCTCTGCTCTCAGGTTTAAAAAAATCTAATAGAGGTCTTCATCTTTTTTTCTTTAAGATTTTTAAAAAATTTATTTATTCATAGAGACAGAGACAGAGAGGCAGAGGCACAGGCAGAGGGAGAAGCAGGCACCATACAGAGAGCCTGACGTGGGACTCGATCCGGGGTCACCAGGATCTCGCCCTGGGCTGCAGGCGGCGCCAGACCTCTGCGCCACCGGGGCTGCCGGGTCTTCATCTTGTTGAATAATTCAATCCGAAAGCCTTTAGGAGGGGTCAAGCAAGCATGGTAGGGGGTCCCTACTAAAGATGGGAAGCTGCAGTGGCCCGAGCTGAGTGTCCGAGCCTGAGTGGAGTCTGGAGGGTGGCTCAGCTCAGGATGTTAGAGTGTGAGGGGGTTAAAAGAGTGTTTATGTGCGGTGGAGTCATTTATATTACACTGGGCCAACTAAAAGTGAGGCTCAGTAAATATTTGGTATTGGTAGTACATTTTAAAGTGTGCTGCTCATCCTATTACTACCCAATTTTCAACTAGAATTGATTTTACTATTAAAAGATAGGATCCTAAGTATCTCAGATATGTTCTTGACTTCCCAAATCAGCATGACTATATAGGTGTTTTATCATTTCTGTTGTTCCCAGTGATGGGGCTGTTTCCTTGTTGGAGTTAATGATTTTCTTTCTGGAAGCATTCTAGGATTTTTTTTATTCTCAATTTTTCAGAAATTTCACTATTATGTCCCAGGTATGGATCCTCTTAAATTTATCATGCTATTTATTCATGCCCTATAGATTTAGGAAATTTGATTGTGTATTTTCTCATAGTATGTCTCTTTGTTCATTCTGGAATAACAATTGGTCAGAAGTTGGACCTTCTGATTTTTGCATCTTCTTTGTTTTATTCTTTTTTCCATTTTCCACTTCCTCTTCATTTTTTGTCCTGTTTTTTTCCTCTCCCAGAGATATCCTTAGCTTTTTCATAATTATTGCTTTTTAAAATTTTAAGCCATCCTGTTTTTATATTAAGAGTTTTTCTTGGTCTCTAATTAGTGTTTATAGTATACCACTTTTGTTTTATGAGTTCAGTATTTCAAACTCTCTTGAAGGTATTAATTAGAGGTTTTTTTTTTTTTTTTTTTTTTTTAGTAGTGGATATGAAGTGATCCAAATTCCTTTTTATAGTAATATAATGGGCATTTGGCAAAACTTGCTGAATGAATATATTTTCACCAGTTTGATGATTCACTTTTCTTTTAGGATCATCTCAAAAATGACTATAGAAGAAGATTTTGCCGACCTTCCAGGTGAGTTATATATTTAAACTTTTTTTTTTTTTTTTTAAGATTTTATTTAGTTCTTCATGAGAGACACAGAGAAAGATAGAGGCAGAGACACAGGCAGAGGGAGAAGCAGGCTCCATGCAAGGAGCCAGATGTGGGACTCGATCCCTGATCCGGGATCATGACCTGAGCGGAAGGCAGATGTTCAACTGCTGAGCCACCCAGGCGTCTGTATATTTAAGCTTTTAAGGTCATTTTTATTTCCATTTTCAGAAAGTAATTTTTAAATGAAGAAGGGAAAAATTACTTCTGTCTAGCATAATGATTTCTGTGCCCACTGATTAAGTATAGTCTACTTAGTGATTTTTTATTAACAGAAATGTTAATGCAGGCAGTGTATTGACCCCAGTGGCGGTGAGAAGACAGAAATTTACCTGGTAAATTATGGATCAGGAAGAAGCAGTCTTAATTCTGACTAAATGACAGCCATGGGGAAAGCACTCTATAAAGTGGACTGAATGGTAGTATTACAAAGATGCAGCTTATTTGGTAGGGCTAAAAGAAAACGTGGGTGTACGTTATAGAAGGGCAATAGAAAACCTTTGTGGTGTGGAACTGTACAGATCTTGACTGATGGTGATATCTGGACCTACAGATGTGATCAGTTGCACAGTACTAAGTATGAACATAAACACAGTGAATACAGTTGATCCTTGAACAACTCAGGGGTTAGGATTGCTGACCCCTACACAGTTGAAAATTCTTGTATAATTTTTGACTCCCCTAAAACTTCTAACAGCCTACTGTTGCCTGGAATCCTTACCAATAACATAAATAGTCATCACATACTTTGTATGCTGTATATTATATACTGTATTCTACAATAAAATAGGCTAGGAAATAGGAAATGTTATTAAGAAAATCATAAGGAAGAGAAAATACATTTACAGTACTGCACTCTATTGATGCTGCAAGTTTATGTTGTCTGTTTACAAGAGGAATCATCTGTCATTATGTGCATATTAATGCATATGCATATCATTATGTGCATAGAGTCTTACAAGGTACAAAATACTGTAGATGTTATATATATTATTAGCAGTAGACATCAAATATGAAAAAATAATGTGGAAAAGAAATTCTTATTTATAGTAGGTATAGTAGGTAGTGATAAAAAAGCAGCAGTGTGATTGCTTTATGGTAGTGTATAATTGATACGATTGTTTCATGGTTATCTAGTCTGTACACTAATGAATGAATTGTTATGAAATTTTTATGGCATACAGTATTATAGTATGGAGTATGATATGGAGTTGGAAACATTCTTACACTTTTATAAAACCACTTACCTGTAATGAGAGATCTATTGTATGGTAATATAATTCTTTGAAAGGAACGTTGCAAGTCAGTACGATAACATGATTAATTTTATATTAAATATCATTCACCTTATGCCTATGTAAGGATAGGCTACCCACTTCCATGCAGTTTTGTGCATGATGTTCTACACAACAGATACTTAGACCATGATGATGACGATGACATAAAATGTCTCATACATTTCTTGCTATATAGTTACTAGATGTCACATGAAGACACATATACAGTGTATTTTAATTATATGGCATGCTAATTATTTACTATTCATTAAGTGGAAGTGTATCATCATAAAGATCTTCATCCTCCTCTTCTTCATATTGAGTAGGCTGAGGAGAAGGAGAAAGAGTTGAGATGATCTTCTTGTTTCAGGTGTGGCCGAAGCAGAAGAGGTGGACGAGGTAAAAGGGGAGGCAGGAGAGGCCGGCATACTTGGTATAACTTTATGCAAATACATCGTAATTTCTATCTGACTTTTGCGTTTTAATTTCTCTAAAATTGGTTTTATATGGTACCAGTCCTGCTGTTTACCTTAATTTGAGTGTCTGTATTCCTGTATCATAGAAGATCTATGTCATAAAAGAAGTCAAAAGCAGTTTTGAATAATTGGAACCGTCTATCAGATTGTCTAATGTCAATTTGTTTTGTGGCAGTGCTTCTACATCTTCTGCTACACCTTTTGGTACTGGTTTAGAAGTGCCGATCTCCATAAAGTCATCTTTTGATTCCTCTGGTGTGATATCTGTTAGCTCTTGAATTTCTCCAAGATCCTTATCTTAAAACCCTTCACCTCCCACCTTTTTCTTTTCTTTTCTTTTCTTTTCTTTTCTTTTCTTTTCTTTTCTTTTCTTTTCTTTTCTTTCTTTTCTTTTTTTTCTCTTCTCTTCTCTTCTCTTCTCTTCTCTTCTCTTCTCTTCTCTTCTCTTTCTTTTCTTTCTTTCTTTTTTTTCCCCCATATCCACCATCTCTTTCATGATTTTCTTGACTGGCTCTGTCATAAATCCTGTGAGGTCATGTATAACATCTGCACACAGTTTTCTCCAACAGGAATTTATTTGGGCTTGATGGTTTTCATAGTGTTCTCTATAACAATAATGGTATCTTCAATGCTGTAATCCTTCCAGACTTTCATAATGTTCTCTCTGTTGGGTTTCTGTTCCATAGTGTTGATAGTCTTTTCCCTAGAGAACCACGTGTAGTGAGTCCTAAAGGCCCTATCACTCCCTAATCTAGAGGCTGAATTAGACACATCATGTTGGGGCAAGTATACCATTTTGACTCCCCTTCAGTGTTGAACTCCTGGGGTTCTGGGTGGCCAGTGACATTGTTCAATATCAGAACTTTAAAAGACAGTCCCTTACTGGCAGAGTACTTACTGACTTTAGGGACAAAGCATGGATAGAACCAGTCCAGAAGAAGGCTTCTTATTGCCCAGCTATCTTGGTATAGTACAACCCCAAATCTGGCAGCTGGTGTTCTATCTTTTCCCTTTAAAACTGGCAGCTTTGTAGATAGTCCTGATTATAAACCTGTTTGCACAGAACAGTACAGTTAGCCTATCCTTCTTTGTCTTAAATCCTGGTGCTTGCTTCTTTTTCTTACTAATACATGTCCTTTGTGGCATTTTTTTTCTAGAATAGGAAAGTTTTCTCTGCATTAAAATGTTTAGGTAGATGTGTTTTCTCAGTGATTTCCTTTTTTTTTTTTTTTTTTAATAGATTTATTTGTTTTAGAGGGAGGGAGAGAGAGAAAGCATGAGCAGGAGGAGGGGCAGAGAGTGGGAGGCAAGCAGACTCGCTGTTGAGCAGTGAGCCTGATACAGGGCTGAATCCCAAGACCCTGAGATCATGACCTGAGCTAAAATCAAAAGTTGGATGCCCAACCGACTATCCAGGTGCCTCTTCAGTGATTTTTTTTTTTTTTTTTTTTTTGAGAGTGCGACAGTGGTGGGGGCAGTGGATAGGCAGAGGGGGAGAGAGAGAACTTTTTTTTTTTTTTTTTAAAGATTTTAGGCATTTATTCATGAGAGACATACAGAGAGAGGCAGAGACATAGGCAGAGGGAGAAGGTGACTCCCTCCAGGGAGGCCTTGTGGGACTCGATCCCAAGACCCCAGGATCACAACCTGAGCCAAAGGCAGACACTCAACCACTGCCCCACCCAGTGCACCAAGACAGAATCTTTTTAAAAATTTTTTTTTAAATTTTTTATTTATTTATGATAGTCACAGAGAGAGAGAGAGAGAGGCAGAGACACAGGCGGAGGGAGAAGCAGGCTGCATGCACCGGGAGCCCGACGTGGGATTCGATCCCGGGTCTCCAGGATCGCGCCCTGGGCCAAAGGCAGGCGCCAAACCGCTGTGCCACCCAGGGATCCCCCAAGACAGAATCTTAAGCAGACTCCACACTTCGTTCAGTGGTGCAGGGCTCAATCTTATGACCCTCAGGTTATGACATGAGCTGTGGCATTTGGGAATTCGTTTGCTGCCTCTTGTTTGGCAGAAGGTTCTTTTCCTATTATTTTAACTTTTTTAAAGCCAACTTCCATTCTGAATTGTCAAATCATCCTTTGCTGGCATTAAATTCTCCAGCTTTAGATCCTTCACCTTCCTTTTGCTTTAAGTTGTCATAATAGTCTTTGTTTTTTCTCAAACCATTATAGAGTCTTTATACCTTCCACATAAAAGCTGTATTTTCAGTATAAGATAGAAAGATATTTTTCAAAATGCAAGGTTTTGTACCTGCTGGTACAGCTGCAAAGATAACTTCACAAATTTCCTTTTCTTTTTTTTACAATAGTCCTTATGCTGTATTTATTTATCTTGAAATGGTAGGCAACCACAGCTGCAGACTTCAGTCTATGGTATATATCAAGTAATTCAACTTTTTCTTGTAATGTCATGACGTCTCTCTGTTTCTTGAGAGCACTTCCAGCATCACTAGTGGTACCTCATTGGATCCCCATGTGTTATTTAGGGTTTATGGTAATGGACTAAACATAATGAAAACTGGGAGAACTGCGAGAGATCACTTTTTACTGCAATACATGATTTATTGGAGAAGATGAATCCCTCGCTCAGAGATGATTAGTGTTAGATGACATTTTAAGGGGATTCTCACTAATACTTGAGCTCACCACAATAGCAGCAGGCAATAGTGGCAATAAAATTATTACAGTAGTATGGCATGCCCTACAGTTAATTTTATACAGTTATGATTTAATACTGTATCTTTGCATTTGTTTATATCTCTTGACTACAAATAGCACCATGTATGTTCTGTGTGTCTAAATTTTGATAAATTTTTATTTCTAATAGATTTGTATTTTATGGTAGTAAATGATAAAATAGACTAGTATCTACATGTATTTTATGTATTCATGACATACCTAACTTTTTGTTAAATTTTTTTCATATTCATAGGCTGTGTGGTTCATCTCTGGGTTTTTTCAAATTGTTGCAAATCTCCAAAAAATTGTGCTGTTTTATGTTTACTGAAAAAAAATCTATGTATGAGTGGACCCATGCAGTTCAAACCCGTATTGTTCAAGGGTCAACTGTATATGTAGAACTGGAGAAATCTAAATAAGATTAGTAGATTGTATTGATACCAGTGTCCTGGTTATGGTAGTATTGTATAGTTTTAAAAAATGTTACCACTGGGGGAAACTAAATAAAGTGAACAAGAGATTTCCTCTATATTATTTCTTATAATTGCTTGTGAAACTACAATTAAAATTTTATACTGATTCATAAGCTGCTGTTAAGGTTAATAATATTAAATCAAAAGTACATTTGAGAACTTGAAGGGAAGACTGTTACTTGGAACTGTTAGGACCAATGAACATAGAGGGTTTTTTTTTTTAATTTTTATTTTAAAAATATTTAATATTGAGAGATACAAAGAGGCAGAGACATAGACAGAGGGAGAAGCAGGCTCCCAGTGGGGGAGGGACCTGAGCCAAAGGCAAACAGTCAACCACTGAGCCACCCAGGTGCCCCCAGAGAGTTTTTCTTTTTTTTTTTTTTTTTTTTATTTATTTATGATAGTCACAGAGAGAGACAGAGAGGCAGAGACACAGGCGGAGGAAGAAGCAGGCTCCATGCACTGGGAGCCTGATGTGGGATTCGATCCCGGGTCTCCAGGATCGCGCCCTGGGCCAAAGGCAGGCGCCAAACCGATGCGCCACCCAGGGATCCCCAGAGAGTTTTTCTTAAAGAAGTGTTTTAGTACTGATTAAATTTGTTACAAAAAATTTATATTCTTTAGATATAGTAGTAGTCTAAAATGGCTTTAGATGTGGCTCCTTCCTAGATAACAAGGAATCTAATTGTTAATGGAGATAATGACATACTGCTTTCAGATATTTTTCTGGAAACTCTTGGACTCTCAAATACTTGTTTTGTCCTCAGATAGTAAAGATGATATTTTTCCATTAAGTAAAATAGCATTTTATAATGAGATATGAAATTTTCAAAGTAGATGGTAACACAAATAGCACATATCTTCTGGAAATGATGTGTAACATTTTCCCTTCATTCCTTCTTTTATTAGAGCCCCTGCCATTAATACGAAGGAAGGCCAGAACATACTGGAAATCTTACAAGACTGTTTTGAAGAAAAAAGTAAGGTGTCTTTGAGTTGGACTTTGATGGTTGGGTTGGATGAAAATATAAATTTGTCGTATTGATACTAAATTCAGCAAGTGTGTTCTTCTAACATTTAAATATAAGTAAAATATTTTCCCAGAAATTTTGAGTACACGAGGAATCCTTTATGTACCTTTTGTTATAATACAAACATGAGAATAATTTGTCATTTCTTTTAGTTCACACTAGATTCCTGTAGTGTGGGAGTCCATAAATAATTATTATACACAAAAGGAAGTATTTCATGTAATGGGAATAAATGTGCAGGGTTCTTAGGATCCCTAAGAGAGAATCTTTGATGATTTGCAGTTCTTCCTACAGAAACAGTGAATTATGGCAAAAACTTTTTGAAGTGCTGGTCAGCGTCAGAATGTATTGAAATAACAGAATAGATCAATCAAAGAAACAGACATAGAAAAAAAAAAGAAAGAAACAGACATAGATAGTGAAAAAAAATATTTCTTTTATATAAGCTCTGAAGAGCTGGTACACCATTTCTTCAGGAATGTTGTTTGCCTTTTTCAGTTCCTGATACCTTTTAGGAATACTTGAAGTGATGTCTGTACTTAATTTTTAACTGATTGTACTTAAAGAATCAACAAACTTCTTCACATTTCATGTAGTAACCAAAGGATTTGATAGCATATTTATTAAAATTTTTTTTTCTTTTTTAAAAGGTTTTGCTAATGATTTTAGCACAAATTCTACAAAATCAGTGCTTTTTTCAACACCTAAAATAGAAGACATTTGTATTCAGTCACCAAGCAAAGAGGTAAGTGAAAAAGAGAGCTAGTACAGCTTTAATATTTTAATGAATGAAGCGTTACACAATATAGTCATTCCTATTTTAGTTGTTTGTAAGTCTTATTCTTAAAAGGGAATCCTATATTCCCATTGACTTTTTTATAATTTAGAGATATTCTGTGAAAAACTTTTTTTTTTAAATGATTTTATTTATTTATTCATGAGAGACAGAGAGAGAGAGGCACAGACACAGGCAGAGGTAGAAGCAGGCTCCATGCAGGGAGCCCAATGCGGGACTTGATCCCAGGTCTCCAGGATCACACCATGGGCTGAAGGCAGCGCTAAACCGCTGAGCCACCTGGGCTGCCCTTCTGTGAAAGTTTTGACTTGACGTTTCCTGTGTTTGAAATCAGAGGTCTGGGTATAGAATTATCAAATCATAACACAATCATTTTTCACCTCTCCTAAAATAGTAGTTAAGTTAGATTTTTAGAAAAGTGGGCAGTGCTTAAGTTCTCAATTCAAGGTGGCAGATTTTGTTATTTTCTGAGAACCAAAGTTACTCGATTGCTATAAGGAGAATCAATCTTTTATAGATTATATTTTAAGAGGATAAGTTGACTTAACTGTACAAAAAGCGAACTTTCAAATAAAGTTTGTAAAGCTAATGAATAAAGACATGTTATTCAAAAGTACAGTACAAATTGGAGGGACAAAATATGTAGTGCTATAAATAACATTTACTATAAATTTCTGTAAACACTTAATTATACAATTGGTCCTTGAACAACACAGAGGTTAGGGTTGCTGACCCACCAATGCAGTTGAAAATCCACGTACAACTTTAGACTCCCCAAACACTTAACTACTAATAGTCTGCTATTGACCAGAAGCTTTACTGATAACATAAACAGTTAATGCATATTTTGTATGTTATAGGTATCATATACTATATTCTTAGAGTAAAGTAAGCTAGAGAGGCACTTGGGTGGTGCAATTGGTTAAATGACTGACTCTTGGTTTTGATCTCAGAGTCGTGAGATTGAGCCCCACATTGGGCTCTGCGCTCAGCACGGGATCTTCTTGAGATCCTCTGTCCCCTTCCCCTACCCCTCACCTGCTCTGTCTCTAAAATAGATAAATACATCTTGTAAAGAAAAATGAGCTAGAGAAAAAATGTTAAGAAAGTTATAAGGAAGAGGAAATACATTTATAGTACTACATTTATTACAAAAAATTGTGCATAAGTGGATCCTCACTTATTCAAGCCTTTGTTCACGGGTCAACTATATATAGCTTTTGGTTGCATGAAGATCCAGTTCTTTCAGAATTGAGAGATCTTTGTGGTAAATTATATAATACTGATTTTTTTTTTTTTTTTTTTTATAATACTGATTTTTAACAGTTGAATCAACTTTAAAATTTCTGGGATGTATTTGGTTTGGTCATAAAGTATTAACCTTTCTTTATTTGGTTTGCTAATATTTGAGGTATTTACATCTATGTTCAGGAACAGTATTATCTTTTATTTTCTCAGAATGTTCTTGTAGGGCTTTGGTATGAAGGTTATGCTAGAGGTTTCACTGCTAGGTAGGATGTGACAGATTGCAGTGGACCAACATTTCTTCTGTAAAAGCTAGTTAAAGAAAAAGAATGAAATGCAAATCCTATTTTTAGAGACATGGAGAGGTATGGAAAGAACAAAGGCTAGATAAATTTCCAAAGAGAAGAATCTGGAAGATGAGTTGATGATTATTAGTCATTTTCTTTCCTGAGAGTATTGGCTCATTTGGTGCAAAAGCTGAGGATTTTATGCTGGCCCACACAGAAAGAGTCTACTGTGGGAAAGGACCACTTTTGTCAGCTATGCTGGAATGGCATGACAAGCTGGATCCCAGGGATATTCCAAATGGCTAGGCCCTTTTCCTTTAGAGAACATTTGTAAGTTCTGGGGGTGGTACAGAATCCTGGGCCAGAAAAATGGAGTGAAATATATAGTCTTTCTATGCTAAGAAGGGAAAATCCTGTAATGGGAAAAGGTCCCACCACAAGTAGGCATTTGCCATATTTTGAAGCAGTTGGAAGTAAGAGGCTAAAAAGTTGAACAAGAACCCCCAGAGGACGAGACTGAATGTCTCCCAGTATTTCTAAGGTGACTCTCCTGGCTCTCAGTTTCCCAGAAGACCTCATTCTCAAGAACAGAGCAGACTACAAATAGACTGAGTCTCACTACAGTTTCATCCCAGACTGACCCAGCTCAGTCCTTGAGAGTGGGAATCTGTTCATTTCAATCCAAGCTGCCTAAAAGGAGATAAAGTTTCTTTTTACCCTATAGAAAGATTTTGGGAACTCTATTAACTTTTTAAAATTAAGCTTTTAAGATAATTATAGATTTACAAGCAGCTATAAGAAATAAAGGGTTGCAAGCCTATGTACTTTTACCTAGATTCCTCTAAAGATAATGGTCTTGCAAAACTGTAGTTGGAGTATCACAACCAGGGTACTGACATTGATACAGGCAAGGTATGGAACAATTCCATCACTACAGGACCACTATAGCAACACTTTTCTCTGGCCCTAACCCCCTCCTTAACCCCTGAAACCTCTAATCTATATTTCTACAATTTTGTTATTTTGAGAATGTTAGTTACATGGAGTTATATGTGTATAACTTTCTAAAATTGATTTTTCCACTCAGGATAATTCTTAGGAGATTTATGCAGGTTTTTGTGTGTATCAGTGATTTATTTTTTTTTATTGTTGAGTGATATTTTATGGTGTGGTTGTACCATAGCGTGTTTAACCGTTTGTGCACCTGTTTCTAATTTATCATGAGTTTCTGTGGCAAAATTATAAATATCTTCTTAGTGTATGTAGACTCATCGAGTAATTTGTCATTTTCAGTTTTTTTCCTGAAATGTCCTTTCTACATCTCTCTGCTCTTTGTTTTTTGCTCTTGACTACCCTTAGGCCTGTGAGATAGGTGTTGCCATGTGATTTTCCTTTATTATCCAGAGAGTCCCTTCTCTTTTCTCTAGTAATGCAGTTCATATTTCTTGGATTCCAAATACTCCCTTTTTTCTTGCCCTCTCTGTTTTTATTGGGCCTCCTCATTTAGTTGCTTCCTGATAATTTAAGACCTTAAAAATTTGAAAATACCATGATTTTATGTGCATGATGGGTAATTTGAGTGAGTACAGAATTCTAGGTTGGAAACTATTTTCCCTCAGATTTTTAAAGACATATTCTATTTTCTTTTAGGCTTCTCTTCCTGTTGAAAATACCATTCTGATTCCTTGATCCTTTGTGAGTCACTGTTTTTTAATCTTTGCAGGCTTTTAGGATCTTGTCATCTGCTTTTAGTTACTTGAAATTTCATGATATTCCTTGATGTTAGATTTCTTTAACCCTTCTTATTAAGATTTCTTTTTACAGTTTGTTTCCTGCAAGTACCTTTTTTGTTTACCTTCTTTGTTGCCTTTTTATACTAGAGCCTTTTTTTCAGATGTCTAGTGAATCTTAGTGGTCTCTTCATATTTAAGAGTGGAAACCTAAAATGGTGGTTGGAAGTTCTATTTTTGTAGTAAAATTTGTGCCTTGGTAGATTTTACTGTGCTGTGATCTGTCTGGGCCATGTCACTGTAGATGTCCAGGTGTTAATAATAATCTACAGACTTTTTAAACTTGGCTTGATAGGTTTTTCAGACAAATCTCTCCTGCTTCGAAGTCTGGTAACTACAAATCTTCTCAGCCAGGTGGGGCAGAGGGAAGGTACATTTTGAATGCTTTCACTTAATAACTCTGTTTTTACTCTTACCTTCAGCTGTGTCTGAGTCTAGAGGCTCTCCAATTCTGGGACTCAAGACAGTAAACATCTAATATGCCAGAGTTGGGAAAGGAAAGACTATGACCCTGGCTGCTTCCTATACATACTTTTAACAACTCTTTTGTTTGTAAGTCCCAGTTGGAACCTCTCTTTTAGAGGTGCCTTGTATGTTGAATTAATGATCTTAAGGGTTTCTCCATAAACATAAATCTGTATCCTGTGCTTTCTCCATTGCTAGCATGTTTCTGCTCTCTCTGGACTGATTACTTGCTGCTGATCTGCTTTCCAACTGAAGAAAAATTGGTTGACATGTCCCATGTAATCCCTTCTCTTTTCATACTTCTGGGTTTGTACATTTTAAAAAAATCCTAATGAGCTTTTAAGAGGAACAAAGTATAGTGAAAGTTTGCTTTTGTTTTCTTTATGTAATTGAGTTCCATAGTATATTCACTGAACAGCAGTGCAGTGGCTTCCTCATTTATATATTTCCATATTGGTAGATTTTTAGGTTGTTTCCATCAATTCATTATTACAGTGATGTAGTGATGTGCATCTTTTGTTCATGCCTCCTCATGCACATGTTGTAAACTGAAGTTTCTAGGATATGCACATTTCAGATGAAATTGTTAAATATTGGGACGCCTGGGTGGCTCAGTGGTTGAGCGCCTGCCTTAGGCCCAGGGCGTGATCTTGGAGACCTAGGATTGAGTCCCACATCGGACTTCCTGCATGGAGCCTGCCCTCTGCCTCTCTCTCTGTGTCTCTCATGAATAAATAAATAAAATCTTAGAAAAAAAATTCTTAAATATTTTCAGTTTTTTCTGCAAGATGCTTTACCAGTTTTTTCCCCCATATGCAGTATATGAATGAGATTTCCCTTTTCTAGATTTTTAAAATTTATGACGATATATTTCAGATTTACAAAAGAAAATATGCATTATGTAAAGCATTAAAAATAATATAAATGAACATTTACGTACCCATCCCTCAATGTAAGAAATATCCATACTTCAGCATCAGTGTGTCCCTTTCTGATCCTGTTCTTCAGCCTCTCCTCCCTGCACAGAGGTGACCACTATCTTGAATTTTCTGTTCATCGTTCCCCTCCTTTATTTTATAATTTTACCACATAATGGGTGTGTTGCTGACATTTGTTCAGCACTTTCTCCCCTACCTCTGACAGGTCCCATTATCATCCACATGTTGGTGCTTCACTAGAAGGACTCCTGAAACTCATCATATAGTTGTACTTGTGACTGAGATTTATTATAGGCATATAGTCAGGATATACAGCCAGATCAGGAAAGGAAAAAGACACACCAGGCAGTCTGGAGGAACTATGTCAAGGGTACCTGTGGGGATCACAGAAAACGTGTTGCTTCCAGCAGTGAAATGTGTACAGTCTTTCTGCTCAGGGAAGCTTTCTGAGGCTTACCCCATTTTTATTAGGGACTGGTTACATAGGCACTCTCTGCCCACCCAAATCCTGTTCTCTCTGAAGAAAAAAAAGCAGATGTTCACTGTAAATCACATTTTTATACATTCTAAGCAGCTTGCCTAGTAGGCACAACCTTATGATTTGGTAATGGGGGAAACATTCTGAAAGCCAAGTCCCCAGTTGCCAACCAAGGACTGCCCTGTGAACTGCTTTAAATGATCAGGCCTGCTATGTTAATTCCTCCATTGAGTGAATCTCTAAAATATATGTATTTATATATATATATACATGTATATATACATGTATATATATATATATAAATATAGTTTCACATGTATCTACTTTGAACTTTATGTAAATAGGACTGTGACAAACTTCTATGACCTCATTTTTTTTTCATGGTTAACTGTCATTTATTTTTATTGCTGTATCTTAGTTAATTTCATTGTTGAATGTATGATGTTATAGGACTGTACCATAATTTACCCAGTTTACTATCAGAATAGTTCTTTGTTATCCAGAGCAGCATTGTTTTTTATTTTGTTTTGTTTTGTTTTTTCCAGAGCAGCATTGTTTCTGTGTTAGGTTATTTGAAATTTCAACTTTACTAGATAATGCCACATTGTTTTTTCTTTCTTTCTTTCTTTCTTTCTTTCTTTCTTTCTTTCTTTCTTTCTTTCTTTCTTTCTTTCTTCTTCTTTCTTTCTTTCTTTCTTTCTTTCTTTCTTTCTTTCTTTCTTATTCTTTCTTTCTTTCTCTTTCTATTCTTTCTTTCATTTCTTTCTTTTCTTTCTTCCACATTGTTTTCTAAAGTAGTTAAGTATACAACTCTACCAGCTGGTTTATTGTTTTTAAACACTTGCTTTTTTTTCCAATTTAAAAAACAAATGTATTTAATCAGAATTACTAATTTTTATTAGATCTAATGTTGTATATCTCTTAGGCTCAGTGCCAGAAATCTCATCTGAGGTCAGTTCCAGTTTCTTCAAGGAAGAAAGAAAGTGAAGGTGTCAACAGATCAGGTTGGTGCCATCTCCATGGATGTTATTTGCTTAGACATTTAAAAGGAGATTTTGAAGGTGTCACGTGTATTGGCTTGAGTGATAGGTTCACGGGTCAGCGTAGACAGAGTGGTCAGTGTTTTGTTTTTTTAAACACGAATAATACGCTTTGAATATTCCTTTGTTTTAGTGGTAAGAACATTGATTATTAGGATATGGTAAGAGACATTAAATAAAAATTATTGCATAGACTGTACTTTTAAGACTTTTCAAATACATTAGTCTCCCTCCCCTCTCCCCCCCAACCAATGAATATTAAATCACACAGTTCTATGGGTCAGGAATTGAGAAGCAGCTTAGATAAATGGTTCTGCGTGAAATTTTTCATGAGGTGTCAGTCAAGATATTGGTCAGTGTTGCAGTCATCTGAAGGCTTAATGGGGGATAGGGATATATTTCCAAGATGACTCATGTGGGGCTAAGATGCAGGCAGGAAGTCTTAATTCCTTCTCACATGGACCTTTTCATGGGCTTCTTGAGCATTTTTTTTTTTAATTGAGATATGTGACATGTAACATGTTAGCTTCAAGTATATAACATTCAATATTTGCATATACATGGTTAGTGTCCTTTTTTTTATCCTTTTGTTCATTTCCTTTTATTAGATATATGTGCTGCAACTTTTAAAAGTTGGTTTACATTTTTTCAAATCAGAAAAATTTTGCTCATTTGAAGTAAGCCTCAAAGATTAAAAAAGTAAAGCTACTAATTGTTATTTCCATTGTCCTGCTGAGGTAACCTTTGAATGAAAACATATATAAATGTATGTGTGTGTGCACAGAAGAGGTTGTACAGTTCAGAAGAGGTTATACAATTTTTTTTTTACACTAGCAATGTGGGAAAGTACTTTTTACCTGATAGATTATTTGCTTTTTTTTTTTTTTTTTTTTTTTTTTTGCCAGTTTGATTGGTATTACATGATCTCATTGTCACTCTAAAATATCTGATATCCAGGGAGTGCCTGAGTGGCTCAGTTGGTTGAGTGTCTACTCTTGGCTCAGATCATGATCCCAGCATCCTGGGATCAAGCCCCACATTGGGCTCCCTGCTCAGCGGGGAGCCTGCCTCTCCCTCTCCCTCTGCTGTTCTTCCTGCTTGTGCTCTCTGCTCTTTTTTCACTCTGTCTGTTAAATAACTAAAATATTTTTTAAAAAAGATATCTGTGATATCCATTGCATTTGAGTACTTTTTAGTTTATTTTTTGGCTATTTGAATTTCCTTTTATCTGAGTTGGCTATTCATATCCTTTTACGTTAGTTTTTTCTTGTTAATGAGAGGTCTTTGAATTGAGTATCTATATCTGTTGATCTGTGATTTGTGTGAGAGGTGTTTGCCTTTCCAATGATCCCTTGACTTTTACAGATTTTGTTTTATAGTATCTTAAACCATATGGTGAGTAAGATTTTTAATTTTAATTGTCAAATTTGTGACTTCTATAGTTTTTGACCTTCTTGTTTTGGTTAAAAGGTCTATCTTATTCTAATGGTAGAGTAGAGTCTTAGATTTTCATCTTTTTTTTTTAAGTTTTTATTTAAATTCCAGTTTGTTAACATACAGTGTAGTATTAGTTTCAGATGTACAATATAGTGATTCAACACTTCCATACAATACCTGGTGCTCATCAAATCCCCATCACCTATTTCACCCATCCCCCAACCCACATCCCCTCTGGTGACCATCAATTTGTTCTCTATAGTTAAGAGTCTATTTCTTGGTTTTCCTCTCTCTCCCCTTTCCCCCCCATATGTTCATTTGTTTCTTAAATTTCACATATGAGTGAAATCATAGAGTATTTGTCTTTCTCTGACTGATTTATTTACTTAGTATTATACTTTCTAGATCCATCCATGACTACATTTTGTTTTGTTCATTTATCCACTGATGAATATTTTGGCAGTTTCCACTTTTTGCTTATTCACTGCTGTGAATGCAAGTGTACAGATACCTCTTGCAATCTCTGCTTTCAATTCTTTTGGAGACATACACAAAAAAGAAATTATTGGATCACACAGTGATTGTATTTTTAACTTTTAGGGGAACCACTAAACTGTTTTTTATAGTGGCTGCCTCATTTCTACATTTCCACCAGCAGTGTATAAGGGTTCCAGTTGCTCCACATCTTCAACAATACTTTCTTTTTTTTTTTTTTTTTTTTATGTGTGTGTTTTGTTGATAATAGCCATCCTAATGGGTATGAAGTTGTATCTCATTGTGATTTTGATTTGTTCATCATTGTTATTAGGAATTTTTTTTTGTCATTAGGGAATTTTAAATTAATAATTAGATACCACTGCACACTGTAAGAATGGCTAAATCCAAAAAACTGGTTCTTCTTTGTAACTCATTTTTTTGAGAGTTTGTCTTTTTATTTGTTTCAGGAGAGTTTGTAGTTGATTGTTAAAACATTTTTATGATGGATATTTTAAAATTCTTATTAAATAATTTTAACATTTGATTCATCTTGTTTATTTGTGCCCATTGATCATATTTTTCTTGTTCAGGTTGTGCTTTTCTGAGTTTTGGTATGCTCCATCATTTTGATTGTATTCTTGACATTTCGGTTAATGTTTTAGGAAACTCTTGATTCTATTTAAATCTTTTGTTATAGAATACAGTTGCCTTGTTTTGGTTTAATGTGTAGGTTATTGCTTGCTTCTGTGGATTTTATTTCCAGTGGTAGTTAAGTGTTTAGAGTCCTAACAGTGATATTTTGGTCTGTTTCATTTCCTGATGCTGCTGAGATTCCCGCTCAGTTCTTGCAGGTGCTGTGTCAGATGAATGGAAGATGTTTCAGAGTACCCCATGTCCTTATTCACTCAAGTGAGGGTTGGGGTCAGAAACTATTGAGATTGGATCTTCTTAAATGACTGGGTAGAGGACAATATGGGGGGGCGGTGTAGGGTTTTCTTAAGTTCTTCCTGCCTCAGGTTAGACTGCCCATAGAGGCCCCCATGTGAAGTAAGGCCTCGGCTGTTGATACTAACAGTGGTTCAAAATGTCACCTTGGTCTGTGCAGCAGTGGCTGGGAAGGTCAAAAGTTTCACTTCTCTGCAGCCATTTGTGGATCATTTGGCCTGCTATCCTTGATTGTTGAAGTGGAGACTGGGTTGGTCCAGGGACAAGGTTAGTTAGCCTAGGACTTTGCTCTTTTACTACTGCTGTCCTGTATAACTTACAGAGTGGGACCTGGCATGGCCTGAGGCTTTGCTGCTTTTACAAGGCCACTATAGAATGGAGTATTTAGTGGGTTAGGTTGTGGAATTAAGAGTTGGGGCTCCCTGCTGGAGGTCCTTGTTGAGTTTCCCTTCTTCAAGTCTTTTGGCCAGAGAATGGAGGATTTTTTCCCCTATGCCTGTTGGTGGTTCTGGGTTGCATACCTCTAGAATCCAGTCTAGGGGGGTATATGGGAGATAAAAGGACAACCTAAAGGATTCACCATATTGTCTTTTGTTGCTTAAAGCTTGAGGTTCCTAGCAAATACACCTTTTTCTTTCCAGCTTTTAGAGTTCTGTTATTGTTGTTGGATAGATAATTACCAGGAATTTAGTTTAGTTGTATTTAGAGGGAAAAGCAGAGAAAACTGAGTATACTGTCTTGTTCCATAACCTTCTAAAAGATGTTTTTTGATTGTATTTAAAGTTTTTAATCTTTGCTTTTTTAAAAAATTAATTAAGTAATTAAGTAATTTATTTTTGAGAGGGAGAGAGGCAGAGTGCGTGGGGTTCAGGGAGAGAGAGGCAGAGGGAGAAGGAGAGAGAAACCCAAGCAGATTTCGCTATATGCTGAACCAAATGTGGGACTTGATCTCACCACCCTGAGATCATGACCTGAGCTGAAATCAAGAGTTGAATGCTAAACCAACTGAGACACCCAGGTGCCCCTGATCTTTGCTTTGTAAGAGTGTGAATCAGTACAAATACTCCCCAGCAGTTCTACTTTTTCTTTGATATTTGAAGGTATAAGGCTAAGAGAATATGTATGCTCTTTATATGTATATAAAGGTACATGTATATATGTATGTGTATATATACACACACACAAATATTCTTTTACATATAAAAATATTTTTACATATGTACCTTTACATATACTTACACACAAATCTTATATATCTCTGCATATATCTATTATGGCTCTGTAAGTGTATATATCTGTATATGTGGTTATCTGGCTGCCATAGTTTACTGACTTTTAACCTAAAAATCGAATCTCATAATTTCTCTAGCATTACTTCATTATTTTAACTGCGTATAGATTTATTCAAATCTTGAGTAAATTGACTATCCATATAATTGTGAATTTTCTGTTTGAGAATTTTTGCCATTTCAAAACTTCAGAGCAAGGAGCAAATATATCTTTATATTCATTGATTTCGTAAATTAGAACTTGTAAAGCACTTACATATTTTAATCATAGATCTTTGATTATAAACTTAATGAACTGTGAGTCTTCTGAAAACTATTTGTAATTATTGCTATTGAATTTTAAAACACATTTTGTTCTAATATTTGAAAAATTTTAATATCTTCATATAATTTTCTTCTAGCTCAAGACCATGAAGTTCATCAGCAAATTTTGGCAACTGATGTTGGTTCTAAAAATACACCTGGCTTAAGAAGAACGTCAAGTAAAAAACTCAGAGATCACCACAGTGAAGCCAGTGAAAAATTTCACTTATCTGTTGGCTCACCTTTAGTTCTTTTGGATGCAAAAGCTTCTGTATTGCAAAATGCTATTCCATCTGTGGCCCAAAAGAGAGAGACCTACACTTCTGAAAATTCAGTAAATACATCGCCTTCAAGTACAGAAATTTCTCTTAAAACCAGAAAAAGGTAAATTTTTACCTATTCAAATAATAATGTGAATCCTACTTTGAAAATTTTGTTATTTATTTTTAATGTATTTTATAGTAAGTATTGAGGAATCTTAACATGAGAAGAGCATAACATACATCAGTTTATATTCAGTTTATATTTGATACAGAAAGCTTAAGGTATGCTTCAGGGAAGTTTGTGGGTAAACATTTCTATAGGCTGGAAAAAAAAGTATTTTCTTCTGATAATATGTTTTCTATAACTTCCTAAGAGTATTTTCTCTGTGTCATTTGTAATTACAGTGGTAGGTATGTGTTGGGTCATTTGTAGGGTAGCAGAAGGTAAGTATTTTGAGGGTAAATTGTGGTAAATTTATGTCTGTTTCTTGGGGCTTTCATTTTGGCCTTTAAGAGGCAAAGTAGATCATTCAAAGTCCTTTGCTACTGGGTACCTTTGCAATGAGTGTAACTGTCTGCCTAGTGTCTTGTGTAATTCTTGGAGCCAAGGAGTTAAGTACATTCTAAGATTTTGCTATTCAAAATATTCTGTGGCTCAGGATCAAGAACAGTGAATGCATTATCTGGCAGTTTTTTAGAAATACAGAATCTCAAAGCCTACTCTAGACCTACTGAATCACAATCTATATTTTGGTAAGATTCTTCAGATTATTCAAAATCTCATGAAATGTTTGAGAACTATTCCTCTAAGATACAGATTTCCTTGGTCTATCTCTTACTTTTTTCCATTGACAAATAAGAAATGTAATTTTCTTTGTATATTTTAAGAGATTACAGATCAGAACGTGGAGATTTTAAAGGCCTAGTAGAAAAAAATTTTTTTTAACATTTTATTTATTTATACATAAGAGAGACCAAGAAAGAGGCAGAGACATAGGCAGAGGGAGAACCAGAGGGAGAGCCTGATGCAGGATTTGATCCTAAGACCCTGGGATCACCACCTGAGCCAAAGTCAGACGCTCAACCCACTGAGCCACCCAAGTGTCCCGGCCTAGTGGAAAATTTTGTAAGTGGTCTGTATTGTCACTGAAAACTTTATTGTTCAGGAAAACTTATAACTCAGCAAACTGTGAGATTATACAACTTGCCTTCCTTTTAACCTTCAAGGTTAAATTTTGAAGATAAAAGTGTTTTGAAGAAAGGAGAAATAGCAAATAAAGTATCAGAAGAAACACAAAAGAGGAGATCATCAAGAATATCTCAGAAAAGAGTACAAGACTCAGAAGATGAAATTCAGCCACAAACTAAAAAAAGTTTTTCAACATTGTTTTTAGAAACTGTAAAACGAAAAAGTGAATCCAGGTGAGTTACTAAGAAGCTGCCTTTGAGGCAATTTTATTTTACATTCTGTGAACAATATCAAGGATTCTTAATGCTATTTAAATAAATTCTTAATGCTAAATGCTATTTATATAGAAGTTAATCTTAATTGGTACAAATTTTAATTGAAATTATGCCTAACTCTCACAGCAAATCACTCCCAAAGCCATCATTAAATATCTACTAAATTAAATGTGAAAGACAATAAGTTTTTTCAGCTTTCATTGCTTTTGTTCATTAGCACTTTCAAATCTGTATGATACCAAAGAATGAAGGCAGTATTTAGAAACAGAATTATGTCATGATGTATTTCACTATTAAGGGCTTTAACACTTTTACTTTTCTTCTGCTTGTGTTAATAAATTTTAGTCTGTTTTGGCCTCCTCAAAACCTTTAGAGGTTCTTCAGTGTCCATACAGTGATCTTAACTGTGGCTGCACATTACAGTTAACTACAATTAATGTCAGCTAGGGTTGAGAACCACTGGCCTATATAAACTTCAGATTTGTCAGCTGGTATTTACAACCTTCACTCTCCCTGGTTAACTGTTTCTGCCAACTTGGTCATACACATTTGCATTTGTCTGTTTTGGCATACCATTTTTCCCTTGTCATATGCTAGTCTTTTTCTTTTCTGGTGACATCTGCTTCCTGGGTCATGGATGGCTATCTTCTTTCTATAACCTCACATGGCAGATGATAGCAAGAAGGCTTTCTGAGGCTTCTTTTATGAGGGTATTAATTCTGTTCACTAGTGTTCTACCCTCATGACTTAATCACCTTGTAAAAGCCCCATCCCCAAATACTATTCCACTGGGGATTAGGTTTCAGTTTATAAATTTTGGAAATATACAGACATTCAGTCTATAGCAAGTGTCAACGTTGTTTCCTAAGGATATCTTCAGTTTGACTAATCATGATGTTTTGGAAGTCCCTTGAAGTAAAATAGAGGCGCAAATTTAGAGAATTCTTACTGGCCGGTTTAGGAAGGCTTAATTTTTATTTTATTTATTTTTTTTTTTATTTTTTTTTTAAATTTTTTTTTTTTTTCTTTATTTATGATAGTCACAGAGAGAGAGAGAGAGGCAGAGACACAGGCAGAGGGAGAAGCAGGCTCCATGCACTGGGAGCCTGACGTGGGATTCGATCCCGGGTCTCCAGGATCGCGCCCTGGGCCAAAGGCAGGCGCCAAACCGCTGAGCCACCCAGGGATCCCCAGGAAGGCTTAATTTTTAAATTCTTAGCATTACTTCTTTATATACAAAAACTTAATAGATGAGTTATATACAGTAAGGCAAATTAAACCTGTTTATAACAGATTGGCTATTTCTCTAAATGTTGAAAAGTAACATTTCTGTTTAAATATTCATACATTGTGGTTTTCTATTTATATTGACTTGGTTTTCATTAGATTTTCTAGAGTTTTCTAATCATATAAACTTGCAAAACTCTACCTGTTAGAAGATAGTATATTTCTTAGTGTATATATAAATATATATATGTGTGTGTGTGTATATATAAATATATATATATTTATATATATAGATAAATCTTATAATGTAAAACTAGTTTTACATTATAAAATGTAAATTTTATAATTTGAGATTATAGAGAAGTAGAGAAGGCATTTTCATTTCATAATCTTTTTATATATTTTATTAATGAAAAGATAGAAGAGACAGACATGATAATGCTTAAGCATCCTGACTCAAGTGGAAAAGGCAGAAACAGGAGTACGTATGCTAGCTTCAGAGTTTGGGTGTTTACCCTAAGTTTTTACTTATGCATATCTCACTTCAGTAGGTGTTTTGCTTGAGGCTTTTGTTATAAAAACGAAGGAAATGCAGAAGAGTCCTTCAGATTACTATCCTTTGAATAATTCCTTCCTTCTCTAGAAAGCTTTCCCAACTAATTGGAAGAGATGCTGTTTAATTCGTATTAGATTACCTTTCTAGATACTTTTCATTTATTTCTATACTGTGATTGCAATATTAAAACTTATTTGAAGACGTATGTGAATTATCAAACTTGGAATGAATTTTTATATTATTTAGTGCATAAATTTGTAGTGTTTTCTTAGACTATTAGACTTGAAGATGCCTTGGAAATGACATTGTTTTGGATGTGAAGAAATCTGGCCCCTAAGAGACATCTATACAGACAAAGAATTAGTATAACAGTATAAATAATAATGGCATGCATTTTTGGAACTGTAGGTCAATGTATCTGAACTGTTTAACACATCTGCGGGTTTCAACTATTCAATATATATAATGGGTTGGGGGAGCCTTAAATTAGTTGATGTCTAGGCTTCCTTCCAGCTCTGAACTTCTGAGCCTTAAATTAGTTGATGTCTAGGCTTCCTTCCAGCTCTGAACTTCTGTGATTTCATTAGTGTTTTAAATGAGTATAATTGGGTATTACAGAAATGTAAAAGGAGAGGAGGATTTTCAAGGGTAAGAGAAAATTGAGGAGATGTATACTGTTCTTTAAAAGATACATAGATTATATTTCCTATTTATTTTCTTCACAAAGCAAAGGTAAAAACTTTATTTTTGAGCTATTACTTATTGTAACATCCTGTTTAGTCCTATTGTTAGGCATATAGCAACTGCTCCACCTCATTCATCTCCTTCAAATGACCTAAAGTTGTTAGAGGATGAATTTATAATTGATGAATCAGAAAGCAGTATTGCCAGTCAACCTTGGATTACTATACCCAGAAAGGCTGGGTCTCTGAAACAGTGCACAGTGTACCCTGCAGAGAGCTCTGCACTCCTTCAAAGTAAGAAGTCAAAAGAAAAACATCACAGCGTGTCACCTACAGCTTTGACAAGTGACAAACATTCTGGCACAGCTTATGCAGTAGAGACATCTCAGCCCTCTGAACAAAAAAGACTGCGTAGAAGTTGTGCTTTGACAAATGAACTGGAAAATGATTATAGATCTACAAAACATGAAATGTATTATGAGAATGCAGAGAAATCATCTGGAAAGAAAAAGACTATACAACAACAAGAGAGAGGAAAATTTAAGGCCAATATCCTTGAAGAACAGGTTGATATGGAACAATCGAAAGATAACAATATAAATGTGTCACATATCACCCAAGATAAATTACAGAGAAATTCAGAGAGAAATATGGAAGAGTGTGAAAAGGTGATAAATGTTGGTATTTCCAAAAAACAGATGCTGCCTCTGGGTAAGTGTTTTATATTAAGTATAACTATGAACAGTATTCCGCAACTTTGTTTTTATAATATTTCTGTTTAGCTTTGGGAAGTAGGCAAAGTAAAACTAAATCTGTAGGCTCTTTTCTAGCATCTGTCTTTTACCTACAACTAAATTCTGAGTCACTTGAGTTTTGTGTAGCTTCTAAGATGGTAGTATATATAAAGGGAAAAGTGAATGGGAAAGACTCATAAACCAGGTAGTTACCAGAATATGAATAAGACAACATCATATATTCTTTGAGGTTTATTGAAATATAAACTGGGGGAAAAAAAAACAAGATTAGTGTGGGGCTATTTCTTACAGAATAAAATTCATACTCTTTTATTCCATCATTTTCTCATTAATCTAACAGTAAATTGCTAGACACTGTATTTAGGTAGTGAAATTACAAAGATTACTGAGACACAGTTATCACCATTAAAAAAATCAATCTAGTAGTGTCTGTAGACTAGCAGATATACACATATATTTATAGGCCAGTAGTAGAATTAGAGATCGTTATCCAAGTAATATCTCAATAGATCTTTTTATCTTGTTTCACTATATTACTTATCCAAGCTGGGAGACTTGAGAATAAGAGGGGATGTCAGGACAGGAAGCATAAACTGAGATTGTCTCAGACAAAGCTGGAGTATGGTTATCCTCTTTATGTCCTTATTGTATAGTGATTAAGGTTTGTAATGAAACTCTCATGAAGAAAAGATCCATTTATATTCTTTATACCGCTTTCTAAGTAATAGAAAAGGTAATTATTCTTACAGGTTTCTTTAGAATAGTTAATGGAATAGAAAACACTTAATAAATGTATTAGATATTTTATATGTAAATATAATTTAATCCTTCTTGATAATCCCATATGTTAGGAGATAACACTCAAGGTTAAAAATGCTGGCTGAGGATCTGTCTCCTCGTTAGAGCCTATATTTTTTAAGCACTATCAAGAAGTTTTGAAATAAGTGGAAGTGTTTTGGTAGTCATTTGAAAAAGCTGTTAGTTAACCAGAAAACTCTCTTCACTATAATTGTGTTTGTACCTAGAGGTTCTAGATGACTATAACATATTGCTGATAAAGAAGGGAGAAAGAGGTAAAGTACGGTGTTTAAGCTAGTTTTTATGAAAAATTCCACTTTAATTATTATTCAATTACTTTAGCTTTCTTTTTGTATAATCTATAACATAGACTTTAAATTACCTGAATTAATGGTTATCACACATTAGTTTTGTCTGTTCGTACCTTTGTGTATTTGAAAAATTCTGCTTAAAATAAAGGGAGAAAAAAGCCACTGTTTTTATTTTGTGGACCTCTCTTGTAAATGTCCAAATGTCCCAGGTTATTTTTTAAAAATATTTTTATTTATTTATTAGAGAGAGCATGAGCAGGGTGCTGGTGGCAGAGGGAGAGAGAGAAACAGACTCCTCGCTCAGCAGGGAGCTCAATGAAGCAGGGCTAGAACCCAGAACCTTTGGAATCGTGACCTGAGTCTAAGGCAGATGCTTAAGTGATTGAGCCACTCAGGCTGGCTGGCCGGCTGGCTGGCCTGCCTGCCTGCCTTCTTTCCTTTTCTTAGGAGGTGGCTATTTTAAGAAGATAAAAAGAACCTGACTAAACTGAAGTTACATTATAGAAAAGTTTTTTTTTCTTATTAGTCCCTTAAAATATGAATTCACAAAATTTGAAGCTACAAAAATTTTTATTTATCCTAAGTTCTTAGGAAAAAAACATTGTATCAAGAAAGTATACTTGAAGGATACTCTGTTTAATTAAATGCCAAATTCTTCACATTGATTTTCAGGTATATTAAATTCTTCTTTATCTAGATTGTTTAGTGACTATAATTTCTGATTAATTACCAGTTGTATTAATTTTCTATCACTGTCATAACAAATTACCACATACTTAGTGACTTAAAAAACATACATGTATTTTATAGTTCTATGGGTCACAAGTCTGATATAGATTTCATTGGGCTAAAATCAGTGTGTTGACAAGTTTGCTTTTCTTGTGATTCTGGGTGAGAATCTGCTTCCTTGTCTTTTCCAGCCTCTCGAAGTTGTTTATATCCTTGTATCATGATTTCCTTCTTTTATCTTCCAAGTCAGCAATACCAGCCTTCTTACATTTCCATTTTCTTTTACCTCTTCTTCCATTGCCCTTTCTGGCCACTACTTTTAAGAACACATATAATTAGATTGGACCAGCCTAGATAATCCAGGATAAATCTGATTCTCCTATTTTTTTTGTTTGATTTCCTTCTATGTCTTTATTGACTTCTTTTTCTCATTTCACTTATAAATTTTGGTGATTCTTTCCATATTCCTCAAGTTTAATAGTTTGCCCTTTGTTCTTCCTTTATATTCATACCTTGAGAAAATTATTCCTTTGCTTCCATCTGAATTATTTTCCCAAATTTACCTTCAGAGTGAAAGTCTGGTCTTGTATTTCCTGTATTTCCTGTATTTCCAGATTTCAACCCGAATTATGTTCTCATCTTTTTGAAAAGTTCTGTACAGTTTCATATTTAATTATGTGATTATGTATAATACCTATCTGCTCCTTTGGTCTTACAGACTTTATGTAATTTGTTTACTCCATGAATATTTCCTACTTGATAGGGGTTTAATTCTCTTTTTGGATCAGAAGTCTTTTCTCAGATGCTTCATAAATGCTTGTTTCTTGATTTATTTGATGATCAAGAAAATTTTTCATTCTGTCTACTAACATCTAATATTTTAAACGTCTTCCTGAAAAAAATTTTCCGTTTTGGTGGTTGTGCCTCTCTTTGCTGTAATATTTGTATTGAAATATCTTGTATTTCCCTGATTTTTCCTTCTTGTTGTCAGCCACAAAAAACAAAACTAGAATTGATCTCACCTTTCTGTTAGATTCTTTTCTTACGTATTGGGATGAATTGAAGTTACTACTGGTACCAAACCTTTACATTAGCTATGATTGCTTGCCATATTCATTGTTTCTTTTCAGTCTCTTTTTTCTTTTTAAATTCTATTCACAAAAATAATGTTTTTCCTTCATATAGGAACATCTTTTGAAACTTCATTTTAGGGCAGCTCGGATGGGGTTTAGCGGTTTAGCGCTGCCTTCAGCCCAGGACATGATCCTGAAGACCCGGGATCGAGTCCCACGTCAGGCTCCCTGCATGGAGCCTGCTTCTCCCTCTGCCTGTGTCTCTATGCCTCTCTTTCTCTGTGTGTCTCTCATGAATGGATAAATAAAATCTTTTAAAAAAAAACTTCATTTTAAATCTCTTCTTTCAAAAATTAGATTGACAAAATCATGACCATTCAAAACAGAAAAACAGTGGTTACCTTTTTTTTTTGACTTGGGACATTGGTCAGTAGTTGGAAGAAGCCACATACTTTTCCTTTTCAGAATGTACTCAGAATGTACATTTTTTTGGGCTCAGAAGTATATGTTCTCAAGCTATGAAAGGTTTACATTTAACTGACAGAAACAGATCTTATTGAGAACATTTGACTTAAAAAGGAGATGAAAGAAGCCTACAGAATAAATTTAAGACATAATTGAAAGGGTTTTTTTTTTTTAATCTGTTGTGATTTTCTGAAAACTCTGGTTCCATAGATTGTAAATTTTTTTTTATTTTCTTTAATTTAGGAAGCAAAAAAAATAGTACCAGTGTTCCTTATACAGTGTATCAGAAAAAAGATAAGAAATCTAAAAAGAAGCATTTTCCTAGTGGGTCCAAGAAGAATAAGCTTATACCTGATGAAGTGACTTCAACTATTACAAGAAGTCGAAGAATTTCCCGGCGCCCATCTGATTGGTGGGTGGTAAAATCAGAGCAGAGTAAGTATTTTATTTAAATGATGTTCATGGAGAGCTCCAAAAAGTCATTGTATAGGAGGCTTTATGTTTGATTTATACTCCCATTTTCCACAGAAAATCTAATGAGGACAAAGTTAAATTGGGTCATTGATGGAAATATTAAATCAATTAAAGTGTAAAGATATTGGGCTCTACTATATACTATATTCTAGATATAAGGATATAGCTGTGGAAAAATAAACTGCTCTCATGGGACTTACATTTAAGTAAAGGAAGACCAGCAATATAGATGTATAATTCATGCAGCGATAGGTAATAAAAATAAAGCAGATAAATGATAGAGATGAGAAGTAGATGGCAGAAGTAGGGGTAGGTAAGAAAATAGAATACTGTTCTTATAAAAGGTGTAATAAGAGTCCATTTTGATCTTTCAGAGAAAATATCTTAGAAAAAATGAAGAGGGGAACCATACAAATTAACTTGGTGTGTAACATTTCAGACTAAGAGAACAGTATTTGTAAAAGTGCTAATGGAGCATACTTGGCATGTTTGAGGAATTCAAGAAGGCCAGTATGGCTAAAGATGAGTAAGCCAGGAGAGATGAAGTCAGAGAGGCAGACTGGGATAGAGAGTTTAGATGAAGTGTATTGGGAAGCTACTGGAAGATTTTAAGCAGTAAAGTGATTTGGTTGAGTCTTCTTTTAAAAGATTTTCTTACTGCTATATAGAGAAGAAACTAGGGCATGGGCACTAGGTAAGAGATTGTAAGAGGGAAGAGATGAAAAGTGTTTGGATTTGGTACTAACGGAGAGAGAACCAGGAGTCTAGGATGACTCAGACTTATTTTTGCCCGAACAAATAGAATATTCGAGCTCTATTGTTTACTGAGATGAGGAAAAGTATGAAAGAAGCAGATATGGGAAGGATGTCAAGATTTCAGGTTGTAATAAATTAATTAGATATCAAAGTAGATATATTGAGGAAATAGCTTGGTAAATGAATTTAAAGTTAGGGAGAAGGATTTGGGAGGATGTATAATTAGGGACCTAACAATATATAGATGATTTTTAAAACTTTAGGACTGTTTGAAATCACCTAATGATACAATGAACCTGGAGAAGAAAGCCAAGGATTTAGTCCTGGGAGACTAATCAGGAGTCAAGATGAAAAGGTAGATCCCATCCACCAAAAGGTACTAAACAGGAACAGTAAGATTAAAGGAAAATGAAGAGCACTTAGGTTTATGGAAGCAAAGTAATGAAAGCATTTTAAGGATTGAGTGATGAACTCTTAAATACTGCTGATATCTTGAAGTAGATGAGAGTTAAGAAATGACAATAGAATTTTGGCCACATGGAAGTTGTTGGTCACTTTGATAGAAATGGTTTCTGTGGAATGATAGATCAAAAGCCTGATTCAGGTGGTTTTAAGAGAATAGGAAGTGAGGAAGGAGAGATAGTAAGATAAGGGAGCATAGAGATGTGGGGTCAAGGAAAGGTCTTTGTGTTTTTGGTAATTTACAGGATGTTACATCAATTTATCTGCTCATTTAAAATAACCTCATAGAATGTAGGGGAGGGAGAACCCTCTTGTACTGTTGGTGGGAATACAAACTGGTGCAGCCACTGTGGAAAACGGTATGGAGATTCCTCAAAGAGTTAAAAATAGCTGTGATCCAGCAATTGCATTACTAGGTATTTGAACCCAATGAAATACTAATTCAAAGGGATACATGCACTCCGATGTTTATAGCAGTGTTATTTACACTTGCCAAATTATGGAAGCAGCCCAAGTGTCCATCACTTATGAATGGATAAAGAAGCCTGGAGGTGATCACCTAGACACCGTCTACCTAGTAAGTACTAAAATTCCAGACTCCCTGAAGGAAAGCAAGTATTTGACATAAACCGTATTTTTTGCAAAGCAGTTTAGGCGCACTAAGCCACATTTATCAGTTAGGAAATAATGGGAACCCTCCAAAATTTGAGTTCCCACATGCTAGTCAAGAGGTAACTTTGCAAGCAGGTCTTTCTAAAGATGACATTCTTCGGTCTGCTATACTATCTCTTCTCTGTACAACGTGAAACATTTATTGTTTTGGAAACATTTTTAATCTTTTAAAGTAAGTAATCATGAGAAGATGGTAGAAGATTAAAAATGAAAAAAGAATATTTACATTTGCAGAATCTGTTGTCTCTGGTATTTAGATCAAGTGAGAGTAGAACAAATAGGGCACTACATCTGAGGCATTGTTGCTATGAATTTTTGAGTCATTGGGATCCTTGATTGATAGTAGAAAGAGATATTCTGTTGTAGCCTTCCTTGGATTTTGGACTTAGATCTGGGTTTAAATTACGATTTCTCCACTTTTCAGTTATTTTGTTCAGTTTCTTATTTTGTAACATTATTACAAATCCTTCTACCTCTGTAGAAGGCAGAGGGAGAAGCAGGCTCCGTGCTGGGAGCCCGACGCCGGACTCTATCCTGGGACTCCAGGATAGTGCCCTGGGCCAAAGGCAGGCGCCAAAGTGCTGAGCCACCCAGGGATCCCCTCCTGTTACTATTTTGATGAACTCACCTTTCTGCCCCAGGTGCCTGAAACTGTACTATGGCAGATGAGCATGTAAATATATAGGTAAATAAAAATCTACAAAGCTTGGATAAGTTTTCTAGAACTCTGAGACTTACCAATACTTCTTCTGATAGAAAAAGAAAGTCTGAAACTCAAAAAAGCAATATGACTTGCATCCTAAAGTCATAGGCCTTTGTGCTAGAACTGGAAAACAGTAGAACTGAAGTTTTCTGTCTGTTGATCCATTCATTGCTTATTTCCCTAGTAAGCAACCAAACTGCCTATATAAATGTGGCCCCGCTGCTTTTTCATGTATGTTGAGAAACATCAAGTGCCCACTCTGAGGCAGGAATGGTGTTAGGCAAGGCCCAATACTAGAGTGAAGCAAGTGAGTAGCAAAGAATGAGAAATTTGTAGAAGCACTTGGTCTCAGGGTTGTGTGAGTTCAGATTCAGTGTTTGTATGATTCTGAGAGTGAGCACCTTCTTAAATTTTCCAAACTCATTAAGTTTTTTTATGATGAGAACTTTAAGTTTTACTCTTTGGTATTCATTTTGTAATATATACATATATAAAATTATTATATTGTGTATCTTAAACTTATACAATGTTATATGTCATTTATATCTCAGTAGAACTGGAAAAAAAATTGCTTCCCCACAGTCCTGCTCCTGGTGTTAGGCATTCGGAATGTAAAAGAGCAATTTTGATCTTAGGAGTTGTCAGTATGCTGGAAGAGAGAGATAAGTAAACAGTTAGATGACTAATAAATACTATCAAAGAGTTGAGAGAGAGCTACTTAATTTAGGGATGGGAATTAGGGAAAGCTTCCTGAAGGATGAATTAGCAGTCAACTGAGTGAATGGGGTGAGAAAGAAGGATGGAATGTTTTCAGTAGAGTAGCATCTGGAGATTAGAGTTTAACCTTTTAAAAATTGTTTTATCAGAGTTATTTGGAGGGCTTGTTAAAACACAGATTATTGGGCTCTACTCAGAGTTTTTGATTTAGTAGGTCTGAAGTGAAGCCTGAAAATTTGCATTTCAAACTAGTTCTCAAGTGATACTGATCCTGCTGGTCCAGGGAGCAACCTTTTAAGATGCAGTGCTTTAGAGAAATGCAAGTAGTTCAGCATTGCCGGATTTTTTTGGTTTGTTTATTTGACAGCGAATGTTAAACATTTTTGATTAATGAAATAAATAGGTGTAGAAATAAATAATTAAAAATATTTGGGCTTAATCCTTAAGTTACAGATAATCACTAAAAGATTTTAGCAACATTGTCATGATCCAACTTGTGTTTTCCTAAGATGATTCTTGAAGCAGTGTGAAGACTGGATTGAAGAATGGCAAGACTAGAGAAAGGGAGACTAACAGGCTGCTTTAATGATCCAGTTAAGAAATGTTGAGGATCCCTGCAGGAGAGCTATGGAAGAAGTAGATTTGAGAGACAGTAAGAATGTAGAAATGACAGAATTAGGGGATTGATTGTGAGTAGGTACAGGAGTCTTCGATGATTCAGATTCCTGATGTAGATATCGTCAATAGTTACACTTTTCATTAAGATAGGAACTAAAACCAGAGGGGAAGATTTAGGAGAGAGTTGTAGGTGAATATTATACCAGTATCTACATAGTAATTACAGTTTAAGGGTAGAAGGGTCCCTCAAAGTAGGTGCATAGAGTGAGAAGCTGAAGCTGGAGCCTTGGGAAATAACCAGATCTTAAGGATGGCCCAAAGAGTAGTGGGTAGAGACACAGAAGGTGGTTTTGGAAGCCTGTGATGAATTTAAAGGGGCTGGTGCATATACCTAAAAACTGAAAAGCTGTACAGTATATGAATTTAATTTGAAAACAAACATAGCCTATGAGATTGGTGTGTGTGTGTTTACATCTAAGTAAATAATGTTGGTATTTCAGTGAGCTCAATAATCTAGATAAACATTATGCTAACTTTAGGTTATCATTGACTCTTTCAGGTCTTGTTTATAGCAATTCTCCAAGAAGAAATGAATTGTCATTGTCTTACAACTGTAGACAAAAACTTGCTGAAAAACTAAATCAGTCATCTAAGAATACTAAGGAAAAAACTATCCCATTTAAAGAGCGGGAGATAACTACTTCAGGCAGCTCAGGAGCACAGGAGTTTTTAAATGCTAAAGATTCTGGAAGAATTACTGACCATGATGAAATTTCTGGTTGTTGCCAGAATGAGTCATTAGAAAGTGATGAGGAAGACCTGGTTACGAAGAAAAATCATTCTGGGTAATGTCTGTTATGTATACAATATAGTTATTTTTGTTGTTTAGCATTTAATAGTTTGTCAGTGTCATTTAATCATTTGTGAAGAAGTAAGAAGTTCTGCTGTCTGACAAACCTGGTTGTAAATCCATGCTCATCTGTTAGTTAGGGGTTGCCCCAGCACAAAGTAGTACTCTGCATTTGTTTCCTCATATTAAAATGGGGACTATTATGTAGTACATGGCATGTGAGTGATACATTTAAAAGGTAAGTATTATTGTCACTTACAAGTTTTTTTTTTAAGTTTTTTTTTAAGGTGGTAAAAGCACATAAAATTTACCATTTTAGTTATTTCTAAAAATGTATTTTATATTTTAATTCCAGTATAATTAACTATCTTAGTAATTTTTTAAAAAGATCTTATTAATTTATTTAAGAGAGAAAGAGAGAGAGAGAAAGAGAGAGAGAGAGAGAGAGCAGGAGCAGGGGGGAGGGGCAGACAGAGAGGGAGAAGCAGGCTGAGCAGGGTGCCAGAGGCGGCGGAGCTCCATCCCAGGACTCTGGGATCATGAATTGAGCGGAAGGTAGATACTTAACCAGCTGAGCCAACCAGGTGCCCCTTAGTCATTTTTAATGTCTAGTTTGATTTGCTTCCTTTTGAGTGAGGTTAATGTGGTTTCAGTAATTGGGAATGTATCTTAATACTTCTTCTCCTCAGGTGATAATAGTCAACATACTTTGAGTGATTATTTGTGCCAAGTATTTGCTAGGAACTTTCAGCGAATTTTCATCAGTCCTAACAACCTAGTGAGTTAGGTATTGTTCTTGCATATTTTTGTTTATTGACATAGTATTTATTCTTTCATTTACTCAACAAATAATATATATATGAGAAACTGCAAGGTGCTAGGGGTTTATGAAAATAAATGATCATAGTGGCCTAAAGCATAGTAGTATATGTCATTGTAGTACCAAAAAAAAAAAAAAAAATCCTATACACATTCTAACTTTTTCACACCATTTTCATACAACTTTTCAATTTCTTTATATTTCAGATTAAAAAAAAAAAGTAAAACCCCTGATTCCCTCATGATTTCACTTAAGAAATAAAACATAGTGACCACTGAAATCCCATGTGTACTTTTGCTGAGCCCATTCTCATGGATATTTTTATACTTTTTCTACATGTACATGTATATATGAACAGCAGTGGTATGGTTTTAAAAGTTTATAAAAATGGTTTCATTAGTATACACATCCTTCTGTGACTTGCTTTTTTTTCCACAGTTCATTTTAAGATTATTCATGTTGATAAATGATTTATTTTTATTCCTTTATAAAGAGTGGAGGTTGGCAAACTTTCTTAAAGGGCCAGAGAGTAAATATTTTAGACTTTGCTGGCCAAGAGGCAAAATGGAAATAGTTATCTAGATAAATAACCATTTAAGATATAACTTTTAAAAATATACAAACCATTCTTAACTCTCATTATATATATATAAAAAAAAACAAGTGGTTGGTTGATTTATAGTTATTACCTTGTATGGTTATATGAAAATGTTTAATCTCTCCCCTTTTTTTGTACTTCACTCCTTTTTATTGCAAGTAATGTACCACTTTTTATTCATTCATTGAAGGGTGAGCATTTGAGTTGTTTCCACTTTTATTTTTTATTTTTTTATTTTTATTTTTTTAAATATTTTATTTATTTATTCATAGAAACACAGAGAGAGAATGAGAGGCAGAGACACAGGCAGAGGGAGAAGCAGGCTCCATGCAGGGAGCCTGACGTGGGACTTGATCCAGGGTGTCCAGGATCACGCCCTGGGCTGCAGGCGGCGCTAAACCGCTGCGCCACCGGGGCTGCCCCACTTTTATTTTTTAAAATGATAATTTTTATTTATTTTCAGATGTGATTCTTTTTCTTCAGGTATTAACACTGTGTTATATTTTCAGGTATACAATGTATTTATCTAGTCTCTTGATAATTCATCACTCTGAAAAAAGATTTTTGCCTGTACATACATTTTATACATGTTTCCTTGAGCAAATGTGTAAGAGATTCCTTGTAGTAGTATATATAGGAGAAATAGAATTACTAAATTTTAGGGTATGTACATGTTTAACCTGTCCTAATACTGCTGCATCATTCTCAAAATTGGATGAGCTGATGTATAACCCCATAGCAAGGTAAGAGAATTCGTTTTTTTAAAAATTCATTTGAAAGAGAGAGTGAGCCAGCAAGTGAGAGCTCAAGCAGAGGAGAGGGTCAGAGGGAGAGGGAGAAGCAGACACCTTGCTGAGCAGGGTACCTGACTCAGGACTCTGTCCCAGGACCCTGGGATCATGACCTGAGCCGAAGGCAGACCCTCAACTGACTGAGCCACCAGGTGCCCAAAGGTGTGAGAATTCTTATTGTCCCATGTACTTATTGAAATGTGTTGGTGTTAGACTTGTTATTTTTTGACAGTGTAGTGGGGTATACTTCTGGATTTAATTTGCATTTCTCTAATTATTAGTGAGGTTAAATAGTTAAATATCTTTCATTTGCTTTTTGTTCATTTTTAAATGAATTGCCTCTTTGTAAGTTGCTTGGCTCAGTTTTCTATTTTTTAGAAACTATTTTGGCTTGTAATCCTTAATGGGTCACATGTATTAATGTCTTTTATACAGAAGACATAATTTTATTTATTTATTTGTTTATTTTCAGAAGACATAATTTTAATTTACAGTTAAGGCTGTACATTAAACAGCCTTGGGGGTTAGGAGCCCTGACCCCCACACAGTCAGAAATTTGCTTATACCTTTTGTCTTCTTAAAAATGTAACTACGTACTTACTGTTGACTCGAAACCTTACTGAAAGCATAAACAATTAGCACATATTTTATATTTTACATGTATTATATGCTATATTCTTAAAATCTAGAAATAGAAAAGAAAGTGTTATTAAGAAAATCATAAAAAAAAAAAAAGGAAATCATAAGGAAGAGAAAAAACATTTTCAGTATTGTGTATATTGAAAAAAATCATGGGTAAGTGGACCCGCACCCTTTAAACCTGTGTTGTTCAAGGATCAGCTATAGAATTTATCAGACTTTTTGAACATTTGCTTTTTGTATTGATTCCAAGATCATAAAGATCTATTTTTCTATATTTTCTTCTCAAAACTTTAACTTGCGGGATGGGATGCCTGGGTGTCTCAGCAGTTAAGTGTCTGCCTTTGGCTCAGGGCGTGATCCTGGAGTCCTGGGATTGAGTCCCACATCGGGCTCCCTGTAAAGAGCCTGCTTCTCCCTCTGCCTATGTCTCTGCCTCTCTCTCTCTGTGAGAGAGAATAAATAATAAAATCTTTAGATAAATAAATCTTTCATGAATAAAATAAATCTTTAAAAAACTTGCTTTTTTTATTTTATTTTATTATTTTTTTTAAACTTGCTTTTTGAGTATTTACTTCTTTAAATCATCTGTAATTTATTTAGGAAATGTAAATTCTTTTTTCCCTATGTAGATAATCAGTTTATTGAATAGTATGTTTCCCCCCCACTGATTTGTAATGACCTTTCTGTCTTTTATCAGATTTCCATATTTATATCAGCTTGTTTCTTATTTATTTGCATAAGATTCCTGAGAAGTGGATAGTACAGGTATTAGCTCCATTTTTATAAATGAGGAAGGGCTACATAGATTAAATAGTGTGTCATTAGATACCTAGGACTTCTAACTAGTAGTCCAGTAGTTTTTACTTGAATGTATTAATAAAATAAATCCAAGTTTTATTAAATAAGGCAGATGAGCCTTAGTTATAGGTTGAGAGAAATGTTCAGGTAAAAAGTGATTTACATTGAGTTATAAAATTTGAGCTAGTATTCCTACAACAAACCTTACCTTTTGTGTTAAATGAGGAGTTAGCCTAATTAGAAATAATCCAAAGTTGATAGTTGCTAAAATGTTTGCTGAAGAAAACCTATTAGGTATCTGAATTCATAGACAGATCTTTGAGACATTTGTTTCATCAGGATATATGATCATTAAGCTACTGTATACACACAGAAGAGCAAACATGTGTTTTGGTATTCTCCCTGTCATAAGGTGAAAAGGTAAATCTTTGTGGTTACCCAGTGGTCCTTATGGAAACTTCAAAGATAATTTGGGTATAAAATACATATTAACAGTTGTATGGTTCTGTATTTAGGAAAGTTAGACAAAAAAACTGGTCAGAGAAAACTGGGTATTACATTAAAATATGAATAGATCATGGGTGCCTACAGGGAGGCAGATGATTGGTCCCTTTTCATGATGATAATATTTAAAACATGCATCAGTAACAAGAGTAAGCTCTTTTAGAAGGAAGGAGCTTGGGTCATCTGGGTGGCTCAGTGGTTGAATGTCTGCCTTTGGCTCAGGTTGTGATCCCAGGGTGCTGGGATTGAGTCCCACATCAGCTCCCTACAGGGAGTCTGCTTCTCCCTCTGCCTATGTCTCTGCCTCTCTGTGTCTCTCATGAATAAATAAATAAAATCTTAAAAAAAAAAAAAAAAGAAGGCGCTTATGTCAAAAATGGCTTAACGGATGCCAGAAGAGATTAGGTTTTATAATATTTTTTGTTCATCATTGGTAAGCTCTTTAAAAACTGTAAATCTTAATATACATTTATATGTGTATACTTAAACATATGTACATGTATAAGTACAAGGAAAATGTTAAGTTTTGGCATCAGTTTTAACTTGAACTTATTGTTAAATAAAATAGTATATAATTTGTATTAACCTGACCTTATCATTAAATAAGATAGTATATAATTTGTATTGATTTTACCTTTTTTCCTTTTTTAAAAAATTCAATTTGCCAACATAGAGTATAACATCCAGTGCTCATCCCATCAAATTGATTTTACATTCTTAATAAATTGTAAGAATTGATTTGATATGTAAACATATTCATTACTTTGTGTATACATTTGTATTTCTCCGTAATTGTTTTATTTAGTGTAGTGCCAAGATTTTTCAACCTCTAAGCAATCAACTTTTGTTTCCTCTGGCCATAGGGATATATGAATGTAGGTAGTCAAGAACTAGTATCTAGCTAATGCTCTGTCCAAGTACATGTAACATAAACCTTTTAACGTTTTCATAATGGCTAACATGAATTGTATATTAGCATCTGAAGGAATTGCTTCATTTTTAGTCTGTTTAACTGATGGTCATTTAAAAATGTATGAGACAGGAGTAAATTAAAACTATGTTTAGAAACCAGTTTTGTGGGGATCCCTGGGTGGCTCAGCGATTTGGTTGCTGCCTTCAGCCCAGGGTGTGATCCTGGAGACCCGGGATCAAGTCCCCTGTCAGTCTCCCTGCATGAAGCCTGCTTCTCCCTCTGCCTGTGTCTCTGCCTCTCACTCTCTTTGTCTCTCATGAATAAATAAATAAAATCTTAAAAAAAAAAAAAGAAAAAGAAAAATAAACCAGTTTTGTATCTTTTATCTTAGGAATTGTCCATGGATCCAAAAATTAATTGTTAACATAATTCAATATTAATCTAAAGTCTTAAAGCTAACTAAGGGGTTTGAAAACACAATTTAGCTTGATACTTTGAGTTCCTATAATTTATGGCACTATAAAAATTCTGGGATGATTGGGTAGCTCAGTTGATTGAACCTCCAGCTCTTGTTTTGGGCTCAGGTCATGATCCTGGGGTCGTTGGGTAGAACCCCACCATGGGCTCTGTGCTCAGTGAGGAATCGGCTTCCCTCTGCCCCTCCCCCCACTTGTGTGCTCTCTTTCTCTCAAATTAAATTTTTCTTTAAAAAAAAAGAATTAATTGCTTTTTAAAAAAAGACGTTACCAGGGCACCTGGGTGACTCAGTCAGTTGAGTGTCCAACTAATGCTTTCAGCTCAGGTCATGATCTCATGGGTTGTGGAATTGAGCCCCACATGTTGAGTGGGGAGTCTCCTTGAGATTCTCTCCCTCTGCTCTGCTACCCCCCCCCCCGTTTGCGTTCTCTTTCAAATAAATAAATGAATGTTAAAAAAAGACATTATATTGTCTATTATTATTATTTAACTTAGTTGGGCACATAATTTTATATTTTGTAATGTTCAAAGATGTTATTCGTACCATTCGTACTAGGAGAGGAATTTTAGGAATTAAAACTTACTAGGATTTGTGGGAGAAAATAAATTTAAACCTTTTTAATACTAGAATATTATGTGATACACCCATATACATACACACACATACACATGTTGAAATCAGAGAGGAGATGGGTAATAGTTTTTAAGCCGAAATTGATTAATTTGTCTAAGGCATCTAGCTTTTTTTTTAAATTAAGGCATCTTCCTGATTAGAAATGTTACGACTTACTTCTCTCTACAAGTATGTAACGATATTGAAACTTTTAAGTGTTATTTTTTGTTTTTTTATAACCATGAGCATTAATAAAAGCTAACTTCCTTCTTCCCTGTTAAAACTTTTGGGAACAAAAGTTTAAGGGCTAGAGGACTTAAATCATAAACAGTTTCCACTGAGTTTCCTTCATTTAAATTTATGGAATCACTTAATTTCTGTATTATTTCTATAAGCCGGATGGAGCAGAAGCTCATTACAGTAGACTTAAAATTCACTCATGAAATGTGCACAACTCAGTGGTTTTTAAATATATTCACAGGAAGGTGCAAACCATCAACATAGTCCATTTTGGAGCATTTTCAGCACTTCACAAAGAAGCCAGTGCCCTTTAGTTAGCATTTCTGTAGTCCCTCTTCCACTGCTTTAAGCAGCCACTAATATAATTTTTGTTTGTATAGATTTTACGTTTTGGATTTTAATCTGAATGAAATCCTGTAGTATGAGTTTTTTTGTATTGGCTTCTTTCTGTTTGGATATTTTCTTTCTTTTTTTTTTCCCCATGGGCTTGAACTTATGACCCTGAAATCAAGACCTGAGCTGAGGTCAGTTACTTAACCTCCTGAGCCACCCAGGTGCCCCCTGTTTGGATATTTTCAGGTTTCATTCATGTTGTAGCATGTATCAGTACTTTATTACTTTTTAGGACCAAATATTTTACGGTTTTGCCATGTTTTGTTTATTTGGTCATTCGTTGATGGACATTTGGGTTCTTCCTTTTAGCTCTTGTGAATAATGTTGGCATAAACATTTGTGTAACAGGTTTCTATGTGAACATATGTTTCGTGTCTCTTGGACATATACTTAGGATTGGAATTGCTTAGTCATATGGTAACTCTATATTTAAATTGTTTGAGGTACTGCAAGACTGTTTTCCAAAGCATCTGCACCATTTTACATTTCTACCAGCAGTGTATGAGGATTCTAGTATTTCTGCATTCTTGCCAGCAGTTGTTATCATCTGACTTTGATTCTAGCTATCCTAATTGGTATGAAAGTGGTATCTCATTGTGGTTTCATTTGCATTTCCCAGATGACTAATGATGTTGAGCATCTTTTCGTGTGTTTATTCATCATTTGCACATCTTTAGAAAAAGATCTGTTCAGCCTAATTTTTAGTCGGATTGTCTTTTTTTTTTAATTATGTTGTAAGAAAAAAAATTATGTTGTAAAAGATCTTTATATATTTTGGATACAAGTCTCTTGTCAAATAAGGGATTTGCAGGTATTTTCTCCTTTGGGTTGTTTTTTTGCTTCTTCATGGTGTCCTTTGAAGCTCATAAGCTTTTAATTTTTATAAAGTCCAATCTATTTTACCATTTTGTTGTTTATACTTTTGATGTCATATCTAAGAATCCAAGTTCATGAAGATTTGCCTCTATCTTTTCTTCTAAGAGTTTTATAGTTTTAACTCTCTTACATTTAGGTCTTTCATCCATCTTGCTAATTTTTATATATTCTGTGAAGTAAAGGTTTCACTATTCCTCTCCATGTTGACTATCCAATTGTCCCATTAGTGTTTGTTGAAAAGACTTGTTTTCCCCATAGAATGGTCTTGACACCATTATTGAAAATCAGTTGACCGTAATATATGAGAGTTTCTTTCTGTGTTCTCAATTTTTTCCTTCTTGATCTGTGTATCAGTTCTGGGTCTAGTACTATACTGTTGTGATTACTTACCATTGCTATGATAAGATTTGAGATCAAGAGGTATGAGTCCTTTTTATTTTTCCTTTTCAGAATTGTTTTTACTATTATGGGTTCCTTGCAATTCCATATACATTTTAAAATCAGCATGCCAATTTCTACGAAGACTTCATTTGACATTCTGATACGGATTGCATTGGATTTGTGTATCAGTTTGAGGGAACATTGCCATTTTAACAATAAATATATTGACACATGAACATGTGATATTTTTCCATTTATTGAAATCTTTAACTTATTGCAAGACTGTTTTCAGAGTATAAGTTTTATACTTCTTTTGTTAAATCATCCCTAAGCATTTTATTTGTTTTGATGGTATTATGAAAGGAATTGCTTTTTATTTATTTTTTTAAAAGATTATTTATTTTTTTTTTCAGAGAGAGAGAGAGAGAGAGAGAGAGAGGCAGAAACACAGGCAGAGGGAGAAGCAGGCTCCATGCAGGGAGCCTGACGCGGGACTCGATCCTGGGTCTCCAGGATCACACCCTGGGCTGAAGGTGGTGCTAAACCGCTGCGCCAACGGGGCTGCCCAGGAATTGCTTTTTAAATTTTATTTTTGTTTTTTTTTTATTTTTTTATTTTTTTATTTTTTTATTTTTTTATTTTTAAATTTTATTTTTGGATGTTCATTGCAAGTGTATGGAAATACAATTAATATTTGATCTTGTATCATGCAACCTTGCTAAAGTCATTTATTAGTTTTGATAGCTTTTTAGTGGATTTCATAGGATTTTCTGAGTACAAAAACCATATCATTTGTGAATAGAGATACTTTTACCCTTCTTTTCAAATCTTGTATTTATTTATTTTATATTGCCTAATTGCCCCGGCTAAAATCCTTAGTACAGTGTTTAATAGAAGTGGCAACAGCAGACTTCTTTGTCTTGTTCCTAAATTTTAAAAGGAAAGCATCCATTCTTTCACCATTTAGTATGTTGCTAGCTGTAGGTTTTTCATATATCCTCTTTATCAGGTTGAGGCAGTTCCCGTCTAGTTCTAGTTTGTTGGGTGTTTCTATAATAAAAAGCTATTTGATTTTGTGGAATGCTTTTTTTTTTCTTTTGCATCTTTTGATATGATACGATTTTTGTTTCTTACTCAGATGATATATTAATTGGTTTTAGTATGGTAGACCAAACTGCATCTCTGGTATAAATCCCATTTGGGCACGATGGGACCAAATGGGACATATAATTCTATTTATACATTGTTAGATTTCTTTTGCTATTACGTTGTTGAGTTTTTTTGGTCTCTGGTTTTCTTGTGACATTTTTGTTGAGTTTTGGTATCAAGATAATCCTGGCTTCATAAAATAAGAAGTTCTCTTCTGTCTTTTGAAAGAGTTTGTGAAGAATTTGTATTCTTTGAATGCTTGGTAGAATTCATCAGTGAAACCATTTGGGCCTGGGCTTTTCTTTCTAGGGAGTTTTTTTGATTACTGATTCATTCTCTTGTTACAGGTCTTTTGGGATTATTTCTTCTTGAATCAGTTTTGGTAATTAGCATATCTTTAGGAATTTTTCCACTTCATCTAGGTTATCTAATTTGTTGATGTATAATTGTTCATAATATTCTCTTATAATCCCTTTTATTTCTTTAGACTCTGATCATAGGACCTAGAGGAATAGTAGAACCTTCAGAAATAAAATATCAAAGCATACTCGAAAGTTTGCATGCTCTTTAGTTATGTCGCATGCAAATTTCTTCCTCAAGTATAATAAGAGTAGGCTGTTAGAATGAGTCAAGAAACAAAGTAAAACGTAGGGCTTAGAAAGGTGAGAAAAGTTGTAGTATAGTTTGGGAATAGTACATCCTATATGCATATATAGGAGATAAACTTAAACTAATTAGATGTTAGCTATTAAAGAGATGAGCCTGAGTGCCTCTTAGCTCCCTACTGTTCCTCAATAGGCTGGATAGGGGTGTCAAAGAAAACAGTTTCAGTTGTTTGTGGATTTTCAAAAAAAAGATAAATGTGTAAAATAGATTATATCCTGCCTGTAGGTAGTGTCTCCCTGTGTTCTCCTGTCATCACTTCCATCTTAGGCCAGGTGTCTACCAGTTTTCTTATCAGAATTATTCTTAGTAGGTCCTAGAATCAAATTTCTTTTTCCTACTCTAGTAAGTCCTAAGACCTGAACAGGATTATCTGATATTTGTTACAGCCAGTATTATATTGTCTCCTCATTCTGTATTGTTTCTGGAAGAATATTTTATGGAGGAATGAAAACAATTTTACACTTTACATTTTTACAGAGGTATAGGAAATCCAAAGAAACAAGATAATATGACCGCACAAAATGTTCATCGGAAGTCTCAGATCAAGGAATTTACATGCAAGACTCCAGCAGAATCTAACTTGGATTCTGGAGAGCCTAAGACTTCAGTTTTGGAAGGAAGGTATGTATATATCTGAAGTCATATACCCTTTTTTTAAAATGAAGGAATGGTAAATTATAACAGATTCCCAAGACTTTTAAGTGATGGCTAAGATTTCTTTACTTTTTGGTGAGTTATGACTAGTAGGCCTATCCTGGATTCATAATAGAAGGAAAGGAATCTAGGACTAGGATAAGCTGAATTATCTCTGAGCAATTTCTGGACCATATTTTAAATTCCACTTGTTTTTTACTGTATTTTTTAACTAAGACAAGCTGATTTATTTCTAATTTTTTATGATTTAATTTTTATCAAGGGGTGTTGCTTGAGTTGACTTAAAATTTATAACTGATTCATGAAGCTTAAACGGTTATAAAATTCAGCATTTGTTTGACGGTTATAAGACTAAATTATAGATTGTTTTATGCATCATGTACATATATATTTGGTGACCTATAACATCAATGTTAGTTTTATAAGAAGGAAACCTTTGGCAGTTTTGGGAGAAAAATGACCATCAAGGTACATAATTAGATATATGTATTATAAACGCACAAATTTATGGTTTACTTTTTTATCTTAAAGTGGACCTTTCAGGATTAAGAATTATTTAACATCTGGAGAAAATAATTCTGATGTGGATGACAAGGAAGTTTCGGAAAGTTCAAGTAAGTTATTATTTATTGTCTGTTGTCTTGATATTTATGGCATTATGCATATAGAGTAAGGTGTGCTGTGTTTTATATAAATTATCACCAGTGGCAAATGTGAATTGAGTACTTACTCTTAAGAGCCTTACCAAATGTTTAGAGATTTGTAAGACCTTACACCTAGGTGACAGAGGGAGGAAGAGAAAGAATGACAGAGTGACAGTCCTTTCTTTGAGATAGAACATAATGAAATGTTTGACACTGAAAATATCTATTCTAGTATTTAAAAATGTTAAGGGGTGCCTGGGTGGTGTAGTCAGTTGGGCACCTGACTCTTGGTTTTGGCTCAGGTCATGATCTCAAGGGTAGTAGTAAGAGAGAGCCCAGCATCGGGCCCATGCTCAGTACAGAGTCTGCTTGAGACTTTCCCTGTGCCCCTGCTTGCCATGTGCTTTCTCTCTCTCTCTCAAATAAATACATCTTTTTTTTTAAAAAAAAATGTTAAGCTGATAAGGGAATAAAGCAAGATAAGCCATTTATTAATTACTGTGGGTATATAATGGGTATATCATTTGATTATATCATTTTTTTCTGCCTTAAATATGTTTGAAACTTTAAAGTTTTTAAAGTTTTTGAAATGCCTCTTAATAGTTTTGTAACTTTTTATGCTGCCAAAGAAAGTGTGCTTGAAATATGATGTTTTACTATCTATTTTTTCTTCCTGATTCACTAATTCATTTTCCTTTTACTTATTTTTTTAAATTGGAATATCATTTTTTTTGAGAGAGAGACAGAGCACAGCACACACAGGTGTACCCACGAGCAGGGTTGGTTGAGGGGGGTTGCCAGGAGGAGAAACTCTTTTTTTTTTTTTTAAGGTTCGTTCATTCATTCATTCATTCATTCATCAGAGACAGAGAGAGAGGCAGAAACACAGGCAGAGGGAGAAGCAGGCTCTATGCAGGAAGCCTGACATGGGACTTGATCCCGGGTCTCCAGGATCACACCATGGGCTGAAGGTGGCTCTAAACTGCTGAGCCGTGTGGGCTGCCCCAAAAGGAGAGACTATTAAGCAGACTTCTTGGAGCTACACATGGGGCTGATCTCACAACCTTGAGATTATGACCTGAGCTGGATATAAGAGTTGAATGCTCAACTGACAGAGCCACCCAATGCCCCTCTTTTTCCTTTTAATTTGCATCTCTTAAAAAAATAATAATAATTTGCATCTCTTGAAATGCTAGAAAGGTGGAATTTTTTTTTTTAAAGATTGTATTTTTAAGTAATCTCTATACCTAATGTGGGATTTGAATGTAAAAACCCTGATAACAAAGAGTCATAGGCTCTACCAACTAAACCAGCCAGGCATCCCCTTTGCTTTTTCCTTTAAATTGTTTTTTTTCCCTGTGTTTAGATTTATTTTATTATTTTTCTCCTCTAAGTTGAATGCTTTCTGTAATTATTTTTCTATTTTTTATTCGATAATTTTTCATTTGAAAAAAAATTTCCTGATTATAATTTTGGCTTAATTTTTTAGCTTTTTATTAAAAATTTTTTTTAAAGGATTTATTTAATTTTTTGGAGAGAATGTGAGCAGGATTGGGGCAGAGGGAGAGGGGAAAGAGAGAATCTGAAGCAGACTTTGTGCTGAGGGCAGAGCACCCACTTGGAGCACGATCTCACAACCCTGAGATGATGACCTGAGCCAGAAAGAGTTGGACTCTCATTTCAGTGAGCCACCCAGGCACCCAATTTTATGGCTTTTTAAATGTTTTTTGTTGTTGTTGTTTTGTTTTTCTTTTAAAGATTTATTTATTTTAGAGAGAGAGAGAACATGAGCAGAGAGGGGGCAGAGGGAGAGAAAATCTCCATCAGGCTCCTCGTTGAGTGCAGAGCCTAGTGTGGGTCTCGACCCCATGACCCTGAGATCGTGACCTGAGCCGAAGTTGAGAGTTGGACACTAAGCCAACTGAGCCACCTAGGCAGTCCCAAATGTTGTGTTCTTATTGTAGTGTACCATAAATTACAGTGATTTTTCTTTGACCTACAAGTTTTTTTAAAGACTATATTTAATCAAGAACTTGGTCTCCAGAGTCTGGAACTTGGGGTTGAATCTAGCTCTACCACTTATTTACTATGTTATCTTGAGTAAAAAATTTCATTGCTCTTACATTTAACATTCTATCTGTAAAATGGGGATATCATTTCCAATCCCTTAGCTTTCTTGTTTAGTTTACTTATTTATTTTTAAAGATTTTATTTATTTATTCCTGAGAGACACAGAGAGAGAGGCACAGACATAGGCAGAGGGAGAAGTAGGCTCCATGCAGGAGCCTGATGCAGGAGTCGATCCTGGGACTCCAGGTTCACACCCTGAGCCAAAGGCAGAGGTTTAAATGCTGAGCCACCCAGACGTCCCTCTTGTTTAGTTTAATATCTGGTTTGTGGTAGAACATAATGTTGGCTGTTGCCCTAAAGTGTTTTGTTCTTTGTTAAGAATTTCTAGTTTCATTTCACTGTTCTAGGGTACTTTGGCTTGTATTATAAATTTTTTGAAAAATAGACCTTTATTAAGGGTTTCTTTGTGTTCTATAGTATACTTAGAGCATATAAAATTCATGTAAGAATTTTATAATTCTCCCATGGGTGCTTGAAAAAAGAATATTCTTTTGCGTACATGTGTGGATTTAAAAATATCCACTTGTTTTATTGATATAAGTGGGTATATATTTTTGAATATATGTAGCACTCTTAAATATTTTTTTAATTTTTAAAGATTTTATTTGAGAGACAATGAATGAGCACGAACGGGAGTGGGGTGGGTGAGGGAAAGGGAGAATTCAGACTCCTCATTGAGTAGGCAGCCTGAAGACTCGGGGCTCCATCCTAAGACCCTGAGATAATGATCTAAGCCCAAGGAGATGCTTAAACCCAAGCACCTCGGAATTTCTTAAATATTTATAGAATATTATGATTCTTATGATAACTTTAATGGTTTTGGGTTGAGCACCTGAAAGAATGGTCGTGTCATTATGTGATTTGGAGACTACTGGGGAAGGAGTGGATTTGGGGAAAAGAACAGGATCTTAAAATGGAACATGTTACATAGATATTATTTTGATCCTTTATCTTTATATCCTTGCTTGTGATTTGTGTTATCTGCTGAGGACTGCCAGAGTTGCAGTAAAGTGCTTCTCCTGCAGTGGTCTGCTTTTTTCTCCTTCTGTCTTCTGTAGTGTTTGCTCTGTATATTTCAGTGCTTTTACTAAGCAGGTAAGCATTTATATGGAATGTAACTGCTTAAGTCAAATTTATCTTCTTGATCTTGTTACAGTGCTTTTAAATTATAGTCTGTTTTGCCTAATATTGTGATGCCTGCTTTCTTTTGGTTTGTTCTTGTTTTTTTATATTTTTGTTCATCTTTTTACTTAACCTTTCTTAAAGAACTAAAACAAAGTGGTTTAGAAATAGTACATAAATGAGTTTTTATTTTTAACTTCTTCTGTCAGTATTTTTTCCTTTAATAAATGTTTAATACATTTGTACTTACTGTCAGGACAGATAGCCTTGATATTTCTTTTTAAAGTTGGTAGACATTCTCACATATGCTAGCAAAAACTCAGGAAAAAAAATTTATATATTTATATATATTTTTTACAACCAGTTGAATGGTAAAAAATAGTCTTTGAGTCATAATCTTTTCTTCCTTTAAACTAGCTGGCTATTGATCTTTTGCCTCATAGCTAATGCTCATGAGCAGAAATTCAAAAGCAGGCTTACTTCTTGTTTTCTTGGTAGGTAATCTGTTCTATCTCCATGCTTATTAAGATTCTTAAATGTTTGAAACAGAAGTTGGTTTTTTATTGCTTTTTTAAAATAATTTTTTTGGGGCAGCCCCAGTGGCGCAGCGGTTTAGCGCCGCCTGCAGCCTGGGGTGTGATCCTAGAGACCCGGGATCGAGTCCCACGTCAGGCTCCCTGCATGGAGCCTGCTTCTCCCTCTGCCTGTGTCTCTGCCTCTCTCTCTCTCTCTCTGAATAAATAAAAAAATCTTTAGAAAAATATTTTTTGGAAATTATTAAATTTATTAAGTTATTAAATTTTGGAAATGTTTAATTTTAAACTCTCCCTGAAATCCCATATTTGTTTCATCCAGTTTCCACAATTGTCAACATTTTATATTTGTTTCATTTTCCTTCCTGCCTCCAGTACATACATGTTCATACACACTTCTGTTAGACCTCAAAAAAAAATATTTTTTAAAGTAGGCTCTGCACTTTGCCTGAAGCCCAACGTGGGGCCTGAACTCATGACCCCAAGGTCATGACCTGAGCTGAGATCAACTTGGATACTCAGCTGACTAAGTGACCCATGCACCCCTTAAAATTATTTTTATCGAAATATAATTAATATACAGTGATATGTTTTAGGTATACAACAGAATGATTTAGTATTTTTATGCTTTATTCGTTTATCATAAGCATACTCTTAATTCCCTTTATCTATGTCATTCATTGCTCACCCACCTCTCCCCTGCAACCACCACTATGTTCTCTGTATTTAAGAGTCTGGTTTTCTTTATTCAATTGTTTTTTTTTTTTTATTTTTTTTTTTTTAATTTTTATTTATTTATGATAGTCACAGAGAGATAGAGAGAGAGGCAGAGACACAGGCAGAGGGAGAAGCAGGCTCCATGCACCGGGAGCCCGACGTGGGATTCGATCCCGGGTCTCCAGGATCGCGCCCTGGGCCAAAGGCAGGCGCCAAACCGCTGCGCCACCCAGGGATCCCTATTCAATTGTTTTGTTTCTTAAATTCCACTTGTGAGGGACTGTGAGGGACGCCTGGGTGGCTCAGCAGTTGAGCATCTGCCTTCAGCTCAGGGCGTGATCCTGGGATCTGGATCAACTCCCAGATCTGGCTCCTTGCCGGGAGCCTATTTCTCCCTCTGCTTGTTTCTGTCTCTCTTACGTGAATAAGTAAATAAACTCTAAAAAAAAAAAAAAAATCCACATGTGTGTGAAATCATATGGCATTTATCTTTCCCTGACTGACTTGTTTCACGTAGCATTATACTGTCCATCCATTCCATCTATGTTGTTGTAGATTGCAAGATGTCACTATTTTTTTTTTAATTAATTTTTATTGGTGTTCAATTTACCAACATACAGAAAAACACCCAGTGCTCATCCCGTCAAGTGTCCACCTCAGTGCCCGTCACCCCTTCCCCTCCAACACCCGCCCTCCTCCCCTTCCACCACCCCTAGTTCGTTTCCCTGAGTTAGGAGTCTTTATGTTCTGTCTCCCTTCCTGATATTTCCCAACATTTCTTCTCCCTTCCTTTATATTCCCTTTCACCATTATTCATATTCCCCAAATGAATGAGAACATACACTGTTTGTCCCTCTCCGATTGACTTATTTCACTCAGCATAATACCCTCCAGTTCCATCCACGTTGAAGCAAATGGTGGGTATTTGCCATTTCTAATTGCTGAGTAATATTCCATTGTATACATAAACCACATCTTCTTTATCCATTCATCTTTCGATGGACACCGAGGCTCCTTCCACAGTTTGGCTATTGTGGACATTGCTGCTATGAACATCGGGGTGCAGGTGTCTCGGCTTTTCACTGCATCTGTATCTTTGGGGTAAATCCCCAGCAGTGCAATTGCTGGGTCGTAGGGTAGTTCTATTTTTAACTCTTTGAGGAACCTCCACACAGTTTTCCAGAGTGGCTGCACCAGTTCACATTCCCACCAACAGTGCAAGAGAGTTCCCCTTTCTCCACATCCTCTCCAACATTTGTTTCCTGTCTTGTTAATTTTCACCATTCTCACTGGTGTGAGGTGGTATCTCATCGTGCTTTTGATTTGTATTTCCCTGATGGCAAGTGATGTGGAGCATTTTCTCATATGCTTGTTGGCCATGTGTATGTCTTCTTTGGTGAAATTTCTGTTAATGTCTTTTGCCCATTTCATGATTGGATTGTTTGTTTCTTGGGTGTTGAGTTGGATTAAGTTCTCTATAGATCTTGGATACTAGCCCTTTATCTGATAGGTCATTTGAAAATATCTTCTCCCATTCTGTAGGTTGTCTTAGTTTTGTTGACTGTTTCTTTTGCTGTGCAGAAGCTTTTTATCTTGATGAAGTCCCAGTACTTCATTTTTGCTTTTGTTTCCCTTGCCTTCATAGATGTATCTTGGAAAAAGTTGCTGTGCCCAAGTTCAGAAATGTTGCCTGTGTTCCCCTCTAGGATTTTGATGGATTCTTGTCTCCCATTTAGATCTTTCACCCATTTTGAGTATATCTTTGTGTATGGTGAAAGAGAGTGGTCTAGTTTCATTCTTCTGAACTTGGCTGTCCAATTTTCCCAGCACCATTTATGGAAGAGACTTTTTTCCAGTGGATAGTTTTTCCTGCTTTGTCGAATATTAGTTGACCTTAGAGTTTAGGGCTCATTTCTGGGTTCCTGTTCTGTTCCATTGATCTCTGTGTCTGTTTTTGTGCCAGTACCACACTGTCTTGATGACCACAGCTTTGTAGTACAACTTTTTTTTTTTTTTAATTATTATTATTTATTTATGATAGTCACAGAGAGAGAGAGAGAGAGGCAGAGACACAGGCAGAGGGAGAAGCAGGCTCCATGCACCGGGAGCCCGATGTGGGATTCGATCCCGGGTCTCCAGGATCGCGCCCTGGGCCAAAGGCAGGCGCCGAACCGCTGTGCCACCCAGGGATCCCCTGTAGTACAACTTTAAATCCGGCCTTGTGATGCCCCCAGCTCTAGTTTTCTTTTTCAATATTCCCCTGGCTGTTGGGGGTCGTTTTGATTCCACACAAATCTTAAGATGATTTATTCCAACTCTCTGAAGAAAGTCCATGGTATTTTGATAAGGATTGCATTGAACATGTAAATTGCCCTGGGTAACATTGACATTTTCACAATATTAATTCTTCCAATCCATGAGCATGGAATATTTTTCCATCTCTTTGTATCTTCCTCAGTTTCTTTCAGAAGTGTTCTGCAGTTTTTGGGGTATAGATCCCTTACCTCTTTGGTTAGGTTTATTCCTAGATATCTTATGCAATTTTGGGTGCAATTGTAAATGGGATTGACTCCTTTGTTTCTTTTTCTTCAGTCTCGTTGTTAGTATATAGAAATGCCACTGATTTCTGGGCATTGATTTTTGTATCCTGCCATTCTGCCGAATTTCTGTATGAGTTGTAGCAATCTTGGGATGGACTCTTTTGTGTTTTCTATGTACAGTATCATGTCATCTGCGAAGAGGGAGAGTTTGACTTCTTTGCCAGTTTGAATGCTTTTTGTTTCTTTTTGTTGCCTGATTGCTGAAGGCTATGACTTTTAGTACTATAAGAGGGAGAGTTTGACTTCTTTGCCAGTTTGAATGCTTTTTGTTTGTTTTTTTGCCTGATTGCTGAAGGCTATGACTTTTAGTACTATAAGAGGGAAAGTTTGACTTCTTTGCCAGTTTGAATGCTTTTTGTTTCTTTTTGTTGTCTGATTGCTGAGGCTAGGACTTCCAGTACTATGTTGAATAGCAGTGGGGAGAGTGGACATTCCTGTCTTGTTCCTGATCTTAGGGGAAAGGCTCTCAGTGTTTCCCCATTGAGAATGATATTTGCTGTGGGCTTTTCATAGATGGCTTTTAAGATGCTGAGGAATGTTTCCTCTATCCCTACGCTCTGAAGAGTTTTGATCAGGAATGGATGTCAAATGCTTTCTCTGCATCTATTGAGAGGATCATGTGGTTCTTGTTTTTTTTGTTGTTGACATAATCTGTTACGTTGATTGTTTTACAAGTGTTGAGCCAGCCTTGCATCCCGGCGATAAATCCCACTTGGTCATGGTGAATAATCTTCTCAGTGTACTGTTGGATCCTACTGGCTAGTATCTTGTTGAGAATTTTTGCCTCTGTGGTCTTAAGGGATATTGGTCTATAATTCTCCCTTTTGGTGGGGTCTTTGTCTGGTTTTGGAATTAAGGTGATGCTGGCCTCATAAAAGGAGTTTGGAAGTATTCTGTCCCTTTCTATCTTTAGGAACAGCTTTAGTACAATAGGTATGGTTTCTTCTTTAAACATTTGATAGAATTCCCCTGGGAAGCCATCTGGCCCTGGATTTTTGTGTCTTGGGAGGTTTTTGATGACTGCTTCAATTTCCTCCCTGGTTATCGGTTTTTCATTCCTTCAGGTTTTCTGTTCCTTCTTCTTCCAGTTTTGGTAGTTTGTAGTTTTCCAGGAATGTGTCCATTTCTTCAAGATTGCCTAATTTATTGACATATAGCTGCTTATAATATGTTTTTAAAATCGTTTATAGGGGTCCCTGGGTGGCTTAGTGGTTTGGCACTTGCCTTCGGCTCAGGGCGTGATTCTGGAGTCTGGGATTGAGTCCCACATCAGGTTCCCTACATGGAGCCTGCTTCTAGCTTCTCCCTCTACCTGTGTCTCTGCCTCTCTCATGAATAAATAAATAAAATCTAAAAAAAAAAAAAAATCGTTTGTATTTCCTTGGTATTGGTTGTGATCTCTCCTTTTTCATTTGTGATTTTATTAATTTGAGTCTTTTTTCTTTTTAGTAAGGCTGGCTAAAGGTTTATCTATATTATTAATTCTTTCAGAGAACCAACTCCTGGTTTTGTTGATCTGTTCTACAGTTCTTCTGGTCTCTATTTCATTGAGTTCAGCTTGAATCTTTATTAACCCTCTTCTTCTGCTTGGTGTAGGTTTTATTTGCTATTCTTTCTCCAGTTCCTTCAGGTGCAAGGTTAGCTTGTGTATTTGAGTTTTTTCCAGTTTTTGAGGGATGCGTAGTGTGATGTATTTACCTCTTAGGACTGCTTATGCTGTATCCGAAAGATTTTGAATGGTTGTATCTTCATTTTCATTAGTTTCCATGAATCTTTTAAATTCTTCTCTAATTTCCTGGTTGACCCATTCATCTTTTAGCAGGAATCTTTAACCTCTACGTGTTTGAGTTTCTTCCAAATTTTTCTTGTGATTGAGTTCTAGTTTCAAAGCATTATGTTCTGAAAATATGCAGGGGACAATCCGAATATTTTGGTTTCGGTTGAGACCTGATTTGTGACGCAGTATGTGGTCTATTCTGGAGAAAGTTCCATGTGCACTTGAGAAGAATGTGTCTTCAGTTGTGTTTGGATGCAAAGTTCTGTATATATCTCTGAAATCCATCTGGTCCAGTGTATCATTTAAAGCTCTTGTTTCTTTGGAGATGTTGTGCTTTGAATATCTGTCATTTGCAGAAAGTGCTGTGTTGATGTCTCCTACTATTAGTGTATTAGTATCTAAGTAGGTCTTTACTTTGGTTATTAGTTGATTGATATACTTGGCAGCTCCCACATTAGGGGCATAGATATTCATGACCATTAGGTCCTCTTGTTGGATAGATCCTTTAAGTATGATATAGTGTCCCTCTTCATCTCTTACTACAGTTTTTGGGATAAACTTTAATTTATCTGATATGAGGATTGGTACCCCAGCTTTCTTTTGAGGACCATTTGAATGGTAAATGGTTCTCCAACCTTTCATTTTCAGGCTGTAAGTGTCCTTAGGTCTAAAAGGAGTCTCTTGTAGCCAGCAAATAGATGGGTCTTGTTTCTTAATCCAGTCTGCATCTTTTGATGGGATCATTTAGCCCATTCACGTTCAGAGTTACTATTGAAAGATACGAATTTAGTATCATCGTAATACCTATTTAGTCCCTGTTTTTGTGGATTATTACTTTGGTCTTCCTCTTTCTTTTACAGAGTCCTCCTTAATATTTCTTGGATAGTTGTTCGGTGGTCGCATATTCTTTCTTTTTCTGCCTATCTTGAAAGCTCTTTATCTCTCCTCCATTCTGAATGAAAGCCTTGCTGGATAGAGTATTCTTGGCTGCATGTTCTTTTCATTTAGTACCCTGAATATATCCTGCCAGCCCTTTCTGGCCTGCCTGGTCTTTGGAGAGGTCTGCTGTTATTCTAATATTTCTCTCCATATAAGTTAGGGATTTCTTGTCTCTTATTGCTTTAAGGATTTTCTTTTTATCTTTGGAATTTACAAGTTTCACTATTAAATGTCGAGGTGTTGAACGGTTTTCATAGATTTTGGGGGGGACTTCTCTGTCTCCTGGATCTGAATGCCTGTTTCCCTCCCCAGATTAGGGAAGTTCTCAGCTATGATTTGTTCAAATATACTTTCTGTCCCTCTGGGTGCTCTATGGAACCCCAATTATACGTAGATTTTTCCTTTGAGGCTATCAGTTATTTCCCTTAACCTTTCCTCACGGTCTTTTAATTGTTATTCTCTTTTTTCTTCAGCTTCCTTCCTTGCCATCAACTTGTCTTATATGTCACTCACTCTTTCTTCTACCTCAGTAACCCTCATCGTTAGGACCTCCAGTTTGGATTGCATCTCATTTAAGTGATTTTTAATTGTGGCCTGATTAGATCTAAATTCTGCAGTCATGAAGTCTCTTGATTCCTTTATGCTTTTTTCCAGAGCTACCAGTAGGTTTATAATTATGCTTCTGAATTTGCTGACATTGAATTGTAATCCAAATTCTGTAACTCTGTGGGAGAGTACTGTTTTCTGATTCTTTCTTTTGTGGTGAGTTCTTTTTAGTCATTTTGCTCAGTGCAGAGTGGCTGTATGAGTGGGCTGAGTCATGATTATTGGCCACGACCTAAGTAAATTTCACCCTAGATGATTCTGCTGAGGTTAGAGACCAGAAATTGAAAACAAAGATCAGAACGACATAAAACAAAAGGACCACTAAAGTGAAAAACAAATTTTAAAACAAAGCAGTAAAAAATAAAAGGCCAGGAATCGTAAAGAAGAGGAAAAAAAAAAAGAAAAGCAAAGGAGGAAAAAAAAAAAAGCAGAAAGGGGGAGGGACTGGGAGATGGTGGTGGTGACGAAGTTGTAGTGGAGGGAGAATGTAGTCTACTTGAGGGGTTCTAGAGAGTAATCCTCTTATGTCTGAATATATATTAAGTTCTGTATGTTAGAAGATGCTCAGTTCCAAATTTATATAAACCAGAAATACTTGCAGAGGGCCCCCACTTTGACCAACAAAACAAATGAGATAAAACGGGGGCAGAATGGGAATGAGGAATGTTACAGAATGAACCAGCACGGTACACCACTTGGTTCTGGGTGCATCCTGGTCATGTTTTAGAAGGTATTAACTTCCACCATTGTAGAGCAAAATGAGGCAGAGAAAACAAAAAACAAAACAAAACAAAAAAAACATATCTTTTCTGTCTCCCAAAATTAAGTTGAGTATGTTGAAGGGAATCTAGAAGTGGAAAATATATCTAGGACCTGTAATTGTAGAAATATGAAAGGCAGAATCTTAAAAATGAAGAGTTGCTAAACTATTGTAGTTAAGGTGGGGAAAAAAAAGGAAATTTACAGACTGACACAAAAACGAGTTGTACTTGAAAAAGGAAGAGGAAAAAAATAGGAGGGGTACCCTCCGGTTCTATATACTGTAAATCCGTTGACTTCCCCTGGAGCTTTCCCACACTGCTCGGTCCAGAACTTGCTCTTCCCCTGTCCTTCCAGCTGGTCTTCTGGGGGAGGGGCCTGCTGTGCTGGTTCTCAGGTGTATGCACCTGGGGGAGCTGCCCCCCTCCACCTGCCTGGTGCTGGGTTCAGTGGGAGCTGTTTACCCCATGAGTCCTCTGTTCCCTGGTGCTCCCCCCCACCCCAGACACAGGGTGACACCAGGAGGAACACCACCACTGGTGGGGGCCAGGTCCCCAGCTCTGGAGTCAGCTCCCCTAGTAACTACCGCAGTCTCTCAGTCCACACTGGCCTGGGTGCTCCCGGGTCATTGTGGAGGGCGCCGACCTACACAGCTCGGGGTGCCCGGCAGCAGGAGCGTCTTCGCTGTCCTGGGCCCTCCCCACCTTTGCCTGTCCGGGGGGTGGGGGGCGGGGGGCGGAGCACAGGATCCTGGCTGTGTCCCCCCGGTGCCCTGGGATCCGGGGCCTGTGCTGCTGGCATCGTGCTCCCGGAGCTGCGGCTTCTTGTTAGAAGCGAAAACCCCTCTCTCTGTAGTGTTCCTGGTGTTCTCTCTTTAAATCTCAGGTTGAATTTGTAGGTGTTCAGGCTGGTTTGAAAGTTATCTAGGTGAGTTGGTGGGGGCACATGAGTTGAGGACCCCCACTCCTGCCATCTTCCTATTTCCCCAGAGGTTTTTTTTTTTGTAACAGTTTTATTGAGATATATGTTGAGATATCCGGATACCATAAAATTTACCCATTTATAGTATATAATTCAATGGTGTGTAAACCATCACCGCAATAAATTTTAGAACATTTTTATTATCCCCAGAAGAAACCCCATATTCTTTATCTTCAACAGGCATCTTTTATTCCCTCCCTCTCATACCTTGTGTGCCTATGGCATCCAGTAATCTACTTTTAATTCCTATAGATCTATGTAAGATTTGCCTGTTCTGGATAGGGAAATTGGATTTTATGATCACTCAAGTCTCTTCTTACCCAGCAATTTTATAAAGTATCTAATTCAGCCATTAAATTTCTTTTTTTTTTTTTTTAGAGTGTGTGTGTGTATACACAAGTGGGGTGGGGAGGGGCAGAGGAAGAGAGAAAGAGAAAATCTTAAGCAGGCTCCATGCTTAGCATGGAGCCCAACGTGGGGCTCTAGCTTATGACCTGGAGATCATGACCTGAACTGAAATCAAGAGTTGGATGCTTAACTGACTGAGCCAGCCAACCAGGTGCCCCAGTTCAATAATTTTAAACAGTCTTTTGCTATCACAGACTCATTTAAAAATACAACGAAAGCTTAGACTTACTTTTTGGAAATGGATATTACATGTAAAATTGTATTAGAAATTTTAGGTCATTCATAGACATTAAGTGTTCCAGTGACATGTGGCTCAGAGCATGTGATCCCAGAACTTAGTGGCTTGATTTATCTTTTATTGTTCTATGAGGTTGACGTAGCTTAGTTGGGCAGTTCTCACTTGCGCTCTCTCATGCATTTATAGTTAAATGCAGGCTACTGAGGCTGGAGTCATTTGAAAGCTCAACTGGGTTGGAAGTCCAGGGTGACTTTTTTACTTACATATTTAGCACTTAGCTGGGGTAGCTGGAACAGTTGAGGGCTGACCAGCTATATCTTTTTCTCCACATGGCCTTCTCCTGTGGTTAGCTTGGGTTTCTTCACAGTATGGCAATGTTGGGATAGTCTTCATATATGATGTCTATCTTTCTCCAGAGTGAAATTCCAAGAGACCCAGGTGGTACCTGCATATCTTTTTAGGACTTAGCCTTTGAAGTCCCAGAATGTCATTTCTGCTGTGTTTTGTTAGTCAAGCAAGTCATTCAGATCAGAGATGCAAAGGAAAGGAGACTAGACTGTTTCATGATAACATTTGTGCATAGGGAAAGAAAGAATTAATGGTAGCTATCTTTTTTAAGAATTTATTTATTCATTCATGAGAAACAGAGAGAGAGAGGGGCAGAGACAAAGGCAGAGGGAGAAGCAGGCTCCATTCAGGGAGCCCGATGTGGGACTTGAACCCAGCACTCTGGGATCACATGCTCTGAGCCAAAGGCAGATGCTCAACCGCTGAGCCACCCAGGCATCCCAATGGCAGCTATCTTTAGGTGCTATTTACAATATTAAAGTTGAAAACCCTGGCCTAATTGACACACTGCTAAATTTAGCATACTTGTACTATTTTAGAACTTGAAAGATCATATATTACATTATTAGCATGTCTATCCATTATTACACCCTACATTTTCGTGTATCAAGTGAGTTATTTCACCTGAAATCCAGAAAACCTGCTTATTTTTTGTTATTTTTAAGTGTTAGGTTCTTTCGACATGCACACGGACATGGTAGCAAAATCTAGAGAAATGTTACACTGTTTTTCATTAGCCTTTATTCCTCAGCAGTAAAAAGTAAAAGAAGTAATAACATGTATTGTCAGGTTAAATTTAATTAAAGTACGTATATTGAAATTGACCAACTAACACTTTAATTCAAGATGGAATTAGCAGCCTTGCCTATGATATATCATTTGTATTTTGCAGGTGACTCAAGTTTAAAACTGACTCCTTTAATACCAGAACATAAAATACATCACAAGTTAGGTAAGACTATTTGTCTTTTAATATCTTCATATTATAAAACCTCTGTACTAAATAGGACTTAATTTTTCTCAAGCAGGGGAGATGTGTTTGGATTGACAGATAAAACTATTTATTTCGTTTTCATGACTTTCATAAGTCATCACAGGCCAGTGATGGTCTTTGTTGTTCATTTATAAAGCCTGTGTTCCTCTCACTCCTGTATTAAGGAGCATGATTTCACCTAGGCTAAGACGCTAGGGTGGAGAATTCTATAAAATATAACTGCTAAGCAGATGATATCCCTGAAAACTCCTGCTTTTATCCAGTTTACTTATAAATAAAGCAGTAGCTGGAATAAGTAGGCAAAGATGGGAGCTTGGGAACCCATGGAGAGGCCATGGAGAATTAAAATTCTGTGGTTCCCAATGAGATAGCTGCCAGTCAGCATTCATGGCACCTCTCAACTTTGTGGGATTGGAGTGACCTTTTATGTTTCTCTCAATTCCTGAGGTTGTGAATGCTCCTGCACTTGTACCTGAAGAGAACCACTAGAAGAAAAGCTCCTCAAATGGCTTTAACCAAAAACTCACATCTTATCAGTATTTTGTGGGCCCATATGAAGAAAGACCATTCTGACTTTTAGTACTTAATCTTTCTTGGAGGGGAATGATCACTAATCAGGAGTAAGCAGACAAATAAAAATGTTCCTGAGCAGGGGTTTTAGCAACTAAAGAGAGGAAAATCAAGCCTTATGCCTAAAAACAGTAGGCAACTGCTGGTAAGCTAGAATTTTTGCAGTAGGTTCTTAACAATTTTAATAATAAAAGAAAGATGATCATTTCAGAGATCATTTCAGTTATAGCATAGAAAACTTTCTGGTACTGAAAATCCTATTCTTTTGATTTAAAAAGTAGATGAAGTGAATGTAAAGGTAATCACTGTTATTTAGAGCTGAATTAGTAACTGGTGTTGATATGGAAGAAATTCCTCAGAGACAAAATACAAAAAGTTGGAAATCATGATGGGGAAAAAGGTTTACCATGGAAATAATAAGTAGACAGCTGAGAAAACTTGCAAGTAATAGGGTTGCCAGAAAAGAGAAACAGGTGGAGGAGAGAAAAGAGTTAAAAAAAGTGTTAAAGAAAACTTCCCTAGATTAAGGATGGTTTGAATGCACAACTTTAATGACTAGCACTGTTATTCCATGTAAAATTGGAAGAATAAAATGACATCCATAGCCTTTTTAAGAAATGTGTTACAATTCAATAATCGTATACCTAGCTGAGATACTTTCCTTTCCAATTAGTGAGTTTATTTTGCAGAAAATGCAGAGATTCAGTGGACTCTATATCCTCCAGGTAGAATACTTATGTGAGGTTTTCTAACCAAGTATATAAATCAAAACTGAGTCCAGATAGAGGAAACAGTGGTGAGGAATAATTCTTGTAATATATTGGTTAAATTTAAATAGTGTGTATTTGTTTTCTGTTGCTGTGTACTAAATTACCACAGTTCATTGGTTTTGACAACATACATTTCTTTATCATCCATATTTTCTGTGTGTCAGAAGCCCAGGCACACATTAGCTGGGTCCTCTGTTCAGGAATATCACAGGCTTCAATCAAGTGTCAGCATGGGCTGTGGTCTCAGCTGAGGTTTGAGATTGTATTCCAAGCTGATATGGATGTTAGAATTCAATTCCTTGGAATTGCGGGACTAAGGTACCTGTTTTCTTGATGGCTTTCAGCCATGGGCCATCATCTTCTAAAAGCTACCTACAGTTCCTTGCTGTATGACCTCTTCCATCACCTTGACTCTTCAGAGTCCGCAAGGAAAAATTCTCTCTGCCTCAGCTAGATGGTGTCTTATATGTATAATATCATATATTGTCATATATATATATAATCATGATGTGATCATAGGACTGATTCTCTGTCATTATTGCCGTATTCTGCAGATGAGAAGAAAGTCATAGTTCCCACATACATCTTAGGGGAGGGGATTATTACTCAAGGATGTGAATCATCACAAAATAAAAGTGCAAAATTTTACATCATACATATAAACGTGGAAGGGAAGCAAAAACGTGCTTTTTAAATGTGCTGGAACTTAAACAACCATCAACTTAATATAGACTTCTATATACATAGAATGTTATATGAACCTCATGTTAATACTATAAATAAAAAACCTCTAATGGAAACAAAAATAAAAAACATAACACTAAAGAAAGTCATCAAATCACATGAAAAAAAAAGAAACAGAGGCCACAAAAACAACTAGAAACAATGAAAAAAAGAGCAGTAAGTACAAAACTATCAATAATTGCTTTAAATGTAAATGGACTGAATGCTCTGTTCAAAAGACATGGATAAAAAACAAGACTCATCAATATGCTGTCTACAGTAAACTCATGTTATACCTAATGACACATACAAATTGAAGCTGGTATCAAAAAAGACTCCATGCAAATGGAGGTAAAAAAAAAAAAAAAAAAAAAAAAGCCAGGGTAGCAATAACTACATCAAACCAAAAATAACTTGAAAATAAAGACTACAAGAGACAGAGAAAGGAATTACATAATTATGAGGGATCAGTCCAACAAGAGGATATAACAGTTTTAAGTACAAATGCACCCAACATAGGAGCACTTAAATATATAAAGTAGATATTAACAGATACAAAGGGAGAAACTGAGAGTAAGAAAATAGCAATAGACTTCAGGGGCACCTAGGTGGCTGAGTTGGTTAAGTGTCTGCCTTTGGCTGGGGTCATGATCCCAGGGTCCTGGGACTGAGCCCCATGTCAGGCTCCCTGCACAGCAGGGAGTCTGTCTCTCGCTCTCCCTCTGCCCCTCCCCCTGCTTGTACTCACACTCTCTCAAATAAATAAAACCTTTTAAAAAAACAGCAATAGAGATCAACATCTTGCATCAATGAATATTTCATCTAGATGGAAAATCAATAAGGAAACAGTGGCTCTGAATGACACATTAGACCACCTGGATTTAATAGATTTATACAGAACATTCCATCTAAAACCAGCAAAATACACATTCAAGTACACATGAAACAATCACCAGAATAGATCAAGTTAGGCCACAAAACAAGTCTCAATAAATTCAAAAATATTAAAATCATATCAAGCATCTTAGGAAAGCAACAATAAAGATCACACTGAAAATACAGACTAAAAAAAAAAAATACCAAAAAAAAATCAATGAAACCGTGAGCTGGTTTTAAAAAAGATAAACAAGTTGATAAAACCTTTAGCCAGACCCATCAAGAAACAACAAGAAAACTCAATTAAATAAAATTAGAAATGAAAAACGTTACAACCGATACCATAGAAACACAAAATGTGGGACTCGATCACGGGACTCCAGGATCAGGCCCTGGGCTGGAGGCGGCGCTAAGCCCCTGAGCCACCCGGGCTGCCCTATAAATTAAATTCTTAATCAAGTTATTGCTAAATTATCTTATGTCAGTTTACTTTTCTACTTACAATATATATGAATTTCTGTGTACCTTTAACATCATTCACCTTGGGTATTACCAAGTTTTTTAATCTGTGAATCTAGCAGCTTGTTTTTTGATTGGTATTTTTTTAACTCTTAGAACAAATACATTGTAAAATTTTGTTTTTCTACTGTTTTGTCTAGAAGCATTAGTGTTCTAGAGGGTAGTATCAGTCTTTCCACTAGAGTAACATTCAATTAAACGTGTATATGTGTACAATTTTGTGTCATCTTTTTACAGTATTGCCTTCCAACACACCAAATGTTCGCAGGACCAAGAGAACACGATTGAAACCTTTGGAATATTGGCGGGGAGAACGAATAGATTATCATGGAAGGCCATCAGGTGAGAATTCCAATTTACACTTTAATATCTGATAGTAAAAAATAATATTGAGGATGCTATAGTTTATGTATATTAAATACAAAGCACTGTCTTACATATTTATATAAATTACCTCATTTTATCATTATCCTCCAGAAATGAGGCCAGAATAAATTCAAGTACAGATTGCTCTGATTACTTTAGAGATGCTTCTCTTTTTCTCTCTTTGGTAGCAGTTTGAGGTGAGTGTGTGGCTTTATAGAGTGTTATTCCATACTGTTGAACAAGGTTAATTGCACAAAATAAGTCATTAGATCAGAATGTAAGAAAATTAGTAACTGGCAAAGGTTAAGTATTCCCCTTTACTATTCTCATCCCATTTTCTCATCATATTTATCTACAGAAGTATAGACAGTGGGCAAGAAAGATATTTCCTTTCTATGATATTTTTGCAAGAAAGATATTTCCTTTCTATGATATATTTAAGTAAAAAAACTAAGCTCACATGGGGTTTATTATAAATATTTCCTTGCTGGCTTTTGTATAAGCTCACATGGGGATTATTATAAATATTTCCTTGCTGGCTTTTGTGTTGTTTTTCTACCTGACTGTTGGTTTCAAGCAACAGAGATCATTCTATCATGTTTCATCAGTGTATCTAGAATTTGGATAGTAGAAATATAAGTGGAATTGGTTGGTATTTGTGTTGTTTGAGTTATTAGCTGTAGAATGTAGTAATAGTAATATGTTCTTTGGAGTCTGAAAGGAAATGTGCTATAATAATTTAAATTTTGTTTCAATATTTCTACTTTCTCAGGTGCGATACTTTACCTTTTTTGTTGTTAACTTTTAGGTGGATTTGTTATTGGTGGAATACTATCCCCAGACACAGAATCATCTAAAACAAAGTCAAAAGGAAACATTGGAAAAGTCAACAAAATGGCTAATAGGAAAAGGATCTGTCTTGATGATGAGGAAAGAAGTATGAACTTATTCCTGAAAGTATCTTTTAGATTTTATTTTAAATAATAGTGCTCTGAGAAGTAGCTCTTTATAAATTTTGAAATTTATTTGTAAAAATGTTAAAAGTCGTATTTTAAGGTGCATTTACTTTATTTTTTATTAAATTTTTAATTTTAATTCCAGTATAGTTAATACACAGTGTTATAATAGTTTCAGATGTACAGTATAGTAATTCAGTAATTCTAAACGTCATTACTGGGATGCCTGGGTGGCTCAGTGGTTGAGCATCTGCCTTTGGCTCGGGGTGTGATCCCAAAGTCCTGGGATAGAATCCCGCATCAGGCTTCCTGCATGGATCCTGCTTCTCCCTCTGCCTGTGTCTCTGCCTCTGTCTTTCTCTCTCTCTGTGTCTCTCATGAATAAATGGGTTCAATCTTTAAAAAATAAAAAAACTAAATGTCATTGGTGCTCATCATATTAAGTATACTCTTAATCCCCTTAACTACTCACCCTCCTCCCACCTACCTCCCTTCTGATATGCTTTATTTTAAATGAGTACCCTCAGTTAAAGTTACTTTTTTTCAACAAAGAACATTTTTAAGTTGAAGCATACTGCAGAATGCATGGTTCTAAAAGATATATAGAGAGACGCCTGGGTGGCTCGGCGGTTGAGCCACCTGCCTTTGGCTCAGGGCGTGATCCTGGGGTCTGGGATCGAGTTTCAGCATCCGGCTCACTGTGGGGAGCCTGCTTCTCCCTTCTGCCTATGTCTCTACCTCTCTCTGTCACTCATGAATAAATAAATAAAATCTTTAAAAAAAAGTGTATGTAAAACATTCCACCCAAGAAAAATAGAATCCACATTTTCTTCAAGTACACATAGAAGAATCCCCCTGGTTAAACTACATAAAAAGAAACATAACAAATATTTCAAATTTAAGAAGACTGAAATCATACTAAGTATATTTTCCAATCACAATGATATAAAACTAAAGATCAACAATAAGACAAAGCTGGAAAATCAGTGTAAGCTATTAAGTATTTAGTATGTGAATATTAAATAATACACTACTGTGTAAGCAAGCATTGGGCTAAATAAGAAATCAAATGGTAAAACTGGTCATTTCTTTCAATGTTATATTATTGATTATTCTGGTCTGTTTTATTTATTTCTGATTTTTGTTATTTCCTTTTTCTTCTAAATTTCAGCCAAGTGTTTTTGTAGTTTGTTGTGGTATAATGTTAAATTGTTTCTTTGAACTTTATTTCTTAATATAAGCATGTATAGCATAAATTTCACTCTTAACATCTGCTTTTGCTGCATCCTATAGGTTTTGGAATACTCTGTTTTTTCTGTTGTTTTGAATTCACTTTTAAATGTCCACTTTTTTTCCAAATCCTGAAAATAAACTGAGTTTGCTCTTTTAAAAAATTATTAATAGCATAACCTAAAACACATCCTCATGAGTAAATTTCCCTGTCATTGAAGCTCACCTCTCCCCTGCTCAAACTGATTAAAATAGGCATTTTAATGAATTTTAAAGTGTGATGAATTTGAAGTGTGATTTAAAGTGTAATGAATTTGAAGTGTGTTACATACTTAAAGCTCTCTAAGAAAATATTCAAAACATTCTTCATGATGCAAGAATATCAAGAATTGTCATAATAGGTTTATAGAAAATAAGTTGAGTATGTTTCTTCATTAAATCATTCTGGTTTTTAAATTTTTATCAGAGAGTGGTCATTTATAAATAGGAAAATAGGAAGAGATTGTTAGCCTGTGGCAGTTTTTTTTTTTTTTAAACAACTTGTCCGTAGCTGTGTTTCATACCAGACTTTTTTTTTTAATTTACAAGAATTTTAAGTAAGTAGTTTGTATTATAGTGATACTTCTTTTGCAGAGAAGAAATTCATGGTAAATCTGAATATACCTTTGGGAGATCCGTTGCAGCCAACAAGGGTCAAGGACCCAGAAACAAGAGAGATTATTACCATGGGTAAGATTAAGGATAATGAAAATGCTTAATTTAATAGTAAGGACAAATTGCTGGCTTTTTCTTTTTCTTCTCAGCTCTTTTAGAGCCCAAAGTCCAGTAAAGTACCTAATTCTAGTAAGCAGCCTATGTGAGGACTACTCTGGAGGAGCTTTGATAGCAAACAATGTCTAGGGGACAGAAAGCACAATGCATTTGTCATCTGGGATACAAGTGCTATCATCAGGAGTGTTGCCTTCCCTAGTAGAATCCAGGCTTTCTTTGACCAAGATGTCTGTCACATGTGGACAGGTGCTTTTTTTTTTTTTCCTTCCATATTTTATATATTTGAGAGAGAGAGTGAGTGAGCAGTGCGGGGGGCGGGGGGGGGAGTGCACAAGCCAGGGGAGAGGCAAAGGGAGAGAGAGAAGCAGATTCCCTGCTGAGCAGAGAGCCCAATGCAGGGCTTGATCCCAGGACCCTGGGATTATGACCGGAGCCAAAGACAGACACTTAACTGACTGAGCCACTGGGACAGGGACTTTTTATGGGTAATTATTACAGTTTAGCTGGTGGTAGATCACAGAATACATACCCTTACTGTGAGACCAGGCAGGGATTGTGGGCAGGTTTAAACAGCCTTTTGGGCCATGGTATGCCAATAATAGTACCTGGGAAATCAGATCTTTTAGGGTAATGACAAGTAAAGGCATTGACCTTCCACACAAATGCCAGGCTTAACGTTAAGGCCAGCACAGGGTCCTAGAGTTTTATCTAATAGGCATTAAAAATACATTGTCTCCAAGACCATGATTTTTTTTTTTTTTTTTTTCCCAAGACCATGATTGATTGGTTCCAAAGGATGGGCTGTAATGTGGTAAGGGCAAGTAGGGGGACACACAGCTGTTTACCAACAGCCACTATTTACATACAGGAAGTATTTAAATGTTTTAGCTGTTTTGACCATACCAGTGAGTTCTGAGGACTATTTATGTTAAGTCAGATGACAAATAGGTCAAAACTACAGAGGCAGTAATGATATTCTGACTTAAAATTTTGGCTCTGAAATAGGTTCCATTTGACATCTTAAGTAGTAAAGTTATTTTTATGATCAGATTGTTTATTTGGCAACAGATGTAAAAGTACAAAAAATTTTGCTTAGCTCTTAACTAAAACATTGTATCAAGTTAGAAAAGTTGTGAGTGTGGCCAGGAGTTCACAACTTTTTATCGGTTTCTTGAGTCTATGTATTTTCTATATCCTGTAATCTGTGAGATTACTAACATTCCCAGATATCCAAGGAAACAGAAGTTGATTGTAGAAGAATGTTTTAACTCTGTATTTGGAGAGGTGTAAAAGGGAAATTCAAAACTGAGATAGTGATTGGTAAGCAACAGTAAGAACTCTTGCTTAACTTGATAAAAATCTTGCTATTTAGGGGTGTCTGGGTGGGTCAGTGGGTTAGGCACCTGCCTTCAGCTCAGGTCATGATGCCAGCATCCTGGGATTGAGCGCCATTTTGGGCTCCCTGCTCCGGGGAGAGTCTACTTCTCCCTCTCCCAGTGCTGTGCCCCTTGCTTGTGTGTGTGCATGCTATCTCTGTCAAATAAAGAAAATCTTTAAAAAATAATCTTGCTATTTAATAATCAGTCAAGCAAGCGCAAAATATTATCATGATGATACATGTCTTAATTGTAGGCAATGTTAAACTGTTTAAAGATGAGGAATTCTTGTTTTGTAGCTAATTTTGCTTTCTGAGCTAAAATAGAAATAATAATACTGCCATTATTATTTTTAATAATTTTTTTAATTTAAATTCAATTTGCCAACATAATAGTATTACACCCAGTGCTCACCCCATGAAGTATCCTCCTCAGTGCCTGTCACCCAGTTACCCCAACCCTTCCAACCTACCTCCCCTTCCACATCCCTTTGTTTGTTTCCCAGAGTTAGGAGTCTCTCATGGTTTGTCTTCCTCTCTAATTTTTCCCACTCAGTTCCCCTCCTTTCCCTTACAGTTCCTTTCATTATTTCTTATATTCTTCGTATGAGTGAAACCAAATGATGATTGTTCTTCTCTGATTGACTTAACTTCACTCAGCATAATACCCTCCAGTTCCATCCATGTCAAAGCAAATGGTGGGTATTTGTTGCTTCTAATGGCCGAGGAATATTCCATTGTATATATAGACCACATCTTCTTTATCCATTCATCTGTTGAAGGACATTGAAGCTCCTTCCACAGTTTGGCTAATGAACATTGGGGTGCAGGTGTCTCGGCTTTTCACTGCATCTGTATCTTTGGGGTAAATCCCCAGCAGTGCAATTGCTGGGTCGTAGGGTAGTTCTATTTTTAACTCTTTGAGGAACCTCCACACAGTTTTCCAAGTAACTGTACCAGTTTGCATATTCACCAACAGTGCAAGAAGGTTCCCCTTTCTCCACATCCTCTCCAACATTTGTTGTTTCCTGTCTTGTTAATTTTCACCATTCTCACTGGTGTGAGGTGGTATCTCATCGTGCTTTTGATTTGTATTTCCCTGATGGCAAGTGATGTGGAGCATTTTCTCATATGCTTGTTGGCCATGTGTATGTCTTCTTTGGTGAAATTTCTGTTAATGTCTTTTGCCCATTTCATGATTGGATTGTTTGTTTCTTGGGTGTTGAGTTGGATTAAGTTCTCTATAGATCTTGGATACTAGCCCTTTGTCTGATAGGTCATTTGCAAATATCTTCTCCCATTCTGTAGGTTGTCTTAGTTTTGTTGACTGTTTCTTTTGCTGTGCAGAAGCTTTTTATCCTGGTTAAGTCCCAGTAGTTCATTTTTTTGCTTTTGTTTCCGTTGCCTTCATAGATGTATCTTGCAAGAAATTGCTGTGCCCAAGTTCAGAAAGGTGGTTGCCTGTGTTCCCCTCTAGGATTTTGATGGATTCTTGTCTCCCATTTAGATCTTTCATCCATTTTGAGTTTATCTTTGTGTGTATGGTGTAAGAGAATGGTCTAGTTTCATTCTTCTGCATGCCATTATTACTAATAGCTAAGACCTACCTAATGCTTATTTTGTGCCAGACAGTATTTTAAATACTTTATGCACATTAATTTATTTGATACTCACAACTCTATAAGTAGATGAACTATTATTGTCCCATTTTATAGAAAAGGAGACAGAGGCACAGAAAGAGAAGTGCCTTGCTTAGTCGCATAGCTTGAGAGACAGACAAAATTGGACATCTATCATTCTAGCTTGAGTAAATGACCTTAATCATTTCTGTCTTTGTAAGGCAGGTTTATATCTAGGAATAGTTGTGTTGTATATGTGTTTATATGTTATATCATTGAGCATATTACTCTATTGCTTTATATTTATACTAGTGTTTTTCCTTTAGATCTTTTAAGACCACGAGATACATACCAAATTTTTGTTGAGCATGATGAGTTGAAAGTATATAAAACACTGGATACACCTCTTTTTTCTACTGGAAAATTGATATTAGGACCACATCAAGAAAAGGGAAAGCAGCATGTTGGCTCAGATATATTGGTGAGTGTATTTCTCCATAGTTTGTTTCTCTGTTGTTATAACTCTGATTTATTAGACTTGGTGAGGCATTAAAAATGCTGTTTTCTCAGAAATGATACTATTGTAGTGCATAGAGAATTTTTTTGTTAAATCTGTTTAGAGTCCATCAGCCAGTGGTTATTTAAAAGTACCTGTTCTGTGCATAGCAGTGTGATCTTGAAATTCATGTTTAAGGAATGTTTTAAAAAGAACTGTAGAATATAGGTTTGCAAATAAATCATTAGAGCTGATGAAAATTAAATCTAAATTTCATTTCACTGGTCATGCCTCTTAGCAATAATGAGGTTTTAAAAGTCTTCTTCAGAATCAGGTGATTAGCAGTAAACTGAGGAACAGGAGCTACTAGTTACTTCAATAAGTACTAAATAATGTATTACTATATATGTGGCAGTATTACTGGCTGAAATTATAATGAGATTTAAGGTTGAGTCCATCTTTCTTATTGGAGATACACACCATTGATGTTAGAGATATATGTGGTAAACTTGTACATTACAGAATTTGAAAATCACCAAATTTTAAAAATATTTACTATTTAAAAAATATTGAGTCTAAGGCACATTTTTTTAGTAAGCAGCATTTCAGGAACCTGTGATATAATGGATTATTGGAGTTTTTACATTCAAAACAATTATTTTACTTGATAAAATGAAAGTAAACTCAAGAAAGAAAAGAAGAAAACATCAAGGTCCTTGAGTTATATTAACAAAGAAGGGCAAATTGAGGCAAGAAAAGAAGGTACACATGAAAGTCAGTGAATAATTCATTAATACATTAGTATAACTAGAGTCTGGATTTAAAATACTTTAAAATATGCTTTAATCCAATCTTAAGTGTTATAGATCTCCAGGTGCTATTAAAAGAGTAAAAATAACACGTTTAACTAACCAAAGTAATGACTTCTGCATAATTGTTAAGGAACAATTAGTAAGATAAGCATTATGAAATATCATTGAAATAATGCAGGTTACCCATTAAATTGTAATGCTTTTATTATACAAAAGAAAATTTGAACAGTAGATGTTTCAAAGTATTTAACCAGGCTACTATTCAAAGGAATCCACATTAAAAACAAACATATTTCATATTTACTAAGCTAGTAGAAATTATTGGAAGAATATTTGTATCCTTTGATCTATGAATCTCATTTCAAAGTATTTTCCTAGAAAAATAATATAAAGGTTAGGGAAGCTGGACATATATAGGTATTTATTATAACATTGACAAAAATTAGAAACCATTGAAAAGTGTTGCAGGAAGAAATGGTTATATTTTATATTTTGACTTAATAATGAGATGAGTCATTACATGATAATAACTAGTTATATAGCACTTAGATGTTCCAGGTACTGTAATAAGTGTTTTTATACCAGTTTAAGCATATTGTTTTTGAAGACTAGCCATATAAGAAGACCTTTAAGATAAGAATTTAAAACTTACAGAAAATAGAGAATTCTCTATATTGTTTTGATTAGAATTTAAAAATGATAATGGAAGGAACTGTAGAAAAATAACATGTTATTAGGTGATTATGGTTGATTTTTATTTCTTCTAAATACTGTTTTTAACTTTTTATAATGAAAATCAGAATTAAAATGTTTTGTTTTAATAATGGTATTTTTTTAAGCATGAAGCACATTTTTAAATATATGCTTTTGAGAAACAAAAGGGACTAGATGGAGAACAAGCATAGGCCATTAACTCTTTCCTTCAAACTCAGTGTTAAAGAGTGTGTATGAGAGAGATAGTAGCAGTAGTAGATTTGTTAAAATCAAACCACAGAAGAATAACAGATTATTAACTATGGAAGTTGGTTGTGGAGCTCTCCAAAAAGACAAGAAGAGATTAGGAAATGGAAAATATCAAAGTGTAGTGATGTGGAGAACAGAAAAAAAAAACAGGAGAAGAAAGGAAAAAACACAAATAAGGAAAGTGGTGGACGTATTTGAAAAATTAGACAGTAAGTGTACCAGAACTAAAAAACAAAAAAGTGAGAGCAAAAACACTTAAAGGAACCAGAGTTCCTTAGAGAACTAAATGTAAGCCTGGAGCTGAGCTCGAATTTTTTTTTTTTTTTTTAAGATTTATTTTTTTATTTTAGAGAGCTTGGGGGGGAGGAGGGGCAGAGGGAGAGAGAGTCTCAAGCAGGCTCTGTGCTGAGTGTGGAGCATGATGCAGGGCTTAATCCCATTAACCTGAGATTGTGACCTGAGCTGAAACCCAGAGAGTCAGAGGCCTACTTGACTGGGCTCCCCAGGTGCCCCTTAGCTTGAAATGTTTTTATCATGACTGCTAGCAGACTTATCAAAGACCATTAGAATTGCGTCATAGAGTCTCAGGATCCAACTTGAAGATGCTCTCACTGGACAAAGATGTGAAAACTTGGAATCAATAAAAATAACTTAAGTGGATTGCTACATATCCATAATATCTAAATACATGAATTTGAAGACTACTACAAAAAGAAAAACTAATTCACCACTTTTAGAGAATTCTAGGAGGCCAACTCATTTTGACAATGAATATGGTAAATAAAGGGAAATATAATCAAATATTTATTCTACCCTTTTCCTGTAGACTGTACTTTATGTAACCAAATAAAAATGAGGTGAACTTTGTTCTTGTTAGAAATATTCCAATTAGGTCAGCCCCGGTGGCCCAGCAGTTTAGCGCCACCCCGGGGTGTGATCCTGGAAACCCCGGTTCAAGTCCCACATCAGGCTCCCTGCATGGTGCCTGCATCTCCCTCTGCCTGTGTCTCTGCCTCTCTCTCTCTGTGTCTGTCATGAATAAATAAGTAAAATCTTAAAAAAAAAAAGAAATATTCCAATTAATAAATGAAAAAGGAATGTTAGAATATAATATCACCATTTTGCAATTCCTGATAAATTGTTGGATCTATGTAGGCATTAAGCATCAGTGTCCGCTAACATCTAAAAAGAAGACAACCAGACCTTCATTATGTGCCTCTTGATGGAAGAATACAATACTGTTTATGAAGTAGTCTTGCCTCTTCCATCTCCTTAAAGGAAAACAAAGCACACAAACAAAAAACAAACCAGAAAGAAACCCCCTAAAACAAAAAAATATCAGAATTTGATAGAGACTCTAATATCTAACTACCAATTTATAGGAAATAAAGAATAGACCTTTCAAATGACACCCTGGGATTGTAATCAGCAAAATTCAGTTGTGCAAAGATTTTTACAGCAAACTTTGCTGCTTGATTTCTTGAATAAATAAGTTGAAGGGAATAAAAAAAGAGCCAAGTAGAACCTCTAGATCAATGTTTCTCAACCATGGCACTTATTGACATTTTAGACTGGATAACGCCTTGTTGTAGAGGGGCTTCCTGTGCATTGTGAGATGTTTGTAGCATCCCTGGCCTCTACCAACTAGATTCTAGTAGTAGTACTCTAGTTTTAAGAATGAGAAATGTCCCCAGACATTGCCTCTTACCTCCTGAAATTGAGAAATTACCCCCAAATTGAGAACCACTATAGATTAAGGAATTTAAGAGGACAAACTCTTAAAAATACATTTAAGAAACAATTGGAAATTTTAATACTGACTGGGTAGTTGATATTAAATATTCATTTATGTTTAGGTGTGATAACACTGTTGTCATGTTTTTTTTTTTTAATTTTTTTTTCAATTTTTTTTTTTTTTTTATTTATTTATGATAGTCACAGAGAGAGAGAGAGAGAGGCAGAGACACAGGCAGAGGGAGAAGCGGGCTCCATGCACCGGCAGCCCGACGTGGGATTCGATCCGGGGTCTCCAGGATCGCGCCCTGGGCCAAAGGCAGGCGCCAAACCGCTGCGCCACCCAGGGATCCCTGTTGTCATGTTTTTAAAAAGGACCTTGAGGGGTGGGGTGCCTGACTGGTTCTGTTGGTAGAGCATGTGATTCTTGATCTTGGGGTGTGGGTTCAAGCCACATACAGAGTATGGAAATTACTAAAAAAAATTAAAATTAAAAAAATTAAAATTAAAAAACACCTTGATTTTTTTTAGTACACACTGAAATATTTACAGATGATTTATGATGCTGGGGTATATATTGCAAAGTAATACGGAATGGGGGAAGTAAAGAGATGGAACAGGGAAGATTGTTGGTATTAGATATTCATGGGAATTCATCATTCTATTTTTTTGTATATCAGAAGCCTTCCTACTAAAATGTTTGTAGAAGTGGAGAGAGGTATACTTAGCTAAATTGAATAGACAAAAACTTTTAAACAAACAAAAAAAACCATTAGAAATACATGCTTTCCTTCCTGGGTTTGTTACCTTTTGTCTTTTAAATTGAGGCAAAATTTTTTTAGATGTATTATTTTTTGTTTTGTTAAATTACAGAGTATCTTTGGAATCATCTGAGGGCTTTTTTCCTATTTAGGGAGTTAGCATATCATAGTGGTTAAGAGCATGAATTCTGGAATCAAAGTGTCTGAGTTCAAATCTCATTTCTGCCATTTACATTGTGAATTTGGAAAATTACACCTCTCTGTTGCCTCATTTTCTTCATTTGTATAAAGCTATTAAAATAGTACCTATTTCTACTTACATATATTAAGTAAATGCGAATTAAATGTTCAGAATCCTGGCTGGCAAAGAGTAAGTGCTATATAAGTGTTATCTGCTATTTTCCTGGTATTTTAGGCTCAATTTACAAAGTGTTAAGAAAGAAAAAAAAGGAGGAGTAATTCTCTGAGGCAAAATATTCTTGATGGCTGAATCTCAAAATTTGAATTTGAATGTTTGAAGGCTTTATTTTTTTAGTTGCTCAAAAACCAGATCATTACCAGGATGCTACCTATGTATAAAATGTAAAATTTGCCATGAATATGAATATGGAAGCCTTTATGGTTGAGAGTTAGATTATCCTCTTTTACTTTCTTAATGTTGATGCTTATAAAATAAATGTTTAAATATATCATTTATTAGTTTTGCTTTTTGTTCTCTCTGGTCTTTCAGATTGAATTACATGTCCTAAGTATGTAACCTTTTAAAGAGGTGTATATAAAACCTAGCTATTTTTGTAGAACAGCTAAGTGATATTATTTATAGTACTGAATTTTCATAAGCTGGTAAATAATAAGAACCAAAGAAATTTCTTCCCGGATTAGTTTTCTGTTGCTGTTTTAACAAATTGCTATAAATTCAGTGACTGAAAACAATATCCATTTATTTATTATCTCACAGTTATATTGATTAGAATCCTGATGATCTTGGCTGAGTATTCTGTTTAGAGTATCACAAGGCTGGAATCAAGATGTTGGGAGCTCTGTATTCTCTGGAGACTCTTCTGCTTTCAAGTTTATTTGGGTTGTTGACAGAATTCAGTTCCATATTGTAGGACTTAGGCTCCCATTTCCTTGTTGGCTGTTGGCTAGAGTATCATTCTTAGCTTCTAGAAATAGTCTGTATTTCTTGGCTCATGGCCCTCTTATCTTCAGTGCCGGCAACAGCAACAGTGTCCTTTTCATACTTTAAATGTCTCTGGCTTTTCCTCTGCCTCATCTCTCTTCTGCTTCCAAGAGAAATTCTCCAGTTTTAAGGGTTTGTGTGATTAGAATAGGCCAGACTAGTTAATCCAGACCAACCTGTCTCTCAATCTCAAAGTCCCTTTTGCCATGTAACAGAACAAGTTCTGGAGATTAGAGCGTAGACATCTTTGGAGGGCTGTTATTCTGCTTACCACATTTCCTATAAGCTTCATTGTAGTGTGCTTTGGCGGTTCAATTTGAAATGAGATTTTAATTTTTAATTTTACAGGTTTTTTATGTTAACTTTGGTGACCTTTTATGTACCTTGCATGAAACATCTTATATAATAACAGCTGGGGATTCATTCTATGTTCCTTCAGGTAAGAAAAATAAAGACATTTTCTTTCATATAGCTAAAATATTTATATAGTTGCTCATGAGTACCATGCAACTGGAAGCCATAGAGTAGTCAAAATGAAACATCATTTGACTCATGCCAGTACATATTTTATCATTAGGTAAGTATGTTAGTATTTGGGTACATGAAAATTGAACAAGAGTTGCTTCTTGAAAAATATAAAAATATTTAGTTGTGTCCAAGGTAGGAGGAAAATTATTTCTGCTTTATTATCTCTAAGACATTATGTAGTCAAACAATTTTTAGTAGATTATTTTAAACATACAGAATAGTGTGCTTCATTAGCCATTGAAGAGCATGTCTCTGGAAAGAGGATTTTTAAGTTGTTCATTTATTTATTCATCATTCAACAAAGGTGATTGTCTGTCACGCACTGCTCTAAGAGTATAGGATACATGAGTGACCAAAACGGGGGAAGAAATCCCTGCCCTCATTGAGCTTACTTACATTCTAATGAAAGGACACTATAATAATAGTAGTGTTTATATAGTCCTTAATATGTACCAGCACTCTTGTGAACATATTTATTATAACTCAGTTAATATGTATCAGTTTCTCGAACCTAGGGGTGGTGGAAAGGGAGGTGGGCGGGGGGTGGGGGTTACTGGGTGACAGGCACTGAGGGAGGCACTTGATGGGATGAGCACTGGGAGTTATTCTATATGTTGGCAAATTGAACACCAATAAAAAATAAATTTATTAAAAAAATATGTATCAGTTTCTAATATATAAAGTCAGGGTGTGTCACAGTGCTCAGTGCTATAAACCTGCCTTCTGTGTAGCTGTTCTGTATTTCACTTTTGCTCTTATTTATTACCTAAAAGAAGCATTTACTCTTTTTAAGCTTTGAGATTCAATTTTACTTAACAGTTTACTTTTTATACTTTATGCGCATATGTCTGGTTTAGGGGAATCCACACAGTTTCAAAGACCTAATTTTCAAGACCTAAAGACCTAAAGCTGGGTCAGAGAGAAATTTTCTCTTCCTTCATCCTTGTCTAATTCATCTTTGCGTTCATTATCAGAATGATGTAAGACTTTCATTTCTTTCAAACCTTATCCGCATCACAGGTGATAGTGAACTCTTGGATTTTTATTTCATGAAATTAAATAAGATTTACTTTAGGTTAGATGAACTGATTTAAAAAAAAATTGGTACTATATACCATAACTGCCCTATTGATGGCTAAATATTTAATCAAAAGGAAATGATTTCTGTGGAAATAATTTTGTTTTTTTTTCTTACCGCTTTACTTGTAGGTAATTATTACAACATCAAAAATCTCCTAAATGAGGAAAGTGTTCTTCTTTTTACTCAAATAAAAAGATAAAAGATGAAGCAAAGTTTAAATACATGTGTGTATATATATATATATATGTGTGTGTGTGTGTGTGTATACACACATATAAAAAAGTTTGTACAATTGAGACATTAATTGTGATATTTTAAAATAAAAAATTGATTCAGTTTTGTGTCCTTTTATCTGATAAACATTTCAAACTCCCATGTGTCTTCTGATTTTTTTTTTTACAAATATATACATAGCCTGTAGTGATGCCCATATTCATAGTATTTTAATAACATGAGGATCACTGCTCTCACAATGAAATATAGGACATTTCTTTTTTAGAAGAGATTTGATTAATATGTTAATTCATTTAAAAAACTTTCCAAATGTTATTTTTAACTCCCCAACAAAATAACCCAGTAATAGAGAATTGTGATATACAGGAATAGTACATCTGTATTACTTTTCTAGGACTTTGTAACAAAATAGTACAAACGGGGAGGAGGAGGCAAGATGGTGGAAGAGTAGCTAACATTTCATCTGGTCCCTTGAATTTAGCTAGATGACTATCAAATCATTCTGAACACCCATGAATTCAAAGTGAGATGTAAGAAAGGAATAGCTGGAACTCTACAAGTAAAACAGTGATCACTTTCTGCAAGATAGGAGGTATGGAGAAGTGAATCAGAAACGATATTTCAGAAGATAAACATGGGGAGAGGGAGCCTCCTTAAGCTGGCTATTGGAAAGTGACACAGCCCCGGAGCACAAAATTGGAACCCAAGAATTCTGCAGTCTGAGACATCCCTGCCTGAAAGGTGATCAGGTTGATGAAATGGCACAGAATCCTGCTCGGGATAGTGTGGTCTCAGGATCCCTGGAGTCACAAAGAATGGAGGTGCCTAAGCTAGTAGAGTAGCAAGCATTGGAGTGGAGAAAGTGGCTGTGGTCAGTGTGCCTGGGAGGGAGCACTTAGCTTGGTTCACTATAAACTCTGAGCTGCAGCCCAATCAAGTGACCTTTCTCCACATAGGGGCCCTGTAAAGGACAGTGTAGAGCAATGCTCTGCCTTCTCCCAGGAGGGGCAGAGTGGGTGCACTCACAACCTGGAGACTGTTCTCTGGTACAGGCTCTGCAAAGTGCAGAGATGGGGGAGGGGACCCTCCTCCTTCCCCAAGGAGGATTGGTGTGGTGTGCACCATAGCAGTCTACAGAGCTTGGCACACACAGACCTGAAGGCCATTTGTTCCTAAGGGGAAGTGTTTACAAAAGAGAGGGGCCTGTGATCTTTTGGCTCTGGGGCTGGAAACTGGGGTGCACCATTTTTGTTTTGGTCTCCTAAAGAGGCACAGAAGGACTTCAGGGAACAAAGGCCACAGAGAGCACCCAGAGCTTACACTGTGCCCAGCCCCCTGGTGAGGGGCGGTACAACTCCACCCAGGCAAAGACAACGGAGAATCAGCATAGCAAGGTCTTCCCCCAGAAGACCAGCTGGAAGAACAGGTGAACAAGTTTATGGACCTCAGAGAACTGCAAAACTCCAGCGCTAAAGGAAAATATTTGCTTGTCTTTCAGTTTAAAATTTTCCATTTATTTCCCTTTTCATGTAGTTCTCGTTTTATCAACTCTTTGATTTTTGTCTTTTTTTAACTTCCGTTTCTTATATTTTATGGATATATTACTCATTTTTGGCTTCCTTTCTATTCAATTTTATTTTTTTTTTTGTGTGTGTATATATATATATATATATATATATAATGTTTTGCTTTATTATTTTGGGGCTTGGTGTCTTCTAAAACAGGCCAAAATACACTCACGACCTGGTAGGTCACCTTGTTTTTTCCACCTTGTGAGATTATATTCTCTTCCCCTCCCCCATTTTTTTTTGTCTTCTCTTTTCCATTTTTGGTTTCTGACTTTGGGTTTGTCTAGTGTGTTTTGCTTGGGTCGTGGTTTATATTTTTTATTTTGTTCACTTGTTCATCTATTCTTCCCTGGATTAGAAGGAGGATTTCACAACAAAAGAAAGAACCAGAGGTAATACTCTACCACAGATCTAATCCATATGGATGTAAGTGAAATGTCAGAGCTGGAATTCAGGATAACAATTATAAAGTTACTATCTGGACGTGAAAAAAGCATGAAAGACACTAGAGAATCTCAGTACAGAAATGACATCTAATCAGGCCAAAATTAAAAATGCTGTGAGATGCAGTCTAAATTGGTTGCTCTAACAGGGTAAATAAGGCAGAAGAGCATAATATACAAGACAAGTTGATGGAAGTTGAAAAAATATTAATGGACCATGAGGGGAGGCTTTGAGAAATCCATGATGCATAAAATGAAAAAAATGCTAGAATTATTGGAGTCCATGAGGGAGAAGAAAGGGACAGAAGATATATTTGAGTAAGTCATAGCTGAGAATTTACTGAATCTGGGGAAGGAAACGGGAGTTTAAGAGTTAGAGACCCCTCCCCAAATCAAAAGTAGATCAATACCTCAACATACAATAGTGAAGCTTGCAAACTTCAGAGATAAGGAGATCCTGAAAGCAGCTTAAGTTCATAACCTAAAGGGTAGGAACATTAACTGGAATCAGACCTATCCAGAGAGACCTGGCAGACCAGAAAGTGGTGGCATGATATATTCAGGGTATTAAAAGAAAAACTTGCCACCAAGAATACTTTATTCAGCAAGGCTGTCATTCAGAATAGAAGGACAGGTAGAGCTTCCAGGATGGACAGAAACTGAAAGAATATGTGACCACTAAGCCAGCCCTGCAAGAAATATGAGGGGGGATTCAGTAAGCAAAGAGAGCTTACATAGACCAAGAAAGAGTAACATAAACCAGAAAGAAACAATCTACAAAAACAGGAATTTTGCAAGTAATACCACAAATTCGTATCTTTCAATAGTTACTTTGAATGTAAATAGGCTAAATGCTCCAATCAAAAGGCACAGGGTGTCATATTGGGTAAAAAAGCAAGACTCCTCCATGCTATCTATAGGAGACTCGTTTTTGACCTAAAGACACTTGCAGACCGAAAGTGAGGGGTTAGAGGACCATTTATCATGCTATGGACCTCAAAAGAAAGGTGAGGTAGCAATCTTCGTATCAGACAAATTACATTTTAAACCAGACTAGTAAGAGATGAAGAGAGACACTACATCACACTTAAGGGGTCTATCCAACAAGAAGATCTAACAAGTATAAATATTTATGCTCCTAACTTGGGAGCAGCCAATTATATCAACCAATTAATGACCAAATTAAAAAAAAAGAATAACAGTAGGGGACTTCAACACCCTAGTCACAGCAATGGACAGATCATCTAAGCAGAAGATCATCAAGGGCTTTGAATGACGCACTGGACCAGATGGACTTCACACATACAGAGCATTCCATCTTAAAGCAACAAAATACATATTCTTCTGTAGTGCACATGGAGCATTATTAGATTTAATATTTGAGCATTTTCTTCTGGTAGCTCCCTAAAATCTTAGCAAAAATATCTGCTGGTTAGAATATACTTTAAGGGACGCCTGGGTGGCTCAATGGTTGGGCCTCTGCCTTTGGCTTGGGGCGTGATTCTGGGGTCTTGGGATCAAATCCTACATCGGGCTTCCTGTGGGGCCTGCTTCTCCCTCTGCCTATGTCTCTGCCTCGCTCTCTGTGTATTTCATGAATAAGAAAATCTTTTTTTTTTTTTTTTAAAGAATATACTTTAAAACAGGTTCTCAAAAGGATTCAATGTGGGTAATAAAAACATTTTAATAAAACCATTTAATAACTTTTGTCAGAAGGTTACTACAATTAGTGGAGTTGTAAAAATAATATTTCAATGAGGTAAAATTTTAGATGTTTAAAGAAAACTTTTTAAGGATTATATGTTTAGTCATGTTGCCTGATGAACCAGGGGGAGGGAAAATTCTAGATATCAAATTCTTATTCTAGTGAGGCAGATCAACCCTATAAAGATATCAAGGAATTGTTAGTAGCCTGGGAGATGGAATTTAGCAAATGAAAGATGTTGAATAGTTATTTTAATATTTTTATCCTGCCATCTGCATTTAATTACAATCCAATTGTAGCTTATACACAGCTGCTTCATTCAGTAATCCAAAAGTACTTACTGGACACCTGCTATTTTATGATTAAATGATATAACTAAAGTTGTTTGTAAACAATAAAGTGCTATAAAAATGCAAGGTCAATAGCAAAAACCCAAATAATCCAATTAAAATGAGCAGAGGACTTCAATATACATTTGCCCAAAGAAGGCATACAGATGGCCAACAGGTACATAACTAGGTACTCAACATCATTAACCATCAGGGAAATGCAAATCAAAACCACAGTGAGATATCATCACCTCACGCATGTTAGGATAGCTATTACCAAAAAGACAAGAAATACATGTTTGCAAGGATGTGGAGTTAAGAGAACTCTCATATACTATTTGTGTGAATGTAAATTAGTTTGGTCGCTATGAAAAACATTATGGGCTTTCCTTAAAAATAATTAAAAATTGGGGTGCTTGGGGTGGCTCAATCAGTTAAGTGTCTGCCTTTGGCTTAGGTCATGATCTCAAGGTCCTGAGATTGAGCCCTGCATCTGGCTCTCCATTTAGCAGCAAGTCTGGTTCTCCCTCTCCCTCTCCCTGTGATCTCTCTCTCAAATAAAATATTTTTAAAAATTAAAAATAGAACTACCATATGATTTAGCAATTCCACTTCTGGTACTTATCTGAAGAAAACAAAAACACTAATTCAAAAATATATGTACCCTCATATTCACTGCAGCATTATTTACAGTAGCTAAGGGGAAGAAACTAAATGTCTATTGATAGATAAATGGATAAAGAAAATGTAGTATATATACACAATGAAATATAATTCAGCCAAAAAATAGAAGGAAATCTTGCCGTTTGTGACAGGTAACATGGATGGACTTTAAAAGAGGTACCATATAATTTCACGTATAAGTGGAATCTAAAAACAAAACCAAGCTCATAGATGTAAAGAATGGATTGGTAATTGCCAGAGATGATGGATGGGAGGTGAGAAAAGTGAGTGGAAGGGGTCAAAAGGTAAATATTTCCAGTTATAAATAAATCATGGGGATATATTGTACAGCATTGTGACTATAGTTAATAATACTGTATTGCATAGTTGAAAGTTGCCAAAAGTAGATCTTAAAAGTTCTCATCACAAGAGAAAAATAGTAATGTATGATGAGAGGTGTTAACTAGACTAATTGTAGTGATCATTTTGCAATATATACGTATATTGAAACACTACGTGGCACACCTGAGGCTAATATATGTCAGTTATACCTCAATTTAAAAAATGCAAGGTTATGGTAACACACTGATGCAAGATTAATAACAAAGGAAACCGTTCTGTCAGGAGAAGGGGCATATGGGAATTTTTTTTGTACTTTACACTTAATTTTTCTGTATTCCTAAAACTAAAGGATGAAGTCTCTTCATGATGATGATGATGATGATGATAATAATAAGCAGCAGCAAGAGAAGTTTGTTGTTGCTATTGAATACAAGGCAATCTAAATTTAATCATGCCTGCTAGCTAAAAAAGATAAGGTTTAAGAAACAAACTTAGAATTTCTGGTTCAAGATAATAGACTAAGCACCGTATTTTCCCCTAAAATGGAGCAGATTGTTGAGCAGTTCCTGGTTTGGGTATTGGATCCTGAAAAAGAAGTAGAACAGAGTTTGTGTCCTCAAAAATAGATACAGAGGAAAATTAAAAGAATAGGCAGCTGAATTTATGGGTTAAAATGCCGAATACTTTTGTGTCCTTATTTTTTCAAATGGTATGTCTGTTGACTAGTTCTCAAGCCACCCACCTTGCAAGGAATCCTGCCTTTGACAAATGTCATTCCCTACATGACTCATTTTTCTCTTGAAATGAAAGGATTATTAGGGATACAGAACAACCAAACTGCAGAGGAAACCCACACAGGGTGGAAAAAGTATGAAAAAGATCAGGATGAACTGACACAAGCACAAGAGACAGAAACAATTCAGGTTGAGACAAGAAAATGTAAAAACAAAAAAACAAAAACAAAAACAAAAAAACAAACCCAAAAATTCTAGTTAGTGTCTTTAGAAGTATTAAAGACGAAATTGAATCCATAAAACAAGCATCACTGTTGTTAAAAAGAAAAAGAAAAAAGCTGTCAGGCAATAAGAGAAATCTCAATATTCAGTAGGCATGCTAGATACTAGAAAGGACATGATTGAAAAACCAATTGGCAATCCAAAAGAGATATATAATAAGTGTACTAAAGAGAATATGGTAGAAAAGTTAAAGGATGTGGTAGATAGATGTAGCAGGTCCAGTATTAATAGAAATTCCATAAAGAAGGAACAGAAAGTGGAAAGGATGAAAAAATAATGGAAAGCAATTTTCTTGAGCTAAAGAAAAAGAAGAGTCTTCAGATTGAAAGAATCCCCTAAGAGCCAAAAAGAAAAGAAATTTGAAAAGTTGCATCTGGAAACATTTTCGTAATACTTTTTGAATTATGAAGAATAAAAAGGAAATCCTAAAAGCTTTCAGAAAGAAGTAGAACAAGATCCTTACAAAGGAACAAGAATCAGCTCAGACATCTAATCCACAATAGTGGGCTGTATAAGACATAGAAAAATTCCTTCCAAGTATGAGATGAAATGATTTTGAATTTAGAATTTATACCCAGCCACATAATCAAGTGAAGATAAAATAGGTAAATTGTCAAAATGAAAACATTAAAAACATTTGTGACCAGTGGACATCAATGAAGAAAACTGAGAATGTACTTCAGGAAAAAATTTTTTTTTGGAAAGATGAATTCAGAAGATATTGGAAATAGTAAGAATTGGTAGGTCTTAAGAGGCACGTTTCTTCGGATGTTACTCTGCCTTGATTCTACTCTGAAAATTGTAATATTATTAAAATTCTATTGTAAAGGCTATTTGTTTTTAGTTTTAAAATAAATTTATGTAGAAGGCCCAGAGATGTAATTTTAGTTACAGATCATAGTGTAAACCATCATAAATTTAACAACGCAAAAAGGATATCAAAAATACAATTTAAATTTATAAATTCTCATTAAACCCACTGGTTCTGTGTGACTTTCTCTTAGGGCCTGTGTTGGTTAGACAACAGACAAACATTATCCATCCAGATTGCTTCAACCATCATTTTTATGCAGGTAAATGTTGAGTCTGTATTTTGAGCTCTTACTTCACTCTTGGACTCTAGTCTATGTTTCACACTGCCAGTTGAATGTCTTGCTCCGAGTGTCTTACTAGAATCTCAAACTCAACATGTTTCAGTCTGAATCCATCATGCATTTCTGGTTAAATGCCCAACAAACTTTTATGACTACCCTATCTCTAATTAACAGTACCTTAGCTACTTAGGCTCGCAAACTTAATCTTCCTAGATGCTTCCTTTCTCTCATCCTCTTGCATATGATTGTTATAAAATTCTATATTTCTATTTTTGTCATGCATTTCAGATGATAAGATAGAGCCTTTGTATCCGAACTTATCCCAGCCTTTATTGTTTCTTGTCTAGACCATTGCATCAGCCTCCTAAATCTGCCTTCTGCCTTGTCTATAATATCTCCTTTATTATAGCCATAGTACCTATTATTATTATATTAATCATCCTCGAGTATAGACATAATTTGGTTATTCCCTTGCTCAAAAATTTGCAAGGCCATTTAATAGTTTCCTACCACCTATTACAGGGGTCCTCAAATTTTAGTGTGACAAACAACACATGGAGAGGTAGCTACAAATGCACTTGTGGGAGGCTCACTTGTAGAGATTCTGATTTATTTAATCAAGAATAAGGCTCAGGAAACTATTTATAACAAATGCTCCAGGTGAGTTGTTGAAATGTACTTATCCTTTGGAATGCATGGGAGAAGAGAGACTCGGAGTTGTACATTTACCTTTATTTATCAGGAGACCGCTGTTAAATTAACCCATTCAGTCAACAAGCTCTGAATATCTGACTTCCTATCTATTCCATTGTGGTCTGGGTTTCCTTTGGTGAGATTCAGGCTCAAGTTTTAGCTAAGTCAGCAGTCTGTACTGACACACCAGCCTCATTTAAGAAAAGGAGATATTAAAACAGTGACAGTATTTTTTTAAGCTTTTACAAATTCTTTTTTTTTTTTTTTTATGACATGAGCTCTCTATGAAATGTACCTCACCCCTGCAGTTTTCTTCTTTAAGTGTACTCATTTGGGAGCAAACTGCAATCACTCATAAGAGGCCCCTTTGATGTCAGGAGTCATCACTTGAGACCTTGTGATGCCATGAACAGGTCCATCTGACTCATCAAAAGTTCAATGCGAAGTGCATAACTTGGAGCTCACTGTAACCTTTGTTGATTTGCCTAACCATAAAATCTTGTTGTTATTTAAAAAAAATTTTTGGACTTAACCAAATTCTTTAGCTTTATAATAATCTTCAGTTATTGGTTTCTAGAATACCCTTTTTACTTATCACCTTCCTACACATAAAAACACTTTAATGAAATGAGATTATTCCAAGTTCTCCAAACACCAAATATTCCAAACTTCATTGATTTTCTTAATCTTTTATCTCCAGCTAGATTATACTTCCTATTTTTTTTTCATGGGAATAACTAAAACCTTTATTAGATATGGTTTTCCAATAACAATGTGAAAATTGGAATTATCAATTCAAAGAGTACTGAGTCTGAAATTTAAAAAAGTAGACTAGATATTAAGGGATAAAAGGTAAAGGAAGACAAAAATGTTTAATACTATTCAATATATCCCCTCTGTACACAATGTTGCATCTATACAACTACTCCATTTGATTTTATATAATAGTGAAATCCCCTTAAGCAACCTAGGGTATCCTATTAATTGCTGCTGGTTCCTCTCATTGTTAGGGGTCTGTTTAAATACCACCCCTTCAATGGAACGTTCCCCACCTCCTGACCAGATGTGAGCTCTTCTTTCTCTAAATTTCCATAGTAACAGAACAGTATAACTTTGTATAAGATTAGACCTAGGGATTTTTTTTTAATCTTAGTGAACAAAGACTGATGAAGAAATTTCAAAAGTCAAGGCTAGTGTTCTATATCTTAAAAGGCAGAGGCTTAGATTTATCTCTAAGGCAAAGTTCACTTTGTTCTGGAGTGTAAGTGGGACTCAATGAAGCACCAGCCGTGGATCCAGATTTTGCTTATGTTACAATCCACATAGTGTTTCACAGAGAATAGTTCTTGATCTTAAAGAAAGAGAGAAATATAGATATGTTCAGATTTTAGTGTGACATATAAAAAATGAATGGCAAATGTATATCAGTTTGCTAGGTCTGCCATAACAAAGTACCACAGAGTATGTAGCTTAAAGAAGAGAAATTAATTTGCTCACAATTCCAGAGGCAAAAAGTCCAAGATTAGTGTGTCAGCAGGGTTTATTTTTTTATGAGGACTCTTGACTTTTTGATGGCTGTCTTCTCCTTGTGTCTTCACATGCTCTTTCCTCTGTGTGTGTGTCTGTGTCCAAATTCCTCCTCTTATAAGGATACCCATTATATTGGGTTAGAGCCCTCTCTAATGACCTCATTTTAATTTAATTACCTCTTTAAAGATTTATATTCAAATGCAGTCACATTCTGAGGTATTAGGGGTTAGGGCTTCAACAAATGAATTTTGCAGGGTCACAGTTCAGCTCACAGAAGTGATTATAAGACATTACCATTGAAAATGAGAGATAGTGAAAATAGTTTTGATGACAACGCCATTGTTTTATTTTTTATATTTTAAGATTTTATTTGCTTTTTTGGTATATTTTTTTATTGGAGTTCGATTTGCCAACATATAGTATAACACCCAGTGCTCATCCCATCCAGTGCCCCCCTCAGTGCTGGTCACCCAGTCACCCCAACACCCTGCCCACCTCCCTTCCACTACCCCTTGTTCATTTCCCAGAGTTAGGAGTCTCTCATGTTCTGTCATCCTCACTAATTTTTCCCATTCATTTTCTCTCTTTTCCCCTATAATCCCTTTCACTATTTTTTATATTCCCCAAATGAATGAGACCATATAATGTTTGTCCTTCTCTGATTGACTTTACTCAGCATAATACCCTCCAGTTCCTTCCACGTTGAAGCAAATGGTGGGTATATGTCATTTCTAATGGCTGAGGAATATTCCATTGTATACATAGACCACAGCTTCTTTATCCATTCATCTTTCGATGGACACCATCGAAGGCTCCTTCCACAGTTTGGTTATTGTGGACATTGCTGCTATAAATATTGGGGTGCAGGTGTCCTGGTCTTTCACTGCATCTGTATCTTTGGGGTAAATCCCCAGCAGTGCAATTGCTGGGTCGTAGGGCAGTTCTATTCTTAACTCTTTGAGGAACCTCCACACAGTTTTCCAGAGTGGCCGTACCAGTTCACATTCCCACCAACAGTGCAAGAGGGTTCCCCTTTCTCCACATCCTCTCCAACATTTGTGGTTTCCTGTCTTGTTAATTTTCAGCATTCTCACTGGTGTGGTCTCATTGTGGTTTTGATTTGTATTTCCCTGATGAATGCCATTGTCTTAAAATTTTGTTTTATTTAAATTAACCCCTTTAAGTATGTATTTCAACAATATTGTTCATTATCTTTATTAGTCTATATTATCTAAGGACCAAAATGTCCAATTTTTAATATTAAACTGTTCAGAATATCTAAAAAAAAAAAAAACCCAAACCATGAAGAGTTATCTCTTTTCCAATACCTGATTTTCCTCACTTTTTAGGTGTTACACATATTTAAAACCATATCCAAATATTATGGCAGAATATAGTTAACATTTCCAGAGTTGAGACCCAGAGAAGCAGGACTTGCTAAATCTGTCTGTCCAAATCTGTCTGAGGCCATGGCCCATTCCCTTTATTAGTATACAAGGTTGCATATTCTCCCCTAAATTCATGTCCAGTTGGAACCTCAAAATTGATCTTATTTGGGACTAGGCTCTTTATAGATGTAATTAAGGCAAAGATTGAGATGAGAGCATGGTAGATTATGGTGGGCCCTAAATCCATCAGTAAGTCCTTCTAAAAGATAGAAAATGACACCCAGAGACACACAGAGAAGGCCATGTAAAGATGGAGGCATAGATTGTAGTTATTCTAGTTAAGCTAAAGAAAGGATGTCAACAGCCACCACAACTGGAAAAGGTAAAGAAAGATCCTCCCCTAGAGCCTTCAGTAGGAGTGTGGTCTGTTAACATGTTGATTTCAGACTTGTAGCTACTAGAACAGTGAGAATAAATATCTATTGTTTTAAGTCATCAAGTTTGTAGTGATTTGTTACAGTAGCCTTATGGACAGTTACCCGATTCTACTGCTTTCAGTTCTTTTGGGTATATACATAAGAGTGGAATTGCTGGGCTATTGGAAATTTTATGTTTAACTTTTTGAGGAACCACCAAACTGTTTTCCACAGAAGATGCACCATTTTACAGTTTCACATTCCTGCCGGCAAAGCACTAGGGTTCCAATTTGTCTACATCCTTGCCAACACTTGTTATTTTGTGTATTTTAAAGAATTATAGCCATCCAAGTAGATGTGAAGTGGTATCATTGTTTACTTAGCTGTGTTTTTTACATCAAAACAATTAAACAATTAATGAATTGCAATTGGGCAACAAAGTTAAAGTAACTTTTTGGCAACCAATGGATTTTTTATGATCAAAGTTAAGGTGGTTTGTAAGATAATTTAGTTTATCAAAATATTAGTAGCTTCTGCATCTCCACTGACTCATTGAGAAATCACACATCCAGACTCCCCACCATGTTAGAAATGTCTTCTCCCAGTGATCCACTCTAAGCACATTGATACTGCTGCGCCTCTAATTCCATAAGGTGCTCCAATAACAAGAAATCACCAATATGTCCAATCACTTAGTTAACTTCACTAAGCTAAGGAATACCTAGATAGCTGGTATAATATTTCTGGTGTGTCTGTGATGGTGGTTCTGGAAGAGATTAGCATTTCGTTGGTGAAATGAGTTAAATAGATGGTTCTCTCCAATGTGAGTGGGCACCTTTGAGGATCCACATAGAACAAAAAAGCTAAAGAAGGGCAAATTCTCTTTCTCTCTGCTTGAGCTAAGACATCCACCTTCTACTTTTGGATATTGGTGTTCCTGGTTCTCAGGATTTTGGATTCAAATTGTAACTTCTACCATCAACTTCCTGATTCTCAAGACTTCAGACTTGGAATGACACACTATTGGCTTTCCTGGTTCTCCAGATTGTAGATGGCTAATTGTGGGACTTCTCACCCTCCATAACTACAGAGAGCCAATTCCTGTAATAAATCTCTTATCTATATCTACATATATCCTATTGGTTATGTTTCTCTGGAGAACACAAGTAGTGTGCAAGAACGTACATGGGGAGAGAACAAAACTTTCATTAAAGTTGTCTTATTCTGTTTAGCCTACTGTAACAAAAATACTATAGACTGGGTGGCTTAAACAACAGAAATTTATTCCTCAGAGTTCTGGAGGTAAGAAACTCCAAGATTAATACACCAGGAGATTCAGTATCTGGTGAGGTTCCCCTTCCTGTTGCAATAGAGTTCTGTTTCCTGTGTCCTCCTCATGGAAAGAGAATGGAGGAGGGGAAGCACACTCCCTCCTATCTCTTTATTTAAGGACACTAATTCTATCATGAGGGCTCCACTCATGACTTAATTATATACCAAAAGCCTCACCAAATACCAACACATTGAGAATTAAGATTTCAACATATGCATTTGGAGGGCTAAAAACATTCATTCCACAACAAAAGTGGACATCATGAAAAATAAAAAAGTTGTGCTTTGGTAAACATCATTAATAAAAAGAAAATACTCATAGATTGGGAGAAAATATTTGTAAACTATAAGTCTGTTAAGAGACTTGCAGCTTTGATATATAAAGTACTTCTACGATTTAATAAAGAGACAATCCAATTTAAAAATGGGCAAATAATTTGAAGAGACATTTCCCCAAAGATGTTATACAAATGGTGAGTTAATCACATGAAAAGATGTTCTACATCATTAACCATTTAAGAAATTTGAATTGAAACTGTAATATACTTCACACCAATTAATATGGCTAATATTAAAAAGACAGATGAATACAAGTGTTGGAAAGAATGTGGAGAAATTGGAATTCTCATGCACTACTGGTGGGAATTTTTAAGAAACAGTGCAGCTGCTTGGAACACAGTCTAATAGGTCTTTAAATAGTTGAACCCATGTTACCATATGATCCAGCAATGCTACGCCAAGTTATACACTTAAGAAAAGTTAAAATATATATTCATGCAAAAACTTACATGCAGATGTTCATAGCAGCATTATTCAAAATAGCTCCAAAGTGGAAACAACCCAAATCACATCAACTGACGAATGGATATGTGAAATCTGGGATAGCCATACAATGGTATATTATTTGGCCATAAAAATGAGTGAAGTACTGATGCATGCTGCGACTTAGATAAACCTTGAAAATATTATGCTAAGTGAAGGAAGCCTGTCACAAAGACCACATGATTTTGTTTATATAAAATGTCTAAAATAGGTAAAGCTGTAGACAGAAATTTCCAAGTTAGTGGTTGCCTAGGACTGGGGAGAAATGAGGAATTAGAGGATAATGGCTAATGGGTTGGATTTTCTTTAGGCAGTGATTGAAAATGTTCTAAAACTTATGGTGGTGATGATATATGATGCACAACTCTGTGAATATACTAAGAATTTTTCACTTTGAGTGAACTGTATGTATGTGAATAATATCTCAATGAAACTATTTTTTAAAAAGTACCATGGCTGTCTGGTGGAAAAGCATGTATGTGTGAGTTGTGAGCTGAATCAACCACTTTTTTCATGGAACATCATTTTACCTGAGTGACTGACAGACAAGCTATTGTTGTTCAGGTTTGGGTATTTGGCAGACATTTTAAAAATTTAATTAAATGAGTCTGTAACATCAGGGAAAACAACTGGCAGTATTTGTTTCCAATGATAAATTTGAGCTTTCAAGTAAAAATTAGAATTTTCTTTGAAGACTTGGAGACTTGTATCTGCCACCTTGAACTTCACTGCTTCCTAAATAAATGTGGTTTTTGATATGATATAGTGAAATGTGTCAACATTGGAGGATTTGCATAACTCAGTGAATATATATATATATATATATATATGTATACATATATATATATATGTTTGTATTTAAAGATTTTATTTACTCACTTATTTTAAGAGATAAGGAGAGACAGAGAGCATGAGTGGGAGTAGGAGCAGAGGGAGAGGGACAAGCAAACTGAGCTGAGTGCAGAGCCCGATGTGGGGACAGATCCTACGACCCTGAGATCATGACCTGAGCTGAAATTGAGTCGGATGCTTAACTGACTGATCCACCCACGCACCCCAGTGAACTAATATTTTTAAAGGAGCTATGTATGATGCAAAAATCACATATGGGTAAAAGATCCATTCAAAGTATAGGAGAGACCAATGGATTTTAATATAATGTAGTTCAAAAAGTTCATTAACATGGCATTTCAGTTCTAACATCGCAACTAATGTTTAAGATACTACCACTTACAAAGTTTGGGCATAGTATCAAAGAAAAATATATACTATAATCTGAAAAGGCTATGAAAACACTCCTCCCTTTTTCAACTACATATCTGTGTGACCAGATTTTCTTGATGTATTTTAACCAAACAACATATTGCAACACATAGAATGCAGAAAAGATAATCCAGCTGTCTTCTATTGTTATGGTTGCGTGTTTGCACCTCTCCCAAATTCCTATGTTAAAACCGTAATCCCAATTTCATGGTATATGGAGTCTGTAGGAGGTAACTGAGTTATGAAGATGAGAACCCTCATGATGGAATTACTGCCCTTTTAAGGATAGGACAGAGCTCTCTCTCTCTCCCCTTACTTCCTCCCTCCCCCCATGCCAAGTGAGACATAGTAAACAAGTACTCAATCATCTGCAAACCAGGACTAGGTCACAAAACACTGAATCTGCTGATTGTTGATGCCTTAATCTTGGACTTCTCAGCTTCCAGAACTGTGAAGGATAAATTTCTATTTTTTAAGTCACCAGTCTATGGTATTTTTGTTACAGCAGTCAGAACTAAGACATCTATCAAGCAGATATTAAAGAGATTTTCAAAAACATGAAGCAATACCACTCTTTCTGAAAATTTAGTTTTTTCCTCTATGAAGTATTATGGGTTACATTAACATGTAATGGGTTTATTGTTATTTTTAAAATAATTTAAATAATTTGGAAATAAACATTGACAAATTATTTTAATTTCTAATACATTAAATATTAGTCAACACAATCCATACCAAAGCTCTTTGGGGTCCTTAAATTTTTCAAGAGTGTAAAGGAAACCTGAGACCAAGGTATTGAGTAGAGAGAATGCAGGCTGTATCAGGGCATTCACTACACAGAAGGAGAGAAGGGCCTCTTTTTCAGCTCAGGTAGGAGTCTATATGGGGAAGAGAAGGAAGAGTTGCAGAACGGAGATAGGTGTAGGGCCTACTCCCTGCATCCACGTCAGGGTATGCACATGGTTTGGGGGAAGAGAGACAAGTCAAAGAGGTTTGGGGAATTGCAGAGCAGAGTGCCTTTGTGCCTGGTTTTCCATTAAGGAGACTGGGAGAAAGTCATGTAGTGCTTCTCTCCAATTGAAGTGGTTGTGAGGATTTACCCTCCTTGATTCCCTGAAGCCTGTGAGTGCCATGAAGAAGACCAAGATGGTTTGTATGTCCTTTTGGGGTAAGTGGAATGTGTCCAGAAGTGTGGGACTAATTTCCAGGTAAATAATCCAAAGCTAGGGGCCAGTGGGAGGTTTTGGGAAAGTTACAGAGAACCAGCACCATTAATGAAGGCTAGGGCAAAGGCAAGTCACCAGTAGTGGAGGAGACCACTGATGTTGGCATGTTGAGAGAATAGTCAGCACTCAGACACTTCAACTGAAAGAGGCTGACAGGGACGCTCACAAGTGAGACTAAGGTGAGGTGCTGGGTACCTCAGAGATCAATATGGGAAGAGATGTCTCTCTCTTGTTATGTAAGCTTATCCTATGCTCTGAGAGAGGGAAAACCCCAAATCTCGGGCGGGGGGTGGGGGTGGGGGACCAAAGAGACTGAGCTAAATTGGAAAGGAGGTTTTTGTTTTTAATATAGAAATTAATGTGAATGGGCAATTTTTTTCTGCTATTGAGTGGAAATGAAGGCCTTTGAGCAAATTAGGTTTATTTATAAAAGAATAAAATGAGTCACTGAATTGTGACTCATTTTTCTCTCCACTAAATCTTCATTCTTATGGTAGGACTGTTGTATCCCTAGAATTGGGTTTATGTTTGCTCACTCAATAAGTGTTAATTGAATGAAGAGCAAACTGATTTGGAGATCTTGGTTCTGTTTTATATTTGTCCTTCTTATGTACACATGTGTATGAACCAACCAGGCCTGACTGAGCCCAAAGCCCCATGGCATTCATTTCTGCTCAAAGCCATGCCCTGGCTTTCCAGGATGCTCCAGGTAAAAGTTCCTATCCTTGTTGGAATGTGGCCTTCCAACATCCCCCCACACCAGCTTCCCTCTTTGATCTCTTACACCTCTCCCCTCCACTCAACCCCATTCCAGTTACACTGGCTTCTCTGCATCTAGAATCTACAAGGCATGCTCTGCTTTGACCATATTTCCCTAGAGGGCCACACATCTAACCCCCTCACACATTTCTAGTCTTGGTTCAAATGCCACCTTCTCCTTGAAACCTTCCCTGACGGCCCTATTTAAAATTGGGACCTATTTGACCCCATGGGAACCCTTTTCCAGCATTATTTATCCCCTTAACACCAAGCACTTTCTAATTCACATATACTTATTTATGTTGCTTATGGTCTGGCATTTCTTACTAAAATGCTCAATGAGGACAAAAACATGCATTTCAAAAATTTGTTTTACTGCAAGAATACTGTTTGGCATAAAACAGGCTCTCAATATACATTTGTTGAATTTATTGAGTTGAACAGTGTACTTGTTTCCTGGAACTCCATTCTTGAAGCTTCTGAATCTCCTCTTTTCTGACACACAGCCTCATTTAACTCTCCTGAGCTGTGTACTCTATTCTATTTTGGCCTTTGGCTTTCAAGCCTTTTAAAATCACCAATCCCTGTAGCTATTCAAGGAGTTTATCTAGAAGTCTTATCTACCTTCTTCAAAACAGCTCATTTTTATTTTCTGTTGGATCATCTGTTTTCTGGGGAAAGCCTTTATTTCTTCACTTCATTGTCATTCTTCACAACCCCCACCCCAGTCACACATCCAGGACGTTGTTGGCAGCCTTGTCTTGTCTTGTCTGTCATGTAATCTGACTGTCAAACAAGTTTCACTCACTACCAACGTTAGCATATTGAATTCTTCCATTTACATTGCAAGTACGCTTAGCCCAGCTGTACTGATGCCATTCTACACACACAGTTTTGGAATTTCTTTCCCATGATGGGTGGGAGGTAGAGAGAGTGGAGGTGGTGAGGAAAGATGGGAATTAGGCATAGCAATTATATGGTGAATTGGGGACCCTCCAAAGTCAGCGCACTTTTTCTTTTTTTTTAAGAGCTGACAGGGATTTTTGAAATCCATTGCTTTAATTTATGGAAACGAATAAACACAACCTTGTAGATACCAAGTTCTTTCTAAGGTCACCAATAAATAAGTGGTAGAGCTGGGAATGGAACCCCAGGCTTTCTATTTCTCATATTAGTACTCTTTCCATTCCCTCAGGCTACTCTCCACAAAAAGGAATATTTCAGGAAAATCATTTGCCTTCTTCAATATCACCACTTCTTCCTCTCCTCTCTCCATTGTTTTCTCCTATTATGATTGAGTGAAGTTTATGAATTTGGATAACTACATACATGGTTCTTAGGTTTAACCCGAAGACACCATTGTAGGGAGTCACAGGTGGAATCAAAATGCAAAGTTCTTTCTGATTTCTGGTTCACTACTTTCCTCACTGGAATGCTTATTTTTCTGTGTGGCATTGAAATTAATTGTCAATTCCCAGTTACAACCTGGTTAGGTTAAAATAGGTATTTTATTTTAAAATAGGTATTTTATTGGTATTTTGTAGAAAATTTGTAAAAATGATTTGAATAAGTTTTCATGTAAATAGTATTGGTCTCTTGGTAACACTGGGAATCTGTTGTATTACATGACTATCCTAAACTGAATGGGAACAAACTTAAAAGTACTCATGTTTTTCTCTTTTATTTTTAAAGATTTTATTCATTTATTTATGAGAGAGAGAGAGAGAGAGAGAGAGAGAGAGAGAGAGCACAGAGGCAGAGGGAGAAGCAGGCTCCCCGATGAACAGGGAGCCTGATGCGGCTTGATCCCAGGACCCTGGGATCATGACCTGAGCTGAAGGCAGATGTTTAACTGACTGAGCCACCCAAGTGCGCTGTTTTTCTTTTAAAATTGATCTTTATTTTATTTTGTGTTTTCTTAGTTTTAAGTGTACATATAATGATTGAACAATTCTATACATTGTTATTCTTTGTGTTCTTGATCCCCTTTAACTATTTCACACATTCCCTCACCCACTTCCCTCTTGTAATCACCAGTTTGTTCTATTTAAGTTTGTTTGTCTTTTTTTCTTAGTTCATTTGTTTTGTTTTTAAATTTCACTTATGAATGAAGTCATATGGTATTTCTCTTTCTCTGATTTATTTCACTTAGCATAATACTCTTTAGTTCTATCCTGCAAAAGGCAAGATTTCATTCTTTTTTATGGCTGAGTATATAACACTGCACGTACATATGTGTGTATGTGTGCATATATATGTGTATACACATGCACACCTCACTTCTTTTTCCATTCATATATGTGGGCCTTTGGGTTGCTTCCATATCTTGGCTATTGTAAATAATGCTGCAGTAAACTTAGGGGCACATCTATCTTTTCAAATTAGTGTTTTCGTTTTCTTTGGGTAAATACCCAGTCGTGGAATTACTGGATCATATGGTAATTCTATTTTTATTTTTTTTGAGGAATCTCCATACTGTTTTCCACAGTGGCTGTACCAGTTAGCATTCCCACCAATAGTGCATGAGGGTTCCTTTTTCTCCACATCCTCGCCAACACGTGTTCTTGTCTTTTTGAATTTAGCCATTCTGACAGGTTTAAGGTGATATCTCATTGTGGTTTTGATTTGCATTTCCCTGATGATGAGTGATGTTGAGCATCTTTTCATGTGTCTGTTAGCCATCTGGATGTCTTCTTTGGAGAAATGTCTATTCAGATCCCCTGCTCATTTTAATTGGTTTGTTCTTTTTCATGTTGAGTTGTAAAGGTTCTTCATATTTTTTGGATATTAACCCCTTATTGGATATATGATTTGCAAATATCTTCTCCCATTTTGTAGGTTGCCTTTTGTTTTGTTGATGGGTTCCTTCACTGTGCAAGGTATTTTATTTGGTATGGTCCTAATAGTTTAATTTTGCTTTCCCCTCCTTTGTCTGAGGAGATATATTTAGAAAAAATGTTGCTATGGCTGATGTCAGAAAAATTACTGCCTATATTTTCTTCTAGGATTTTTTTGGTTTCAGATCTCACATTTAGGTCTTTAAACCATTTTGAGTTTATTTTTTTGTGTATGGTATAAGACAATGGTTCAGTTTCACTCTTTTGCATGTTGCTGTCCAGTTTTCCCAGCACCATTTGTTGAAGAGACTGTCTTTCCCCATTGCATATTTTTGCCTCCTTTGTCATAGATTAATTAACCATATAAAGGTGGGTTTATGTCTGAGCTCTCTATTCTGCTCTATTGATCTTTGTGTCTATCTTTGTGCCAGTATCATATTGTTTGATTACTAGAGCTTTGAAATATATCTTGAAATCTGGCATTGTGATACTTTCAGCTTTGTTATTCTCAAGATTGCTTTGACTATTTGGGCTCCTTTGTAGTTCCATACAGATGTTAGGATTATTTGTTTCCATTTTGTGAAAAACGTTGGTGGTGTTTTGATGGAATTGCATCAAATCTGTAGATTGCTTTGGATGATATGGACATTTAACAATATTGATTCTTCCATTCCATGAGCGTGGGATATCTTTCCATTTGTTTGTGTCATCTTCAATTTCTGTCATAAATGTTTTATAGTTTTTGAACTACAGATCTTTAACCTCATTGGCTAAGTCTATTCTTAGGTGTTTTATTACTTTTGATGCAATTGTAAATGGGATTTTTTTTTTTTATTTACTTATGATAGTCACAGAGAGAGGGAGAGAGGCAGAGACACAGGCAGAGGGAGAAGCAGGCTCCATGCACCGGGAGCCCGACGTGGGATTCGATCCCGGGTCTCCAGGATCGCGCCCTGGGCCAAAGGCAGGCACCGAACCGCTGCGCCACCCAGGGATCCCGTAAATGGGATTGTTTTTTAAATTTCTTTTTGCTACTTCATTATTAGTGTATAGAATTACAATAGATTTCTGCATATTAATTTTTTATCCTGTGACTTTACTAAATTCATTCATCAATTCTAGTTTTTTGGTAGAGTCTTTAGGGTTTTCCATGTATATAGTATTATGTCATTTGCACATAGTGAACGTTTTACCTCTTCCTTACCAATTTGAATGCTTTTTTTTTTTCTTATCTGATTGCTGTGGGTATGTCTTCCAGTACTATGTTGAACAAAAGTGGTGAGGGTGGGCATCCTTGTCTTGTTCCTAATTTTGGTGGAAAATCTCTTAGTTTTTCACCCCTGAATATAATGTTAGCTATGGATTTTTCATATATGGACTTTACTGTGTTGAGGCACAGTCCCTCTGAAACCTACTTTGTTGGGGGTTTTTATCATGAATGGATGTTGTACTTTGTTAAGTGTGTTTTCTGCATTTATTGAGGTGAGGGAATTTTATCTTTTCTCTTTTTTAATGTGATGTATCATGTTGATTGATTTGTGAATATGGAACCCAACCTTTGCATCCCAGGAATAAATCCATTTGATCTTGGTAATTTTTAAAAAAATGTATTTTTTGCTAATATTTTATTGAGGACCTTTGCCTGTGCGTTCATTAGAGACACTGGCCTATAACACTGGCCTATAGTTCTCTTTTTAAAATAGTATCTTTATCTGGTTTTGGTGTCAGAGTAACGTTGGCCTCATAAAATGAATTTGGAAGCTCTCTGTTCTCTTCCATTTTTTGGAAGAGTTTGAGGAAGATAGGGAAGATAGGTATTGATTAACTCTTCTTTAAATGTCTGGTAGAATTCACCAGTGAAACCATCTGGTTCTGGACATTTGCTTGTTGGAAGTTTTTGGATTACTGATTAAATTTCTTTGTTAGTAACCATCTGTTCAAATTTTCTGTTTCTTCCTGATTCCATTTTGGAAGGTTATGTGTTTCTAGAAATTCATTCACTTCTAGGTTGTCCAATTTGTTGGAATATAATTTCTCACAGTATTATTTTATAATCCCTTGTATTTCTGTCATTTGGTTGTTATCTATCCTCCTTCATTTCTGATTTTATTTATGTGGGTCCTCATCTTTTTTTTTCTTATGAGTCTGGCTAAAGTTTTATCAAGTTTGTTTATCTTTTCAAAGAACCAACTCTTGATTTCATTGATTTGTTCTACTATTTTGTTTAGTTTCTATTTCATTTACTTCTGCTCTAATCTTTATTATTTCCTTTCTTCTGCTGGCCTTGGACTTTGTTCTTTTTCAGCTCCTTTAGGTGTAAGGTTAGGTTGTTTATTTGAGTTTTTTCTTATTTCTTGAGGTAGGCCTTTACTGCTATAATTTTCTCTCTTAGAACAGCTTTGCTACATCCTAAAGATTTTGGACTGTTGTACTTTCATTTTCATTTGTCTCCATGTATTTTTTCAATTTCTTCTTTGATTTCTTGGTTGAGCCATTCATTGCTTATTAGTTTATTATTTAGCTTCCATGTATTTGTGTTCCATCCAGTTTTTTTTTATTGGATTGGTTTCTAGTTTCATACTGTTATGGTCAGAAAAGATGCATGATATGAATTTGATTTTTCTGAATTGGTTGAGACTTGTCTTGTGTCCTAATATGTGGTACATTCTGAAGAATGTTCCATATGAACTTGAAAAGAAAGTATATTTCACTGCTTTTCCATGGGATGTTCTGAATATATATATATATAGTAGGTTCATCTAGTCCAATGTGTAATTCAAAGCCACTATTTCCTTACTGATTTTCTGTCTGGGTTATCTATTCATTGATGTAAATAGGGTATCAAATCCCCTATTACTGTTGTATTATTGTTAATTTCTTTCTCTGTGTCTGTTAATAGTTGTTTGAAATTATTCAAATAAAGATGATGCAATTACAGATTTTGGGCATAAAAATGTCAGACTGCAAGAAAACAAAACAAAAAAAAGGCCACAATTGTTCTTCACTCTTCTCTGGATATATGCCCTTTACAATATGACTATGCTGCCTTGTGACTCACTTTGGCTAATAGAATGCAGCAGACATGACAGTGTATCAAATCTGAGCCTAGGCCTCAAGAATCCTTGAATATTTCTCAAGCAACTTCCAAGTTTTGGCCTTAATAGGCCTTGAAAACCTGTTCTGATACCATTAAAATAAGCCAGTATAAGCCTGCTGAGGGGTGAGACACCATGGATAGCAGAGACAAGTAGCCTCAACTGAGAATAAATGACCACAGATGCACGTGAGAGGCCAATAAAGATCAGAAGAGTCACGGGCTGAGCCCAGTCCAAATGACTGACCTGAAGAATTATTGTTTTAAGTCAGTACATTTTGTATGTTTTTTTTTTTTAATACAGCTAACTGATAACGATTACTCAGCTAACCATTTGTTGTGATAGCCTAACTGATCCAAGTTAGAAAGTCCTTTCTAGTGAATTAATTTAAAAATCTATCTTGAGACAAAGCAGGACATTATTTCAGGATGGATGTGTCTGTGGTCTAACTAGCATTTCAGTTGGAAAATTATAGATTTGTTTATTTAAGTTGTGGGTTCTATTTTAGCTTCAAAGGTCATCCCTGGTAGTCCTCTCTTAGAGCCATGGAAACAGGAGAATTTTTGTTTTATATGGGCTTTGTACATAAGAGTATGTTTCAAGCGTGTGGTGGAAATGAAAGTGGACCAGAAATTATAGAACCTAAAGGTTTTCTTGACCTCGGCACTGATACCCTGGGGTTGTGTCTTGCAGGCAATGCTGGTGACTGAAAATGAGGGTGATGTTAGGGTTCTCTCCTTGTGTTAGAATGAAGTGAGGGAAGTGAAGGAAATGGCCATCTGGATGTGAGGATGGATAGTTAACAACAGCATCACATGACAACACTGTCTTCAAGGTAAGGAGTCTAAGTTCTGTTGATTACATCTTCCAAGGATATCAGTAGTTGTACTGATAAAAAGTAGGAATGAGGGGATCCCTGGGTGGCGCAGCGGTTTAGCGCCTGCCTTTGGCCCAGGGCGCGATCCTGGAGACCCGGGATCGAATCCCACGTCGGGCTCCCGGTGCATGGAGCCTGCTTCTCCCTCTGCCTGTGTCTCTGCCTCTCTCTCTCTCTCTGTGACTATCATAAATAAATAAAAATTAAAAAAATAAATAAATAAAACTGTTAAATCAGATTCCCTGAAACATAGTTCTTACCCCTACCAAACTTTATAGGTGAACATCAGATAGAGAAAAAAAGGTTTAAAAAAAAAAAAAAAAAGAAATCCAGGGAACTGTGCAAATTCCAGTCTTCCTTTGTAAACTCAGCTATTTCTCGTGTCTTGTGCCATTTATTGCCACTGCATAGGAAACACTCTCCCCTTTAAAAGGATATTACTCAACTATTAGAAATGACAAACACCCACCATTTGCTTCAACGTGGATGGAACTGGAGGGTATTATGCTGAGTGAAGTAAGTCAATCGGAGAAGGACAAACAGTGTATGTTCTCATTCATTTGGGGAATATAAATAATAGTGAAAGGGAATATAAAGGAAGGGAGAAGAAATGGGTAAGGAAATATCAGAAAGGAAGACAGAACATGAGAGACTCCTAACTCTGGGAAACGAACTAGGGGTGGTGGAAGGGGAGGAGGGTGGGGGGTGGGGGTGACTGGGTGACGGGCACTGAGGGGGGCACTTGACGGGATGAGCACTGGGTGTTATTCTGTATGTTGGCAAATTGAACACCAATAAAAAATAAATTTATTATTAAAAAAAAGGATATCAAGACTGAACTGAGTATCTGGCATTTTGAAAAAAAAAAAAAAAAAAAAGGACCAAATGCAATCACCTGGTAGTTTTAAGTAGCACCTTTAAATACCATGCTGAGATATACTAAAATTACAGAGATGAACAATGTATCTATCTAGCTTTTATAAAGATCTGTTTAGCACAATGCAGTGTGGAAATGAAACCACAAGGTGGCAAAAGAATGATTCTAATCTCCAAGGCTTTTTCCGTTCCCCCCTCTAAATTAAATGATGTACCCTGTATGAGCTAATTAACCCTGTCATTAATTCAATGCAAGGGTTAATTAGTTAAAGCCAGGCATAATAGTTACGATTTCCAAAAATATTTTAACCTTTTAATAATCTCCATTTCCTTTGTATCCAGGGAACACCAAGGAATGAGAATTTGGCTTGCCACGAACAAATCCACATTTCTTTTTGGTTTAAGAACTAGAATCTAAGATTAAAGTCGATTACAGTGAGTAGACGCAGAGCACCAATATGTTAAGATCCCTCTGAAATTAAAAATGAATTTAATTGTCTTACATTTCAGCCCCAAATTCTTATATAGGGAGAGAAGATCAAAGAAAAGGGAGCATTATTTTCTAGAAGGAATTTGGAAAAAGAAGATTTGCAAGTTAGGTTTAACGTCCCACTTCAAATGATTGCTGAGGTAGGTCAGGCTAACACATGAAAAGGGAGAACAGGGAAGGGATGATGGATGGAAAGCAGGTTGAACTAATTGTACTGTAAGCAACAACTCTAGCTTTTCATATGTTATCTTTTTAAATCTTCTTCAAGAACCTATGAGATGAGGAGCATTATAACCATCTCCATTTTATAGTAGAAGAAATGGAGTCTTCGGGTGGTTAACTAACCAAAGATTACCTAGCTACTATGTAGAACCCAGTAAGTCTGAGTTCAAAGTTCATGCTTTCAGCTCTTCTACTCTACCAACCCTAAACATATGCTAAAATTAGCAGTGTGGCCTCAGGTTTTGTACTTTTATAGGATAATATGTTTCATACTTTGCATAGTATATGATAATACACTGACACAATCTAATAAATAACATATACCATACACATGGTACACTTGACTGTGGTTTTATTAAAATAAGTTTTTGATGTAGTTGACTTTTTTTTACAAGGGAATAGACAAAGAACTCAAATACAAGGGAGAAAGAACAAATTAAAAACCAGGGAATCTGAGTTATTGCTGGTCCATTTAGCAAAATTTTCCCAGGAGTATGCCTTTGTTTTTTTGAAATTGAAGCAGTGCTACATCTTAATAGTTGACCAGGTGTTTTGTGCACCCCAGAAACAAACTGGGAAGCTTTCCCAAGTATAAGGCTTTCCAATTGGCTTCTGCATGTATGTATAAATATGTGAATGTGTGTTTCTGAATGAAGTTGGTCACACTGAGAAGGAAAAGGGAGTCAACCTTCCTGTATCAAATAATTATTTCTATGAGATAGGAACAAAGGATTTCACCTCCCCCTCCCCAACTGTTACTAGGGGGTACTTGTGGATCTTAGTAGGTTGGATGGTCTTAGTCAATCTTGGCTGAATAAATATATTCAGTTTCTCTGACTGAAGATGGTAAACTGTGACTGTACTACAAATTTAAATGAGAAATTTATATTTAAAAAGCCACAAAACTAAAAAAGAGTGAATAAAATGTAAATAGTTAAACTCTCAAATTATTCTTTCTGCAAGTTGGCAGCATTTATAATTTTGGAGTATTAAAGCTTAAAGCTAGCTTAAGGCTTTTGGGACACTATAGACAGAGAGAGAGAGATAGAGAGATAGAAAGATGGAGCAAGAGACTGATGAGGAAGGACACCTGGGTGGCTCAGCGGTTTAGTGCCTGCCTTCAGCCCAGGGCGTGATCCTGGAGTCCTGGGATTGAGTCCCACGTTGGGTGCCCTGCATGGAGCCTGCTTCTTCCTCTGCCTGTGTCTCTGCCTCTCTCTCTGGGTCTCTCATGAATAAATAAATAAAATCTTAAAAAAAAAAAAAGAAACCAAAAGAGACTGATGAGGAATCTGCCATCCTCAAGCAAAAATTACACCTGCCCTGGTGCTGATGCCATCTGCATGTACTATCTTCTATTCCTTCTCATTATTTTAGTCTCTCCCTCATATTTCATAAGGACTTGACCACCTGCTGATTGTCTTTTCGCTTTGCTGCCATTGACCACTCAATGCCCACTGGACAGTTCAGCCAATACCTAGCCCAGTGGTACCTCTACCCTGAGACATCTGCCTTTACCCACACTTGTGATATCGTCATCAGCTGGGATGCTCTGGGATGAATCTCTGTCCTAACCTCTGGATAGCTCACTTCCTATTTGCAGTTTACCTTTTCTCTCTTCTCATTGTGATCTCTAGTCTCTGCCATCCATGTTTTCCTAAGTCTAGATTTTAGGGTTACTTTCCTACTGAAAGTCCCCTCTCTTTTTTTTAGAGGCAGCTATATATATATATATATATATATATATATATATATATATATATATTTAAGATTTTATTTATTTATTCATGAGAGACACACAGAGAGAGGCAGAGACACAGGCAGAGGGAGAAGCAGGCTCCATGCAGGGAGCCCGATGTGGAACTTGATCCTGGGACTTTGGGATCATGCCCTGGGCCACCCAGCACTGAAACCACTGAGCCACCCAGGTGTCCCTATATTTTTAATCTAAAGACTGGGCATACAAGAAGCATTTTACATAAATTCCTAAGGGATGTAAATCCCTTGTTCAATGCCTTTTAGTTTCATACCAGTACTTTCTTCTCTTATTTTCCTACCAAACTGCAAATCTCATTTTGCAGGACTTGGGATCCATGTAAGTAAATTCCTCATTCTGCATTCATTTCTAAATTCTCAGCACTTTTTCTTTAATCCTTCTTCAGATTCTGTGATCTTCTATTTCATCCAGAACAGTTTTTTTTTGTTGTTTGTTTTTTTTTAAGCCCAAATGTTGCAGATTAGAAGCCTGAGGCTCAGTGAAACTTGTTCATGGTTCCCTGGCTAGATGTTGGTAGAGCCAAGTCAGGTTTTCTGAATTCGGTGACTTTTTTTCCTTAGAGTTTTTAAGTAATCTAAGAAAAATTCTATATACATCTTATGTATTTTAATAACTTATTTTCTGAAATTAAATTTTATCTTTGTGATTTTTGGTAATAGAAAAATGACCAGATTATTAGCTATAATCAAGGAAAGTTCTGTGAGCATACATATTACACCAGCAGGTGGCACTCTGCACTTGTATTTTGTTTAAACACCTCAATTTCTGACTAATGATAGGGGTTTTTCACAAACTACCAAACAACTTTGTGCAGGAAATTTCAATCCTTGGTTTTATGGCACGTCAGGAGGTCTCCAATGATCTTGAAATGTGCCACAAAAATCTTATAAAATTATTAGAATTTTCTATAACTTAAGTAAAAACAGATTTTAATGGTTTTAGGAAGGAGAGGAAGTAGCAACTTAGATAAATGATAGATTTATGAAGAACTAGAAGAATGCCCTTGCCTATCTAAACTATCTCCCTTATCGATTTGCATTTGTGTTCTAAATTAGCATTATTCTCCCCTCTTCCTTACAGGTAAGGCTGTGAAGGTGTTATCTGGATAGGCTAGACCATCACTCATACTTGTCAATACCACCACAACAGGAATTAGATTAATTTTAGTCATTTAATCACCCGGTGGTGATTTGAGTGCAAAGGACAAAACCCAGAAAATCAGATGGAGGAAAGGATTAGTGAAGATAGATAGCTTGCAGTGAGGGTGTTTAGTGCCCTGATGATAATTTGTTCAGTTTTACACATTTCCCTGTCTCTTTTTTTTCTCTCTTCTCTCTACTCCCCTTCCCCTCCTTTCCTCCTTCCCTCCTGGAAAGGAATCGCTGATCCCTTCACACTGCTTTAACAATGTGAAGGAATTCGTGTTGACAAGTATATACCTCAGAGGTAGCTTGGCTTGAGCCGTTTTGTAACTACTTTCCTCTTACCTGCCTAAGATGGCTGGTTGCCAGGTGAGAGGACTCCAGGAGCAAGAGCCCAAGGGGTGAGCCACCAGAAGTGGGAGCTAAGGGGGTGTTGGGGAAGCTGTACTGGGGCAGATCTCTAACATCAAGGAACTCCACTCCACCCCAACTCTCTAAAAAAGTGTATTCACATGCACTCTACAGGAGAGCCGGCATTTGGACACTGGCGACCCAGAGGGCATCCGTGTCTTAGACACAGCAGCATCTGAAAATGGAAAGACACCACTTTTCTCTAATTTCTTTGCCTTGTTCAAAAAACCTAGGAGCTGAAAACAGAAGAGGAGGAGTGGAGGACGTAAAGAAAAGACAGAAAAATATATATATATAGGAGATGAAAAGAAAAAAGCTTAGAAAAAGAAAAAAAAAGAGAGAGAAAAGTATGACCATTTAATACTTATATGCCATTGAGAGCAGGTGAAAAAATATGACAAAGAATAAAAATATTTTAAATCTCTGTAATAGTGCCACCAGAGAGGCTAGCTGGGCTGTGGCTAAATGCCAACGACTCAGTGACTGAATATTGAACACATTTATCTCATCCATTCATTTATTTACTCAACAGATATCTGCTGAGCTCCTAGTAAGTGCCAGCTACTGGAGACATGATGGAAATAAAAACCAGATGTGATCCTTATTATAAAAAACTTACTATTTAGTGGAAGCTACAGATACTAATCAAATAACAATGACCATAAACTGGAAGGTATTTTGAGGGGAGAAACATGATTCTTCAAGGCTACATAAAAAAGCAATCTCACCTAAAATCTCCATTTAGTATATTCTGGGGGGAGGAGATCGTGTAATTATTTTATGTATTGATTCTAAAATATAGAAATGAGAGGGGATGCTGTATTGAGATCAAAGGTAAGTACACTGTCTCAAAGTCCCTCTCTCCCTCCTTCCCTCCCTTCCTCCTTCCAGTTGGTGCTTCACCTCACCAGGTATTCTCTCCATGGTTGGCCTTGAATAAAACATCCCTTGGGAGTGGTAACTGGCTTCCTGAGTGAACAGAGGGGCTGATTTGCAAGCAGTGCTCCATGTGGAGTAAACAAACAAAAATGGAAGCCTGGCACATCAACTTGCCCTGCTTTCTCTCTTCCAGGGACTACTCTTGAAGAGTAGCTCATTCTTAAAGTCTTCCCAGAGAAGTTCCCATAGGGACCCCTGTGTTGATTTATTTAAACGAGGAGGCCATTAGACTGGAGTGGTTCTAATACCTTAGCAACCAATCAAAACAAACCAAAACCTAAGCCTGGAATGCCTCCTGGTTAAGATGGACTCTTAAAAATTTTAATATGCTTCTGTTTATTTTTTTTAACATGTACCCAACAACTTGCTGGCTGACTACAAAGTAAAGGTCACACAGCAGGGCATTCGTGTGTCACATCACATCCTTCCTCACTTCTTTTCCTTTTTTCCCTTACCCTAGGCCTTGGCCCTCCAGCCTCTACCCAAAGTATTACCATCTCGATTCTTGCCAAGGCTCTACTTTCTAGAGGCTAGGCTAAGATAAGGTGCTATTGGTGGTAATCATGTGAGTAGTTTTAGAAGTCTCTAGGGATTAGCAGACCATCAAAGGGAGAGTTTGGAGTTAGTTTCTTTCCCACCTAGGCTTGTGAGCACCTGAGCACAAACATTTGTATTTGTATTCAAAAGTCTGAATTTTCTGTCTCTAGCAGAGTCCTGGCACTCAGTAGGGACTCAGCAGATGCTATAGCTGATTTAAACTAAAGGACTGAAATATCTAAGAGTCATTTATGTACATTCTGTGTGAACAAAACCTTAGATTTACTCAAAATACAAATTGATAAGTAAAGCTAGTCAAAGAGGGATTACTTGCATCATTAAATAGCATCTTCAGAGAATTGTATAAAATAAGGAAAACCTCTAATAAAAAAAAAACTAAACAAAATTTAGGTTGACAGAAAATTGGTTTATACAAAACATATCCAGGATTATGTTTGTTTCTAAAAGAAACCAACCAGCACGTATACCTACCTGCTAATGTCATTTGCAATCAAAGATCATTTGTGACAATATTGAAACGGTCTATAAAATGTGGACTTTTCTTAACATATGACAGAATTTCTAAACAGATTTTGAAAATATTCACAGAAGTATGCATGGTTAAAACAACTGTTCAAAAACTTAGATATTTTAAAAATGACCTGCCCTCTATAACACATGGCTTAATAACAAATATTTGTATTTTTGTCCACTAATGTGAAGTGTTTCTGATTTACCACATTTCTGTCTTTCAAAGTGTAACCATTTAAGTTAGGATCTCGAGGCTTCTATCCAGAGGCAGAGGGAGGCTCAGCGTTGAGTTCCTATGTCCCCAAGGTGGGACAAACTCAGCTCCAATACCAGGCTCATCTGCTTTCAAAGACTGGCTTTCAGGTTTTAAACTGTAACTTAACTACTGTTCAGTCCCCTTCTTTATAAACCGATGATCATAACACCCTCCTGATAGGCTCACTGTATGGATGAAAAGGGATGAAGTATGCAAAAGTGCTTTGCAAAGTGTAAAGGGCTAGTTAAATGTGGATATTATTATTATTACTCAGGAAGAACACTTAGCTCATTGCTTAGTAATAGTGAGGCAAACAGTGTCACTAAATAAGACAATATAATGGGCTTAAGAGGCTCTAATTCAGTTTCTCCTCTTTATTCAAGCACACAATTGCATTCTAACACTTCACAGACAGCCTGAAATGGGCCCTGTGGAGGCTGATAAGGAAAATTAGAACAAGGAGCTATTTGCTCCCTCATTTTAATAACTGAGTCAAGGAGCAGGCACTTCAATACAAAAAAAAAGAAGGAACATCTCTTACTCAGTCCTCAGAAAGATAATGACTCCAATACAAAGCAGGCCTTCTGCAATAAAGGATGAGGTATTGCTCGAGGAGAGTTTTCCCTGCGTTTGAAGAAGGAGAAAGACATCACCATCAAAACAAAGTGCCTTACATGTGTAAAATCAGACTTCGATTTCGTCACCATTCACGGAGGATGGTCATTTTCACAGACTTTTTTTTTTTTTTTTTTAAATAACTGAGGTTAAATGGGCCCTCAGTTATAGATGTCTGCTGGGTATCGATGCCTTTCAAATGAATTCACCTTTACTTGTATATTGGAAAGGAAGAAAAGTTTTTCTTGATCCTCATAGAGTGACTGGGTCTGAAAATTAAACTGACAAAGATTAATAGGAGAAAAGCACATAAATTTATATAAGTTCTATGTGACATGGGAGCCCTCATTAAGGAAATGAAGACTTGAAGACACACATTTGAATATTTTATGCTGGTTTGATTAAGACCGGGTAGTTGTGTAGAAATACAGTAGGTCAGAGTATGAGGTAAGGTAGTAAGTGGTGGGAAATTGAGCAAGTTCTGTTGCTTGGATTCTTCTTGGCAACCCTTTGTCTTTGGACATAGGCATGTTCCTTTCTTTCCAGTATGGGATGGGGCCTCCCACATGAAGATATTATGACCTGTTTTAGGGGAGAAGGTGGTGGGGGGATCAAAGTGATCTCCTTGCTTCTGCTGTTTTCTCAAACTCCTTTGGCTTAAAATATTCAATATGCCAAGGTGCCATATTTTGGAGTAGTGTGTCCCAAATCTCATCAATATACATTTACTTGCTTTCATCGTAATTCCTAGAGATAGATATAAAACTTCAATTGGATGTTAGTTGGGGAGAAAGCAAAATCTGTTCCTTGTTTAGGCAACACAAGAGAAGGCCTCTATGAAGGTACACACAGGAGTGCGTGTGTACTTGGGAGGCGTGTACATTTCCCTGCTAATGCTAAAACTCAGTGACTGATGATCTGAGATGTTTGAAATAAAATATAAAGCACTGTAAGAGAACTTTTGAGACCAACGTCAATGTCTAGCATACAGTGCCTAGAATATAACATGTACACTGGAATTATTTGTGGAAAAATGAGTGGCATCTATATACTATAATGACAAGAAAAAAAGGTTTGTGGTAATCCTTAGTTCCCAAACTTACAATGTTCTGTTTTACATGTTTTGCTTGGGGAGGTGATGGCTGTTCTTATGTCTCAATGTTTTTAGTGATAGTATCTCCTCCTTTGCCATTTAGCCTCAAATTGTAAACTAATATAGAATTTTAAAGTCCAAGGGGTGGGTGCTGGAAAATCTTGGAAACAATTGGTTCTAATGTATGCCAGGGATTCTTTTCCTTTTTATGTAGAGTGAGTGTGTGCACACATGATTTGAGTCCCCATGGCTGAAACTCAGTGCAGCTGTGGTCCCTCGTTACATGCCAGGCTTTCATTTGGATTCTGGTTTGATCCTTTCTTGGCTGTGTAATTAGGGGCAAGTTATGTAAGCTTCCTGGGCCCGTTGAAACATTTGCTAATATAACACCTTTCTTATAAAATTGTGAAAATTTAGACAGGTCGTGTATAGAGAGCACTTCTATTTTTGTTTAATACTAAGTGGTCAGTCTTACCCAGTGTTTCAAAGTGAGGGTAATGCATAGCTGCTTTTGTGCCAACAAGTGACTATTTTTAAAGGCCTGTCCATTCCCTGCCTATTCACTGAGAGTGATTCTAGCATAGTGTCCTTTGCTGACAAGGATGGAATCGTTTTTGGAAGGATAGCAGGATTAATAGCAGGCACTATAACTTCATACTGGTAAACAGTCAAATCGAGACTTTTCCTCTGAATTCTTAGGGCATTTTGTACTTAAAATTAATTTCTTGGGGCATATTGAAGAATCTGATTTTTATCAACCAACTTTCCAGAATTTTTATGCTGCTGTTTCATTGTGTATTAAAATTTAGTTTTTTTTTTTTTAATTAAAGAAAGTTACTATAGCTAATTCTAGAAGTAGAGATGTGAATAGAAAAAAACTAAAAGGCCTTGTAATATCCCAGCCTGGAGACATTGGATTATATTTTTCATATTTCTCGTTGTATCTCTAAATATACTGATAAAATGTGATTAAAATATACATCTTATTTTGTGACATTTTTGGTCAACTACATCATGACTACATTTCCATCAATAAATGCTACAGTGAGCCGTCACCAATCTACGTCAACAACGATCTTTCAGTGGTTCAACACTATTCTATAAGCTTTACATGTAGTAAGTCACATCCTCCTTAGAACAACCTATTTATAATAGTGTTCCTATTATACCTATTTTACAGATGAGAAGACTAAGGAATGAGAGACCTACTAATCTTAGGTTGTTCAACGAGTGTGTGGCAGAACCAGGATTTGAACACAACCGTTTCCCTACTAAATTCTCTTTTCTTTTCTCCTTCAAAATAATCTCAAAACTTTATTCTCTCTCTTCAAACCACCACTGCTCTAAGGATTCCTCAGCACCTTTCTACATGTTTGGTAACGGGTTTCCCATGTCTCCCTTCAAGGGGAGGAGTTATGCCACCCAACATGTGCCACTTTGGCATGTGGGTTATGCCATTAGGCAGTCAAGGCCAAGTTGACTCAATAATGAGTTTTACCTCTTTCTGAACGGACTAAAGGAATTTAGATATGGGACCTAGCCCAGAAGGACTGCTATTACCAGAGATAACTTTTTATCTGAAAAAAGTTTTACTGGGATGGCAGGGCAAACACTTGATTATCAAATATTTGGGCTTCTTATCTTGCTCTGAATTGCCCTCCTCTTTGAAGCCTAGGCCTCTCTGTCCCCATTCCTTAGCTCAGGATGGCATATAAGCCTCAATTCCTCAACTGCCTTTGGGTCGCATATTTTTATGGCCTCCTGTATATACAAAATTAATTTTTTTCTCCCATTAATCTGTCCTTTGTCAATTTAACTGACAGTGAACCAAGAAGGGAAGAACGGAAAATTTTTCTTTCTTTTTTTTTTCTTTTAATTTTTCTTTCTGCACCCTTCCGCTGCTTATGCACAGCATGTCACTAAGATGCCTCTGCCATCAACTTCTCCTCTTGGCATAGCTTTCTTCTGCTAGCTTCTGCTATTGCTCCCTCACCCTAGGCCTCTCCCTTCAGGCTGCATCTTGCAGCAAGATTTCACTGAGTATCATGGATTAATATGCAGGAAGTCCTGCGCAAGGGCTCATTTCTGTCCAGCATGGCTGAAGAGGAAATAGCTGCTTCATTTAGAGAAGACTATTCCCACCCACGAGGGTGTGAAAGTCACGTTAGGAAAATTATATTAGAACATATTACCAAACATCAGCAAATGTGGGGTTATTCAGTCCTAATTAACACTGCATAAAGGACATCAAAAGTCCAGTTTAGCTTTATTTTCTCTTGCATTAAAGCTTATTTCGACATGTGCTTTCTGCAGTCCTGTGGTCCTTCCCTCCATCACTTGGAAGCAACTGTTAAACACGTATCCTTTCAAGATCAGGTCACAATTTGCAGCACATGAGCTACACATACATAGATAAGACGTAAGCTATTCATCGGCAAATATTTTCCTTCATTTTCTTTCCTCCTTTTGTAAACACAATCAAGAGATAGAAACAGCTGCGGTTTAACCATTAACAACAACAACAAAATTTACTTCGAAGTAAAAAAGAATCTGAATTCAGGTGATGTCACAGTGTCACAGCTTTCTTCAGGGCTATTCAGTGGATCCTTTCCTTAAATTTGTGTAACTAAAGATCATATGCAACAGTTCTTAAAAACAAATGTAACTGAATGCTAAGTTGAATTCATCCTTTTTTTTTTCTTTGCCAAATATTATTTTTAAATTTAAATTCAATTAGCCAATATATAGTACATCATTAGTTTCAGATGTAGTGTTCAATAATTCATCAGTTGCTCCTAACACCCATTGCTCATCACATCACGTCCCCTCCTTAATGCCCATCACCCAGTTATACCCCCCCCCCCATAAATTGAATTTATGTAGGCAGAACATTGTTGTATCTTATTTTCCTGGGGACGCTGGGTGGCTCAGTTGGTTGAGCATCTGACTCATGGTTTTGGTTCAGGTCGTAATCTCAGGGTTTGGGGATTGAGCCTTGCACTGGGCTCTAGCCCCACATTGGGCTCCCCTCTCATCTGGGAGTCTGCTTGGGATTCTCTGTCTCCCTCTTCCTCTGTCCCTCCCTGGGCTCATGATCTCTCTCACTCTCTCTCTCTCTTTAAAATAAATAAATAAATAAAATATTTTAAAAAGTTCATTTTCCTAGGATCTATTATCAAAGTATTTCTAAAAAATACAAAAAAAAGCTAATAATAGCAAAACAAAATGTGGAATAGCAAAACAAAAACAACGCCCCCCCAAACAACAATAAAATAGCCTACCCTCCCATTTCACTAAGTAAACTTAGATATAATTAAAAATTATAATATATTATAGATATAGTTTAAAATAATTAAAAATAATATCTTTTAACAACACTTCTAATGATTACATAATATCGTGTTGTATAGATGATCCACATTTATCAAACCATTTAGCTATTGTACATTTATATTATTTGTAATTCTCCATTGTTTTAACACAGTATAGTAGGTAATCTCCAAATATTACATAGACAAGTGTACAGTGATTATCTTCAAATGGCAGATTTGGGTGATTTTTATTTTTATTTGCTTAGTTTTATAAGTGGATTTTACAAGACATCTAAGGAAGAAATAACAATAATTCTACACAAACTCATGCAGAAAATTGAAAAGGAGATAGCGCTTTCCAATTCATTCTATGAAGTTGTCAAAACTAGGTACCAGAAGACAAGGACATTACAGTGCTCAATTCGGCAGCACATATACTAAAATTGGAAGACATACAGAGAAGATTAGCATGGCCCCTTTGCAAGAATGACACGCAAATTTGTGAAGTGTTCCATATTTTTATGAATAAATAAACAAAATCTTTAAAATAAAAGACAAGGACATTACAAGAAAACTACAGGCTAATATCCTCATTAACATAGGTAAAAAATTCAGACAAAAGCAGATTAAGTCCAAAAATATAAGCGTATACATTAGGATCAAGTGTATTTATCCCAGGAACACAAGGTTGATTTAACATTCTAAATCAATCAATTAAATTACCATATTAACAAACTTGAAAAGAAAATCAATATGATCATCTCAATAGATGCAGGAAAAATATTTGATAAAATGTGACATCTACTGCTAATAAAAGTACACAGCAAAACAGGAATAAAGGGAATTCCTTAACCCAATAAAGGGCATCTATGAGAAACCTACACCTAACATCAAATGTAATGGTAAACACTTTCTCCCTAAGATAAGAAACAAGACAAGGATTTCTGCTGTCATCATTTCTATTTAACCTTATAGTAGAGGTTCTAGCCAGTGCAAAAAAGCAAAGAGGAGAAAGACATCCTGAATGGCCAAATGTAAAACTCTATTTTAAGACTACTTTTTGGGGGAGAGCTAAGATGGCAACATAGTAGGAGGACCCTAACTGTGCCTCATCCCTTGAACACAGCTATTTAATTATCAAATCATTCGAATACCAAGAAACTGACCATAAGACTAGTAGAACGAACTGCACAACTAGAGGGAGAGAAGAGGCCACAGAGAGGAAGTGTGGAGACATGGTTTGTGGGAGAAACAGATCGTGGTGAGGGAGCCCGGGTTGCAGAGAAAGGTGAGAGAGAGAGAGAGAGAGAGAGAGAGAGAGAGATCAGAGTACCCAGGGATAATCACAAGCAGAACACTTTCCCGAAGTCATTGGCTGGGAAAACAAGAGGGTCTGATTTTTTTGTGAATTTTTGCGAAGTTACCTATAACTTTCTGGATTCACTTGTGTCTTCAGATTTGGGGACTGCAGTTTTCCTGCAATCTCACTTCTCTGATGGGGCCAAGAAAAGTCACTGAGTTTTAGTGTGTTTAGCTTTCTTCTTGTTCTAAGGATCAGAGTGACAACTTCTAATAAGCTCTTTACGTGTTGGAGCTGAAATAGAAAAATCCCTTTTTCCAGTTTTGGACAATTTCCCTAAAACTGTTCTATGTATCCGGCTAGATCACAGGAGATGAGAGATAATTTCTGGCTCCTCTCCCACCTTTACAAAATGAAAACACTTCTCTTGCTTTCACAGAGCTCTGTTTAATGTACAAGAGAGACCTCGTAAGCGCAGAGAGAGAGAGAGGCCTCAGGGGTCACGGAGCACCGAGGAGGGCTATATTCTACTGTGGGGGGATGGGGCAAGTTACCGAGAGGGCAGGTGAGAATTCAGGAAAAAGATGATACCTAAGTTGGATGTTTGGGAGTTGACATGATGAAGGAGAGATGAGAGAGGAAGGGCGGTCAGGGTTTAGAGAAAAGCAAAATGCAACAGCGTAAAGATGAAAAGGAAAGTGTCTTAGACACTTTTTGCTTTTGAATGCTTTGCCTGTTTTAGGCAATTCACTCCTATTGTTTTTGTGCTACTTAACTCAGAATGCTCTGCACCGAGAAGGGCATGTTTGTGGATGGCTTTTGCACTCACAGCCTCTTTCAAGTGACCCTAATCCGATTCCATCAGTAGCTTTATTTTCTATTGAGTTGTAAGGGAAAATGTGATACGTTCATTTCAATTATAATTTGTTTCTAATGTCTTAATTTATGAGATTATAAAACGAGAGGGAAATCCTTAATTTTCATGTGTTTTGAGAATTTGTTTTGTGAGAAATGCTTTAAACTAATTAATGAGACTAATAACAGAATCCTGCAGGTTGCAAGGTGTTCAATTAACCACAGCTGCCCTCTGGGAACATTCCCTGGACTTCAGCGATCCATCCATCGGAGACTTTTGAGAACTTAAGGCAGAGCTTCAAGCCCAACGCAGGAGAGGACTGACTAATTAGAACAACAGACTGGGAGCTGGTTGCCTTGAGCTGTAGTTTTGCTTTAGTAAGTTTTTCTGTCTGACCTTGGGCAAATTGCATAATCGTTTGGGGGTTTTCTTATCTTTCAAATGCTGATAATACTTGCTTGATTTTAGGCCTTTTAAGGTCTTGGATGAAAGCTGTTTTATAAGCTTGTTGTATTATCAGGAAATGCCAGATTTAGAAGCTATTATTAACTATGGTAGGCGCGTGAACGCACATCTGCCCCCTTCCAGGATGAAAAAAACAACAACAAAAACCACAAACCCTCACCATCCAAGTCCAACTGCTGGGTTGCCATGGGCACAGGGCTCTTTTCATGGTATTGTAGAGCAGTTAACAGTCAGTAGTGACTAGTGGGGAGAAGTTGTGCTTTTACTCTTCTTTTCAGGTCAACATTATTTATTTATTGACTGCAGGCCTCATTATATTCCACTGGGCGGCTTTAAAAGTGTCACCACAACGAACGTCTGACATTGGTTCTTGTAACATAAAGGAAATGGCCTGACCAAAATGTGGAATCCCACAGGTAAATAATGAACCTGCTTTAAAAAACAACACTAAAAATTATAGAAGAGATAAAGTAATCAGTTTCCAGTGGATAGCTTACAGCAAATACACAGTGCTCCCCTAAAAGCAGGTACCCATTTATCATGATTTTTATAAAGTTTAACCAGACTTGTAAATATTTATGCTAGTAGAAACAACATTCCCTTTATTTCATCTCATTTACATTCTGTGAAAGTATTGTGCTTTTTTTTTTCATGGTCTTATTTGTTGATGTTTTAAAAAAATAAAACAAAGACAAAATTATTACAAATTATGCTACCAAATCCTTTGAGGCAAATATTTCCAAAACATAGTAAGTTATTTGTTCCTGAACCCTTGCCTTGCTTATTCCTCCTTATGCTGTTTGCTTATTTATGTGAAGCTACAAAGTGTGTTAAGTACAAGGCAAGATGTCTTGCCGACAAGCCATCAGGAAGCCCTACTCTGAACTACTTCTTGCCCTGGGAATGGTCTGATGTATGGGCTTACTAAGGAGTGTCTTCCTTCCACGATCAAGGCCTCAGATACCACCAAATTTCCTCAATCACACTAATGTAAATAGCTCTGGCAAAGTTACATTTTATTTATTTATTTTTTAAAGATTTTATTTATTTATTCATGAGAGACACACACAGAGAGAGAGAGAGAGAGAGAGAGAGGCAGAGGCACAGGCAGAGGGAGAAACAGGCTCCATGCAGGGAACCCGACGTGGGACTCGATCCCGGGTCTCCAGGACACGCGTTGGGCCGAAGGCAGCGCTAAACCACTGAGCCACCTGGGCTGCCCCAAAGTTACATGTTAAACTGGTTTATTCATTTAAAGAGTAAATGGTGTCGAGTATCCAATTTATGTTGGGACGCACCATAGGCACTGAGAAATTTAAGATTGATAAAACTCAGCTCATAATTTCTAGAGTTTTACATTATTATAGCAGAGGAAACAGAAACCCAAACTTTGTAATTTGATTCCTAGGTCCTACCAATCTATTGGTGAAATTTGATTAACTTAAATTCCTCTTGTTAATAGCTCTATCTGATAACACAGAACCTGGTCTTTTTAATACCCACACCCCCTCCATTACTTGTGGGGATTCTTAGAAGTGATTCACATCTCTTCACGAATGGTCCTCGTATCTTCTCTAGTCATTCATTTTTGCCATGGCCACTCTGGCTGCTGGTGTCCCATGGGAAAGATAAGAACGTGATCCTGGGTGTCTACCCACAGGAAATGGTTCTGGAGACTGGGTAACTGGTGACAGCACTAATCAAAAAGGGGAAAGTAGGAGGCAGAATAGAATGTTGGGGACAGTTAAAAAGTGCATATTGTCTGTTCTGAATTAAAGATGTCTCTCCGATACCAGGTGGAGATGACTGATGAGCAGGATTGCCATTCTGGTACTCAGGAGAGAATTGAGACAGTTTGGGACTTGTCAGCATACACAGGCTGTTGATAGCATATTTGTTGGGACAAATGGAAAGTGTTTAGAGAGTGGACAGAAGGAATATTTATCACAGAGAAAAACAGCTCCAGCTTGTTGTTAAAACCATGTTTTGATAGGTGAGAAACTGGAGAGAATATGAAACTAAAAGGTATTGTAAAGTAAGGGGTCGAGGGGTCCAATATCAGAGGGAAAGGGCACACATTTAAGAGACTGGTGAGCCAGAGACAGACTCCAACAGCTTCCCAGTTTTGCCAATGACTGCCCCTTTCAGAAGGGAAGAAAAGTCTGAAAACTGAAATTTGGAGTAATTGGTTCCCTTGATAAGATTCTATGGCTTCCAGTGTCATGCTCCAGATATCTTTACCCTCCTAACACCAAGCCAAGCCAAGCCAAGCCAAGCCAAGCCAAGCCAAGCCAAGCCAAACCTGTGGAGGCCGAGAAAAATCAAGGCCATTCCACCTCAAGTTAAGCATTAGCACAAGTACAGCCATCTCAGGCCTGTGAATAAGAGCTGAACTTTACAGGAAAAACTGCAGAACGTCCTCGGCAGAGAATCCCATATCAGAAAGACAACAGAGCCCACGCCTGTGGCAGAAAGTCCCATATCAGAATGAGAACAGAGCTCAATGCCCTTGAAAGCCCCATATCAGAATGTAAACAGAAGTCGAGAAATTCCTCCCCCCCTTCTGAAAATCCCCTAGACCAGCCTATAAAAAACCCAGCTGTAACCCACTTCGGGGTCCAAGTCCCTGCTCCGCTGTGTCGGGTAAACTTGGACCCAAGCTCGAGCTTGCAAATAAACCCTCGTGCGCTTGCATCAGTGTCGGCTCCTTGGTGGTTTCTCGGATTCGCAGTCTTGGGCACAACAAAACCAACGTGACTTCTGTGTGTATATGTGTGGGAACAGGACTAGTCAGCCCATTGCAACTACCAATAGCTGTATTCACCTATGTGCTCCTCCCTCTGCCATCTCCTGTGTTGCCTCCTGGAGGAACCGACACATTGGTTTTTGTGATGATCTTTTTCTGGCTTCACAAAACCCCATATATATCTATAGACCTAAATAATATCTTTTCCTTTGCCTATATTAAAACTTTACAGAGGGCATGCATCAAACTATATGATTCTTCTCTAACTTGCTTTTTTCACCTGACATCATGTTATTAAAATTCATATATCATGTTGCCTGTAGCAATACATTTTATTGCTGTGCAAATATCCCCTGATTTTTTTAAAATATATCGTAATTGTCATTGGGAATTTGGGTTGCACACATTTTTACTATTAGGAACTATTGCTGCTATGATCATCTTGTGCATGTGCAAAAGTTTCTCTCCGAGGAGTGTCAGACAGGATAAGCAGATTATGCTGTGATAAGAAATCAACCCTTAGGCATAGATGGCTTAACACAGCAAAGGTTGACTTCTTGGTTGAGGAGTCTCAGCGACCCAGGCTGACAGAGGCTGCATTATTATGCCTCATTAGATGCACCTTCAAGAATATGAGGCCCCCTTGGCCAATGTGGAGAAGAGGGACACTGCAGAACTGCACTGGGTCTTTCTGTGCCTTACCTTACAAGTGACAGATGACTTCTAGCCACACTTCCTTTACCTAAAGGAGCCATATGGCCAACCTAATGCAAGAGAGGGAGAGCGAGAACTGCGAGGAAGCAGATGGAATGGGATCACTGTCTCTGCCACTTAGAAGTGAAGTTCCTGGGTTATAGGGTTCATGAATATTCAGCTTTACAAGACAAGGCCAAATTGTTTCCAAAGTGTTGATGAAAATTTATACTTTCAATAGCGGTGTAGAAGAGATGTAATTTTCCTTAAAGCATCCAACAAGTATTTTCTCCCCAAAGTCTTTTTTTATCCACATTTTGTGCTTTATCTTTGTACTTCTAAGTAATGTGAATGGAGATATTCTTATGCCTATTTTTCGGGTACAATAAGTGATAGGTTAAACGAGCGATGTAGCATGTTTCTGTTGTTTTTCTTTGTCTCTTCTAACCTTCTTTTGTGTCTGGTAATAGCACCTGATCTTTGATTTCTTGGACCACGTTTCCCCACTGCATGTGGTTATGACTCTGTCACTACAGCTTGATCACCTCCCTTTCCTCTTTCTTACCATAGGAAAGGGTATGAGACAGATCCTGCATAGTTCAGATTATTTGATCCCTTTGCTACAGGTTGGGCCTGTGACCCAAATGAGATAATTGGAGACTAATGTAAAATTTTGCTTGCAGACGTTCAGAGAAACACACTCTCTTTTAATGAGACTGAGAATTATGAGGCCCACGTATACCCGGAGCTGCCATTGTCTGCCCGCCACAGCCACCTTGAACACACTATCCGCAGAATAAGGCCAATGCAGAAAGTAAAGACAGGCCGAGTACCGCAGGAAGAGAGAGATACAGAGCCTTGGCAAAATGGTTCGATTTCCTTGATTTAGCTCTGTCCGAAGACCAGTCCCTTTAGTTTTCAATTATATGAGTTAAAACGTTCCCTATTTTAGTTGTGTTCATTTCAGATGGATGTCTGGGGTCCTAATTAGCTAGTTAGTATCAGGGATGAGATCGGATTCTAGGTCTTCAATCTCTTGGTTGGACTCTCTTCTCACAAGTCTTATTGTGACTCTCAGCTCTGCTTTGCTAGGCTAAATGTTACCAGCTTCAGTTTTCATATTGATTTCTGGTGGTAGAGGCCTAAGAAAATTTCAGTACAAGAGGACACTTTAAGATTTTGAGGAACCATTTGGAAGGGTTCATGTGAGTAATGTGTCACAGCACAAATTAATATATTAGACAATTTTGTCATTGTTCCCAAGTCTAGAAATTGATTCTTGAGTTCCTTGGTCCATGGCACTATAAAAAGTTACACATCCATCACCTTACACAGGATGGTGAGATTTTATCTTTGTACTTACCTCAAAGTGACAAATAGTTAATTAGACACATAAAGCATTTTCTAACATAGACAGTTTTGAAGTTTTGCTGCTGACAGAGAAAGGAATTCCAGAGAGTACAGGGGTCTGAACACAAAATAAATCCAAAACTCTCTCCAATGTCTCAATAACTGCCAAGTCAGCTCTGAGGCTAATTAATCAAAACAAATTTACAATTAAGCCCACAAAGAAACACTAATTACTATGCTTGGCAGGGGGAAAATGTGCTGAAAAGGGAAACCTGAAAGTGAGAATGGAGAATGGTCTCGTCATTGTCCTGTCAAGGGCACTGCCTCAGGGCAATTGCGTAAAGGCACTGGAATTTCTTGTACAGACAAGGCTGTCTCATCAGTGTGAAGGCTGGAGATGCAGCCCCTTCCTCCTGGGGAAACGCAGGGAATCTTGTACCTGTCCTGCAGGTTAAGGCCTGCTATGAACTGAATGTTCGTGGGTCCCCCTCACTGCCCTCATTCATATATCGAAGCCTATTCCCCAATGTGATGGTATTTGGAGGTGGAGCACTTGGGAGATAATCAGGTCATGAGGGTGGAGCCCCGTAATAGAATCAGTGTCATTTTGAGAAGAGACAGGAAAAAGTTTGCTTCTCTCTACCATGTGAGGACACGGCAAGGAGATGACCATCTGCAATCAGGAATAGGATTTTGACCATCTGCAATCAGGAATAGGATTCTCACCAGAACCCAACCATGCTGGCACCCTGATCGCAGACTTCCAGCCTCCAGGGCAGTGAGAGATAAGCGCCTATTGATTAAGTCACCCAGTCTGTGGTATCTCTTTATAGCAATCTGAACTAAGATAAGGCCTGTTCCTTCCAGAAAAAATATGACATTTTATGGAATCCACCCCTTGGCCGACTAAGGAATGCAGAAACTTAACTTTCTGGAGGATCCATATCTTTCCCAGTCAAATCTAGAGAATAGGGCTAATAGACCCCTCTTTCACTGGTTATTTGTATTACTGACAGTCTCCTGCCTCTGAAGTCCTAATTCTGCAGACTGAGGCACATTGGCCTCACATGCAACCCAACCTGCTTCAGTTTCCAGAGGATAATGGACTTGAAGCGGGTACAACTTAGTTACCTTTGTGGCCATTGGCTTGGTATTGATGCTTGATGACATTGAGCTATGATACTGGACACTGTCTTTGGAGTTGTAGAACCTTTCTCTTGACTTTCAGTCCCTGCCTCTTATTTTAGACTTTGGTTTCTTCTACTCTATTTCCTTTCCCTGCAAGCCTGCCTGGCTCCTAGAATCTTGTTCCTAAAACCTGGCTGTTATTGCTGGATGACAACTGTTTGTCTAATTCCTAATGCTGGTCTCTTAGTCCCTCAGTGCATATGGACTGACCTATCAATTGAGAGATTCTGGCTAGAGTCCCCCTCTTCCTTCTGGGAACATAGTTGTGTTATGTTATCCAGCTTCCTGTACTGGTAGGGGAGCCCATATGCCTCAGTTCTGGCTAATAGAATGAGTGGGGAAGTACTGGACATCACTTCCAGGTCCGGCCCCCAAATTCTTCTTATCCGTTCTCTTTTTCTTTAATTGTTGGTTGGATGTAGAAGATTCAGTGGAAGCTTCAGAGGCTCTGGAGGAATTGGACACATAAGATGAAAAGATCCCAGTATCTGAATGATTGTGCAGAGTACAGCCCCATGTCACCCCGACACCGCGATATGGGGTTATTTGGTAAAGCAGTTAGCTTGTCTTGATGAATATGCCTCACCTGCATCCATTCAGGGAATAGATACCTACTGAGCACCTACAGAGTGCTAGCTAGATTCTGTGTTAGAGGCTGGGGTTTAATAGTGAAAAATTATATATACCTTGGCTTCACAGCTCTTCTAATCTAATGCGAATGACAGTGGGGAGGAGAGGCTTGTGAAAGGAGATGAAAGCCAAAGCAGCATGATTAACAGTTTTAAGGAACTGATGCCTATTGAACGTGATATGATGAAATTGAGTAAGAAAGACTTCCTGAAGTTATGGACCTTGAATTGTTATTAAGATAGAGTAGTCTGTGAGTTAGTTAATAGTTTATGTGAACAAAGAGGCTCTTCTGGATAAAGTTAACTAGAAAAAAATGTACTATATTTTACGGTAAGAATCCAAAGCTTACTGAGCCTTACTAGGTCCCAGCCAACGTGCCTGAGCTCCTGTTTAATTCTCCTTATATTATAAGGTAGATATTATCTCTACTTTTTGCTGCAGGCTGAGGCTCAAGGATGGTAAGTTACTTGGCCAAAGTCACACAGCTGAGAAATGCTAGGACTGGCATTGTGGTCTAAGCCTATTGGGCTCCTATTGCACTGTGCTGTTTGGTTGGGTTGAAGTTATTGCTGTCATAGCACCAGAGGCGAGAGACCAGACCCTGCCCTTAGCCCACGTGGCAGGCTTCAGTCTGGGAATGAAAGCGAGCACAGAGACCTTCCCTCCCCAGAGAGATACACACCCCATTAGTTTTTCATTTGCCAGAAGCATCGGTTTTTTAATATTTTCTCTTTCCTTTTATCTCAGGGGAATATCAATCTGTACAGATTTATTATTAATTCCCTAGTAACATGCTTAGCTGCTCAAAATTTTTTACTGTTGCTTGTAAAAGAAGGCCTGCCTGTTCTTGAAATTTCAGGGACTTCGATCACTCTGGGATGAAATATCACCTTGAGGGACGTAAGGAGAAGAAGGAACTGCAAGAAAAAGTAACTCCCTCCACCTCCCACCCTCTCTGCCTTTTCTCTGGAGCAAACATCAGCCACTTTTTGGAGGCTTTCTTTCCATCAGATTAACCCTGTTTCTCCACGGTCCTCTCCTTCCAAGGAGTATCAAACTTATACTTAAAATAGCCTTTCCAGAGGAAATGAATCCTCGGGCGAAGATTCTCGCTTTCTCTCTCTTTTTTGTTCAAGTTTCTTTTTATGCCTCAAAGTCTAATTTTTAATAGATTAATATGATAATTAGGATATCTTTCATATATGCATGAAAAAAACGTACTTTTGATTGTTAATCTGAACCATTGAAACATTTTCAATGAAGATTCAGGAGCGTTAACTTCTATACACATACACATTTTTTTAACAAATACGGATGAGGGGGCCACTATGTGTCAGCGCTGAGCTGCTCCTGGGGAAGTGACCTCAGGCCCTGTGGAGCATATAGTCTCCTGGGAAACAAGAACCTTAAAGAAACACACTGATAATTTTATAAAATGATGTAAACCATAAGGTATATATAAAGCATATTATCCCATCAGTTAAACTGCCTGAATTTGGTGGGAGGCAAGCATGAAATCATTTTGTTTTTCTCTAGTTATATTTTTGGTTATATTTGATGATTCTCCCTTTCCTGCTTGTTAATGACTTTTAGGGATTATTCCATAACTTTCTATCTACTTTAGGATATAAAAGATTCAACCCAGGCTAATTTAGAAGTCTGCTCCCTTGTCCAATTCACTCTTGCTCCCCTCACCCAGCCCTGGCTTGACCTCTGGGCGGATGTGCACTGGGGAGAAAGGCATGTCTGCTTTCCACTCCTTTTTCCAATTTGGGCCCCATCAGGGGTGTGTGGGTTGGGAGTGTGCTGAGGTAGAAAATAATCACAGAAAAGGGGCAAAAGAGTTTTTAATTAGCCAGTGCTATGTGTGGTCCTGTCTTGACTTCTGCTTGTCACTATGGTGGCTCCCCTTCAGCTCCTGCCCTCACCTCCAGTGGTGCACCTGGTAATTAACTGCTTGATGCTAGGGCCCCTCACCTATAAGGCTCCTCACCCTGGGATTCAGCCAGGCACCTCACTCTGGGCTGCTGGGTAGAGTCTACCCAGGGAGCGCAGACATGTCCCTGTCACTTTCCTTCCTCTCCTCTTGTAGACATTGGTTTTGGGTGGGAGGAAGAAAACTAAAAACCATCTTGAGATCTTTGAAGAGGAAGAACAGACTGTCATGGGTCTCAGAAAGCATTTGGTGTAATCTCATCAGTTGTTCAGTAAATGCTCACCTTAGTGTGTACATATTAAGGGTGCTGGAGTTTGAATGAAATGAACCCAGGTCCTGGTCTTGCTCCTGCAACTTTGCAGATTTTGTGACTTCTTGAATGTTACCTAAGTTTTCTAATAATAACACCAAAATCTCCTGAGTATGTATTATGTGCCAGATGTTCTACTAATTATTTTACCATTTTATCTTTTTATCTAATTTTATCTTTAATGACAATGCTAAGAGGCAGTTACAAATATCTCATTTCACCGATGAGACACTTAGAGGCCAGAGAGGATAAATAACTTGCTTAGGATGACACAGTTAGTAAGTGGTGGTTAATTTAATAATTTAAACGCAAATTAAATTATTTAAACTAAGACAGTCTGAATCAAGCACTAGAAACATAATCATTTCACAATACCAGTCTCAGTTTTCTTATGAGGAAAAGTAAAGAAAATACTGGCATTTATATCATAAGCCTGTGAGAATTAGATGAAAGGCAATATACCTAAAATGTGTGGCACATGAAAAGCACTGGGAAATTTTAGCTAAAGTTATTTAAAATTATTTTTCATGTTGACTGTTTTAAAATATGGAGCTACACTTAGCTCATCACTGCAGCTAAATAATTGCTTAAATGCCTTGGCTTGTCCTATAATGATTTTATCATCATTTAGTGTTCTAAGCACAATTTGCTACTAATAAAAACATTTATGGTTTTTTTAATAATTATTAACACATCATTTATAGTAGCTGTAATGTTTTTTTCCTTTTGAAAGTTCGTTGCTGCAGCTTTATATAAATCCAGTATTAATCACTTGAGAGCTTCAATGCTAAGTGCAACAAAATATTCTTCTACATGTATATCCAGAGTGATTAAAAATTTGCAAGCTCTTATTCTATGTATGTACATGTGGCAAATGTGTCATATGTAGATACACACACAATATGTGTGTTTGTGTTACATTAGTATTTGACAGTATAGGGCAGAGTGTAGTGAGTTATTTATCTCTCTCATTCCTCTGCCGGAACTTGGAAACTAATCTTTCCTATTTCATGTTAATCTATAAAATTGACACATATATAATAAATTATAGCAGAGATAGGCAAAGTCAACTTCAGTCAAAACGACTCCCAGGCCTCCTAGAATTGACTGTCGGGTGATGGAATAAGCACATGTAATTAATGAGGGGAGGTAGGTCGCCACGGAGGCATAGACAAGGGAGATATCCATCAGCAAGTGCTGGTAATTCTCGTCTAAGCATTGACCAGGGGAAAAGGAGGCTCAGATCATACAGAATAACCTTTAACTCTTGTGGAAACAAATACAACAGGCAATCCAGTCTGATGTCACTAATCATCAAATGTCTTACTCATAATTTGATCTTCCAGGTTGGTTTTCTAATAGAGGAAGAGTATAACAGTATCTGGTGGGAATAACAGTTGTATTTTATAATATCAATTAAGAATGGACATTCTGACTTCCTGGTTCCCATTCCTGAGAGATGGTCCTCTCTTTTTCCTTTTAGGACTAACCAATTTTGAACCTGCCATCTTCATAAAATCACTGAGCCCTGGACCTTGGTGAATTTACCAAGTTTTGCTACACTACGAGGCATCTTGGAGGAACTGCCTGTACCAACAGGTTTTAATTTTTTTAATTTTTATTTATTTTTATTTTTTTAAAAGATTTATTTATTTATTTGAAGGGGGGGTGGAGAGAGAGAGAGAGAGGTGGGGAGGAGCCTAGGGAAAGAGAATTTCAAGCGGGTTCCCTGCTGTGCACAGAGCCCAGCTCAGGGTTTGATCCCACCACCTGAGCTGAAACCATGGGTCAGACACCTGACTGACTGAGCCCCCCAGGCACCCCTCAAACAATTTTTTAAAAAATATTTTATTTATTTATTCATGAGAGACACAGAGAGAGAGAGGCAGAGACACAAGCAGAGGAAGAAGCAGGCTCCATGCAGGGAGCCCAACACGGGACTCGATCCCAGGACTCCAGAATCACGCACTGGGCCGAAGGCAGGCGCCAAACCGCTGAGCCACTCAGGGATCCCTCAAACAATTTTTTAAGTCACGTTTCTGTTTCATTGTGTCTCTCACTTGTAACAGGTGGGTATGACATTTAATTTTACTGTATGTGCTAGTGTAATCTAGTCCTCTGAGAAATGATTCAGTGATTCGGATGAATTGTTAGTGGGGGACATTCACTCATTAATTTAAAAAACATTTATTGAAAACCAATTATATACCAGATTTTCCAAAAGGCACTGGGTATATCACAGGAGTCTGCAAATTTTTCTATGGAGGGCTAGAGAGCAAGTAAGTTAGGCAGGGGGGCTGTAAGATTGCTGGTCACAGTTCAGCTCTGCCGTTGTAATGCGAGAACAGCTGCAGATGATACCTAAACAAATAAGTGTAATTTATACATTTTATTTATGAACGCTGAAATGTGAATTTCATATAGTTTTTAGTTGCCATGAAATATTACTCATTTGATTTCCTTCAATCATTTAAAATGTAAAAACCTTTCTTAGTTCATAGGCCAGGCAAAAACAGAGCAGGCTGGGTTTGGCCTGTGGGCTTTATTTTGCCTCTGGTATATAGCAATGGATAAAACAGATAGGAAATTTGTTTTTTTGGGACTTAACTCTGGTGATATATCCCCGTTGATCAGATTGCATAAACTTATAATATGCATGTGACAGCAGCAGGGCCACCCCCTTTCTACTCACAGAGTGCACCCCTAACATTTGTGGGACCTGGAACAAGGACACAAACCATAAGTTTGTGGAAAGTGCACAAACCATAAGTCCAAATATTTGAAAGTTATAAGTCAAGTTGGCAAAGTGGTAAATAAAGCATATTCTATCATATTAGCTTTTTAAAGCTTTATTGATACATACCACTGTGTAAATTTAAGGTATACTATGTGATAATTTGGTGCATCTGTATATCGTATTGCAAAATGTTTACCGTAATAAGGCGAGTCAAGGTGAGTCAACATATCCTTTGCCTCACATTATTACCACTTTGTTGTTGTTGTTAGGGTGAGAATATTAAAGATCTAATCTCTTAGCAACTTTCAAGTATATAAGTTTACCACATTGTACATTACATCCCCAGAACTTATTCTTCTTAAGATGGAAAGTTTGTACCCTTTGACCTACACCTCGTTTTCCTCATTTCCCGGCCTCTGGCAGCCTGGGAGACTAGATTCTAATTTAGAATTCTCATACTCTTTGGAGTTCCGCGCCAGAATCCTGCAGCCTGAGAAGGTACAGCCCTAAGCGCAGGCCTGCATCTGGCCCCACTTTCTCTCCCCACTCCCAGCTCCATCCTGCATTATGAGGGGCTTCATGCACATTCTTACTGACATCTCAGCCCCTAAGTCCAAGCTCTGATCTTATCCATGAAAACATCTTCCCTGTGGCCATCCCTCGGGTCTACCTGGGTAAGACAGAGTATAGGTCTTGGAAGCAGCTTTGGGTCAGTGGGGTCCTTGGACTATGGTCTAGAAAAGGGAAAGGGCTCGGGCTCCATGTGCCATATCCTACTGGGGGAGCACATCTGAAGGGGAGCCAGTGAAGGGTCCTCTTAAGTGCGGGTCCAGGAGAGGGGCCTCATGGGAGAATGGAGGATGTTCCATGCTGGACAACAGCCCAGCTACAAAGGCCCTTCTTCACTTTTGTCTCACCTGTGATAGAGGTTCTCTGTCTCCTTCCTCCTTTGGACTTCTCATCCCTCTTGTCTACCCTTTGTTTCCTCTTTGAAACACCGTCCTTCTTTCTCCCTTTTCCTCCTGCCCGGAATTAGTCTTTTGGAGGCACTCTGGATGGGATCCAGAATCTTTTCTGGCACTTGTCCTAAATGCTCATTTGAATCTCTTTTTTGTTTATAGTGTGTTTCAGGAGAAAAAGCAGCACTTCACTACAAGTAAGAGAAACAGAGAGGGAAATACCTAGAATGTAATTAGATTAATACTTCGAGATATGACTATGCTATAGGTATTACGTTTCCAAAGGATTACTTATTCAGTATTTTACAGAATAAACGTAAATAGTTGTTGATTTACAAATGCTGATAAACTATGAAAGAAGATATGAATTGAAGCAAAATGTGAAGGAACAAAACATCTATATATTTAATGATACAAAATGCTGAGTGCTTTGATTGTCAGGCACTAGTGTAAGCACTAATATATGTTGACTTATTCAATTATTTCAACCCTATGAGGCAGATAATATATCAGTATCAATTTTATAGATGAAGAAACTGAGGCACAGAGAAGCCAGGTAATTTTCCTAAGGTCAGATAGCCAGGATTCTAACTCGGGTAGTGTGGTTGCATGCTTACTTTGGTATTGAAAGCTATTAATATATATTCAGATGGAGAGTGGTCAAACTTTTAACTCTTCATCTTTAGAGATTAGCTCTTAGTTGCATCTGCAGAAGCAGAATTCAGTCAATTACCTTAGTGGTCCCTCTGAGTTTTCTTAGAAACTATCCTTGTAATAAAGCAGTGGTAACCTCCCTTGTTTTTCCCATGGCTGGAGTTTGTTCAGTTAGACTATGCTCACCCTATTTCTAGAATTTTCCATTTCCAATTGCTTTCCTTTCTCTGGGGGACTTACCCACTTTTCCATACCACTTGTCCATAAGACTTGCACACTGTGAAGCTCTTTACATTTAAAGTCAAGGAAGCTGAGAGCTGCAAAGGCTTAGTTCTTGTTCAGTCTAGTTTTTTTTTTTTTTTTTGAGACAATACTTCCAAACTTTTTATCATGGTTTAAACATGTATCATAAATAGAAACTGTTCTATATAAACAATAGGAGGTTTGTTTATCTGTAGGTATATTTGGAATGGAACAACTGTTTGGAAGTTGTTTTTGTTGTTTGTTTTCTTAAGTAGTCTCCATGTCCAATGTGGGACTTGAACTCTGAGATCAAGACTTTCCTGCTCTACCAACTGAGCCAGCCAGGAGCTCCTGGAAGTTATTTTTGTAACTATGTGAGTGTGATTATTTGAGATGTCACCCTTCTCTAAGGTTTTCCGAAGTAAGCATAGATCCTTGAGTTTTGTCAAAGTCTGGGTGATTATCCATGTGCTTTTTTTTTTTGTGTGTGTGTGTGCTTTCTTTTTTAAGTAAATAATTTACCCAGGTTTCTCACTAGTTATCAAATAAATCAGGTATAAAACAGTGATGGCTTATAAAAGATGTCAAAATATACTAAAGGGAAAAGGATACAGCCCTATTACTTGCTATTGACTTAGAGATTATGGATATTAGATTTCATTTAATCATGAGCTCCTTATGTGCCAAAGTGGCATTTTTTCATAAATGGGCTATAAAATAATGCATTTATTGAAATTTATGTGTAACTACAGGCTAATATCTCACAGAAAGTCTGCTTCTTGAAGTGTGAATTATTTGGTTTAAAACATCAGTCAGCACACATAGACGTGATATTGATGACACAATCATACCTCAAGAATAGTAGGAGCTTTATATTTGTCAGCAACATATCACAAAACTTTTTTGGGTTTCACAGTATTTCAGTGGCATTAATAGCAAGTACCATAGTACTCTCTTTTTGGATGCTTTTTTAATATTCAGTTTTAAGGTGCTATTGATTATAAGATGCAGCATCAATTTAAAAAGAACTTTACAAAGAAACATTTCAGCATATCAAACACGCACATCAACTGTGTGATTATATCGAGATTTCAGAAACATTACAGTGTGAAGAAACCTATGTCTTAGAATTGAAGCATTGTGGCAATTCTTACTAAAAAATTAGTAATAAGAACAGCTGAAATGGTTAAATAACTCTCTCAAATACCATTTCTCCACTTTAATAATAATATTAATGATATATATAGCATCAATTGAGAGTTTTCTATTTGCTAGACATTGCCAATGCTGACCATGGATAATCATATTTAATATTTACATTAATTCTTTCAGGTGGGTACCGTTACTACCCATGTGTTAAAGACAGATTTAGTTTTCATGTTCAGAGATTAAACATTAAGACTGGTATTTACCTATAAAATATGTGCATAATGGCCAAATGCCCATTTTCCATTTGTTACCCCAATTCACCTCTGTCATTGACCTACTGGCAAGATACAGAAAGCAAAAAGATAAGACTTTTTGATAACTGTTTGTGGGTGCCTTGGAGAAGGAGGAGGCAATAACAACAAATTTTATGGAAACCTTTTTGCTTAGGTTCAGTTTAGACTCTGCACAAGGATACCTTTTATCTAGTGGTATGGATTTGTGATTTAGTCACATATATGAGAGTGAATATAAGGCTCACCTTTTTGAGAACTATTTCGGTATTGACCATTAGCCTCTCATTGTAAATATTGTGCTGTGGGGAACAAAGAGAGTATGGGATTTCCCAAAGCTGGGAGACTTCTGTACTTGAGCCCTATCTTAGTTTGATTTCTTCCAAAAGCAGACTCTAAGATGAGGATCTGGGTGCAAGAATATTATTTGGGGGGTGGGGGAGGTAAATCGTAGGAAATAAGGTGAGGGAATAGGGAAATGGGACAGCAGAGAGAGGGAAGCCTGTGAAGACTGTGGTAATGAACAGATTACTATTTTGGGCAACTAGATTTTACTCCTGCAGGAAACTTTCCAAAGATACTGTCTAGAACATACCCAGAATTGTCCACTGAACAAAAACAGCTAGTATAGTTATCTGTGATATTCTGTCCTTTGTTGGTTGAGAATTGCTTCTAGCATGCTGTTGCTCCAGCATTTCCTGGCTAAGAATGCTCCAGTGGCCAGAGAAAGCCAGAGACACAGGAGGTTGAGGTGGGGGTCATAGTCATTGGTGTATGGGAACTAGCCACCGAAGTTGCAGGCGACATCAGCAAAGGGCTGAGGGGATATGGGCAAGGTACCAGCAATGTCTGCCATAATATTCCTGAAATTGGAATCTAGAATTCAGTGAATCAAGGTGAGGTTGCTTCTAAATGACATCTCTTACCAAAGAAGCTATGCTCAGGGTACTATGATAGTCCTTCCAATAACAATGTGATGGAGAAACACATGCAGGCGGTATGGGTGTGAAACCCTCCACGGTAGTCTCTCACTCAGATAAATCACCTTCGTTCTGGCTCAAGCTTTCACTGAGATAGCTTCAGGCTTCATCTATTTAAATTTGAAATGAAAGTGAGGGTGAGTGCGTTCATTTTACTCAGATGAAGCAGAATCCATCATAATTGCAATTTGATGGCAAATGTAACATCTCTCTCAGCACTCCGTTCTCACCTTTACCATCTGGTTTTCTTTTCAGGGTCAGATTTCACAGAAGCCACACTCCCCTTTCCTAGCACCCAACAAGTCCTCCTTACCTTCTTCTTTCAAAAACTATGTTGTGAGATGGGGAGCTGGGTGGCTCAGTCGGTTGAGCGCCCGACTCTTCATTTCAGCCCAGGTCATGATCTCGGCATCATGACATTGAGCCCCCTGTTGGGCTCCATGCCCAGTGGGGATCTGCTTCAAGATTCTCTCTTTCTCTCTGCCCTTCCCCACCCAAATAAATAAATAAATAAATAAACACACAAATAAGTAAAATCTTAAAACATTTTGTGAGAGTTACTACAGATGAGGGAAGAGGAGGAGTATCAGGGCTGAACAAATGAACAGAGGCCGAGTGGCCAGGTAAATTCACTAGTTCTGTGATTTACTTCATCCTGTCAGATTCATGGTGGACGTGTGTGGGGGGGAGAAGGGATGTGATTCAAATTCACTCTCAGCAAAATTAAAAATTACTGTAAGTCATGGAGTTTTGGGGTCACTGAAGAGTATATAAAATCTCAAACATTGAATGTTCCCTTGCCAAAGGCTTATCGCAATGTTTCTGTCTGTGTTGGTCTAACGTGAGCCACCAGTGTGGGATGATGGTAGGATTTGCTGATTTTTGACATTCGGTATTTTAGCCATTCCATTTTATGATGTACAGTTCTATGTCTGACTTTATCTGTGAGGTCAGAAATAGACATAAAATGTCTATAGTAATTTTGACCTGTCTTATATGATATGAATTATTCCTTTGATTTTAGCTTTAGAGAATAAACTTGTGAGTCTATTTTATCTTTATTGGCTTGATGATTTGTTTCTGGAATTAGAATCTGACTTTGCTTAATATCTTACTAACACAGGGCAACATCTTTTATTTATATCATAAAAGGTGACAAACAGAAATGTGTTTTGATTAGCAGCTGCCCTCCAAGTCACCCCCACACAGAAACATTTCTCGTTAGAGCGAACCACTCCTCCTCGTTTAATCAAACTGGATACCATGTCCCTATTTGAAGTTGAAAGAATTTAAGGCTGCAATTTCAGGCTGAGTTTTATTTATGAACCAGTTGCTTGTGCAGTATGCGTGGGCATTTGAAATTAGTAATAATGAGTTGAATACATACGTATTTAGAACAATGTGTGGACCATTTCCTGACTTTTCTTGTGGTTAAGGCAGACTAGGACAGCAGCAGCTTCCTACAGCTGCCATTACCATTCTACATTTCTCTTTTATTGCCCATCAAACATGTATAGATTTAATGACCTGGAGAGGGATCAGTGAAATTCTTCACAGCACTGCATGTTTATTAATGGGCCTCCTGTTCATTGTGATGTGTTAGTGTCAGGATTATGCCAGTGGTATTGCAGGAGGCAATTAAGGGTTTCTTTATTCCCGATAAAAAGGAAATTAGTCACTGATCAGCAACACAGAGCAGCTCAACATCTTGGCAAGTGCATGAGGGAAGGGGGAAAGCAAGGGCTACAAAGAGGGTAGAAGGTAGGGAGATGGTTGATGAGTTTGCTCTATTAGAGGACATGTCAAGGAGGAACAGGAAGATGAAAGAATGGAAAATAATGAAAGAAAAAAAGAATTGGAAAACGGACTGGAATGGGGGTCTTTACCACAGTTCTTCAGTTTCTTTGGCAAGGAGGACATTAGATTGATTTGATTAAATTCTTTTCAATTCCGTTCAAGAGGAACTTCTTGATCAACTATTTTTGAATCTATGGAGGTTCCTTGGGGGCTGTAAGAATACTTCAAGTTTCATCTTTGCAGCAGCAAACAAACAAACCAACAAACTTAGGGTTGATTGAGGGTTGGGGCTAGAGGGCCATCATCTGACTCAAGTATTTGACAAGCATTTATTGAGGAATCATACCATGTGACTCCAGCACTAATTTACCTATGTTATGGAGTGAATTGTCTCCCCCAAATTTATGTGTTGATGTTCTAATCCTCCGGTGTTTCAAAATCTGACTGTGTTTGGAGATAGGGTCTTTAAAGAAATAATTAAGGTTAAATGAGGGCATTAGGGTGAGCCCCTATTCCAATATGACTGGTGTCCTCATATGAAGACAAGATTAGGATGTGGACATACAAAGGGAAGACCATACAAAGACACAGGGAAATAGTGACTATTCCAAGCCAAGGAGAGAGGCCTCAGAAGAAACCAACACTGTTCACACCTTGTTCTTGGTTTCTAGCCTCCAGAAATGTGAAAAAATACATTTCTACTGTTGAAGCCACCTAGTCCATGGTATGTTGTTATGGTAGCCTTAACAAATCAATACAACCCTGAAAGGGAGGAACTATAATCCTGTTTAAGGTGAAACTGAGGTTCAGGAAGTTATGCAAGTAGTCTGGATTTACAAAACTAGTACGATTTCAGAACTTGGATCAGAAATAATCCCCGTCATTGAAAACAAGCATTCAGAACATCAGCACCAGAATTGCTAAAAGAATCTTGAAATTTATTTGTTTATTTATTAAAGATTTTATTTATTTATTCATGACAGACACACACACACACACACACACACACACACACACACACAGAGAGGCAGAGACACAGGTAGATGGAGAAGGAGGCTCCATGCAGGGAGACCGATGTGGGACTTGATCCTGGGTCTCCAAGGTCACACCCCGGGCCGAAGGTGGCCCTAAACCTCTGGGCCACAGGGGCTGACCTTGAAATTTTTAAAAAAACATTAAAAAAATATTTTATTTATTTATTCATGAGAAACAGAGAGAAAGAGGTAGAGACAGAGACAGAGGGAGAAGCAGGCTCCATGCAAAGAGCCTGATGTGGGACTCAATCCCGGGACTATGGATCACACCCTGGGTAGAAGGCAGACACCCAACCATTGAGCTACCCAGGCGTCCCAAGAGTCTTGAAATTTTAATCAACAGTTAAACTTTATATGTAAATGGTTAAAAGTCAACTCAAGCAAAGTGAGGATTCTTAAAAACCTATATACAATGAGAATAGAATGTCTTTACTCATTCATTTCTAACCTATAGTATCACATTCAGATCCCAGGATCATACTTCTTAGAAAAACACAAACGCATAAGAACTTGTTCCAAAGAGAAGGAGTCAAAGATGACTGAAGGACTCTGCAACATGCCACATCAAAAATAGTCTAAAGGGGCTACAAGTGCCTTTCTAAAGATAGCTATCCTCATTTGAAAAGAAAAGAGAGAATAGAATGTTCTGAATGAGTCTACAGGAAAGAAATAGGACCAACCTCTCGGGATAGATTTAGTTTCAAACATGGGCAGCTGAGTCACAGGGAAAAAAAGTCTTTAAGGACTTTTTGGGGGTGTTTTGGGAGTAGGACAATATTTGCTTTGCTCACCTTTATCATAAAACACGAGTGGATTTCTAGCCTTAAATTACTGGTGCCACATCTTGGAAGGCAGTTCTGGATGTGTTATCCCAAATTCCATCTGCATTCAACACCAGCAAGGCAACTGTGAGGGGCTCACTTTGAATTTCACCTGGCTGGGCCATAGGCCAAGAGTCACTCCACACCTAGTGGTGCCAGTTGGCTCTCTACTGGCTAATTAAGAGAAAAATTGTTCCCGTGGGGCCAAGTTTCTGTCTCCTAAATAATTCTATAGCCTCTCTCATTCACAAGATCTGTTCATAAGAGTGTGTGGATACTCTATCATTAGGCAGAGTGTATAGTATTAAGTATAGAAATACGGGCCTCGAGTGGGAAATGGGAATTAAAACCTTGTGCATAGGTGGGTATCACCACAGAAATGGTAAATACAGAATGTCAAAATTAAGCTCTTGCTTTCATCCTTTTTCTTCTTAGGACAAGCCAGGAGATCAGGGCGCCTCTGTATTCCTTGAAGGACAGACAGGCAGCCTCAGGTCCCTACCAGCTCACCATTCCTGGGGAGGAGTGCCAGGTCCAACACTGCCAGTTACCAGGTTGGTGAGTCCTTATTTTTGATTCAAGGCATGTCTTCCAAGTTCCCTTCATTTGGTATTAAAGGTGATATTTTGATTCTTCTTCTGCCATTTCTTTGTTTTACTTCCCAAGTTATTCAATTTGAGAAACTTGGGCGAGGAAGTGACATCCTGATTTTGGAGACCCTTCAGAGATTTCAGTAGGGACCCAGAAATAAGGTCCAACGTGAAGCTGTTCTGCTATTATACCATAAATATCAACTATTATGCTATTAAAGTGTATGACTTTTCGTTTGGGTCAAGAGGGACTTTAGATCTGAAAATCTCTGTGATTTTAAGAATTTCTCCTTTGACTTTAATGGATTTCAAGAAAATGTTCATTATGTGTAGAGTTAGCGATTTGTCAGCGAGGCAAGACTATGACTCTAGAAGCTCTGAGCAATGCGAGACTTTGATGCTGTGCCCCTTCCCCTCCCTATGTGCTAAAAACTTAAAAAACAGTGTTTGAATGATAGAGTAATAGTAATAACAAGTTTCTACAGCATTTATTGCGTATCAAATACTCTGGTAAATGTTCTTCATAAATTAATTTATTCACTTCTTAGAGCAAATCATGACACAGGTACTATTTTTATGTCTATTTTATAGTTCATGGTAGGCCTGGGATGCATTTCTAAGTGGATTGACTTCAGAGTCCGTGCACTTAATCATTATACTATGCTGCTGCTGCTAATAATAGTAGTAGTAGTAGCAATAATAATAGTCTAAGAGTGTTCAACAAAGTATTTTTTTCTCCATGATAAATCTGCTGGTCTTTATTTTGAAATATATAATTCACATACTGAATTCTTAAAAATCGGTCTCCTCCCTGCCCTGCCGCAACTCCCCCCCCCCCCACCCCCCATTTTGGTGCTCTTGTTTTGCTTGGATGTTAAGCATATTCTTAGTTATTGGATAATCTAACAGAGGCCCTGAGTGAAGACTTGAGTTATCTGGGCTGTGTATAAATATAACAAAATGTAATAGGAATGTCTATTGGGTGGAAGAGAATACACTACATTCCTTGCCTCCAAAGCCAAAAGAGGAGCAAGTGACTCGTGAATCTCTTGACTTCTTTTGTAGCACTTTGAATTCACATAATTAAAAAAAAAAAAAAAAAAATCAGCCTGAGAGGTCTCTTACCTTCTAAGCCATTCACCAAGCTGCCTTCCTTTCAACATAATGAGCCATAATTACTCAATGATCTTTCAAAGGGCAAGTATCTCTGGGACCTTAAGATCTCCTTTACAAAGGCTTCCTCAGGTTTGATTTGCTAATCCCCTTAGTTAAAACGCAGTTATTCCTTTTGGAGATCAAAACTGCTGCAACTACAGTGGGCTTTTAAATAATGGGCTAAAAATGTTATAATGGTTATCTGAAATCTATTTGGGAACATTCCTCTATACTTCATATCTACATAATCTATTGTTCTATCCATGAAGGTGGAAGCAGAACTGAACCTGACCTCAGGCAGACAAAGAAAAATTTGCTGTCAGCTTCCTGTTGAATGACAAAATCCCTGAGGCAAAACTCTCTTAAGTTTTTATTTAATTTGTGTTGTACCTACAGCACAACCCTTCTTTGCTGTGTCAAGAATTTATTGAGTTGCAATTAGACTGTCTGAGGGGCAACTACATTCCAAGCTGAGACCTCTTGTGGATTACCCAAGAGCTAGACTAAAATGGGGGATGAAAAGTGATGGAGAGAGGAGAGAGAGAGAGAGAGAGAGAGAGAGAGAGAGAGAGAGAGGAAGAAGAGAGAGTGAGGTGGAGAGATTTATAGAATTTGATATGTGCTATTGCAAAATAAGAGCCTACTTTCATATGGTGGACATGTACAAGGGGCTTGATGTTACCTAGATCCCAGCAGTCCCACAAGAAGTGGTCTCATTCTTACTATTATAGATTTATTTTTCTATCCTTTGGTTGCCCCAAGCTCCGTGATTCCTATATATGTTCCTTTTTTCTTTCCTCCAGCGTTACTAAATTATTATGTTCAATTACCATTATTTTAAGGGTCCTATCTATTTTCAGATTCCAAGTATTGCACAAATTCGTGGCACTAAGATTTTTATCATAGTCTTGTCTCAGCTTCCAATCTGTTGAGTAGCAACAGCCCTTGCATTAACATTTAGAGTAGCCTCGCTGACATGATGACCCAGCCGCTTGCCATACAAATGTAATCAAATCTATTAACGCCTTTATAGATCAAGTTTATTTCTTCTTTATGGAAAGTAGTTGAGGAGAAATGGTACAGAGGAACAAAGGGGTTGGCATCTAGTGGGTATAGATGAGGGAGTTTACCCCTTCCAATTGCCACACAAATCACAGGGAGCGGTTTTTGTTGTTTAGCAATAAACTCTTGAGCTGAAACTTGGACTGAATGTAATTTTCTTTGGGGTGAGATAAGGATGGGTAGGGAAATTAGTTGTTTGGGAAGAAAGGCATATAAAAAGAAAGAATTTTTTTTTACAATTTCTGTCTAGAGTCTCATGGGAATCCCTGCTCTAAGAATTGCTATTAAGGTCCACTGTCTTGTCTAAGATAATTCTGAAATCAGCACTACAGGGAAAAAGGGTTTCTTATTTGCACTTCCACGTGTGGAAGGGTATTTTGTACATCATGAGCTTGGATTGGACCCAAGTTTGTGCTGAAATGTATATTTTTTATATAGAGTAGAAAAACTTTTAAGTATCCAGGCAGAAAAAGGGAAGATGGGTGATGGGATTCATTGACTAGGATTCAGAGCGTTATAGTTCTATGGATAAATTTGTAGGCTTTCCATGACGTCGCAACATGTGTCCACTAGAGGTCAGTAAAAGGCAAGTGGTGAGAAACTGAGAAACTTCTCCAGCAGGGCGCTAGCTTCCCCTACACCCAGGTGGGTTGCTCGGTTTTAACACTCACATTTGAAAGGCTTTCTTTTAAAGATGACTAAAATGTGGTATTCAAGGTTTCCTGGGAGAGGAGAGCAAAATAAAGAACTCCATCTCCAAAAGAAGTGAACCTGAAAAAAAAAAAAAAAGGTTTGAAGAAGTTACATAGCAGAAAACCTTTCTTAGGCCATTGTTACCTAAGAGTGAACAGGGGTATTTAGCATCGCTGATCTCTTGGATGTGGGTTTAAGCAGGTGTACTAAAGCCTATTGCACGCCTTAGTGGGAAGGAAGCTCTAGACTGCTGCGATTCCAACAGCACATTTTCCAAACCTTGATGGCATTTGTTGCATTGTTTACTGTTTTTTTTCCTAGTACATGTTTTCCTCTTGTACTAGTTTGCAAGCTTCTTGATGACAGGAATCAGATCTCGGGCATTTAAAAATCCTCAATACTTGAAAAAAATCCTCAATACTTGGCCACTGCTTGACTAGAAAGTTGTAGGTCACCAAAAAAAGTATGAATCGTGCATAATGTGTTCTTTATTATTATTTGCAAAGTACCGTAGTATTTGTGTAGATGTGTGTGCTTGGAGGGGTCTTTTTCATTCTCTAGAAGATTCAAAGTGGATAAACATCCATATACTACCTTTCTTCTCATAAAACTAACCAAAATGATCATGTCTCAGTTTTATCTGTTTGCTTTTCCATTTCTGATGAAATTCAGAACTAAAAATGAATGTCTCTCTGAGATATAAAATGCAGGAGAAAAAAAGATCACTGTTACTTTAACCGCAGCCAGTTTTCTGCATAAAGTCAAGATGGATTTCAGAGCTTTTCAAATTGATGGGTGTTAGTCTGGCAAGCAGTGAATTCTGGCCCTCAATTCTCGAGTTGTCAGACTATTTCACAGACCCGCTGCATGATGGAAGGCTATTGAATATTACTCAGACATTGACCATTATGTTCTTTTCTTCCGCCAAGCATTAAGCACTTTCCCTTTAAGGTGAGCTTCTGTTTCCCCCTGACTTTGTGTGTTTAGAAGTCCTATAGAGGAAGCAGGTACCCAATCTGAAATCCAGAGCACTCTCAGCTTTGGCATCCACATCTTTCATGGTAGGTGGCTCAATGTGGTGCCTTTGAACACACGGCCCCAGTGGGAGCCCTATTATCTGCTAAATATTTCTGGAAATGTTTATTCAGAACATGGAGCACAGCAGGCTGCCCCCCTACTCCTACACTGACAGCTAAGCCTTTGAAATGGCAAATGCATAGACCTCCTGAGCGCCTCTACTTGGCCCCTGCTGTTGACATTTTCAAAGTTAACATATAAAATGATTTCATTGAAATAATATTTTTGAAGATCTTACTGCCTAAACTTTATCAAGATTCACAAATTAGCTCTAGGATGACATTTGACTTAGGTAGAGAGTAGGAGTTTTAAAATGAATATCTGATAGATTATACTCAAACTAATCCCATTATGATACCCAGAACATATTGTTAAGCCTCCCATTATTCACTTGAGGCTGTTTCTTAAAAATTTTCTGGTGTTATTTCCAGACACATAATCCTAATTCACTGGAGCTAGTTGACCCTGCAGAGACCTTCTAGTAAAACAGTATCTTCATTTTAGAGGTGAAGTAGTCAAGGTTCTTAGAAGGTATCTGAAATGACGCTAGAGATGGGACATTCAAACTTTTTGAGGTAACTTTTCCCTCAACAATTTAATTAATTTGGTCTATGTATGATCATTGAGAATGATATAGATAGTGTCTGATTACATCACAAAATTACACCATCTCAGGTTCATAGGGCAGGCATGATGGATAGAGTCAAATAGCATCATTTCTGATTAAACCATTCACCTTTCTATACCTTGTATTTTCCTTTCTAGTCCTGAAAGGAGGTGAATGTGGGAAAAAAAATGTCATATGTATAAAAAGAAAAAAATCTGATTCCAGGGTATAGGTAAGTGGGGAGTGGGGGCAGAAGGAGTAAGATGGGCTTCTACACATAGTCTCCTTCAAAGCTTCTCCCAAGAAGTGTATACAAAAAGTAGTAGTGAGCTGGTTAAGCAAAGCAAAAGTTCCTTGGTGATAGTGGAAAAGAGATTGTTTTAGTTTTGGTGGAGAGATCTAATCCAAGAATCCAAGGCACTGTCTCAGTGCCATAGATAATGCACTTTCTGTTCATTTCAACTCAAAAAATGCTTATTTTATGTTTCAGGCAGGCATTGGATATATATACCAGTGAACAAAATAGAGTCTCTGTTCCCATAGAATTTACATTCTTATGGGAGGAGATAGACACTGAACAAATAAGAGATGAGAAGTGCTAACCAAGGAATGTTAAGCAGGACAAAGGAGATAAAGAGTGATGGCAGGGGTGGGGTGACGTTTTGTAATGAATGGTTGTCTTGGGTATTCCCGTGGGGACTTCATTTTTTTTTTTTAATTTTTTATTTATTTATGATAGTCGCAGAGAGATAGAGAGAGAGGCAGAGACACAGGCAGAGGGAGAAGCAGGCTCCATGCACCGGGAGCCCGACGTGGGATTCGATCCCAGGGTCTCCAGGATCGCGCCCTGGGCCAAAGGCAGGCGCCAAACCGCTGCGCCACCCAGGGATCCCCCCCGTGGGGACTTCAAAAGGTGTCCAAGCAGCTGCAACATTGCTTAGGCTTTCCTCAGGAGAACAGTGTGTCGGGGCAGATAGGAAATTGGATTTTCTGTCACTTGTATGGCCATTCAGTGGGTCAAGATACCATCTCTTTGCCTCAGGACCAGCCTCCCCGCTCCTTCTGCTGCACCCTGAAATGAACTTGTGTGGTCTCTGCGATTGCTCATGTCTCCCATGTGACATCGGTGGTATTGGCCTAGTTTGGCTCTTTGTGAGTCAAACTGAATTTAACTGTTATTAAACCCATTTCTGGCAAATGAGGCTCAAAAGGTATTTGACTTGGGTTGAGAACCTGGTTGAGAACCTGGAACAACAAAGAGTATAGCAACTAAATCCATGGCTATTCTGGTCATATTACTCAAGAGATTTTCTTGAGATGGAGAGTCAGTTAGGTGAAGACTTCCTTTTCTATTTATGTTTTCTTTTTTTTTTTTTAAGATTTTATATATTTATTTATTCATGACAAACACAGAGAGAAAGAGTGAGAGCCAGAGACACAGGCAGAGGGAGAAGCAGGCTCCATGCAGGGAGCCTGATGTGGGACTTGGTCTAGGGACTCCAGGATCGCATCCTGGGCCAAAGGCAGGTGCTAAACTGCTGAGCCACCCAGGAATCCCCACCCCCCCAAGAATCTTCTAAAGGATATCGAGTTTTTTTTTGTTTTTGTTTTTTTGTTTTTTTGTTCAGTAGGTCTCTGCATTCAATAAGCATTTAGTCAACACAAAGCTTACTATAGCTACTGTTTGGGGAGGGCTTTGTCCCTTCTTAAAAGGTAGGATACCCTGGAAAGTGTGAGACATTAATGTTTACCAGCTGTTTATACTTATTCTTGTTAAGCTTCACATTTTTGTCTGTGACAGTGTTAGGTGGAGGGAGGGGTTATGGGGAAGTGAAGAGAACTTGATTTTATAGAGCAAGAGAAGGTAGAGTGATGAGGCCCATGGGAATGGAGAGCAGGAGACAAATTCCTAATTTTGGTGAAGACCAAGATGTTCTTTTGATTCTATTATTCTGATCTTCACTGTCTTAGTATCTTAACTCATGCCTCTATACACATATGATCTACAAAATAGTCAATAACTGGAATGGCGCTGGAACCAACCAATCAGAACAGACACCAGGAACACCCACTACTACTGAACCCAAGGGGATTTCTTGGTTATAAAAATAAGTTGAGAAAGGGAAATAAGGAGTGACTCATTAATAAACACATGAGACTGAAGCAAATACAATGACCTAAACAGTGGGGTATATCCTTCCTGGCCACGTTTGTGTTTTTATGGCAGTTGTCTTTCTCTTACATCATGCTTACTATTTTTAAACTTGTGACTGTTTTGTAAATACAATAACATAGTGATTGTTTTACAATATATCTGCTGGTGTGCCTAGTATAGACTGATGACTCTCATTTGTAATAGAATTTTGAATCTCAAGGATATTTGAAAACTTACTATATTCATGTAGTGTTGTATTTAATTTGCACTGAAAAATTAAGATGTCTTTCCAGTATCAAAGCAGATGCTCAATTAATATTTGTTAGATGAAAATTTATGAAAGCAAGAAGCAAGCAAGCAGAGCTCAGATAGGTCATGTCCTCCATAAAGCATTCCTGACTGCCTAAGCTGGATGTGATTTCTCCCTTCTCTGATTTTCCATTGCCCTCTTGTTTGTATTTATTACCTCATGCAATTCGTTTTCTCATAAATGCACAAGAATGCCATTTTCTCAAACGAATTACAAGATTGCAGAGTGTTTTATACTTTTTTATACCAGCCATACTCTTTTGGTAATGAAAAGTTGAATTGGGAAGAGGGGATGGGAGAGACAGGGAGACTTGGTGGTGTGAATTGATAATGGTCTCAACTAATATGGCAACAGTAGGAATGAAGGAGAAGGGGAGATAAAAGAAGCATAATAAAAGAATCACTCAGACTTCGTAATTGGATATGGGAAGATGGGGAGAAGGCAGAGTCCTAGCTAACTTCTGATTTTGAGCCTTTAAAGTATTAGGGTTCTTGGACCTAATGTCTTTCACAAGCAGTGTTGTAAAGCTAGGGCTGTTTTACTCATGGAATATGAGCTGATATAGAGGGTTTAGCAGTTGCTTTTCAACCTGGAATGAGTTTACAGTTCAGCCAAGGTTACACAGCTAGTAAAAGGCTGAGGAGGGATTATGAACTCAGGGAGTCTTTCTGGCCACTGTGCTGTGTAGCCTCTTATATTCAATGAGATAAGGCGTATGAAACTTGCAAACTTGAAAGCTGCATACAAATGTTACTTCAAATAAACATTATGGGAAGTTTGTGTTATTGGAACTGAGACTCAAAGCATGAGGAGCAGTCAGTGGCAGATGAAGAGGGTTACAAAGGAAAATAGAGAGGTCACGGAGGGCAGGTGGTTCCACAAAGGCACAGTGGGTAGCCTAACATGTGGGAGAGGGAAGGAGAATGTATGTAGCTAGTAAACAACCTGACCAAACCTTTGCCCAGTCAGTTCAGTGAAAATGGAAACCTGGGGAGAGCAGTTACTCTTAGAAATTTGATCCCAGAGTTCTCAAAAACACTTTGGATCAGAGAGAGGGGGACAATGACTTGGGGTTTGTAGCTCAAATATTTCCTCCACCTGCCACACATGCACACGATATCTTTGGCTAATCAGTTAGGATAAGGCTATCCCAGAGCCTGCGCTCGCAGGCTCTATCCTTGGAATTGTTTCTAAATGTAAAGTAGGAAGTGATCTTTTGTTTGAGCCGCAGAATATAAGAGCCGGGAGTCCAAGATTCAGCATTCAAAATGCAAGTGATGTCCTCAGAGACTATCACAGCATAAATAGAATCCCTAAATGCAGAGGGCAAGGATTCTGCATGGCCCACATACACAAAAGAACCAATAGGGTAGCAGTTGGGAATCAATTCTGTTAAACGCAAAATACAAGAGGGAGCAACACTGCATTGTTGCAGAGGCATTCTTAATTAAACAATTCAAATGTGCTTTTAACTCCTGCTAAAATGAGGAGCAGAGAGAAGGCAAATGGGCAGCATTTGGTGTTAAATGTCATGGCTTGGAAAGTACAGGGTGTTAGAGGAGCCTAAACAGGGCCAAACTGGTAAGAACACAGAGCATAGGGTAGCTAAAGACGGGAGTAGGGTCAGATTGTGAAAAAAGCCTTTTAAGCCATGGTAAGGAATTAGGATTTTATTCTTAAGAAAATAGGTAGCCATCGGAAGATGAAGAAGAAATTGCATCTTCAGTTTAGTGTCGGAAAGGGAGAAAGAATTGTTCAGGATGATGAAATTAAGAGGCTATTACAATAATCTCTGCAGGAGACAATGATGGCTAACACTTGGGGTGCCTGGCTGGCTGAGTCCATAGAGTGTGTGACTCTTGATCTCAGGATTATAAATTCAAGCCTCACATTGGGTGTAGAGATTACTTAAAGATAAAATCTGTAAAAAAAAAATGGCAACACATAACTAGTCCTTAATATGTGATAGTCATTCTTCTAAGCTACTTTAGAGAAAACATGTGTTTATACATAATAACTCATTCAATGCCATGATGATACAGTAGATGGTATTTTTATACCCCTCACACTACAGATGATGAGACTGAGGAATAGAGAGGTTAAGAAACATGCCAATGTCACACATTTAGTGGTATAACTGAGATTTGAACTCAAGCAATGTTTTTTTTTTCTTTTTTAAAGATTTTTATTATTTATTCATGAGAGAGAGAGAGAGGCAGAGACACAGGCAGAGGGAGAAGCAGGCTCCATGCAGGGAGCCTGACGTGGGACTCGATCCTGGGTCTTCAGGATCAGGCCCTGGGCTGAAGATGGTGCTAAACCACTGAGCCACTCGGGCTGCCCCTGAAGCAATGTTTTTAATAACTACAATACACTCTCTGACTAAGATAGTCTTATTGGGGGGCAGCCCTGGTGGCTCAGCAGTTTGGCGCCTGCCTTCAGCCCAGAGCGTGATCCTGGAGACCTGGGATCGAGATCGAGTCCCACGTCGGGCTCCCAGCATGGAGCCTGCTTCTCCTTCTGCCTGTGTCTCTGCCTCTCTCTCTCTCTCTCTCTCTCTCTCTCTGTGTGTGTGTGTGTGTGATGAATAAATAAATAAAATCTTAAAAAAAAAAGATAGTCTTATTGGAGATGATAAGAAGTAAACTGAGTCAAAAAGTAAGCAAGAGATTTGGTGATTTACTGGAGCAGTGGAGCTAAGGACTTTGGTTTGAATATATTGAAATTGAAGGGCCTTTGGGTCATTCAAAGGAAGCTAACAATTGCAAAAAAGGGCTAGAAGGATCTGGGTTGGAGCTCCCTATTTGAAAGCTTCCAGAGTGGGAGAAATTCAGCAGGGTGAGTGTGAAGTGAAGAATGGAGAAAGATGAGGGCCTGGTCCATAATCTTGATTCTCCTCACATTCAAGGACACATAGAAGAATAGGAATCTACCAGAAGCCTGGGAAGGAGTAGCCAGAGAAGAAAAGGAGATGAGGACAGTGGGTGTCACAGAAGATGAGGTAAATGAATTTCAAGAGGCAAGGATGGCCGTATGAGCAAGATGACAAAGATTTAGCCTTAATAATATCAGAGCTGTATACTCACTAGTTTAAACAATATTTATTTATTTATTTGAGGGGTGTTGGGGACGAGGGACAGAGGGGCAGAGACAGACTCTTAAGCAGACTCCATGCCCAGCTTAGAGCCCGACACAAGGCTGGGTCTCACAACTCTGAGATCATGACCTGAGCCGGAATCAAGAGTCAGATGCTTAACCAACTGGGCACTCAGGTGGACACTCCTAAACAATACTTTGAGGAGGTTTGGCAAAAATAGAAGAAAAAGATTTGAGAGATGATTAGTTTTTAATGTAAGTATGCTTAGCATGTGGAAATGCTGAGAGAGACGGAGTCAGGGTCAAGTTGTAGTCAGAAGACAGAGGAATAAACAGTGTAGCTGTTTCTAGATGTATTAGTGAAAATAAAGCTAAACTGCTCCAACAAAAAGACCTTAAAATGCAATAGCTCAGACAAAACCACCCTTTATTTATTCCCCGGTCACACTGTAGGGCAGCTCCTTTGCTAGGCATCTCTATTCCCCAAGGACATTCAAGGATCTAAGTTTTTTTGAACCTGTGTTTTCTTGCTTCCCCAGGGCATTGTTTTGTGGATGGTGGGTCTCCACGGAGTCCTTTTCTGTCTGAGGGAAAGAGAAACAGTACAGAGAAGGTATCCTTGTTGTCTTAAGACGCTGGCCAGGAGATACATATCACTTCTGCCAACTACGTCAGGTGACCACGCCTACCTGCAAGGGAGGTAGGAGATGGCTATCTAGCAAGTCACATGGTTTCCCTACAATTTTATTTCCGTGTGAGAAGGATGTTGGGGGGTGGGTGTTGCAATTTACAGTCTTCTCATAAGAGGACGGGATCAAGGATAAGTTGAGAAATATATATTCTCCAAATCAAATATCTCTTCAATTTAAATGCTTTTCCGGAGTTAGGAGGAAAGCAATCTGATTGTGCGAATTCAAAACGAATACGTTCCTTATCGGAAGCCCATCACCTTTTGGGAAATATTTGCCTTATTTAAGGAGAGTGCTAGAGAGAATATTGAGACTTTTAATTTAGAAAACAAAAGTATCCCCAAGAACATTTGGCTAATAATAAGAAGTAAAAGTTTTAAGCCAGGTAGAGCTTTAAAAGAGAATCAGCTATTAGATAAGACACATATTTGGGGAGTAAAAACTTTCTCTGATCACCTCAAATATAACACCAGCTTCTGGTGTTACCACGTCTTCTGCCTGCCTCTGAATTGACAACTGGCTTTTGTCCTAAGACCTACTGAAGCTGACTATTCCTTTAGGCCAGTTGTCATGAATGTGACAATAGGAATACAGCAAAGGTTGATGAAAGTAAAAAAAAAAAAAAATTTTTAAGAGCACAAAATATTTCTTGATTATTGTACAAATAAGTTAATTTTACCACTGTCAACTTCCCTTCTGATTTCATTATGGTAAATTATAACATTATTATTTCTAACTGGTGGTCATTTATCTGACATCCTCAGTTACCCAAAACAAAGCAGAGAAATGATGTAGGAAAATATCCGAACATTAAAACGAATGTCACAAAATTCATGCAGTAAAACTCATGTACTTTTCTTATAGGAGAATTTCTGGCTTCCCTTTCACTCCTTTTTCGCACATGGTTTGCACAGGCTGGATTGTCTGGAGTAGGGCCGCAGATGAGATAGGAAGCAAGCTAGAGGCAGGTGTGTTGAGAGTATAAGGGATTGATGAGAATAAGTCAGCAAGGAACAGCAATGTAGAAATAAGTATAATGCCACATGAATGGGACTCTTGAGTTTTAGTGTTTGACCTTCAGCTCCATATCCTTCAATAATTTCTGAGGTCATGACCAGTACAAGTATCAGAATAGGAATTCATGATCGTAATGGTTCTGGAATAGTGTAACTGTAGGGTTGTTTAAAATGGAAGCAAGTAAAGTGTTAAAACACTTTTTAGGTATTTTAAGGTATAAAATCAATAGCAAGTCTCTCTCCCACTCAGAATGAATTTTTATCAAAAGACCCAGAAGATGAGTAAATTATATTATATCTATTATGCTTTGTGTCCTGGAAACAGTGAAGGAAGGAAAAAATATTTTTTCTCTCTTCTCTGGATGAGACAAATTTCTCAAGTAGATAAAAACTGTCCATCACATTTCTATTTCCTTTGCTTGCCTCAACTTAATGTTTTATTTTTATTTTTAGAGAGAGGGAGAGAGAGAGAGAAAGAAAGAGAGCGAGAGTGCACAAGCAAGTGCAAGGAGAAGGGAAAGGAGGAGGCGGAGGAGCAGAGGGCTCAGAGGGAAAGAGAGAATCTCAAGCAGGCTCCACACCCAGCAAGGAGCCCAATGAAAGGCTCAGTCTCCTGACCCTGGGATCATGACTTGAGCCGAAATCAAGAGTCAGATGCTTAACCATCTGAGCCACCAGGTACTCGGCCTCAATTTAATATTTTTGACCTTGAAGGAATTCTCATTACAGATTCTATGCCGTCATTCTGCACTAAGCCCCTGACTATGGCACGTCAACACCTCCCCTCCACATCACCCCCTTCTTCCCCGAAGGGCCACCCTTGGCCACTAAGTGCTCCAATGACTAGAACTGGGCCTGGCACCTAAAAGCATTCATTATGTCAGGATGAATGAGCGAAAGAATATATGAATAAATGAAAAAAAAAAAAGTTCCCTATGCCTCTAATTGTCTTCATATTTTCTCCAGAATTAAAATTCTTTAATTCAAACACTTTCCAGGAGTTAGGAGGAAGGCAATCTGATTGAATTGATGCAGTATGAAAATGTTCATGATTGAAAGCCTATTAATCTTTTGTGAAGCATTTGCATTGCTAAGGAGAGTGCTTGATAATCCAAATGAATACCCATAGAATACCCAAACACTCATAGAATTTTAGGCAGAGGAACAAGGGGAGACTACAAAAAAGCAGGCAGGTTTAGTAACGATATTGGGCTGAAGAGAACTGATTAGGGCAGATTCACCTTACCTGGGAATCTGTTTGTTTCCAGGGCGAGAGTCATTAAAGCTGCCTCTACCTTTTAAAATGTCTTTTTACCTTCTCTTCCGAACCAGTAGGTTCTCTATGAGCACATAAATGTTTTCTGGACTGCTTTTATGTTCCAGTAAAATAGAGCATAGGACTAGAGTGATGACAGCCATTTGTATGGATGGGCCCTTTCTAAGTCAGAGACCGTTTGCCCGAGAGATAGATTTAGGTCTTTGTTATGGAGGATGTTAGTTTTGGCAGAGCAGTTCAAGTTCCAATGTAGAAACTCGAATGGCGTGTGTAGGGATGCTTCACACATCTCAGATCAATCTCTGGATGACCCGCATGAATTTAAGACTAGACTTTGTCTGGGTTGGAGTGATGGGTGTGTGTGTGTGAAGGGGGAGGCTGGAAAGAGTGCAGTTTGGGATGCACAAAAAGATACATACGAGATTGGCCATGGATCGTCCTCTGTCTTTGGAGAAAAAGTCAGCCCTTCTTTCCTGCCTTCCCCCACCCTGCTCCTTTTCTGCCTCCATCTTTCCTACCCTTCACGTAGCAATATTTATGGGTCACCTTCCTTCTGTGTGGCTGGCCTCTTTCCTACATTTTGTTGCATTTGGCTATTATGCTCTGAGGGCATACCATTTTGAGGCACTAAGACCTCAGTTTTGCTTGATTTTCCTATAATTAACCAATCCTCAGTGGTTGGTGGTTGTTTTGTAATCCTAGGTGTTAATAGGTTAATTCCTTAATAATAATGAAGAAGGAATTCTCAGTTCTTTTATGCCTTATCAAGTAAGACTTGTCCTTCTACTCAGGGTATCAAAGCAATGAAATCTTTGATGAAGATTCTTTTCAGTAGATTTCTCAATGAGAAGACTAAATTGAGAAGAGGCAGTAAAATAGGACTTGAACAAAAATTTGACTAATTATTCACCAATCCGTATTGCATGTCTTTAATGTTCTTCCATAGCCTAAGATTGAGTTTGGGATTCGGATGTGTATTTTTTGTTATTATTGTTTGTTTTTGATCTATTTCTTTTTGATTCTGGAGTGCCTTTTATTTATTTTATTGTTATTGTTATTTTTTAAAAGATTTTATTTATTTGACAGAGAGAGAGAGAGAGAGAGAGCACAAGTAGGGGAGTGGCAGGCAGAGGGAGAGGGAGAAGCAGGCTCCCCATGGAGCAGGGAGCCCGATGTGGGGCTCAATCTCAGGACCCTGGGATCATAACCTGAGCTGAAGACAGTTGCTTAACTGAGCCACCCAGGCACCCCTGGACTGCCTTTTAGACTATAATAATGACTAACATTTATTGAGCTCTTTCTGGGTGCCTGGCATTGCACGGAATACTTCACAATGACCCTGAAGTGAAGGAGGTACTGTTACTATCAACACTTTAGGGAAGGGAAAACAAAGTTGAGAAAGGCCAAGTTATTTTCCCATGCTCATACAGGGAGTAGGTCATGAAACCTGTTTTAGAAGCCCAAAGCCCCACCCTCTGCAATACACTACATCTTCTCTGTGAATCTAAGAATGTAGAGAATTGGGCATAAGAATTTAGAATAAAAATAATAAAAAAAGAATTTAGAATAAGAGTAATATCTAGGGGCGCCCAGGTGGCTCAGTTGATTAAGCATCTGCTTGTTGGTTAAGCGTCAGCCTTGGGCTCAGGTCATGATCCCGGGGTCCTGGGATTGAGCCTTGCATTGGTTTCCCTGCCCCACAGGGTGCCTGCTTCTCCCTCTCCCTCTGCTGCTGCCCCTGCTTGTGCTCTCTCTCTCAAATAAATAAATAAAATCTTTAAAAAAAAAAAGAGTTATATCTATGTCTAGGTGTATCTCATTAACTATAATGTGTACATTTTTCAAGGTTTTGTTCATGTTTTGGGGACATGAATAAAATTAGTAGAAGGGCTAAAATCTATTCTACCTTAAACTGAGATTTTTCTCCTGTATCAGGAAGAAGAGACCGGTAAGAACTGTCCTGGTATTTTTTCCTCTTTTGCTATTGCTATTCTGAGCAAGAGCGAGATGGGTTTCTGACCTCTTTTTCTTGCTTTCTACTTAAATAGTATCCTCTGACAGCCAGATAGAGATTAGTCAGTGTAAGAAAAATCAAAGCTATTTTCTATTTGAAAAGGTTACTGAGGTAAATTATTTTTTCTCTTCTGGAGCTCTTTTAAACAAACTAACTACACACACACACACACACACACACACACACACACACACAGAGTTTCATTCCAGAAAAATTAGAAACCTCTGGAGAAGTTTAAGGCCAGAATAGATTCTCTCACCTGCCTAAACATAGAAAGTAAAGCAGATAATCTTTGTTCTCTTAGAACTCTGATTTTTTCCTCTGTAGAGGTTTCTGTCCAGTTCTGTGGACAATGCATGGAATCACAATAAAAGACTTTAGTTTCTGTCCTAAGACCTTTGATAATATGGCAAAGCAATGATCTTAGTCATGCCTTTCACATTTGAAAAACAAAAGTTAAGGTTTGCTGGGTTAAGGCTGCACATTTTAAGAACCACATAAAATCATGTTTCCTTTATGGTTCAAGTTATTTCTTTGGGAATAAGCTAAGACTTTGTAGAAAATGGTTAACTGTTTGAAGTGCCTAGGAAAATAGGAAGTTGTCCTTACTAAACATATAATGATCTAATTTCTCTTTCAAATAGCATAGATGATACAGTAAGCCCTCATCTGTATTTCTTTGCTATTGTGATAGGTAGAATAATGGTCCCCGGAACTGTGACTGTTAGTTTATGTGGGAAGAAGGATTTTGCTGATGTGATTAAATTAAGGGTCCAGGGATAAGGAGATTATCCTGGATTATCTAACTGGGCCTGTATGATCCTAATGCTCCTTAGGTGTGAAAGAGGGAGGCAGGAGACGGTGTGGGTTAGAGGTGGACATTGGGAGAAACTCCACCACTGGATTTGAAGATAGAGAAAGGAACCATGAGCTGGGGAATGAAGGCAACCTCTGAATGCTGGAAAAGGTAAGGAAATGGATTTTCCCCTGGAGCCTTCAAAAAGAACACAATCCTGCTGATATCTGGACTTGAGCCCACTGCTATCTATGGTCTGAATATTTGTGACTCCCCAAATTCATATATTAAAATCCTCACACCCACTGTAATAGTACTAGGAGGTGAGGACTTTGGGAGGTCATTAGGTGTTGAGGGTGAAGCCCTCAAGAGTGGGAATAGTGCTTACATGAAAGAGACCCTACAAAGCTCCCTAGCCTCTTGGTCCTGTAAAGATACAGCGAGAAATCTGCACGCTTGCTTGACAATACTGGCATAGAGATCTTTGACTTCCATTCCAGCCTCCAGAGTGTGAGAAATATATTTCTGTTGGTTATAAACTAACTAGTCTGTGGTATTTTGTTATAGCAGCCTAAGCAGACTAAGAAATCCATTAAGACCCATTTTAAACTTCTGACCTTAGAACAGAAATATAACAGTTGTTCCAAGCTATTAAATTTGTGGTAATTTGTCATAAAAACAATAGGAAATTAGTACTTTCCCATGGATTGTAACAATGGTTATGGAATAGACATTAAAACTATAACTGGGGGCAGCCAGGGTGGCTCAGCGGTTTAGCGCCGCCTTCAGCCCAGGGCCTGATCCTGGAGACCCGGGATCGAGTCCCACGTCAGGCTCCCTGCATGGAGCCTGCTTCTCCCTCTGCCTGTGCCTTTGCCTTTCTCTCTCTCTCTCTCTTCTCTCATGAATAAATAAATTAAATATTAAAAAAATAAAACTATAACTGGAATCAGTATAGGAGGAAGGTGCTAGGAAGTAATCCAATGTGTGTGAATGATCTTACTGGTGCTGAAATTAGAAAAAAATATCAGTTTGGAGAACATTGCCCTTGTGATTGTTATATTTCTACATCTACCTTTGCATAAAAAGTCTGGGGTTGGTAAACCACCTGGAAGGGTGGTTTCTGTAACTGTGTCACAATCGAAACTGTGTCACAACCGAAACTGCGTCACAACTGAAACACCTTCAGGTGGGGAGGAGAAGGGAAGAGGAAGAAAGGATGTAAGTTTTATCTAGGAGGATAAAGTTAAAATCAGTCATATGCAAGATCTAAGTTCTTAAATATTTGTTTCCTGAGACCTCTAATTACATAACAATACCTAAATGTGAGAATTTAAGAATAATGGCTCCTTTGTTACCAGAGATAGTTTTAATCAGAGCTTTTTCTGTGTTTCTACATATACCTTGTGAGATAATATAAAAATATATGTATTGATCTCTGCCCCAATTTCTGGCATAGAACTTCTAAAAAGTCTTATAATTTTCTAAGTAATAAGAGCAGTAGGAGCCTCTTTTGTTCTATTATTTTGTCTTTGACCCCAGTTCTTAAATCCTTTGAAATTTCCTGGGTGATAGCAGAGTCTTTGTTCTAATGTTGAAGGGTCTCTGGATGAGCCCCAGGGTGGGGGCTGGTCACCAGAAAGAAAGATGAAGCCATGATTAGAAGCTTGGAATTTTCAGCCATATGCCATATTCCCTAGGGTGGAGAGATGGGCTGGAAGTAGAATTAATAATTGAGCATGCCTATGTGATAAAGCCTCCATCATTATCCCAAAAGTATGGGGTTCCAAAAGCTTCTGAGTTAGTGAAACTGTGGAGGTGCTAGGAGAGAGGGGCTCCTAGAGAGGGTAGGGGCAGGCATCACTCCCTTGTTCATATCTTGCCCTACACATCTCTTCCGTCTGGATGGTCATTTGTCTTCTTTATCATATCCTTTTATAATAAATTGATGAGCAAACTGTTTTCCTGAATTCTATGAACTGCTCCAGAAAATTAATCAAACCCAGGAAGGGGGTTGTGGGAACCTCCCATGTGTGATAATCTGGACTCATGATTGGCTCTAAAGTTGGGGGGGGGGTGAGGGGGAGCCTTGGGGAAACCATCAACCTGTGAGATCCAATGTTGCCTCCAGGTAGATAGTGTCAGGACTGAATTGAATGGTAGGACACCTGGCTTGTGTCCAGAAAGAATTGCTTTCTGGGATGGCAGTGCCTCCCATATCTGGTGTCAGAAGAGTCATGAATATGGTAATTGTGTGAGCATGGAGGAGGCTCCCAGGAGGAAGACAGAGGTTTTCCCTGTACACACCTCTGCCTGCACCTGCTTCTTAAAGGATGCTTCTCAGGCACTGTGACATGGCAACGTGCCTTATTATCATCAATATGATGTATATTATTGCTTGGGGCATTTTACTGATCATGTGAATACCAACCATCCACGAGAGCCATGTATGTTAAGTGCTGTTGTGATGCTCTGAGGGAACGGAGATCTTGGAGGCATAAATCCGGAGTTCTAAAGTTATTTCTCAGTACCTGTGTAGTTCTCACAGGCTTGTAGGACTTTGGGAGTGAAAAAGTCAGCTCTCCCTCTTTCATTTTAGGATGGGGATAGCTCCTTTGCATGCGCTTTTCTATCTGTAAAATGGGATTATGTATTATCATCTTTCTACAAACTTCAGGAGGTTTAAGATCCTTCAGGGGCTTCAAATTACATATTGTGTTTAAAATACTTTGTCACCTTAGTCTACTACAGATGTGTAAGGTTTTATGAACACCTGGGATACTTAATTAGCCAGCAGACACGATTCTTCACAGTGCTGGATCATAGAGAAATGGTCATGTAAGTAACATTACCATATTTTGAAAACTCACTCGCATTGGCTTTTGGGAGGCAACAATGATAGTGAGTCTCTTTTCTCCTATTTGGCCTACATTTAGCCCTGCTTTGCCTTTCCTTGACAGGCTTGCTAATTTCTTTTTCTATCTAGAGAGCATAAGCCTATATACTATGGCTAATGATATCTTTTCCTCTTTCCTGTTTCATTTCCTCGTTCCCATCAGTGGAGGGGATAGTTGGCTCTGGAGTACAGTTCTGTTTTATATGTCTTGGGGCTGATTTTTTTTTCCATAGAAAGCACAAGAGAATAAGAAAAATATGGTTTCAATATCAGAATTTTGCTTTAAAGACAACTTTTAATAATGAACTCTGTTTATTTTACTGAGAGATATCAGTATAACTTTGTTTCTGCTCTGTGCTAAGCATTCCAATGTGACATCTATTGTTTGTTACTTTTAATGTTCTCATTAACCCAATGCTTTTGAATGAGCCATAGAGTTAAATTATTTCAGTATGTGAAAGTGAAGATATTATCTAGTAAGTTGCTGCTCCAGCATATTCTGATGGCTTCAAGGGGCTAATGAGGCTTCCAAAGGTGCCTGCTTGGAAAAAGCTAAATGACCACAGACATCAGGCATAAGCAAGTGTGTAATACAAAACTTTAGCTGGGGATGTGAATAATCAATTAAAAAACCCAGAAGCATCAGTATAAATCTTAAGGATGCAATATGGATTCCACTGTAGAAGGCTTAATGAATCACTATTTGGAAAACTATAAAAAGGTACTTTCTTCCCTGGGTTCTTCCCTTCCCCTTACTATTTTCCCTTCTCAGTCTTTTCTTTGCTTGCCCTTAAATAAATTATTCCCTTAAATCCTTAAAACTTTGGGTCTGCCTTGACCTACTATATTTTTACTCTTCAAACTTTTCCTTAATCGTATACATTCCCATCATCTGACAGAGATTACTCTTTGTTGAATCAATATCTATTCATCCCTCTTCCTTAGTTAGCAGAACCCTGATTTCATGCAGGGAGCTAATGGGCTCAGCTAAAAAATTATGCTTCCTAACTTCTATTATACCTATGTGGGGCCATATGGCTGAGATCAGGTTAAGGAGTTGTGAACAGAAGTAGTGTGCAAGATTTCAGGGGAGGCTCCTAAAAGGTGCTAGAAATGTTCTCTCCCACCCTTCTCACCTTCTTTCAGTTGCCTGTAATACAGACATAATGGGCCGAACTTGAAGAGCCATACTAGCCCAGGAGGTGACCTTGAGGATGGAAACCAGATACTGCGGATGGTGATGCAGAAAGCCGGAAGCATGGCTCCCGGATGACGAGTTGTCACCATATCAGCCCTGGACTCTGCCCCTCTGGATCCAGAGAAATTGCTTTTAATTCTGTGAAAACCATGTTATATCCAGGCAACATGACCTTAATTGGTAAACATGAATTTTTGTGTAGATACCTACTACGTCTTCATCTCTAACCTCATCCTTCTGAGTCTTAGATTCATGTGCTGAACATTTCCTTACTGATATGGTACTTACTGTTAAGTACCTTAACATTATCTTCTCCAGACTGAGCTCCCAATGTACCTCCAGTACTTTCCCTAACCCACCCCCACTGTGTTTGGCATTTTACCACAGTTGCGGCATCCAAGGAGAACCCACGGGGCGGTCCTGGATCTCTCTGCTTCCTCTCCCATCATTTTAATCAGTCGTCAGACCTTTCTAGTGCTTTTCTCCTCATAAATATTTACTAAGTTTGTCTCTTCACTCTCCATCCCTCTGACGCTGTCCCAGTTCAGCTTCTCATCATCTCCAGCCTGTTCTGGGTACACTTGAAAGGTGATTCAGCCTTTAATTCAATCCTCTGCACAACTAGTTTTTACACATGTCAAAAAGGATGTATTTAAAAAGCAAATTGGATCACATCATCTCCTGCTTAAAACATTCCAAGAGCTCTGCAGCAACAAGCCCTTGATCTTGGCACACAGGGCCACGATCTGCTCCTACTTATTTGATAATTTTTTTCACTGCTACTCTCCATCCTGTATTTCATACTCCAGTAATACTGCAGTTTGTAGTTTCTATAACATGCATGGATTTTCAAGCTCCTATGCTATTGCTCATACCTAGAACTCTCCTCTCTTCCCCTCCAGTCATTCTTTTGTATGATGCATATTTTTCCTGACCTAATTTGGTCCAGTCTTCTCTGTGAAGCCTTCCTGGACTGCCATTCCCACCTGACTGGAGTGGGTGGCCCCCTACCCCAGACCAATTTTCCGTGTAGAGATCTGGGGGTGGGGAATGAAGGAAGAGGAAGAAGGGGATTCTGAAGTAGGATCACCAGATTTAGCATATAAAAATACAGGATGTCCAGTTAAATTTGAATTTCAGATAAAAATTTAATCATTTTTAAGTGTAAATATGTCCCATACAATATTTGGAACATAGCTATACTAAAAAGGTATGTCGATTGTTTAAAATTTAAACTTCTCTGGGCATCCTATATTTTATCCAGCAACTTCATATTGAAGACAAATTAGCATACTTCTTATTTTTGCCTAGTTCTCTATCTGGCCTCACTTAGGAAAATAATTGATAGTAAAGAATTGATCAGTTTTAAATATCACTGCCCTCATCCTTACCTGCAGAGCCACTCCTTGAAGGAGGGAGAGAGGTACAGCATGAGAGCACAGAGAGGGAGCAAAGTTCACGAGAGCCATCACTTCTACATGCACAGCTCTCCCCTTTAGAATAGGGGCGAATTTAAGATAAATCATATCCTGGCCTACTGGATATTAATTGAGCTTGTTGAAGTGTCATCCTGAATCACTACAACCTGGTTCATCATTCTATTCTGAAGAGGAAGGAAATGCTTCAGCAGTTCCCCAGAGCCTCAGGAGGGCTTTCAGAAGCCAGCAGGGGGCAGGGATGCAGCGCCAGGTGTGGTTTCCCAACAATGGAATTGCTGAGAAGCTTTGTTAGGAGAGTACAGAGGAGCTTGACAGGGTTTGGCTGTTTCTTTGAAGGGGAAGAAGAGGGAACTTCTATTTCTTGGGCATCTACTGAATGACATATGCCTAGCATTTCCTTAAAGTTTGGCAGACCCATATTCAGAACTTTGGTGTCCCATGGGGGTCCGGCAGCTTTTGGTTGAGAATTAGGCCATGTAACTTTGAAATGAACTCTGCTTTTATAATATGGGGCATTATATAATACGTGCATCTATAACAATAAATTTATCAGTAAATGGACTGGACATTTTGAAGCATAAATATAAAGTGTTAAAATAATGAACTATGAACTTGTAAAGTCTGAGTGATTAACACTAAGGCTCCATTTTGCCAGGTTATTTTTGCTGTGTCCACTGCTAGTTACACATTTCCTTTTTCTCTGTGAAAGAGCTATTGCTAACCCACAGTGTCTCTGCATTGGGTCTGCTCAGTCTCTTGCTCTCCTCCCTTCTCACAGCTGGAATTGCAACAGATGGGGTTATCGAATGCAGAGAAAGAGATGAAATTAGCACAGGTAATGAGCAGTAGTTTTACTGATGGAGGAATTTTAGCTCTTTTGGGAAAATTCCAGACGCTCAAGACCTGCAGTAAGATAAATCAAAACCTAGTTTTGGGAAATAAAAAGGGTATAGCTGCAATTTAATACTTATCCAGAGCCAAGATCACACTTAACATGGTGTGAGGTAGAGGAGCAGCTTGGGCATTGGCCTCTGTTCCTAGTTTGTTGTCTAAGAAAAAAGCGTTTGGAAGCTGGAACCACTTCATGTTTTAATTGGTTCACATGGGCATTTAAAAAATGCATTTTGTTAAGAGGATGCCACTGTTCTTTAGAGGCTGATGGTTTCTATTTATCGAGATCTACTCAGGAAGCAATGGAGTAGGCTTATGCCACCCGTGACTTAAATGTCATAAATGAGTTAGAGGTTGTTTTCACACTGAGAGCAACTAGGGCTTTAATAATTCTTGCAATCTTTCCTTTGTTTGTTTGTTCCTTCCTCCCCTCCTTCCCTTCCTGCATCCTTCCTCCTCTTTTATACCTCCTTCTACAGTATTTACAGAATGTCTGCTTTTTACTCTTGGTGTGAGAGATAGAACAGTGAATAAAACAGACAAAAACCATCGCATTAGGTATGGTCTAATTGGGAAGACAGATCTTAAACAAGACAAATTTGAAAATACATAATATGGTAGATAGTGACAAGCACTAAGGAGGAAACTAAGCAGAGAACGAAGATTATGTGCATGGTTGTTAATTACAGACCGAACAGTCAGGAAGCCCTCACTCAGAAGACGGCATTTTAGGAAAGATCTAAAGAGGTAGGGAAGCAAGTCGTGTGGATTTTTGTGGGAAAAGCATTTTAGTAAGAACGACCAGCAAGGCCAAAGGCCCTGAGGAAGGAATGTGCCTGTGTCTTTGAGAAATAGTAGCAGACAGACAAATGTAAGGAAGGAAGAGTTTGGTGACACCTGGCCAGAGGAGTGGAGGACCACACTGTGTGGGGCCTTGAGGTCTCTGTAAGGCCTTTGGGCTTTACTTTGAGTAAGATAGGAAGTTGTTCGGGGGTTTGGAGCAGAGAAGAGACATGAACTGACCTATTTTAAAGGGATGCCTTTGGTTGCTGTTTTGACAATAGACTGAAAATGGGCAAAGGTGAAAGCATGAATTCCAGTTAAGAGGCTGTAATAGCAGCCTAAGCAAGGTGTGATGGCAGTGTGGACCAGGCTGGCATCAGAGAATGTTGTAAGAAAGAGTTGGATTCTGCATATATTTTGAAAGTAAAGCTAACAAGATATGCTACTGGATTGTGTGTATAGTGTGAGAGGAAGAAAAAAATCAAGGATGATGCCAAGGGTTTTGGCTTAATAGAGAGATGGGAAGGATTTTGGGGCAAGCAGAGTTTGATTAGAAATGGCAAAAGTTCAATTTGGGGAATTGAAATGGTTAGAAATGGCAAAAGTTAACTTTAAGATGTCTGTTAGACATCCAAGTACAGATGTCAGTAGGCAGTCGGATATACTGGACCGGTGTTCGGGGAAGCATCGTGGATGGAGACAGGAATTTATCAGCACATGGAAAGCATTTACAATCATGAGATTGGATGAAATCACAAGAGAGCAAAAATGTTCCCAAACCAAGCTGCTGGATACTTCAAATTTGAAAGTCGGGGAAATGATGAGAAAGTTCCAAGGAAAATGGAGGGAAAGCAGCCCAGGAGGGAAGAAGGAAGCCAGGTAAGTTTGATAGGTCAGAGGCTCTGGGTGAAAAAAGTGTTTTAAAGCAGAGAGGATGACTAATAGTATCAAATGCTGCTTATGGGTCAGTTAAATGCTGCCAACAGGTCTGAGAATTGCTCATGTGGAGGACCTTGGTGGCCTTAACCGGAGCAGTATTATAACTGAACTTGCCACTTGAGGTGCATTAAATTGAACACAACCCAGGGGAGTGCTGAAAGCAAAGAACTTTTTATTTCTTGTTATAAGTAAGGAGACAGGGAGATAGCTTCCAAGCACTGTCTCTGTGGGGCTAGTACAGGAAGCTTTTATTCACTGTATTAGAGGCTGGGGGCAGGGAGCTTCCATATACATTAAAGAACTTAAACATATTCTATTACTTAGGCACTTCGGTTCAACTGTGCCTGTGTAGCAAGCCCCTCTCCCAATAGAGAGCTCTTAGTATCATAATAAGCTGCAGGTAACTTTAGGACAACTCAGAAGGGCTTCTGCACAGGTGCCATGGTGCCACTTAGTCTGGTCTCCTGTGAAGGAGGACACTGTTGTTTGGAGGCCCAGGAGGTCATGCTAGCAGGTGCCATGGTGCCACTTAGTCTGGTCCCCAGAGGTCTTTTCCAACTCAAGAGACTTGAAATCTATAAAATCTCTTTATTCTTTATGTTAGAGATTTCATTTGGTATATTTGGTGATTATATCTCTAGGGTAGTGCTGCTGAATTACCTGTCCTACAGGTTCCCTTGAATGATAAGAAGCATTCTCATTACGAGCCTAGGTCTATGTGATCCTTGGTTGGTCCGCTGTGTCTGGGGATGACATGACCTCTAATGTTCTGAACTGACAGGATGGGCCTGGATACTGGCTTTAGTATCAGTGGTGTGGCAGAGGACATGCTTGGTTAGAGAGAGGTAGAGAGGAAAGGAGGAAAAGTTCGAAAATCCTGAATATAGGGACGCCTGGGTGGCTCAGTGGTTGAGTGTCTGGCTTTGGCTCAGGTCATGATCCCAGGGTCCCGAGATCGAGTCCCACATTGCTCCCCACAGGGAGCCTGCTTCTCCCTCTGTCTGTGTCTCTGCCTCTCGCTCTATGTCTCTCATGAATAAATAAATAAAATCTTTTTTTTTTTTTTTAAAGAAAATACTGAGTATAGAGAACACTTTCAAGGAGTCTTACTATAAAGGAAAGGACCCTCTCCTCTCCTTCCCTTCTTTCCCCTCCTTCTCCCTCACTAATTTTCTGATAAGATATTAAAGGAAAAATAAGTTTAAGTTCTCTAGAATCCTTACAGCTTCTAAATATTGAAAGAGAGAAGGCTTTAAACAATTGGAAGAAGGAAGAAGAGAGAAAGAGGGAGGGATGGAGGAAGGGAGTCTAGGACAACATGGTAGGATTTAGTCACATTGGATCCTGTTCCCATTCTACTACTCCACTGTTCTTTTACCTTGACCATATTATTTAGCACCTCTATATCCTAGGAACCTCATCTAGAAGGGGGGAAAAATTTCTCTCCCCTAAGATTACTTGGCAAAGTTCTGCATAAGGCATTAAATGCCATGAGAAATGATAGCGTAGCCTTGGTGGGAAGTGAAAAAATATTGCAGTGGATATTGGCCTTATTTTCAAGCTGAAAAAAGATTACCATATTCTATTTTAGATTTAGCCAATATAGGTTGTATTTTCTTTGATTAGAAAAGAATCGATATTATTTTTATGCAGCTAGAATGTGTATAATTCTATACTATGAGTCTTTATTTCTGTGCTCTAGGACCTTAAGATTGGGAAAACAAACCAAAAATACACAAAAGTTTAAAATGAACAAGAAATATAAAAATTTTTTAGTAGGATACGGTAAGATTAATTTCTTTTCTATTACCAGTTTACAAAGTGCAATATAGGCAAAAATGTTATACCAATTTCTTTCCGAGTTATACATTGTTAGTGTAATACATTAAAAAAAAAATCATTAAATAGTCATTAGCATTGTCTCATTTACCATGCACTTACGTGGAGAAAGTCGATTTTTATCCTAATTCTGGAATTCAGGCCAGAGATATACAGTCTTGCCTCTGTCAGAAGAGTTGGAATGAATTGGGACCACTTAGGAATCATAATTCTAAGAACTTGTGTCTTGGAAACAGAAAGATTATCGAGGGGCAATAGAATCATGATTCCTGGAATAATTTCTGCTTCTGCCAAGAAACCAACACAGTTACCTAAAACCTCACTCATAAAGTATCCATAATAGAAAGACAGAAGACAGAGAACCTCAGCCACACCTGGAAAGTCACCTGTAGCTTTAGGACGAGTATGGCCCTGTGAACCAATGCATACAAGACACACTTGACACCGGAGAAAGACAAGTTCTACTTTAGTCCTGGGAGCGCTGAGGTTTTTAAGAAAGCAAACTCTTTTATATGATTCTCATCATCTTACAAAGCAGGGGTGGGTAGCAACACTTAAGATGAATTATTAGTATTGGGATCACCAGTTAGCAAACTGTGAAAATGGATCCTTTTCCACTTAGGACCCCACTTTCCTATCAAGTACCTCCTTGTTATCAAGTACCTCTTGTTTCATCCTTCCTGGGGTAGCAAACACACTTCTTTTGCCCACCTCCTGCCTTCGCTTTTTACATTCTCTTAGACAGGCTTACCTAAAAACGAAGGCTTTAGTGATGAAGAACAGTTTCTCAGTTTGAAGGGCTGCTTTCAGCTCAGTTTTAGCTATTTTCTTAGTGCTCGGAATTTACACATGCAGGCGCTTAATAAATGCGGCTAAGGGAAGTTCATGTGACTATTTCATCAGTGCTGCCCACTTCCAGGAAAGTTATTGGGGTAAGAACGCTTTTTCATCCAGCTCTGAAGTTACGTTCTTCAAATATAGGAGAATTGCTGTGGACAGAAAGGGTCACCCACCCAATCAGTCCTGCTGACAGCTGCCGATGTGGGATTTCTCCAGCCCCGATTCCCTGGGCTCAGAATCTGCAGTGGTTGCTGGGCTGGTTCCAGCTGAGGGTGTTCTAGAACTGGCTGGCCACCATTTTTGTTCTTACTGTTTTCCTCCTTTTCCATTGAGCCAGATTTTCTCTCAGCCAACACAATACAAAAGAGAAAGAGCTACACACACACACACACACACACGCACACGCACACACAGACGCGCACACACACTCCTTGCCTCAGCCCTAAGCCTCTAAACAACTCTCATAACAGTTAAGTGCTAATGAAATGGTCAAATGTGCTTGTTTGTGACTGAATAGGAGTCAAACAGGACTCCCTGCTGCATTTCATGAAGTCTTGTTTGGAAGATTATATCTAATTATTAACCCATAGGGAGGCTCGATAGGGTCACTTAGAATTTTTGGAGATTTTGCGAGCTCTACACATGAGTTGGAGAGTCTACGACAAACTGATGCTGTGGCGTAGAGGGCCTCTACATCCTGTAGTGTCCGGGCACTCATAGAATGACCACATGGTTTGTTAACCTCTGAAGGACTGTAAAACTCAGCTTGCAGGTTTGTAACTTTGAACTGGAGGAAGAACCAATGTCAGCCTGGCTGTCATGCTGCTTTTGCTTCTCTGTATTTGCCCCAGAGGCGTGCTAGGCTCTCCTGAGGGCCTTAGGGTTTGATCTCATTTTATCTTTCAAAACTTCTCCTTCACACGAACTTTCATTTCAACAGATCCCTGAGAAATTGTGGCAGCTCTAATAACATGAACATAAAAAAAAAAACAAAAAACCCATAACATCAAGGTTGCATAGTTCCTACTGATTAGTGGTTTTCTCTTGATTAAATTATGCATTTTTAATACAAGTCCTTTATTTCTCAACAGTAACACATGGCAGAGTCATCCCTTGGTGTAGACCAAATGCATTTATGGGTCCCTGTCTAGGCATATATGGAACTGCTTTGAACTTCAGACTCTATGTATGAAAGACATCCAAAATGCTTAATAAACGCTTCTCTTACAACTTCGTACATGATCTCTCTGAGGGGAAAAGTAATCTTCTCATTGTTAAGCCAGTGAAGGGAAATGGAGACATTGAAGGTGGGTGGCTCGTCCAAGGTCACTTAGAGACTTATCATCACACTAGTTGAGTAGTCCAGGGATCCAAATCCCAGACTAGAGTTATCTCCAAGTATGTTCGACTTCCAACTGGTTTAGTAACTATGTGGGGTGTCACTGTGGTGCACTTTATCTGTTAGCACCAAACATCCAAACATATTGATCGTTTTATATTGGCTTCTAAAGTACCTTAATCTCAGTAACTTCTTTATGTTTTATGTGATGCTCAGGGAAATCTCGGCCAGATTTTTGAACAATTTATGGGTAGGCAGACAGTGAATGGTACCTGAGGGCTTTCCTCCCTCTGATTCTTCTGTTCTGAATTTCGGAATGCTACATGTTCAGAGTAAGTACCACACAAAAGAAGTTTTCAGAGTAATTTAGGGCAAGTTGTTATAGGTACTTTCTCTACTAGCACAGGTTTTTCTTACCTTAACTAGAGATCTGGGCTCTTTTACAAGTTGTAGGCTTTTTGCCTACAAGAGTTTGAGTTTGGAAGAGGGCTGGGCCTAAGGAAGCCTCATGTGTCATGGTGTGGCCCAGGATGACCCAATACTTGGTATTGTAAGGTCTAGTTGGAAGGACGTAACTTTGGCTAACATGGAAGACAACACCAATTAACTCTGAATTATTAGTATAGCCTTTAATTTGTTTCCCTATATCCATCCTTGGCACTACTAGTCTGCATTCTACGTCACAGCCAATGTGAGCTTTCTAAAATACAAGTCTTGTTTTTTTTTTTTTTTTTTTTAAGATTTATTTATTTATTTTAGTGTTAGTGAATGAAAGCATGAGAAAAAGAGAATGAGAGCGAGCACAGTGGGGAGGGGCAGAGCGAGAGAATCTTCAAGCAAACTCCCCGCTGAATGTGGAGTCTGATGGGGAGCTGGGAGGAGGCGGGCCTTGATCCCAAGACCCATAAGATCATGACTTAAGCTGAGACCAAGAGTCAGATGCTTAACTGACTGAGTCACCCAGGTGCCCCTAAAATACAAGTCTTGTTCAATAACTGTCCTGATGAAATGTTCTCGTAGTTGCCCCCCGTGTTAGGTGAAAGTGAAGTTATGCTGTGGTGGCAAATGAACTGAAAGTCTCAGTGGCTTTGCAAAGCCAGTGTTTTAGGTCTTATTCATCCTCTGTGTCCCCCATTGTACAGGAGTGGGGGGTGGGGGGTTGTCTGCCTCACACAGCTATCAGGGACCCAGGCTGGTGGGGGCATGTTGGCCGTGGCTGTAGCAAGGCTAGAGAGCACGTGAAGCTGCCACATGGCTTTTCTTGTGCTTTGAGCCAGAAGTGACATGTATCACTTCTGTCCCAGCCTGTTGGCCAGAACTGGCCCTTCCATCCCTTTGACTTCACCGTTTGGGAAGTGTGGTGTTTCATGTGCCCGGAGGAGAGGACACATGTTGTGGAGCGCTGGGTAGGTTGACTGCATTCTTCATTGCACTTGTCGTGGTTGTTTTTCATCATTTGCTCCTTGCCTCAGCTGTAACAACCCTCTGCCTTCCTCCCTTCCCCCGCCACCCTTATTCTCATTTAGATGCAGTAACTGAACCTCTTGCAGTTCCCAGATTGTGCTGGGCTGTCTCTCACACTGTTGTGTGTACTTACATGCTTTCCTTTGCCGAAAACACCTCCACCCTCTCTTTGGCACTCTTTGTAATTCAGTTCTAGTATTGTTTACTCTGGGTGTGAAGATTTTCCTGGCTACCCCACCCCTAGTATAGGTTATTTAGTTGTTCTCTTGATCCCACAACACCCTGTACTTAATATCTTTGTAGCATTTATAATGTGGCACTTGAATTGTGTGTTGACTCACATTTTCTTCCTATTAGACTGTCAAGAGGTATCTTGGGAGCTGAGACCATGCTTTAAATAATCTTGGAGGGATCCCTCGGTGGCGCAGCGGTTTGGCGCCTGCCTTTGGCCCAGGGCGCGATCCTGGAGACCCGGGATCGAATCCCACATCAGGCTCCCGGTGCATGGAGCCTGCTTCTCCCTCCGCCTGTGTCTCTGCCTCTCTCTCTCTCTCTGTGACTATCATAAATAAATAAAAATTAAAAAAAAAAATAAATAAATAATCTTGGAACCCTAGCATCCAACACCTGGTACGTAGTAGATGTTCAGTAAATGTTAATGATTATATGAATCACACACTTTGCACCTTTGTTACTAGGTCAAATGGAGGTTGGATTTGGAAGCTAGGAAATTTAAAAAAGGTCTATATAAAATATATAATAAATAATATCTGATCTTTTTGGATGTCCATATTTGCAATTCATCAGTGTCTTTTTAAGAATGATTTTTATGTTTATCTTGGATTAAAATCAGTGCGCTGTAAAGGGTTATATTATTATATGTTTCTGGCATAAAGCTCCTAAAACACTTGCATTAAGGTATCTTAATCATAACAAACCTCTTTCACCACACCTGAGTTTATGTTAATGAGGTGGCTTTTAGAAAGCACCTAAGAATGGGGGCTGGTTGCCATGTGGTTGGAGGGTTGGGACTTTCAGCCCCACCTCAGACCTCTGGGGAGGGGAGAAGAGTTATAGTTTGAATCAGCTGCCAATGGCCAATGAATTAATCAATTATGCCTATGTCATGACATCTCCCTAAAAACCCAGAAGGATGAGTTTGAAGAGCTTCCAGGTTGGGGTACGTGTGGAAACTAGGGAGATGGAATGCTCAGAGAGCATGAGAGCTCTGTGCTCCTTCCCACATACCTTGCCCTATGAATCTCTTCCATCAGGATGTTCCTGAATTCTATCTTTTTATAGTAAACTGGTAATCCAGTAGGTAAAATTTTCCTCTGAGTTGCGTAAGCAGATGTAGCAAATTAATTAAACCCAAAGAGGGGGTCATTGAAACCTCTGATTTATAGCAAGTCACTCAGAAGCACAGGTGACATCCTAGACTTGGAATTGGTATCTAAAGTGTGTGTGGTGGGGCACAGTCTTACAGGACTGAACTCTGAACCTGTGGAATCTGATGCTGTCTTTGGGTACATAGTGTCAGCTCAGAGAATTGCTGAGTAGTGTGGGGGAAAAGCCCACATATTGGACTGGATACAGAATTGTTAAAGTGGATTCCTAGAGTTCCTCTGTGTCTGACTTTCCTCTTATAAGAACCCTAGTCAGATTTGATTAGGACCCATTCGAATGGCCACATTTTAACTAAAACACTTCTTACAGGCCCTGTCTCCAGATACAGTCACATTCTGAGGTTCATCACTGGAACTGGGAGAGAGGGCAAAATTCAGCCATTTCAATAGGGACTAGAGTAAGGATAATTATTAGAATGATTTGACTGCTGGGACTTTTCTGGGGGGAAAAAACTGATGATGGTTTCTACATTGAATCAAATGGGCAGGTTGTTGAGTTCTTTTTGGCCTTCATAACTAAAGAAGTAAAACAAACCCTTAAGATCTGGTAAATGGAAATTGACTTGAGTTGATGCATCAAGGCCCCTTATCCAAATCTCAATCCTCACACCCACAGCTGCTTGACACATGGTTAAAATACCTGCAACACTTCTGCAAGTGTGTTCACTAGCTCTTTCTCCTAGCCTTCCCCAAGTGATTTGCCATTTGACACTTGAATACTGGGAAAAAGGAAAAAAACTAGTTCTTTTAAGGATTATTGACCAGTGACTTTCAAATAATGATAATCCCTGGAGATCTAGAAAACACTGTGGGCCTCAAGTCAGAGTGGGTCTTATTGAGGATCAGGTGATGAATGGATTAAGGGCTATTTTGGTATTAAGAGCCAAGTAAAAACTATTCGAACTGCTCTTCCTTTTCAGAGTAGTAAATCAGAATCAGTGCTGTATCTCTGGGGGAGAGAATCACAGAGATTAGTGCTACCACCAAAGATGGGATGGATGGGGGTGGCCCCCGAGAAGGAAAGCAGATTATTTTAATCAAGTAGTAATTCCGGTTAGTTTCTTTGCTATAATCAACAGTTCCTGATGTGGAGCTATAATGCTGGGGAGTCTTTTACCTCTTTATCCCAAAACAAGGAGCATCAGAAGCAGTTTGCTCTTAACCTGGCAAGAACAGGAGCACACATCTTATTTCGGGGCTAGGTCGTCTCTCTCACTCTGTCACAATCTACTCCACAGGGCATAGGATGATTGTATTACTCCGTAGGCTATGATATTGGTCCACCATATGGATGACATCAAGCTGATAGAATCTGATGGGTAGAAAATAGCAGGTATTCAGTGTTTCTTAAACAATCAAAGATGATGGACCATTTATTTGTTTTTGTCTTTGTGTTTTTTTTACGATGGACCATTTTTAAAAAAATTTCTGATCTGTTCAGACCAATACTTTTGTCACATACAATAAACATAAATTACTAAAAAATTAAAAAGCAGGACAATAGAAATCCCATTTTAAGACTTAGGTTCTGGCAAAGTACTGTGAACCTTTCTCTTTTCCAAAAATAAACATTTCTAAGTACTTTTAATTTCTATACTCATCAAGGATCAGTAACGGTTTACAATCCAGACCACACTTAAAAAAGAAAATCTATTTGAGAGAGAGAGGAGGCAGAGAGAGAGAGAGAGAGAGAGAGAGAGTGCAGGAGTAGGAGCAGGTGGTGGAGAGAGGAGCAGACTCCCCGCTGAGCAGGGAGCCCCACGATGATGTGATGATGCAGGGCTCCATGTGGGGCTCATTCCCAGGACCCTGAGATCATGACCTGAGCCTAAGGCAGACGTTTAACTGACTGAGCACCCAGGTGCCCCAATCCAGACCACACTTTGATGAGTGTAGACCTACATGTCTTTATAAAACTTATGTTTACCACAGGATGGGGTGTAAACTCTATGCAAATTTAGAGTGAAAACTTCAGTGAACTTTTTTGGGAATCCAGTGGAATGGGGGACGTCAAGATAACCCCATTCAAAGCAAAGGACAACTTGGCGTGCCTTGTAAATCCTCCCCTACACATACATGCGCACAAGCATGCACTTATGACCACAAATCTCAATAGACTTTATAGATTTTTGGAGGCAACACATACATACTTTGCTCCTTTGCTGTTACCCAATAATCCCAGTAGGTTGCCAGTTTTGAGTGTGATCCAAAGCAAGAAACTGTTCCTCGGCAACTCTAGACAATAAAGCAATCAGCTCTCCCAGAATGTCTTTACTTGACCTGGTAATTTGCAGCCCAAGGATCCTGAATGGCAGAAGGGGATTCTGTTAGAGACTCTATTACAATCCCCTAGGATTTTGGAGAAAATCACGGCCTCTGTCTCAGTCAGGGTTCTCAAGAGAAATGGAACCAGTAGGATGGATATGTAGGTGTGTAGGTAAATTGGCTTAAGTGATTGTTGAGGCTGGCAAGTCTGACATTTATAAGGCAGGCAGGTGGCCTGCAAACCCCCAGCCTGGAGCTAGAGCTGCTGCCCTGAAGCACCTACTACCTCTTTCCTTTTCTGTCCTCCTCCTGTTTTCATCTGGGTAGGGGCTCAACGGATAGGTCTCTAGCTAACTCTGAATTAGCGTTAACGCAAACCAGGTTTTTGGTGGAGAGCCGAAGCAAGGTTTTCTGGGGAGAGCCGTTTATAGCCCTTCCTAAGAGAAACTTGTGTCCCTGTGGCATTTGACCCCATTCTATTCACACCACGTTATTCTGACTATTCATGTGCCTCTGGTCCTCCTTCGTTCTCAACATTTTATTTTATGGTTTGCTATATCTCCTTAGAGGTTAAAGTATTATACAATCTTATTTATTTTAAATTTTAATATTTGAAATATTGTTGCTTTTGAATAAACTTGTCCTGGTAAACTCTCATTGTAAATGCAAAACTGATTTTTAAAAAATCCTTTTGCTCTCCCGCCTATAGAGTGCTTCTAAATTGTTCTGAGCCTTTGACAAAAGGAGTATGGTAGGCTGTTCTGTTGTAGTGTTAAATGTTTACCTGTTCTGGCGTATGCTCTCTTTCTGTGAAGTGTGGTGTTTGTGTTTCTGGAATGGCTAATGGATCAAATTCATGGCTTTTGGGCTTATACTGGAGAATGGATGGCACAGGTTATAGGTTTGTGGAAAAACAGAAGTTTCTGAAGCTTCAATTGTCTATATGACAGTCTGTGTGATGCCAAAATTCAGTCATAAAAGGTTTCTGGCAGTTGTTTTTTGCAATCATATTACCGATTTGGCATCTGAAATCCAGATTATGAGACTTTGATGGTTAAAACCAACAACAAAAAACCCCAAAACAATATGCCCCCTCTCTCTTCACAAAAAAACCCCACCAAAACTCCACAAGCAAACCTGTGTGCCATCTCAATCTGTTTTTGGCACATCTATCCCTAATTTATATGTATTGTTTTAATAGAGCTACAGTTCTCATTGATTCTTTAATTTACTCCCTTAATGCAAACTGGTTAAAGTAAAATTTTGTTAGAATGAATTCTTTTCTGATTCATCCTTGGCACGACACTGGACAAAATAAAACCACAAGGATGAAAGGATCTGTTTTACACAGCCCAGTTACTTATCTTTGGAATTGGGGGCACTTATTATCACTCTTCTGAGTGTTAGCCTTTGAATTTACGGACAAGGTTATCTGAGAAATTGAAATGAAGAAAGAGAATACGATAAGGCACTCCAAGTTTTTTTCTTTAACATAGGGTCCACTCTTGTTTGCTCTATGATGCAATGAAGATGTAGATCTTGAAGTCAGCATGGGCATAGAGCCATTTTCATATTTTGTGTGTGGGGACAACATTCATACTCTTCAATAGAAAAGTTGTTTGTATCAGCTAGAAGCTTAGGGAGAACTGCTTAATGAATGGAAATGATATCCTTCAGCTTTGCAATGATAGAAATCAAGTTTAAGCTTTACTGGATGGGCAGGCAAAATGGCAGCCAGGAATTGGCATAGAGGATAAAAGAAATGTACTGTTTAAATGAAATAGCTTGGGGCAAAAACTTGGATTTGGGAAAGCTGGACTAGGTAAACAGGAGGATAGGACAGGTCAAGACCAACTGATGAATAAATATGGAGATAGAGCAGTTGAATTAAATTATTAAAATAAGTTTTTCTCTCTTTGTAAAATAAGAGTAGCTAATTCCCGGAACATCGCATACCTGGGTTATTGCAGTGTCTTTCACCTAATATTCCTCAGAGGTGTGACTCATGTTAAACCATTGTGTCTTCTTGAAATTCAGAGGACAAATATCAAGTTCTCTGAGAGCTGCTCAAATACTTGGCTGTATTTCTGAGTGAGGGTGAGGGATGATGGAAGGAAAATGATAGACTTTGTCTTTCTTCCTGCTTTAACTTGCATATTTTTTTATGGATTTAGGAGACTCAGTGCTAAGGTTTGAAAAATTGTTTTTCATCCATCTCTTGTAATTTTCATGTAGTTGATCTAGTACCTAACTTAGAATATGGGAGTATGTTGGGGAAGATTGCAAAGAGCCATAACCACTGATTGACCTGCGAGCTGGGCCCGGGGAAACAAAGGCTCTCCCTCTTCTCTGTTCTTGGAATGTTGGTTCTGCATGCTTTTCCCACTGCTGGAAGCTGCTCCAAGGACATCTGCTTGAGGTAGTGATGTTGTAGTGAGAACCCCTGCGTGGTATATGTGGCTAAACCCTGTTAAGTGAGGCCTCTTTAAGAACTTGTAATATTTGACAGGGGTGAGGGTAGGATAAGGTGCAAAGATGCACTCATCTTGCTGTTGCACAAGACAAGCCTTGTATGTAAATTCCCTTTTGCTTATTTAAACTGCCACCTGCTAACCTGGAGTGGCCTGCCTCTTTCCTAAGAAAGTACAGAGACCAGTTTCAGATTACACCCAGGAAGCTCCTGAGAAGGTTACAAACCAACAATTGACCAGCCAGCCAGTCAGGAAACCATAGAAATGGACCTTGGGAATAAGGCCTCCAAAGGGGAAATTTCAAGATGGCCAACAACCTCTATTGGGGGTGGGGTGGGGCTTATGTTAGATGCTTGGGATCACCTGGTGAGTTTGGGGACACCCGGAAAATGCCAGCCAATCTTGATGTGCTTATTAGAGGAAATGCACACAGCACACTGTGTGGCCAAGAAAGGAAACAAATGTCTGTCTCAGAGGGCAGCCTCCTATGGGTGGCCCCTCCTATGGGTGGTTCTGCTGGCCACCAGTGCCCAACTGAAGTTTGAGTCAGCAAGTCAGAAGGAGAGCTGAGGTTGAAGAAGGATGTAGGAGTGGCCATGACTCTGCTAGCTCTGGGGCTGGCAGACAAGGTGGGAGAGCAGGATAATAAGTGAGACGCCTTTCCAGGCTGCTTTGCAAAGTTTAGGAGGGCATATAACGCCTCAGATTAAGATCTGGGCACTTGTGACAAAGCCTGATTAGGACACGAAGGCACAGATTCTTTGAGAAAGTGATGAAAATGAAGAGGGAGATGTGGCAATTGATGAAGGAAATAGACAAAGTGCCCCCTGTCTTCTGACCTGTAATACAAAGGAAAATTTTAAATAGCAATTAGGCTAAAACTCCTAGGAGGAAAACTTGCATTCTCTCTCTGTCCCTTGAAGTTGTGGGTCTTAAGTCTTTGAAATGTAAACATCTCAGGAGATAACCAAAACATTGCCCACAGAGACTGAAGGGAAAAGATAAAGTGAAAAGTCTTTTTAAAATACAGACTGCTCTAGAAATTCCCTTGTCCGTTGCATTATAATGAGTCTCATCAGGTCTTTAACCATGGCCATTTTTAAGTCCATTGTCATTTGTAGACAGTTACTGTTTTACTCTGATGCTTTGATGAAAAGGAGTTCCTGCAAAAGTGCTTCATCTTCAAGAATTCATGGAAAAAGCTGACAGATTTCTGATGATTAAGAGCAATTTGCCTTCATGTGGGAGGGACAATAACAAACCTTTCAAGTGCTTCCCCAAGGCTACCTGCATAGCCCCAGCAAACGTCTGGGGTGGTAGCTGGGGCCTCTCTCTGTTCTCCTTCCCCACATCAGTAAAATGGGCCAATTACATTGATGATATAATGTTAGCATGTAAAGATTTGCCCCTGTCTGTGAGGGAAAGGATGAGCAATGAACCCAGAGAAAATTTGAAGGCCCAGGTACCACAGTAAGGTTTTGGGTATTGTTTCGTCTACTGAGACGGATGTTGTCTCAAAATCTGTAAGTGATAAGGTACAAGCCTATCCAACCCCTAAGTCTGGGAAAGGGGTGAAAGCCTTTGTAGAAACTTGGGGGTTTTGGAAGACTTTTATGTGCCCCCAGCTGTTGTGCCACCTGGGAAAGAAAGGACACATGTGGGAGTGAGGATCAGAGCAGCAAGCCACCCCTGAGAAAGCAAGCTACTAGTGAAGTAGATGAAAGCTCTGGGAATCTCCCAAGCAGAGCTGCCATTTGAGTCAGATGGGAATGTGACCATGGAAGGTAAGCATCAGACTCTGTGACAGAGACAACAAAAGGGAAGAATATCTGGGATTTCTGTCCCAGGTGTGGAAGGTGGAAAAAAGCCTATATACCCCTGTACAGCAACAGCTCCTCGCAGTGTACACAGTGCTTCTCCAGATAGAGCCTCTCACACAGCAGCCAGGGGGTTGAGCTCAGAGTGGTCTGGTCTGGCAGGTGGCCACTCATGAACCCTGGCTCTTGAGCCTTTGAACTGCCAGTCGGGCTCTTCTAAAGCGATTAACCCTCTGGCCCAGACCATGGGAAGCTGAGGGGTAGATAATCAGAAATAAGTCCTTGTGGGGTCAAAATGTATATGGAAAGACATTTGGGTTCATCTGCAAGAGCCTGAGGTGCCTCATTGTTTTTCATGTTCTAGCTCATAAGGAACTGCTAACGCTTTGTGAATCAGGAAGCTGGTGCCCTAGCTAGGGTATGAGCCCTAACTACTGACCCTTGAGTAGATGCAGTAGACTGGGTGCACAGAAACAGTGGCCATGGCAATGTCTGAGGAAGATGGCATATTGCCAAAGATGCTGGCTTGCCCTTGAAGTATGGTGACTTGGTTAATTAAGTAACAGCCTGTCCTGTAAATCCTAAATAATACCCAAGGTAATTGCCAAGAGTCTGTGGCCATCCATCGGAGTTCCCACCTGGTGAGTGGTTTGCAAACTGTTTATATTGGCCCCTTCCCACTTGGTTTGTATCGACACTGCATCTGGCATAACCCAAGCTTTCCCTTGCCTATGTGCAAGCCAGGTGGCCACCATTAGGGTATTAGAACTGAGTACCATGTATGGCTACCCTTGTGCAAGAAATAGTGATCAAGAGTCAAATTTCAAACACAAGTCATGATACGCAAGACTGTGCAAGAGAATGTGATATGAAGTGGAAGTCCCATTTCCCCTTAAGCCACATGTGGCAAAGTTGGTAGAAAGGAAAAAAGGACTATTAAATAGGCAGCAAATTAAACTGTTAACAGGTAAAACCACCTTGGCTGGGTGGACTAGAACACTGTCCTGGACTTTAACACATTTACATGTTGAATCAGCAGGGCCTATTGCCCCATGTGCAAGGCTGGGGACCCCTGCCTGGACACCCAACACCAGGGAGGTATGGAAATCGGACGAGAGCCACTGCCCTGACTCTCACCAGGGATCAGTGTACTGTGCTGCTGAGAACAAGTCCCATCACACCCAGAAAGGGAATTATCTACTGGATTTTACCATGGGACTGATATAGAGAAAAGGAATCCGTGCATATTTCTACAGTTGCAATGCCAACAAAGATCCATTTGGCAATAAAAACAAAAATGCCAAAATGAAGAGGATAGAATGAAGATAGAAACGTTTCATAGATGATGGATAAAGCAGATGTGGTCTATGTATACAATGGAATATTCCTCAGCCATTAGAAGTGACAAATACCCACCATTTGCTTCAACGTGGATGGAACTGGAGGGTATTATGCTGAGTGAAGTAAGTCAATCGGAGAAGGACAAACATTATATGGTCTCATTCATTTGGAGAATATAAAAAATAGTACAAGGGATTAAAGGGGAAAGAAGAGAAAATGAGTGGGAAATATCAGTGAGGGCGACAGAACATGAGAGACTCCTAACTCTGGGAAATGAACAAGGGGTAGTGGAAGGGGAGGTGGGCGGGGGGCGGCGGGGGCAACTGGGTGACTGGCACTTGATGCGATGAGCACTGGGTGTTATGCTATATATTGGCAAATCGAACTCCAATAAAAAAATATACAAAAAAAAAAAAAAAGAAACATTACATAGAAACATGATTTGGAGTATCTTTTGGGTTTTTATATTTTCAGATATTACATCTTTATGTTTTCTCCTTTTTTGGGAAATTTCAAATGATTTGGCTAATGTAGATTTGTTCTTTGAGAAAATATTAGCTCTTTTAGGTGGATTTGGCTTTGTTTTTCTACTTGGGTTAATTCTCGATTATTTGTGTCAGGCTTTTTTCTATTTGTAATTAACTTCTGTTTCTGAGAGTTTGTTGTTCTCACTTTTACACAAAATGAGCTTGGAATAAGAGGCCAGTTGAATGGATTTCAGGTGAAAGCCTCATTAACCTTAGTTTTGCCAATATTTTATAGGCTATACCTATTTTTAGTTTTCATGATTTGTTTCGGGAAACCTTCCTGTCTATATTTGAACAAAGTCTCAATAAGCTGCTTTAGTAAAATAATATTTTTATTAGGAAATAATCCATGTTTAATGTAGAGAATACTCAGAAAACACAAAGGAGAAAATAAGATCAGTTATCATTTGATCACACAGAGATAACTATTTTTATCATTTTGGTGCATTTTTCCCCAGTCATTTCTATGTGCATATTTAACAAGAGTATTCATAGTGTATGACCTGATTTGTTCCTTTTTATTTTGTTTTGTGAGACACAGATCTAGAATATTGTTCAATGTGATGATTATAGTCATCCTTGTTTGGTTTCCTAGTTTAATGGAATGTCTTTCCCAAAGTGCTCAGTAGAATATTAATAGGTGATATTTGTAACAACCGCTTTGTGGTCAAGTAAGTGAGTATAGATATATAGGCTATATTTTACATTTTCATTTAGATTAGTTAAAATAAATTATTAATTTCTTGCTCTGTGGCACTTTGACTGGACTGTGGTTTGAATAGTATTTGCTTTAGGAATATGAGATTTCTCTATTAGGGAGTGATATATTTATCATTTAAAAAAAAAAAAGTCCTTGTTCCAAATACATTTGGAAAGATAATTTCTTTTGTAGCCTACAATTTCTTTTATAGTTACAGATTTAAAATTATTAGTTGAATTATTCTAATGCTCAATAAGAAATGGTACTTAAGAGTTTACTGGGTTTTGCCTAAAAATTGATTTTGTCTGAAATTATTGCCTTTTTGACCTTTTTTCTTACACTTGTCTATTTGTCATTTTTTCTTCTTTGATTACTTGATCTGTGAAAAGTTTTCTCCCACTGCAGTTTTGTTTCTGTTAGTTTTTCTTTTAAAGTTTGAATTTTATTTATATTTTGATGGTATGTTATTTAGCTCTTAACGTTTGTGATATATTTTGATATGGATTATATCTTTTTATCAACAGAATCTAACATCCAGCTTCATTTAAAAAATATTTTATTTATTTATTTGATAGAAAAAGAGAGAGAGAGAGAGAGAGAAAGAGAGAATGAGCAGGGATGAGGAAGGGCTGAGGGAGAGTGAGAAGCAGACTCCCTGCTGAGCAGGAAGCCAACTGGGCTCCATCCCGGGACCCTGGGATCATGACCTGATCCGAAGGCAGATGCCTAACTGACTGAGCCACCTAGGCTTCCCCACCCAGCTTCATTTTTATTTATCATTTAGTTCATCTGATAATTGGTGCTCACTTTTTTGATGTTACTTTGTTGACCGCCAACTCAGGAAAAAAACCCCACATGAATGACACATTGTTCAGGAGAAGAGGGATTTCTAACTGTAGAAAGAAAGGAAAGCACCTATGGGTGGATACGGTTTCGTTTAAGGTGGGTTTTCAATGCAGGGATCTGAGTGGAATTACTGCAGCTTTTGATATTGTTCTTTAAGATTAGTGGCACAGCAAGATGAAAGCTTTGAAGGAAGTCTTGGTGAGTAAACAGCTGTTTGATTACAAAGAAGTATGCTTATCTGAGAAATCTCTCTTTCTGAGAAAGAGCCTATTCACCCTAAGGCTCCAGGAGGAAGGGAGTTGATCAATCTATTGTTTGGATAAATGGATTTTAAAGAGTTCGTGAAACAAACAGTAATGTTATTTGAAACTTTATTTTCCTTGGCAAGAATTTACTGGAATAGTAAAATCATGTTAATGTAGGAAAGTCAATTCTTGATCCTATTAAATTTGTGGTTACAGGCAGTTTGTTCTCCATTTGATAAATCTTTGCCTATCTTTTAAAAACAAATGTGCCATTTTATTTTAGGTATGTCTCTTGGAAGCAGCTTATATTTAGATTATGTCTCAATTGGAGAATCTTTATATATAGTAATAGAGAAACACATGCTTTTTGTACTACACTCAAATATTTTATATGAAGTCCTTCATCTTTTTTTGTTAGTCTTATAAATTGTGGCTGTTTCCTTTAGTCTTATCTTCTGTAGTAACTGAAAACTGGAGTCCTCCTCTGTGTTAACATAATCTGAATCTCAGCCGTTAACTGAATACGTGCTACCGTTTATGTCTCCTTTCAGTGATTGTTTTCACATTTGTCTTCAACTTTTTACTGCAACTTAACAACAATTATTTAAATTTAACTTTTATATTAAGCTATTCTCAAAGTGCACAATTTGTCTTTCTATCCTAACTTTCTTATTCTTGAACTCTTATTTGGTAACTTTAGGAAATTTTTGAGAAGGGCACAGAGAGGTTGTTTTTGAGCTTCTGTACATCTCAATCTTTTTGTTGTTTTCATCAATGAATCAGATTTGATTTGTCCTAATTATTAGGTCATAGTTCTTTTCTCTGATAATCATAGGTATATTGATTTATTATTTCTGTTATGTAATTTAAGATATGTCAGGGTCCACCTGGTTTTTAATCCTTACTGGTTAATCTGCTTAGTTTTCCTTGATTGTATTCAGTTTAAAAAGCTTGCCAGAATCGTTTTAAAAACTGGTCTTTTACAATTATTTTTCTTGGTTTACCTTATTTTTTCAACGTCTTTGTGGTTACTTTGATCATGAATAACCTAGTTTCTCAAAAAGATCCATAATGGTTGGGTTGTCTCTACCTGTAATGTTTTCTCATCATTTTCATTTTGTTTCTTCAGGCTCAGTTATGCTCTTTAAAAAGGAGCATGCAGAGTTTTGGTTTGGCTCCTGTAATTTTGGTTTTCTTGAAACATCTTTTGGTTTTATTTATATTCCTTTAAGTTTTACTTTGTACTCTTTGTGTGTTCTCTCTCTCTTTTTAAAAAAGTTTTATTTATTTATTTGTTCATGAGAGAAACAGACTGAGAGAGAGGCAGAGACCCAGGCAGAGGGAGAAGCAGGCTCCATGCAGGGAGACCAACGCAGGACTCAATTTCAGGACTCCAGGGTCACACCCTGGGCTGAAGGCGGCGGTGCCAAACCACTGAGCCACCTGGGCTGCGCATGTTTTCTCTTTTAACTGTCCTTCCATTCTATTGTTTTATTTTCTTTAGATTCCCCAGCCTTGCCTGCCACTTTTTATTGCATTCTATTGAAGGTTCCTTAAAGTTTCCTGAAGCTTTTCTTTTGGTTCTTCAACCTCATTCACCCTCATTCTGAGTCTTCAAAGTGATTTTTCCCTTTTCTTCAGATTTAGTTGATATTTTTAAAACCACCTTCACCTCCTCTCCCCTGAACATTCCATTTCTTATGAAGAAAGAAATATTGAGACCTTAGCATGCTGACTTCTACGTGGCTTCCGTTGGCTTCACTACCTCTTTGGATGGCTGTTGAAAACGCTTTGCAAAGCTACTGATCTTGGCCCCTTTCCTGCTTCTCAGTCTTTGTTCCCTGAAATGTTAAATTCGTGGCGTTTCTCAGTGGTTCTCAGCAGCAGTGATCACCATAGAGCTTTAAAAAGCACGGATATCTGCATTTTACATGTGGAAGTTCTGTGCGTATATGTGTGTGCTTGAAGAGTAATGGAGCCAGGGTTTGGAAGCCTGTATTGCAAGAACCAGCTTTGGTTTGACAGTCTTGGATCAGTTACTGGCTGTGGCTAAGTTTCCCACTACAGATGCAAAAACAGAGTCCTCGTGCTTTGTGTCTGTCTGGTTGTGGCAGCCAAGCCTGAATGGGTGGGGGTGTACCAGAGAAAACATGGTAGAAAGAGGGAAACATGGGGAGAGAATTTTTGCAACTCAGAAATAGCCTTGTAAACAGTGAAGAACCTATTTCATTCCAACAAGAATCTAAAATTCGAATGAAAAAAACACAACAGATTTGAGTACTGGCAAGGACTGCAATTGGTACTATATTTTTCTCAGTTCCCACCAATTTGCTTCACTTTTGGAGACTCTGCCTTCTGGTGACACTAGCTTCACAGGCGAGCAACCTGTGCATTGGCACAGAGGCTGGTACTTGGAGGGCCCATGCTTGGTTTAATTTTCTCCTATCTCTGTCTGGAAACTCTTCACTTTATCTTTGAACTTGTGTGAGTGAAGTCCAGTGGGACCAGGGACCCAGGTGTGAATGGGCAGGGTATGTGTGTGGCCTCCATGATGCCCCATGAGCAGAGAACCCTTCGTGGGATTCTGAGAGACTCAAAGCAAGGACCTGTGTGACTTAGTGTATTAATTTCTTTTTTTGCTGCTGTAACAAACTACCATGAACTTAATGGCTTAAGCATTATGAATTTATTTTCTTACAGTTCGAGAGGTCAGAAGTCTGAAATGTGTGTTAGGTAGCTAAAATCAAAGACTGTCTTCTTTCTGGAAGCTGTAGGGGAGAATCTATTCTCTTGCCTTCTCTAGCTTCTAGGGGCTGCCTGCATTCTTTGTTTCTTGGCCCGTCATAATATCCTTAACTCAGTCCTATCTACAAAGTCCCACTTGTCGTGTAAAGTAACATACTCTCAGGTTTTGGGGATTAGGAAATGGATTATCTCTGGGGGGTATTATTTAACTACCACGCTGAGTGAGGACACCACACTTTCTATGTGAACCAGAACTTGCTTCAAATGCAGAAAAAAGCCAGTGGAGTTTCTAGAAACACGGATGACCAAGCAATCCTATTATTTCTTGCTTGTGGCACTTCCCCGCATTAGCCAACTGTTTGTGCTCAAAATGATGCCACAGAAGAAAAAGGCAAAAGAGTATCCTACAGTTTCTTTTTTTTCAGTCCTTCCTTATTCACCAAAAAATGAAGAGTGGGCATATTGGTAGGGTGAGTGTGTATCAAGAACTGAAATAAAAATAGTGGCAGTGATTCCACTATTCTGGTGGAATGGCATCTTATGCATGTATGAGCTATGAAATACATTGTATAATTCGGTGACTTTGCATATGAGGTGAGTGCTCTTGTGTTTGCATTTAAAACCGGTGCTATAAAATACACAAAATGCAGAGTAAAAGTCAAGTTAATAATTAAGATTTTTAATTTTCTTAGAATCGAATTAAATAGCAAGTAACAAATACTGGATGAGAGAGATCATTGAAGGATGAAAAAACATTGCGCTTTAGTTCCTATTTATTTATTTATTTATTTATTTATTTATTTTCTTGCTTTCAGTTTGCACAGGGTCCTGCAAAGTGTGTGGCTGGCCCTGAATCCAGGGACCAAAGAACGACCGTTCACCGTCCATGTAGACATTCACACATACGTGCAAAAGTGTGCATGTGTGTCTATGTATTTGTGACAGACAAGGTGAGTTGTTTTCTCTAAATTGAGAGGAAATAAATGGGACAGTGGCAAGAGGGGCAAAACAAGAGGAAGCAGTACTCTTCTGAGGGACCTTCTCTCTCTGCTTCTGTCAGTCTTTTTTTTTTTTTTTTAATTTCTTCATATCAGCAGGTTTCAATTTTTTTTTTTTTTTTTTTGATTTCTGGGCCCCTTCCCTTTAATATCTTAAGCTGTATTGGGGTGGGCAGTGCACTTTTCTTTGTGTATTATATTTATTGACATTTATCATAATTTAAAAGTGCCTATTAATCCATTAAAAATAATGTTAATTGGCTATTACATGTTCCCTTTTAAAATAAGAAATAACTTAATTTTTTTTCAAGTAAAAAAACAAGAAGAGTAGCTTTGCGTTACATTTCTATAAACTTCTGCAATACCTGGTTGAACAAAGATAGCTGCAACTGCATATCTGCTCCTCCATTTAATTTGTCGCAATATCACATGTCCTATTGGTGCTGGAAAGTTTCATAGCACATCCACGAGAGAATCATAGTAAAACATACAAGTAACATATTATTATGAAAATACTTTTGACTATTTTCATAGGGGTACTTGACAATAATGTGAGAACTGCTGCCTTACATCATGAACTCCCTCGCCAGAGGGCCTTTGCATATACTCTTACCTCTGACTGGGACTCTGATTTTCTCTTCTATCAATTCTTTCACTTTTCTTGCCTTGAAGATCATTTGCCTTAGGAAGCCTTCTCTCATTTCCTCCAAAAGGTCATATTTTGTTACCTTAGGCTTTTATAATGCTAGCTGCTTCCAGTTTAAAATACGTTGTCATGATTCTACATAGGTCTATATGATTATGTTTCTCTCCCACATGTCTAGAAGTTTCAAGAGAATAGGACTATATCTCACCATTACATCCCTAGTATGAAATATAGTATCTTAGTCCATATAGGTTCTGAAAAAATTATTGGATAAATAATTATGTTAGCCTCAATAATATGGTGGATTTACCATCTGTTATAAATTTTAAAACATTATAAATGTCAATCAATAGAACCACTGTCTTCTCTCAAGACCAGGATATAGAACATTATAAGCATATTCTCTTTGCATCACTGCAAAATAAGAAAAAGGGGATCAAGTTAAAGCATGAGGCAATTATGCTGAGTGAAATAAATCAATTGGAGAAAGACAATCATCATATAGCTTCACTTACATGTGAAATGTAAGAAATAGTGAAAGGGACTATAAGGGAAAGGAGGGAAACTGAGTGGGGAAAAATTAGAGAGGAAGACAAACCATGAGACTCCTAACTCTGGGAAACAAACAAATGGCTGCCGAATGAGGGGAGTGTGAGGGGATGGGGTAACTGGGTAAGGAGGGCTCCTGATGGGATGAGCACTGGATGTTATACCTTATGTTGGCAAATTGAATTTAAATAAAATATTTAAAAAACAAAGCCTGAGAGATTTGACTCCAAAGAATTTCTTGATATTTAGTTTCTACTTTAAAATTTTGGGATGACAATTAAGAGTTAGTGAGTTGTTTAAATACTTTAGTGATCCGATGCCAGGGATTTGGCTACCTCCAGATACTTAGAGAATAGTAAATAATAGGTAGACTGTGACATTGACATCCGAGTGATTGGTTAGTAGATTAAACATACGCATTTTTTGAAGTGTTGAATAGATCCAAGGTAACAAACAGAAAAATAAATAAATGGATCTTACTTTGGGGGTTTCTGCTGAAAATGTTAGGGAGATGATTTTAGTGACTAAAAATTCTTTTTTGAAATCTCATAGTTGTATGAAAATGTCTTTTGTCAAACCCAAGAAAAATTAAGAAAAAAATCATATGCATGGTCTATAGGATGCACAGATTGTTGAATTTAGGGTAAAATTTTGTATGTTTCAGGGGATGGGTGGTTTTCTGGTTTCTTGATCTCTGGATTGTATGGCTAACTTGATGTCCAGGTCCAGGTCTGTCTTCTACTCCTGGTTCTGGTTCAGTGCTCGGACAGAGAAAGGTGGTTAATATGAATGAATAAATTGATACTTGAAACAAACTTCTTTTCTCTCCCTAGCTCTCGAAGAACTGAGCTGAACTGAATTATTTGTTGTATGTAGTAAGAGTGGCTTGTACAACGCTGGTTGTTGAACATTAGGTTTCAAATTTATTTTATTTAATGTATTGGATTATATTGATAGTCTTGTTCTCTTATCATTTTCTATTAGATGTAAGGGAAAAAAGTAATCTATGTGGCTGAGTAGAAGTTATTAAGTTATTGTCTATTGAAGATTTCAAGGTCATTTTCATTTTTATGTTCCCCAGTTATTATACCAATCCAGCAGGCAGTCATCTCCTTTGCCTCTTCAGGTATGAAATGGCAGCTGCTATAGAGACACAGCTTGGTCACTGTTCACACAGTGGAGCAGAAGTTAATCACCCTTTGAAAACAATTGGCTGACATTAGACCAGAGAGTTAATTAAAGGGAAACTGTTGAGATAAGAATTATGCTCATTTTTAAAAAGTTTGCCTGTATGACTAACAGCCGAAATCATTAAGAATAAGAACAGAAAGTTAGATTCTTAAATTCTAATGAATTCTGTTTACCTAACTTTTAGATTGGCTTAATCTAAATTTACTTTCTTCCCCTCTGTTTTTAATGCACTCTGCCTGGAAAATGATATTACACTGCTCAATGTCATCTGTCTTTTTACAGTTGTAAGAGCACATTTTTTTTTTCCCTCCAGTTTTAGCTTCTCATGCCTCTTTAGAATGAATTTTGTCTTTCTCTCAAGGCCCACTATCCAAAGTCACTGGATAAAAGACCCTATAAAATCTTCCTTGGGTTTTAAGTCTTTGTAATTTGAAATCCATTGACTAATTTAGTGTCATTGAGTTTTCAATCTTCAGGGACTTCTTTTCATTTAATGGTCTTGCTTTCATTGAGATAAAGATATCTATTTTTAAAACACCTTTAATGCCAAATGAAATTGAAATTATTAATTGAATTGTTCTGTATTTCCCTGTACAAAGGATTTCCTGATCCTATACCCTGTTATTTGTGTGCATAGAAAGGATCAGAAAAGAGGTTAGTGGAAGTGATCTACATTTTGAATTAATTTATTCTTTTTGGAAATATAGCATCTATAGTTTCAAGGTCAGCCTATGGAGAAATCATACTTTAACAATAGTAGTTTTCCTGTGCACAAAACCTCATATTTCCTCTTTACTGTTACTACATTTGATTTTGGAGAAAATAGACTGGTGCAATATACTGTAACATAACTTGATCTCCAGGACTTGGCTTCCTGAGTTCAAATCTCAACACCATGCCTTACAGTCAAGTGGCTTTACATGATTAACTTAGTTCCAAGATGCCTCTTTCCTCATAGCTTATATGATGGTAGTAATAATAATAAACCTATCTCACTGGGTATTGTAAGGTTGCAGTGGATTTTAATAATTAAGCAAATTTCTTAGAATACATCTTGGTCCAGAGTTAGAAATATTAATTATCATCACCACCATCATCATTATGACCCTCATCATCATCACAACCATCATTCAGGAATCTAGATTGGAGATATGACCACTATTATGCTCTGGAACCTCAAATCCCTATAGATTTGGGATACACACTATTGGTTGCTTACTCAACATCAATCTCCCCCTTTTCCCTTGCTAATAGAATTTGCTAGCAGGGTACCCAGTCATGGGTATAAATCATGAGGCATAAGCCAGTTATGGCTCTTGCACTTCTGACCAGTGAAATGTAAGAAGAAATTTCCTGGGGATTTTCTGGGAAATATTTTTTTCCCTGTTAAGTAAAATTGCCTATTTGTATGTTTCTCTTTTTTCCCTGTTTTGGGTGCTGTGCTGACATGATGCCTAGTGGTTTGGCAACCATCTTGTGACCATAAGGATACAAACTTGAGGCAAAATCCCAGACTTTGAATAGGAAAGAGAAAGGAGAGGAGGAGCAAAGGAAGCTTGAACTTTGGTGGCATTTTTGAAAATGGGATCACCTCTAGGTTTTACAGTAGATATTCTTTAAAAAAAAAAAAGATTTTTAAGTAATCTCTATACCCAGTGTGGGGTTCAAATTCACAACCCTAAGATCAAGAGTTGTGTGCTCCACCAACTGAATTAACCAGGTGCTCCTGTTAACAATAAATATAATTTTTTTTGAGAGACATAGAGAGAGGGGAGGGGGGAAGGGGCAAAGAGACAGAGAATCTTAAAATAGGCTCCATGTTTAGTATGACATCCAACATGAGGCTTGATCTCATGATCCTGAGATCATGACCCTGAGATCATGACCTGAGCTGAAATCAACAGTCAGGATGTTTAACTGACTGAGCCACCCACATGCCCTCAACAAATATTCTTAAAGTTTAAGTAAATTTTCTTTACTTGCAGATGAAAATATCTTAACTAATACTTCAGCCATGAATTTTTTTTGGTTCAAGTGACAGAAACACAATTTAAACTAGGGAATTTATCCAGGCACTGTTTATGAAGTTAAATGAATTTCTATAAGAACTGTGGTGGCTCTAAGGGACTCAGAGATGGAAACTAGGACCTTGAACACCTATGTACACTTCCTCTCCATTTTTCCCCTTTGCTTCTTCCTGTGTCAACCTCATTTGTTCTGATTGTAGATAAGCTTTTTTTTTTTCTTATGGCGCGTGCATTCCATCAAGAAAAACAAAACAATAAAAACAGAGTCCTCTCTCTTAGCTCCTGTTTGAATAAAAGCTAGAAAAGAATGCTAATTTGGTTTTTGCACTAATTGCTATAGCCAGGGAAGGGTTATATCATCCACGGTTTTGATTAGATTGTGAGGTCTCCTTCTAATAGACTGGGATAATACACATATGTTGGACAGAGAATTACTGTGGGAAAGACAGTCACCCTTATTTATTTCTGGTATAAAAATTTAGTAGTTGTGAAAAATACTTTCCCTGGGGTCATTTGGGTTATGGTTTGAATTAATTTTGATGTTTTTTTTTTTTTTTTTACAAGAGTCATTTCTAATTTCCCTGGACTCATTAGACTCTAGGTATATGTGACCAAATGAGAAAATCAGACCCTGGAGGGCTGTGAGGGAATACTCCTGGGGAATTTGCTAATGTGCCTTATATTCTCATTTCACAGAGGCTGTTTCTTGGTGGGCTGCACTACCCTGGGATTTGAAATGGGATACCCCAGGCTATATTGGGATTTAAAATGGGGTAGCAGATTATGTATCAAAACTTCTTGGGTTCTTGCCAGAGATGCTAATGTCAGTCCTGAGCACCCTACAAAGACCTCTCCCTCTTATCTCAAGTGTTTTTAGGAAGTCTCTCCTAAATGCTCATAGAAAACCACGTGGTGTTCCCTCAGCACTACTCAACAGGAGATCCAGCCACTGGGCTTCACAGTGCCTACTAGGCCTCACTATTGATGATGGACACTGCTGTCACCCCCCAAAACAGCTGCTTCTCAGACACTGTTGATCCCTGATCTGGGCTCCGCTGTCCTGTTTGGTGAAGCACTGGTTTCTCCATGCTCATGGCAATCCCTTTGTGCCTCTCGAAGCTGCCGCTGCCACAGGTGTGAGGAAGGCTCTGAGATGCCCAGGTTACCCAGTGGCATGGGAAAAGGTGGGGACAAATGCCTCTGCCCCTTTACATGCTACACCGTTAAAGGTATTTCCACATGTCAATATCTGACAGAGGTTTTGTTTTTTAAATAAATCCAGTTTTTTTTTTTTTTTTTTTTTTTAAGATTCATTTATTTATTTGAGAAGTATGAGCAGGGGCAGAGGGGGGCAGAGGGAGGCAAAGGGAAAGCATCCCAAGCAGACTCCCCCTAAGTGTGGAACCCGAAGCAGGGCTGGATCTCATGACCCAAGATTGTGATCCAAACCCAAATCAGGAGTTGGCTGCCCCAATGACTGAGCCATCCAGGCATCCCTCTTACAGAGGTTTTAATGAGAACCTGGCTCTTCTTTCTTAACCTATGACCACCCCCTTTTTCCTTTACTCTAAGCACCTAAAGACCATGCTGGAAGGTGTGCTGGGGCCAGGAGTGGATGTACACCAGAATCATCTTCCCCATTTCCTGGAAGAAGGATCAAGCTTGTCCTCTTGACATTTTTTTTTTCTGTTGTGCTGTTATCTCCCACGAGATTCTTCAGCTTTTTTTTTTTTTTTTTTAAAGATTTTATTTATTCAGGAGAGACACACACAGAGAGAGGCAGGGACACAGGCAGAGGGAGAAGCAGGCTCCATGCAGGGAGCTCGATGTGGGACTCCATCCTGTGTCTCCAGGATCACACCCTGGCTGAAGGCAGCGCTAAGCCGCTGAGCCACCCGGCCCGTCTGAGATTCTTCAGTTTTGAATGAAAATTGATTTCTGGCAGGCTTCTTCCACCCACCATTTCACTCTGAATGTGAAGACTTGACTAATCTGAGAAGTGGGTATCACTAGAGTCTGTGGGTTTCAGAGCCTTGGTGTAAAAGATCAGCAAAATTTTGGGAAAAAAAAAGGGACTTATGTAGGAGTTGCAGCTCTATTTTGCTTAGTATGGCATTAAAAAAGTAACCCAAAGTACGCTCACTATTGAATTTATCCATTATTTCATAAATGAAAGATGTAAAATTTCAGGATGATAAAAATGACATAGTTTTAGAAAAAATGTGTTTTGTTTCAAAAATATACAATTAAAAATATGCCTACAGACACAAATATTCAACAGTACCCAACCCTGAATGCACTTCATAATATACACACATTTACATAGCTTCTAGACTTAATCCTTAGAGATGTTGACTCAAGAGGAGTGATCTATATATTTAAAAAGCTCCCCAGGTGATTCTAATGCAGCCAGCCAGATTAGTATATACACTATTTTCTCTTCTACGTTTCCCCCCATGAAGTGGTGAAAAATCAATTGCAGACCAGCAATGTCTATAGCCCAGCTCTTGGGACCCAGCTGGCTCAAATAAAATCTGGAGCCCTGGTTACCTAAGATTTCCTTGAGATACCCAAATGCTCTCTTTCCTCACTGGAAGAAGAAGTACTAAATGGTAAAATGTTAGAGAAAAGAAAATTATGTGGCCTGATCCAGGTCAAGCATGACAAGTGAGTGTTAAGTGATAATGAGGTGCCCGTCGATTGGCACCGATGGTTAGAATGTCACACTGAAAAGGATGCTAAGGCTCAGCTCGAGCTCAGAAGAAGTGAACGTTGTGATCGATTAGCAGTGTTTTGTGTCGGGTAGAGGAGCATTGTAGCGCCTGCGGCACGTATTTGCCATTTTTTGTTTGCCTCCTTGTAGATACAGGCATAATGTTCGAGAAAATATTAGCAGTTGTAAGTGTTCTAGCAGTCTATTAATTATAGTACAGTAATAGTCTGTTTGAAACTTTACTGAAATAATGCCTGAATCCCTGTCATCTCAAAAGTTTTTGCATTAAGAAGTCATTTAATCTAGGCTTGAGCTACAATTGTTGCATTTAAATTGAGCCCATACTCTTGCCTTACACCTACCTGTCCGGCCACTAAGTCACTTGATTGTTTATTGAATGAACATTTATTGGCTATTTGCTACATACCCGTTCTAGGCAGTGAGTTAGGGAGAAAGGATGGGGAGAGTCCTTACCTGCATGGAACTTCATCTATCGGGGGAAGTAGATCCATAAACGAATGATAATAATGTAAAATATGTACAAAACATTCCACAGACAGGTAAAGGAAAGACTAGTTAAATTTTAAGTGAAGAAAGTAAAATAGTGTATTTCAGTTGAAAAAGTGACAGAAGTTAGTAGAATAAGTTGTTTCAAAGAAGATGCTTTGGTAAGACCTGGAACGTGTTACTGAGTTATCAAGTCCTTGGGCCACAGATTTTTACAGCATCAACTGGATGTGATATTTACTTCTTTGAGACAACAGAAAATTTCATTTATAGTGTTTCTTAGCATTTACATTATACTATCATTTTTATCTAGAACCTTCCTCCTCAATAGATTGTAAGTTGATCTATATAAATAGGACATCTATCAAAATAAAATGTAGGAGAATGGAGGGAATGTCCAGACATTAATCCCTTATTTGTTAACTGTGTGAACTCAAGCAAGGAAATTAAAAAAAATCCTTATAACTTCTCATCTGCAAAATGAGAATAACAATAACTACCACTGTAGGTTGTTATGAATATCAAGCAAGGAAATGTATGTAAAAGCTCTTGGCACAGTGCTTGACACTTAGTTAACGCTCAGTAAATGTTAGCAATTACTAGTATTATTATACACGGTTGAGCTCTAAATCTATGCCTGCATCACAGTGGGAACTTAGTACTTGTTTGTTGTTTGTGTTGAAATTAAGGACCCTTCCTTTTCTGAGTTTCTTCTCCATCCATCCATCCATCCATCCATCCATCCATCCATCCATCCATCTCTGCATTCGGATTATCTGCTATGTGCCTGACACTCAATCCTATTCCCTCCAAAGATCTCATGGTCTTGTCTTCTGAGTCTACATTGTTAACTCTTTAATCTTCCTAACTCCCTTCTAGAGTATTTCAGACAGAGGTGAGAAAAAGCTTTACTAGAATAGCTTAATCCTGTTCTGATCCCTAGGAAGGGGCAGTGATGGTAAATTTGCCAGGGAGACAAATGACACACAACGTTAATATGATGTGAGACGAGCTACCTCTGAGTGTAACAACGTGCTCTATCACCTATACTTTTGTTTATGACACTGAAGAGAATCTCAAGTAACTTTGCTTTTTAGTTTATCTCTTACCTAAATTTCTACTCTTAAAAGATAAAATACATTGTACCTGTTTTGTTCTTCATTGTATCTCTAACATCTAGCAGATGGACTTCTACCCAGGAAGTACTCAATATACATTTGCTAAAGGAAAGAGAAAATGAAATACACAAGTTGTGGAATTGACCTTATGACTTGGTATTTTGAGGGGTTATGATTATATTGAAGTAATATGAAACAATGTCCTATTTTGGACCTTTACCTTTTCGGTTTCTTTAAGGCAAGAGGGTATAGGCATAGTCCAATGTGTATGTGGAGACGGATGGGTGAAGAAGGGTGGAAGTGATCACTTCCCATTGAATGATTCTGGTTTTCTGGAGGGGATACAGTTTCACAACTGGTAATATGGCTAGGTCAAAGCTCATTTAAAAACTCTCAGCGTTTCTACGATATAATTCTGAGTTAAGTGAAAGTACCACATAAAGCATTAAGCTAAATCAAATTAATACCATGTGTTTTGAGAGTCCTACATCTTACCCAGAAACATATGCCAATGATTTCAGCATTTGGTACACCTTATTGCTATATACTTTTGGTGCTGTTTGACTTCATTTACATTAATGTGTTAGATAAAACTTAAATAAAGGAGAAATTAAGAATTAGGTATTATTCATATCAAACATTGTAGCACCACTATTTTTATCCAAATCTTGGAAGTAAAAATTCTTACAGGAAAGATATCTAAGCTTTTCAAATTATATCTATAAACATAACTAGAGTTTCAAAGAGCATTTATCTCTAAGTCTGAGTTATAGCTTGCTTCATTGCTCCCTCAACACCAAATTTTCCACTCTAGATGTGGGACATATGCTCTTTCAGCTCAGTATGCTGTAGAGCCCAAGTGTGGCACATTTACACTGGCAGCTCCTTGGGAAGAAAAAAATAACACAGGGAACATGGAAATCTTACAGTAGAGGAGGTTCAAAATACAAATGTTGAAGTGCTAAGCTCTCAGAAAGTAATAATTTCACTGATTTTTATTAGGAAGAGGATATATGAGCATAGCAATGAATGGTAAATCAGCATTTCTGCCTCTTTACCAGCTTTTATGATCGGCATTAATGGTGGCAACTGTCACAGAGATTATGGCTGCTTTATTTCAAGGGAGTCTAAGAGGCAGAACGTAGTGTGAGTATTTTATAAACATGTATTTTTAAAGTCAGCCATTTGAGTTTGCAGGGATGACAAATGATTCCTGGGAGGGCTTAAACAGGGAGAGGGATGGAGTAGAGGAGGGAAGAAAGTGGAGAAAATAGTATCATTTATTTGATGTAGAAATTTGGATGTTAGTTATAGTCCACATTTCTGTTAGCCATTTTATCCTAGCCTAAGTGGTGCCAAAATTATTTTATTGATCAGCTATCCTGGGATTGAAAAAACCACATTCTGACCGGAGCCATGTGACTTTTACTTCCCATTACAAATCAGTATGGGCCTCCAGAGTGTAGTTGGTTTAACTACATTTGTGATTATTTTGTTGAAGATAAAATCCCCTATCTGTCACTTCCCAGAACGTCAAGCCCTTATGTGAGGTTTACAAAGTCATAGGGAGGAGATAATCCCTGCCATCTTTCTTCTTGTGTGTTCTGTATGTTTGATAAAAGGGAGCTAATGTATATGACTATGGTACAAAATGTACCCAAAGCAAATTGTCCCTGTTGAATAGCAGTAGTACCATTTGCTAGAAAGGAAGCTCTCAGGCAGTTTTCTGACTTAAAAACATTTTGTAGATGGAATATATATAAAGACATCAACATGCTTGCTCTGTTCTCTTTGCTCTATTAGAGCTGCAGCTACTGAAGCCATTATGATAATGTCCGGAGGTTTTAGAAAATTTGTTGGTGCAGAGATGGAGGAAAGACCCACTTACGGGACCTGACTCTCAGCTTGCATAGCTGTCTTCTATTGTAAACTCTTGGCATTTCAAACTTCTTTTCCCCCCCTTTACTCCCAAGTTGTTAGACGATTTCTTATGCTCATTTATTCCTTCATCAACAAACACTTATTTAATTTTTAATATATGCCAGGGATTCTACTAGAATTTGAGTATACAGTGGTGAATGAGATAGAAATAGTTTCTGTGTCCAGAAAACTCTAATGGAGAGATGAAATATGAGACAAGGGAGTGAATTGCTCAAGAAACAAAAGGCAGAGCCACCTGATTTGGTCTATAGAGGTTAGGAAGGGCTTCCCAGATGAAGCAGCTTCTAACTAATAACTAAAGGATGAAGTAGGAGTTAAATTCCACATCAGATGGTTTCTTAAGACAATGTATATGAGATAACTTATACATTGTGAAGTACTACATAGAGATTATATTCTATTATTGGTCTTCTTGCAGTCAGGTAGCTTAAAATATCAGGGATCTTAAAAATCTCAATATATTTTGCTATATTGTGGCAGCAGTATTGTTATTGGTGGTAGGAAGAATCTTATTTATAGTTGTGGTTTTCCATATCCTGGTAAAATACATCATTTTCTAGAACTGGTGCTGTATACCCAACTATCTAAAATATTTTGCCTACTTAAATTTAGGGACTCACGTAGGTCTTTCTCATTGGGAGGGGTTGGGAGGTTGAACAGCTTTCATCCAGGAGTGGAGCCAAGTGTTTATGACGACTGCTTGCCTGATCCATAGGGAGATGGTTTTAGTGTGATAGGGATTCAGAAAAGCTGGGTTCTTGTTCTGATGTAAGGAATTTGTTTTGTTTTGGTTTAAAGATTTTATTGATTTATTCATGAGAGACGCACAGAGAGAGGCAGAGACACAGGCAGAGGGAGAAGCAGGCTTCATGCAGGGTGTCCAATGTGGGACTCGATCCCGGGACTCCAGGATCATGCCCTGAACCAAAGGCAGATGCTCAACTGCTGAGCCACCCAGGCGTCCCTGATGGAAGGAATTTGGTAGGCAGATGGCTCAAGACAAATCACTCAATTTCATTTGGTCTCATTACCTCATCTGCAACATGATTACCTCTAAGAGACAATCTGTGGTAAACTTGCTAGTGCAGTTTCTTTATTTTAAGTACTAATATTCCCAAATCATCTATTTGTTTGTTTGTTTATATGTAGCCTCCACATCCAACATGGGCTCCTTGAACTCATGACCTCGAGATCAAGACCTGAGCTGAGATCCATAGTCGGACACTTAAGCAACTGAGCCACTCAGGGATCCCCTAAATCATTTATTAATTTGCTTTTTTGATTTCATATTAAGAATATCAGTAGAGCTTAAGTCATTTGCTGATTTGCTTACTCCATGGGGCAAGTTTGGTTGGCTACTAATCCAAAGGGAACAGGTGTAAGCTGCATGTACATCTAAGTATATTCTTCACATGTATATGTGTATAAGTGCTCGCTGGCAAATTGCTAAGTTAAAAAATATCTTCAGAATGAAATGAAAAATGCCTTAAAAATGTCAACATGTTTTGCTCCCTTTGCTTATTAAGTTCAATTTTTTTTTTGGTCCCAGATTCAGGAATGATCATTTTTAGAAGGGACTAATAGATAACATCTGTTATATGAACATATATGAATTGAGGCTCATATAATGCAGTAGTATAACATTTAATGTGTAGTAATTGTGAGGTATGTCAGAGACTAAAATAAGACCTTAAATACTTTATACAGTGAAAGCAATGATAGGTAAATGTCTGTGGGATATTTTAGCTAATTGTTGATGATGTTTTAATGTTCTATGCCTACAACTCAGAGCTTTCTTCTTCACTTAGACTGTTAGCTTACTTTTTTTTACTTATTAAACCATCTCAAATAAGGCTACCTGATAGAGAATAATATAGATGCGCCTTAAAACAAATCTGTTGTTCAACTTCTATTAACTACAGATATCCTCACAAATGTTGAAACAGTGACTTTGACAAGTTTCTTCTCTGAAGTTTTAGAGGGACCTTTATCAGTGACATTCTTTCCCCCTCTTCAATGCTTATATGACCACTGGTCCTCACTTTAGGTTTAAGGAACAGTGGGATATGTGAGGGAGATATCAAGATAAATGCCTAGCCAGTGAGCCAACATGAAGAAGATTTGAGTAGCATTTCCCTGATAAAAGCTAATTTCTGGGCTTTATTAGTCCTGGCAAAGAGATTCAGACTGCTAGATGACATTTATTTTTAAAATTGGACAAACAGTAGTCTTAAGTTGATGCATAAGCTGTTGCTGTTTCCACGTGAAACAAATAAACAGCATGTCAGGAAACAGACTGTAAAAGCAAGAACAAAACCCATTCATGCTTTTAAATTTCCTGTGGCAATCAGACAACAAGCTGATGCCAACCCCACTTCTGATTTATGAAAATCGCGAGGGAAGGAAAGAAATCACACATTTTCTCTCTTCATTTACTCTTCTACTAGTACAGTCAATTCTTTTTATTGAAGTATAATTGACACTATTTTGGGGTATATACCTCATGATTCAATAGTTATTTATTTATTTGAAATATTTTATTTGTTTATTCATGAGAGACACAGAGAGAGAAGCAGAGACATAGGCAGAGGGGGAAGCAGACTCCCTGTGGGGAGCCCGATGTGTGACTGGATCCCTGTACCCTGGGATCACGCCCTGAGCCAAAGGCAGATGCTCAACCACTGTCCCATGATTCAATATTTGTCTACACTATAAAATGATCATCCACAATGTCCAGTTTCCCTGTTAACTTACGTAACATACCATGTGATATTATTGACCATAGTCACCATGCTGTGTATTATTACTTATTTATGACGGGAAGCTTGTACCTCTTTACCCTCTCTCCTCTTTTGCCCATCCCAGAACACCCCATCTTTCTGGAAATCACCAATTTGTCTTCTGCATCTGTGAGTTTTATTTTGTTTGTTTTGTTTTTAGATTCCACATATAAGTGGAATCATGTTGTATTTGCGTTTCTCTGACTTATTTCATTTAGCATAATGTCCTCAAGTTTCAGCTATGTGGTAGCAAATGACAAGATTTCATTCTTTTATGGATAAATAGTATTCTATTGGATATTTATAGTACCCCTTCTTTGTCTATATAACTATCTATGGCTACCTAGGTCATTTCTGTACCTCAGCTATTATAAAAAATGCTACAATGAACCTGGGGGTGCATGTATGTTTTCAAATTAGTGTTTCTCTTTTTAAAAAGACTGTATTTATTTATTCATAAGAGACACAGAGAGGCAGAGACATAGGCAGAGGGAGAAGCAGGCTCCCAATGGGGAGCCTGATGTGGGTCTCGATCCCAAGACTCTGGGATCACTCCCTGAGCCAAAAGCAGAGGCTCAACCACTGAGCCATCCAGGCATCCCTGTTTCTTGTTTTCTACAAGTAAATACCCAGAAGTGGTATTGCTGGATTATATGGTAGTTCTATTGCTGGTTTTTTGAGGAACCTCCTAATATTTTGGCCATGCTAATTTACATGCCTAGCAGCAGTACATAAAGGTTCCTTTTTTTTTTCCCACATCCTTGCCAACATTTACCATTTCTTGTCCTTTTGGTAATAATCCATTCTGATAGATCTGAGGTGATATCTCATTGTGGTTTTGATTTGCATTTCCCTGATGTTTAGTGATGTTGAGTGTCTTTTTATGTGAATGTTGGTCATCTCTGTGCTGTCTTTGGAAAAATGTTCAGGTCCTCTGTCCATTTTTTTTTAAGATTTATTTATTTATGATAGACATAGAGAGAGAGAGGCAGAGATGCAGGCAGAGGGAGAAGCAGGCTCCATGCAGGGAGCCCGACGTGGGATTCAATCCCGGGACTCCAGGATCGCACCCCCGGCCAAAGGCAGACGCTAAACCGCTGAGCCACCCAGGGATCCCTCGTCTGTTCATTTTTAAGTTGGATTTTTTGGGTTTTCTTTATTATTGAGTTGAATATTTTAGATATTAACCCCTTGTTAGATATGATTTGCAAATGTATTCTCCTATTCAGTAGGTTGTCTTTTTATTTTGTTATTGATTTCTTCACTATACAGAAGCTTCTGAGTTTGATGTAGTCTTATCTGTTTTTTTGCATTTGTTGCCAATGTCTTTGGTGTCAGATCCCACCCCCCACCCCCCACCCCAAAATCACCATGTTATACTCTATGTTGGCAAATCGAACTCCAATTAAAAAATATACAAAAAAAATCACCAAAACTGATATCACTGATATCAGAGGAATTACTGCCTATATTTTCTTCTAGGAATTTTTTGGTTTCTGGTCTCACATTAAGATCTTTATACGTTTTTAGTTAATATTTGTCCATGGTAAAACTGATCCAATTTCCTTTTTCTCTTTTCTTTCTTTCTTTCTTTCTTTCTTTCTTCTTTCTTTCTTTCTTTCTTTTCTTTCTTCTTTCTTTCTTTCTTTCTTTCTTTCTTTCTTTCTTTCTTTCTTCTTTTTCTTTCTTTCTTTCTTTCTTTCTTTCTTTCTTCTTTTTCTTTCTTTCTCTTTCTTCTTTCTTTCTTTCTTTTTCTTTCTCTTTCTTCTTTCTTTTTCTCTTTCTTTTTTCTTTCTTTTCTTTCTTTTTCTTTCTTTCTTTCTTTCTTTCTTTCTTTCTTTCTTTCTTTCTTTCTTTCTTTCTTTCTTTCTTTCTTTCTTTCTTCTGTCCAATTTCCCAACACCATTTACTGAAGAGATTGTTTTTTACCCAATTGTATATTCCTGTCTCTTTGACATAAATGAATTGACCATATGTGTATGGGCTCTCTATTCTAGTCTATTGATTTGTGTCTATTTTTGTGCCAGTACCAAAATGTTTTGATTACTATCACTTTGTAGTGTAATTTTACATCAGGGATTGTGATACTTTCAGTTTTGTTCTTTTTTTTTTTCTCAAGATTGCTTTTATTATTTGGGATCTTTTGTGGTTCTATACAAATTTTAGGATTTTTGTTTATTTCTGCAAAAAATTCCATTGGAATTTTGATAGATATTGCATTGAATTTGTAGATTGCTTTGGATAGTACAGACATTTTAATAATGCTAATTCTTCTAGTCCATGAACATGGTGTATCTTTCCACTTATTTAAATCTTTTTCAATTTCATTTATCAGGGTCTTATAATTTTCAGAGTACAGGTGTTTTCATGTCCTTGGTTGTATTTATTCCTTGGTATTTATTCTTGTGATCAAATTTTAAATGAATTGTTTTCTTAATTTCACTTTATGCTACTTTGTTATTAGTGTGTAAAAATGCAATATATTTCTGTATCTTAGTTTTTTTTGTAACTTATTTTGTATCCTGCAACTTTACTGAATTTATCAATACTAACAGGTTTGTGTGTGTGTGTGTGTGAGTGTGTGTGTGTAGTCTTTAGAGTTTTCTATGTATAAAATCATATCATCTGCAAATGGTGAGTTTTAATTTTTTTCCTCCTAATTTGGATGCCTTTTCTCTTCCCTGGCTAATTGCTGGGCTTAGAATGGTGGATTTGGGTAAGGAATGAGAGAGAGAGAGAGAGAGAGAGAGAGAGAAACAGACATGGTTGGGGAGGGAGAGACAAAGAAAAAGAAAAAAATAGAAAAAACTTCCAAATTCATTCTATGAGGTTAGCATTAGCCTGATACCAAGACCAGATAAAGACTCCACTTAAAAAGCAATACAGACCAACATCTCTGATGAACATGAATATGAAAGTTCTCAAAATATTGATAAACCTAATCCAACAATATATTAAAAAAGACATTCACCACGATCATGTGGGATTTCTTCCTGGGTTACAAAGGTAGTTCAATATTTTTAAATCAATTAATGTGATACACCATATTAATAAAACAAAGGATAAGAACTATATAATCCTCTTAATAGGACAGAAAAAGCATTTTCTGACATCCACTCATGATAAAAACCATCCACAAATAGGTTTAGAGAGAATATACCTCATTCTAATAAAGGTCATCTATGAAAAACCCACAGCTAATATCATCCTGCATAGGGAAGAACTGAATAAGACAGGGATGTTCACGTTTACCGCTGTTAGAGCAATCTCCTTTACATATGGTCTAGACACTTTTCGATCTGTTGCTTTGGTGCTGGGTTCAGGAGTCTGTGCATGAGCCCTCTAAGAAGAGAATTTCTGTTTTCTGTAGCCTTATGTTTCTTCTGGATATAAGCCCCATTGGTTGGCAAAGCCAGATGTTTTGGGGGCTCATTTCTTTAGTGCAGGGTTGTGGTGCCTTCAGTGGGTCACAAACCCCTTCCTCCCTAGGGAGAAGCTCCACATTTGTGAGATCCTTCCTGAGTCCTTCTGATTGTGAATTGAGCTGGAGGTGAGGTTTTTGGTGAGACTGTCTCTGTGTCTTCCACCTGTCTGGATGTGTCCCTTTAATTTTTTGTTGTGAAAGATCTGTTCAGCTAGTTAAACTATTTTTTTTTCAGAGGGAATTGTTGCCATGTAGTTGCAGGTTTGCTGTGTCCATGAAAAGAGGTAAGTTCAGGATCCTCCTAGGTGGCTATCTTGAACTATAGCCTTCAAAATTTTTTCTTCTGTTTTATATTATTGATATTATTTCTGTTACTTTTTAATATTGATAAAGTATATATCAGTAACAAAATTTAAAGGAGTGCTTATTTATTTCTTGGTAATGTAGAATTTCTTTTTTTCTTTCCTTTTGTAGTGGAGAAAAAAGTGTTTCTTGTTACTGATTGTTGATATTGCGTGAGTGCCTTAAAACATGCGCGCACGTGTGCACACACACACACACACACATCTGAAAACAGAACATTTTCTAGCGTTCAGGATACCAGAATTCTAAGTCTGATGGTGCCTCTCACTAGAAATGTGCCTGAGTTGGTGCAGCACTGGTCACCCAGATCCCCCAATTCCCTGAAGGCTCATGGCTCACAATTATATCTGTCAAAAAGTAGAAATGTGATGGCTACCAAGAACAATTTTATAGAAAAAGGTAGATGTGCAGATTTTCCTGTCTAGGAAAAGAATGCTTTCTTGCCTTAGTTCTTGACCTGTCCCTGTAGGAAGCCCTGGTACTATGACCAGTTGCAGTTCACACACTATCGTTACACACCTTCTCTGATTAGATCTCAAAACTCCATAATTTGGTGAAAACAAGTGTCATTATTCCTACTTTACAGTAGAGAAGGCCAAGGGTAAAAAAGAATGAGTGACTTGCTTCAGGTCACAAAACTGGCACATAATAGAGCTGGGGTTCAAGTATGTGTATGATAATTCCATACTGAGTGTTTTTGCCACTTACACAGTGCTGCTTTCTCAAAAGGCACTTAGTGCTATGTCACTTAGATAAATTAAGTGTATCAGAGTATTGATTTGGGCTTCTTGCTTGCTGCTGTAGAGATTTTGCCTTCTTTATCCCAAAGATGTAGTCTTTCCAGTTGTTTTTCTTAGGATTCTCCTAATAGCATTGGCATTTTAGGTTTGGAAGAAAAAAATTTTAATAGTAATGATATTTTAGCTTTGGAAGGAAAATTTACCAGGTCTCTAGAATGATAGCTTCAGTAGGTTTTCAAAAAGCACAGAAGCTTTGCAGCAGGACTTTGTCAGAGGAAAATTGGGTCCAAATATTAAGAGAGGCAGAGGTGGGTAAAGTTGGAAAGGAGTATTAGCCAGTTTAGAAGGAATCTTCCATGTTCCATTAGTAGTGAGGACCAGTTTCTTCTCTGGGGCTCCCCGAAGCACAGGCTGGACCTCAGTAGCAAATGTTAATGCTACACACCTAGGGAAAATCTCCTCGTCCACATTTTGCCCAGAACCAATGGTACCACATGCATTAAGGCCTGTTCAGGACTGTTCAGCATACATACCAATGGTGATCAGTGTGGACTGAAGACTTGAGTACCCTTTCTTGAATATTTTTGGTTCCACAAGACTCTCCATTTTTGCATGACTATCTGAAGGGGTTGTTCCTTACATTATTAATATTGTCATTTCTTGTCATATAGGCGGATGTGGGCTTAGAATAGATCTATGCAATTTAGGAAAAGTGAAGAACTATGACATTTCTTATACCTGACTTTTGTGGAGTGGTAATCTCGTTGGCTCCTCATGTGCATACCATACGGTTTTATTGATTGACTGGTAATCTCCTGGATGAAATTGCAGTTTCTCTCAGGTGGGGGTTATCCTTGGACTAATTTGTGTAGTCTCAGTCACTAAAACTGTACAATGGAAGTAGTAGGAATTCATTAAACAACAACAACAACAACAACAACAACAACAACAAACTGAATTTTCAGATATAGACTTAATTCTGACCTTGGATAAATAATTAGTTAATTTGAATACTGAATATTCTGTTGAAATAAAAATTTCTATTTTTTTTCTATTTCTTTATTTTTCTGATCCAGTTTGACCACACCTTAGAAGGATTCTTCCCTAATTATAACCAGAATCACGGGCTTTACGCATGTGTGCAACTCCAGACTGGTATTCTTTCATTTTAAACCTTTTGTTCTGTTTTGTGTTCCTGGCCTTACATTTTGTTCTTGCTTGCCTAAATTCTGCTACCTTGCCTAACCTCTTGAGATGGATGAGCCAGTTTCGTGGACTACATTGGCTTTGCTTTATCTCCTGGCCATTGCCTTTGGATCATCCTTGTCTCCATACTCTGCAGAATCTGGACATTCTGGCCTTACTAATGGCCCCAAAGATTTCATTTGGAGTCCTTCCCTCTGTCCCTCTCCTCCTCCTCCCCCTTCTCTTTTTCTCTTCCTTCTTTCATGTTCTTTTGGTTAAATTTATTCATGAGTATCTCATATTCAATTAATTTTTTAAGAAGTTTTTTTTATTAAGAAACATTTCAAACATACACTAAAGTAGAATATTATAACAAACTTCCATATATGCCATTAAGACTCAGAATGACCAATATTTTGCCAACTTAGCTTTGTCTATAGCTCCTTTTATTTTGCTGAAGAATTTTAAAACACATGTTCTCAAAAGCAAAACCATTTTAAAATAAATACCAGGTATTATGTCATTTTATCATAACATGCATCAAATGAATTCCTAAAAAAAGGTCCACTTCTTACGTAACCCACGAAATTATTACACCTAACAAAATTAATAATTCACTTATAAATTTTTATAAATTTTTCTTTGTCTAAAAAATGTCTTTTTTCTGGTTTGTTAAAATTAAGATCCAAAGATCACTCATTACATTTACTTATATGTCTTCAGTCCTCCTATTAGCCATCACTTCAAACACTGTAGGTTGGTTTTGAACTTTATGTAAATAAAAACATTTACATATATCTATATATCCAGAAGTGAAATTACTGGATTTTATGTGAGATCTATTTTAAGTTTTTTAAGGAACTTCAATATTCTTTTCCATAGTTGCTGGACCTATTTACATTCCAACTGTGTACAAGGGGTCCGTTTTCAATATATCCTCGCCAGCACCTGTTATCTTTTCTTGATGATAGTCATTCCAACAGGTGTGAGGCTAACATTCTAATCATGTTTCGTTGTGATTTTGACTTGCATTTCCCTGATGGTTAGTCACGAACATTTTTTCATATGTCTGGCCATTTGGATGTCCTCTTTGGAAAAATCTCTAGTTGACTGAGTTCTTTAAATATTTTGGATATTAACGCCTTATCCAATATATGGTTTGTGAAAACTTACTCCCATTCTACAGGTTGTCTTTTTAATTTTGTTAATTGTTTCTTTTGCAGTACAAAAGGTTTTGAGTTTGATGTAGTCTCATTTGTTGATTTTTGCTTCTGTCGTTTGTCCTTCTGGTATTATGTCTAAAAAGAAATCATTGCCAAGACCAGTATCAAAGAGCTTCTTCCCTACATTTTCTTCTGGGAGTATTATGGTATCAGGTCTATATTTAATTCTTTGATCCATTTTGAGTTACTTCTTTCTCTCTTTTTTTATAATTATTTAAGACCTTTACTAATAGGTGCTTGCCATTTGTTGACTTTTTTGAAAAAAAAAAAAATCAAGCTGTAAACTTTTATTACAAATTAAAAATGAAGTTCTTACAAAACTCAACCGGAACTTAAAAACTTGAAACAACTTAAAAACCTTTATAAATGTGTTGAGGCTTTTTTAAAAAAATGGATTTTTCATTACCAAAAATAAATGTTTTTGGGTAAAAATAATAAAAGCCCCATGCTGCATAGATAATGCAGATAGTTCTACCTATCTGGTCAATGGGAAAAAAGGCAAGCATTTAAGGTCTTTAGCTCCAATCTTCTGTTCGTTGCTTATTGCTGGAATTTCATACTTGTTTCTTCTTGTTGGATGACTAAACTGGATGGTGGGAGAGATGATAAACTGGTATTTACTCAGCCTGGCCCCACTGTGCCTCCCAAGTGGATGAATTCTCAGCTAGTGGAGCTGCTGCTTTGGTCTCTTTGCCATCTGGTGGTTTAGGGTTTTCTGGGCATCTGCCTCAGTAACTAAAGTTGCAGGGGTACCCACGCTGAGGTGACTGCTGACTTTGGGTTTCATCTCCATGATTTTCCTTATCTTCTTCATTGTCGTCTTCTCTGGACTATCTTCGGCCAGGAGGCCCCCTGTGGAACCCTAATCTATAACTCCCATACACACATGGCGTCTCACTGGTCTAACTTGTTCTCCTGCACCCTGGTGGTCAGCAGCTTCCATCACTTCTCCTTGCACAGAAGGGTTGGAAGACTGTGGTTCACTCCCACAGGCTCTGCAGACGGTAAGGTGGGAACCCCCACCTGTGCTGTGCCTACGGTCTTGGGCCTGGCCTTGGGGAGCACTCTCTGATCCCTTCTTTTTCCAGCTCTCACTACTCCGATAATTCTGCGGTTGGAGGGAATCCCTGGGTGGCTCAGAGGTTTAGCACCTGCCTTTGGCCCAGGGCGTGATGCTGGAGTCTCGGGATCGAGTCCCACGTCGGGCTCCCGGCATGGAGCCTGCTTCTCCCTCCTCCTGTGTCTCTGCCTCTCTCTCTCTCTCTCTCTCTCTCTCTCTCATAAATAAATAAATCTTAAAAAAAAAATTCTGTGGTTGGAGAACCCCTACCACATGGATAGTGCCTGTAATGGTTAGGGTTGGCTGCCTACTTACCACCTTGCATGGCTTGTCACATTTGCTGCCTTTGCACCAACAAAAGCAAATTTCAGGATTTCCATCTCCTACATTGCGAAGGTACTTTCTGGGGTTCTTCTTTATGGCAGTCTGACATACAAATGCATCTTCCTCTGTGTAATTCCACCGATGAAATCATATCCATTTCATACATTGATGCATTTCACTATTCCCAAAGTCTTCCCTTGCGATGATCTTGTCCTGGCAGGGTGCCCCGAGGTGAGGTGCTGGCCATGGTGTGGGGCTTGGCGTGGGCAGCGCTGAGGGCAGGGTGGCAGGTGCTGCTGGGCTTCAGCCTCGTTGTTCATGGCTGTGGTGATGATGGCTGGGCCCGCTGCAGCAGCTGGGCTCCCTGTGGAGGTGGGGGGGGCACTCAGGGCTCTCTGGGGCCTATTTTCTGCTGCAGGTGGAACTCCACTTTGAGGTAATTTTTCAGAGTGGTGTGAGATAGGGTTCTAACTTCACTGGTCTGCATGTGTAGCTCCAGTTTGTCTAGCACTAATGATTGACGAGACTATCTTTTCCTTATTGGCTGATTTTTGGCTTCCTTGGCAAATATTAGTTGACTTAATATACTGGGATTTGCTTCTGGGCTTTCTACTCTGTTCTGCTGGTTGGTGTGTCTATTTTTGTGCCAGTACTGTTTTTTTTTTACCATGGCTTTGTGGTATAGCTTGAAATCCAGAAGCATGGTACCTAGGCTTTGTTCTTTTTTTCCCTCAAGATTATTTTCTCTATTTTGTGTCTTTTGTGGTTCCACACAAATTTTAGTATTCTTTCTTCTATTTCTATGAGGAATGCTATTGGTATTTTGACTGGGATGGTGTTGAATGTGTAGAAGGCTTTGGGCAGTACGGACATCTTAACAACATTAATTCTTCTGATCCACGAACACAGTATCTTTCCATTTTTTGTGTCTTTGATTTCTTTCAGCTAAATTCTGTAGTTTTTATTTTATAGATCTTTTACTTCCTTGTGTTAAATTTATTCCTAAGTACTTTATTTTTTTTTTGATGTTATTGTGAATGGGATGGTTTTATTTATTTATTTTCAGATGCTTTTTATCATTAGTATAAAGAAATACAATTGATTTCTATAGGTTGACTTTGTATCCTGCCACTTTAGTGAAATTGTTGATGATATTTTGGTTGGTTCTAGTAACTAATTTTACAAATACGTTCACAATAATGTTTATAAATAACTTCATACTTTTCCAGTGTATATTTGGGATAAATTCTTAAAGGTGGAAACATCAAAGGGTAAAATCATGTTTTTTGGTAACTTTTAACAGACTTTAATTTTTAGAACATAACTGTTATGTTCACAACTATATTGAGCAGAAGATACAAGGACACATGGGTGGTTTAGTTGGATTAATGTGGGATTCTTGATTTCAGCTTAGGTCATGAGATCCAGCCCCATGTAGGACTCTATGCTCAGCAGGGAGTCTGCTTGAAATTCTCTGTCTCCCTCTGTCTCTCCCCTCTGCTCCTGCATGGTCTCTTTTAAATAAAAAAATAAAAAAATAAAAAAAAATAAATAAAATCGTTTTAAAAACTGTGTATAGATTTCCAATATACTCCCTGCCCGCACATATCTACAATCTCCCCTATTATCAAAATCCCCCACTAGCATGGTGCGTTTGTTGCCAATGATGAAACTCCATTGACACATCTTGTGAGTCAAAGTCCATAGTTTATATTAGGGTCCAGTCTAATCTGTGCTGTGCATTCTGTGGGGTTGGACATATATATATATAGACATGTATTTATCATTATAGCATACAGAGCATTTTCCCTGCCCTAATAGTTTTCTGTGCTTCACCTATTAATCCCAAACCCCTCAAACTGCTGATCTTTTTATTGTCTTCATAGTTTTGCCCTTTCCAGAATGTCATATGATTGGAATCATATAGTATGTAGCCTTTTTAGATTGGCTTCTTTTACCTAGTCAGATACATTTAAGTTTCCTTCATGTTTTTTCCTGGCTTAACCGATAATTTTTTTAGTGCTGAATAGCAATTCAATGTATCACAGTTTATCCATTCACCTTCTGAAGATCATCTTGATTGCTTCAGAGTTTTGGCAATTATTATTATTATTTTTAAAGAGTTTATTTATTTATTTGACAGAGAGAGAAAGAGAGAGAGCCCGCAGGGGGATAAGTAGAAGGATAGGGAGAAGCAGACTCCCCACTGACCAAGGAGCCAGATATGGGGCTCAATCCCAGGACTCTGGGATCATGACCTGAGCCAAAGGCAGATGCTTAACTGACTGAGCCACCCAGGTGCCCCGGGTTTTGGCAATTGGTAATGAAGTTGCTACAAACATTTTTTGTGTAAACATACATTTTCAACTTCTCTGAATAAATACTAAAGAGTGAGATTGAATAGTATGGTAAAGGTATATTAACTTTTCTAAGAAACTGCCAAAGTGTCTTCCAAAGTGGTTGTTCCCTTTTGCATTCCCACTGGGAAGGAATGAGAGTCTCTGTGGCTCCTCATCCTTGCCAACACTTGCTGTTGTCAGTTTTGGATTTTCATTATTCTAAGAAGTTTGAGTGGTGTCTTCATTTCATTTTGCATTTCTCTGATGACATATGATGTGAAGCTCTTTTTTATATGCTGATTTGCCGTTTATATATCTTACTTGGTGAGGTGCTGGTTAAAGTCTTTGGCTCACTTTTTAATTGGGTTGTTTGTTTTCGTATTGTTGAATTTTAAGGGTTCTTTGTCTATTTTGTGTAACAGTCTTTATTATGTATTTTTTGCAAATATTTTCTCTCCATCTGCTTGTCTTTTCATTCTCTTGATATATTTTGCAGGCATCAAGTTTTTAATTTTAATGAAGTCCAGTTTAGCAATTATTTCTTTCAAGGATCATGCCTTTGCTATTGTATTTGAAAAATAATTTCCAAACCCAAGGTCAACTAGATTTTCTCCTATGTAATCTCCTAGGAGTTTTATAGGTTTGCAGTTTATATTTAGCTCTGCGGTCCTTTTTGAGTTAATTTCTTACTGTAAAGCTGCAAGTCTGTGTATAGGTTGCTTATTTTATTTATTTATTTATCTATTTATCTATTTATTTATTTATTTTTGGATGTCCAGTTGTTTCAGCACCATTTATTTAAAGGACAATCTTTTCTTTATTGTATTACCTTTGCTCCTTTGTCAAAGATCAGTTGACTGTATTTATGTGGGCTTATTTTTCAGCTCTCTGTTCTGCTTCATTGAACTATTTGTCTGTTCTTTCACCAATACCACATAGTTTTATAGTAATCATGAAGTCACATAGTGTCAATCTCTAGACTCTGTTCTTTTAATATCTTGTTGGCTATTTTGAGTCTTTTACCTCTCCATTTAAACTTTAGAATCAGTTTGTTGATATCTACAAAATAACTGGATGGAATCTTGATTAGGATTGTATTGAATCTGTAGATCAAGTTGGGAAGAACTGACATTTTGACAATATTTGAGTCTTTCTATTCATGAACATGGAATATATATAATCTCCATTTATTTAGTGTTTATTTGATTTTACTCATCAGAGCTTTGCAGTTTTTCTAATATAGATCTTGTACATATTTTGTTAGACTTATACTAAGTATTTCAGTTTTTGGAGATGCTAATGTAAATGATAATGTGTTTGTAATTTCAAATTTAACTTGTTCATGGTTGGTTGATCGACTTTATAACTTTCTACTCTGAAACCTTGCTATAATCACTTATTAATTCCACGTTTTCTATATATTGCAAAGTTATTATCTTAAGGGCAGTTCCAGTTTGCATTTCTGCCAAAAATTGATAAATATTCTTATTCCTAACATTTTCCCTAACAGCTTTTTGTCAAACCTTTAGATTTTACCAGTTTGATAGTTGAACAATATTTTCTCACTATAGTGGTATTTAGAATTTTTTTTTTTTTTTTAAGATTTATTCATTCATTTATGATAGACACACAGAGAAAGAGAGGCAGAGACACAGGCAGAGGGAGAAGCGGCTCCATGCTGAAAGCCCGACATGGGACTCAATCCCGGGACTCCAGGATCATGCCCCCGGCCAAAGGCAGGCGCTAAACCGCTGAGCCACCCAGGGTTCCCCTAGAATTTCTTTTTTAAGTGAGTTTGGCTATTTTTTTCTTTAAGGGTCATTTCTGTGTTCTTGTTCTGTGAACTACCTATTCATAATCTTTGAAAAGATTGATCATTGATCTTTGATCATTCTTCTACTGGATTGTTGGTCTTTTTATCTAAGGTTTTGGGGAACTCTTATTATATCATTTATACTGGCTTTCCATCCCATCCCCTTATCAGTTATAAATAACTTCTCCAAGTTTTTATGCACATTTTAACTTTGTGTATAGTATTTGTGGTCTGCAGAATACTTTAAAATTATTAGTTAATTATTCATTCTTCTTTCTTGAATTGTTACTGGGTATCAAGATAGGAAGTTTTCCCTGTTCTCAGGCTGAAAAGGCACTCATCTATATCTTTCAATTCACATAAAATTTTAATTATTTTTTTTCAAGATATTATTTTTAAGTAATCTATACTCCCAACATGGCTCAAACTTATGATCAAGAGTTGCACACTCTACCAACTGAGCTAGCCAGGTGCCCCAGAAAATTTTAATTTTTTTTAAACTTTAAATATACGATCTTTTTGAAGTTATTCTTAGTGCATGGTGTGAGGTACAGACCTAATTTTGCCTTAGCTAAAAGGCTTTCCAGTTGTTCTAAAACCAATTATTAAAAAGTTTACCTAGTAATTTTTAGTAACAGTAGAGTTTGAGAATACAGATGTTAAGAATTTAAAAGACATTTTAAAAAAGGAGTGAAACACTTTGCTACACACACACACACACACACACACAGAAAGTTTCCTTAGGTGGAAAATAAATTTGCATACAAAAACTCAAGAATGATATTATTGAAATAAATGTTAACACATACTTAACCTGTAGCTTAAATTCATTATCTTTCAGGTCTTTTTAAACTTTCTCCCATACTTTTGATTCCAAGTTTGACAATTTAAAGTTTTCTGGAGAGTAATATTCTCTAAGTCTTATTAAAGAAAAATAAAAATTGGTTTGTTAAAATATAAATATTAATTCTCTGTGTATTCCATTAAAGACTTTTCAATAAAAGAAGATCAAATACAAAGTAACAAGCCTTTAATAAGTATTTGGACATGTTCCAAGCTAAAAATTCAGAAAAAAACACATTTTTAAAAAAATAGCAATTTAATCCAAATGTAATGTTGTTGCTGATTATAGAGTCTCACTATGTGGTATAGAGAAAAGCTGTTTTCATCTACCCACTCTGAAAATCAGCATGACCACAGGCAGTTAGAATCAAATAAATAGTCTTAGAAATAATTTTGTCCAATTTCTGTATTTTCTAAGGGTACAATTATTACCCATATTGATGCTCTCCAGCTAAAGACCATGAAGAACACACCTGTAGTTAGACAGTTTGGGTTTATGCTTATTGTAATGAGCCATTGAGGGAGACCACACAACTGGTCATGGGAAATTGCAGAGTGTCTCAGTAGAGTGTTGGAAAGGACTGTTAAAATAGAATTTCAGTGTTGCTTGGGTGATTTGGGGGAAGACTTCAGGAATCTTAAATCTTCTTTCTGAGGCCTTGTTCTGGATTGGATGCTGTCAGGAAGCAGGGCTAATTGTGATTGGGTATTTAATATATCTTCCTTAGAAGGAGGGAAGACTAGAGGAAGCTAAAACTAGGCAGCATTCACTCATATGACTCTAGATAGGGAGATGTTGGATTATTTTTTCTGGTTTGGACAATGTTTACATTTTTCTCTGTGTTTAAACATGATTATAGAGCAGTCTTGTTTCTGTCTTTTTTAAAAATTTGAATATAGTTGACACAATGTTACATTAGTTTTTGGTATACAATATAGTGATTCAACGTCTCCATAGGTTAGCTATGCTCACCACAAGCGTAGCCACCATCTGTTGCTGTACAACACTGTTCTAGTACCGTTGACCATGTTCCCTATGCTGTGCCTTCGATTCCCATGACTTACTCATTCCAGTCTTGTTTCTTATAGTCAGAGAGTGCTTTGTCTGCTGTTGGTGTTCTGTGAAAAGTGTTCAGGATAGTTTCCAGGTGTCAGGAGTTGCTTTTTTCTTTTGCATTTCAACAAAAGCAGAATTTTTCCCTTTTTGTTCAATTTGTACACAATAAAATATACCCGCATTAGTCAGGGTAACTAGTTCCAGCTGCTGTAGCAGATAATCCCCAAATCTCAGTGGCCTAACACAATAATATTTTTCTCATGCACACAAAATCCAATACACACATTCCTTCTTGGGCCAATCTTCAGGCCTCATCCATCTTGTGTACCCCATGTAACTATACTCCACATGTGGCTTCCACATATGTCACAGGAGGAGAAGAGAAAGTGGAGAAAGCACACCGATAATTAAATAGCTTCCTGCAGAAGTGACACACTTCACTTTCCTTATATTCCTTTGGCCAAGATTAGTCAATCATCCCACATGGATTTTAGGGGGTATATTAGTTAGGGTTCTCCAGGGAAACAAAACAGAACTGAGGGTGTGTGTAGAGAGAGATTGAGGGAGAGAGAAGACTTTATTTTAAGGAATTGGCTCACATGATAATAGAGACTGGCAGGTCCAAAATCTGCAGGGTAGGTCCAACAGGCAGGATACCCAGGGAGGAGCTGACGTTTCATTTGAAGTCTGCAGGCTGTCTGCTGGCAGACTTCCCTTCCTGTTCTGGGGAAGGTCAGCCTTTGTTCTATTCAGGCCTTCAATGGATTGGATGAGGCCCACCCACACTATGGAGGACAATATGATTTACTTGAAGTCCACTGATACAAATGTTAATGTCACCTGAAAAACACCTCCACAGAAACATCTAGAAAAAGTGTTTGACCAAATATCTAGGCACCAGGGTCCAGACAAACTGACACATAAAATTAATCATCACAGGGAGGTATATGATTTCTGTCTGGATTTTTCTGCCAAACTACTTGGAATTGGCAATTTGCAACACAAGTCTTTGGTTGCCAGCCAATTTTCTTGCCAAAACACTCTTTTTACTAATATATATGTTTTCAATGGAAATGCATATTTTATAAACACATGTTTATTCACATTTCAACTCAGTGCAAAAACCTTACATTTATCTAGCACGATTTTATATAATGTGTGATAGAGAGGACGTGTATTGTTATTTCCATTTTACTGTTAAAGGAATGAAACTAAGATGACTTATGCAAGGTTACAGAGTAAGAAAGTGAAAGGCTCATGTCCAGAAGCCCAATCCTCACTTCTTTTATCCACCACAGGCATATATATAGCAAAACAAATAAAAATGAACAAACAAATCATTCTTGGAATTTTGGATTTGTATCATCTGCTTTTAGGGAAAAATGTCTGTAACCTTGCATATTTTTAAGAAATGAAAATAAAAATAATTGACATAATTTCAGTTCTTATCCTAAGCGTAATGGCAATATCATGGAGTAAAATCTAGGCTTTCTGTAGTATGTGAAGCATGGTTGGTCCAAAGGTGACAAGGTGGCATGATGATGTGGATTAATTATATGTATGGCTTTTTATAATAATAGAGCTCACTAGCATGAGACTTAGAAGAGGTGCACAGTTGTGAGCAAACGACCTGCCAGGCTTTCTAAAATAAGTACTAACCAATTGCCCACTTCTGAGTTTAAGAGCCAGTGGGAGAATCATGCTGATGGCTTCTGTGTTGCTTCTAAGAGACTGCCAAGCCATCATGCAGCCTGCTAAAACCAGTTTCAGGAAAACCACACTCTTCAGAGTGGTGTCAAATATACATATTATATATAAGTTGAATACAACACAGTCTGAGTTCATGGTGATAACTCTTTTTAATTCCTCTAAAGATGGCATATCCCTGGTATGCAGGTGGGTAAGTGCCAGTGAATCAGAAACATGCCAGCAGGAAAAGATTTGGTTCAAAATGAGACCCTAGGGCATTTTGGAGAAAATCGTGTTTAATCATGATGACAGAAATTTAAAATAGACTCTTTTCACTTTAGCAGTCTTCCTCCTTGTAGCCACCTTTTCCTAGCAAGGCCAAGGAGTAAGCAACTGACAAAAGATTTCTGTGACTTTAGTAGGAAACAGATGTTGAAGTTTTAACCCTACTTTTTCTGGCACCTGAGCTGACATTCGGTTTACAGGAGGGAAGTGAGATAGAGAAACCATGGGGCTGACTAGAAGAGTGAGCAGGTGCCAGCAGATCAGAGCTGAGGAGAATGTCATGCTTGCTGGATGATTGCGTGTGTGTGAACCATAATACATCAAAAAATTCCCTAAATTGTTCTCTCTCTCCCCAGTCTTTTCTATTGATTCATGTTCGTTCTGTATTTATATCTGCTGTTAAGGATGACACAGAAGAAAAGGGGTCTGTGGGTAGAATCAGTACTTGAGATTTTTTTTAAAAAAAGCTTTAGCATTATTTTCTTGGTTGTCACGTTTCACTGATTCAGAACAACTGGTGATTTCTCTCTCTATAGCTTTAATTATGTTTGCTGTCAGAGACATAAGCCTTAGGAAAGGACAGGACAGCAACTTTATTTTAAGCTGGATTGAGTATCACTAAATCTCTCCAATTCCTATCAGCTTGAGAATTATAGTTCTTCTCTCTAAGAAATATTATATACTTAAGGTTTTTTAAGTTTAACTTTTGAGTTGTAAAGTAACCATTTTACTCTTAAAATGTTAGAGTGAGGATAGAGCTATAATAATTAGGAAACATTTTATATATGTATACAAAAAGGGCATACTGTTATGGTAGGAAAGTCTACAGATGAAAAAATTCTGAGCTGGCAGCCCAGGGGGGCTCAGCGGTTTAGCGCCGCCTTCAGCCCAGGGCATGATCCTGGAGACCAGAGGTTGAGTCCCATGTCGGGCTCCCTGCATGGAGCCTGCTTCTCTCTCTGTCTCTTTCTCTCCCTGTGTCTCTGATGAATAAATAAATAAAATCTTAAAAAAAAACAAAAACACACAAAAAACTTCTGAACATGTGTAAGGAGTGAAATATGTGATAGACATTGTATTTAGATGTAATATGAGGTAGACTTTAAGCAACTTCTGTTTAATACTTCTAAGGGGATCCTTTCTCTATATATGGAAATCCAATTGTACTTCAAAGTATTTACCCAAATAGATGATGTGTGATAAAAGTATATTTAAATGCCTAATTTCTTCCTCTGATGTAAGATTAAGATGAATGTTCGTATTTTCTTTTTTCTCTTTTTAGGGATTTTAATACTGGTATTAGTGTTTTTCCTTTTTTTTTTTTTTTTTTTAAATTGAGACATAATTGACATACAACATTATGTTAGTTTCAGGTATACAACATAACGATTTGAGAGTTCGGTAAAATAGTTTCTCTTGTGGGTAGGCCTCATTAAAAAAGACCAGAATGCCTTGGGCCTGTTTCCAAATAGTTACTTGTCCCCTCCCCTGCTGGAAGTGAAGCACATTTTCTCCAATTTTCAGTGTGGGATTCTGGTGAGGATCCATTTTTTGGGGGGGCACTTCCCTCAAATGGAGGATGGCTTCCCCATCCAACTCTCTCTCACAGTATTTATGGGGAGTGTGTCAGTGATTTTTCAAGCAGGGCCACAGTTACCTCCTTGGACCCTGTTAACATCCTAGCTGTCTCTGGTAATAAAATTTCCTCCGTTTCAAAAGCAAACAAAAGCCATAATGATTCATTATTTGCATTCAATGCAAAATGATTACCACAAATAAATCTAGTTACCATTTGTCCTCATACATATAGAATTTTTTCTTGTGATAAAAACTTTTGAGATCTAGTCTCTTAGCAACTTTCAAATATATAATACCACATTATTAACTGTACTCATCATGCTGCATATCACATCCCCATGACTTATTTATTTTATAACTGAAAGTTTGTGTCTTTTGACTTCTTTCACCCATTTCATTCCCCTGCCCATCCACCACCTCTGGCAATTGCCATTTTTTTTCTCTGTTAACTGTATCTATGGGCTTGTTTTTTTTTTTGTTTTTAGGTTCCACATATAAGTGAGATTGTATAGTATTTGCTTTCTCTGACTTATTTCACTTAGCATAGTGCCCTCAAAGTGCATCCATGTTGTCACAAATGGTAAGATTCCGTTCTTTTCTATGACTGAATAAAATGTATATCACATTTTGTTTTGTCACTTGTTGTGGAAACGTAGATTATTTCCATGTCTTGGCTACCGTAAATAATTCTACAATGGACGTACGGGCTCATATATCTTTTCAAGTTAGTGTTTTCATTTTCTTCAGATAAAAACTCAGAATTGGAATTGCTGGATCAACGGTAATTCTGCTTTCAATTTTTGAGAAAGTTGTTGACTATCTGTATGTCTTTTTTTTTTTTTTGGAAAAATGTCTATTCAGATCCTTTGCTCATTTTTTTTCTTTTTTTGTGGGATTATTTGTTCTTTTGCTATTGAGTTGTAAAAGTTCTTTATCTATTTTGGACATTTACCCCTTTTCAGATATACAATTCACAAATACTTGCTCTTATTCAGTAGGTGACTTTTCATTTTGTTGATTGTTTCTTTTGCTGTGCAGATGATGTAGTCTCACTTATTTATTTTGGTTTTAGAGTCAGTTCCAAAAACTCATTGCCAAGAGTAATGTCAAGGAACTTGCTGCCTGTGTTTTCTTCTAGGAGCTTTATGATTTCATATCTGACATTCAAGTCTTTAATCCATTTTGAGTTAATTTTTGTGTATGGGGTATGATAGTGGTCCAATTGCATTCTTTTACATGTGGCTATCCAATTGTCCCATTATTATTTCTTACAGAGGCTGTTATTTCCCCATTGTATATTCTTGCCTCCTTTGTCATAAATTAGTTGACCATAAGTATATGATTTTATTTCTGGGCTCTCTATTGTTCCATTGATCAACATGTCTGATTTTATGCCAATACCATATTATTTCAAATTAGGGTAGCTTTGTAATATAGTTTGAAATCAGGCAGTGTGATGTCTTCAGCTTTATTCTTCTTTATCAAGATTGCATTGGCTATTTGGGGTCTTTTGTGGGTTAATACAAGTTTTAGGATTGTTGGTTCTATTTATGTGAAAAATGCCATTGGAATTTATCTGTTTTTTTGGGTAGTATGATATTTTAACAATATTCTTTCAATCCATTAGCACGAAATATCTTTCCATTTTTTGGTGTGTCTTCTTTAATTTCTTTTATCAATGTCTGATAGTTTTCAGAGCATAGAGGAATTTCACTGCATTGGTTAAATTTATTCTTAGGTATTTTATTCTTTTTCATAAAATTGTAAATGAGGTTGTTTTCTTAATTTCTCTTTCTAGATAGTGTATAGAAATGCATCATATTTCTGTATATTGCTTTTGTATTTTACAACTATATTGAATTCTTTCGTTAGTTCCAACATTTTTTTTTGGTAGCATCTTTAGGGTTTTCTCTATGTAATACCATGTCATCTGCAAATATTGCAAATATTTTCTGTTCAACATTTTATTGCTTATTAAACAAAAGTTAACCATATGATTGTCAGATTTGTATGGCTTTTCTAAAAAGATTTTTTGTGTAAATTGGATTATGCTAGCCAACAGGTCAGATATAAGTTGATGATTCTGAAACACAGCATCTATGATCTAATTGGATGCCAGTGGGTATGAAAAATTGTGCATTGAATCTTATTTTACAATATTTTTTCTATTTGGTGATTTTGTTTGTGTAGGAGATTCTCATTCATATTTCTGTCACCTAATAAGAGGACTTACCACTCTTTTTATGCACTACTTATGCCTTAAGAGGTGTTTCTTGATGTGGTTTTTCAAAGGGAATATCATACAGAAGAATTCTATAACCCGTAAGACCTCATAGAAAATCATTGTGGTATTTAGCCTGTAAAATGCAAATTCCATTTCATTAATGCAACTATGTTCAAAGAGGAGCAAGAAGCTAGTGTAGCTTGAATAGAAGTGGTAGAGGTTGGAATATATAAGGCACTCAGGCCATGACTAGGAGTTTGAATTATCTTCTGCATAAGTTGAAAACAGTAAAGACACTGGCAGGTTTTGAGCAAGGGAGTGAAATTATCTGATTTTTATTTAAAAATGTTTAAATGTTTATTTTAAAATGTTTTTGGAGAAAATTGCCTGAAATGGAACAAAAGCAGAAGCAATAGGATGCTCTGGAATAGCCCAAGTTATGAAGGTGTCTCTCTGGCAAGACATGCTGGATTTGGCATATCTTTCAAAGGTAGAACTCTCAAGACTTACAGATGGATTAGATGTGGGGTGCGTAGGCATGAAGACAAACAAAATGACTCTTGGGTTTCAGCTTGAGCAAATATATGGAGTCTGGACTAATTATCAATTATAAAGCAGACTAAAAATTTAATTGAGTTAAAATTATTAAAACATGCAAAATAACACATTGTTCACTTAATACCATTACTTTTAAAAGCCAGAAAGGTGTATAATGTATGGTCAACTAATTATCCTGCATTGACATTGAAGGTGTATCATTAAAAATTTGAAGATAAAAGATTATTTAAGTAGTAAAAGACCACCATGTTTTCTTATAACACTTCTGTTTGTGACACAGTTATGGTAGACTCCTGGATAGATGGGTAAGAGGATTGACTCAAATTTCTATTGTCCATTAGCTTTATACTCTTCTTTGTGGGATTCTTACATTATTATTAGGCCAGGTAGTTTTCAAAACAGGAATCTGTTTAGGTTGAATTTTCAGAAAGAGAATAATAAAATGCTAAGTGAAGACAACTTCCTAATGCATTTCAATATTTCCTGTCTGATCCTGAACTTGACCAGAGATGGAAACAAATTTAGAGGCATTGTAAGTGTCTTTTCCCCATCTTCTTAGATATGTTTTATATTCAAAGAACTAAAATAGAAATGGGTAGGTCTCTGATGTTTAATTGCAAAATGAAGTGGAGTTCTGATTCCCTGAATTGATAAATTTTTATTTCTGTCTTTCAATTTTACTTTTCAGTGGAAGAAAGGTAATGCATAATATGACTGGCACTATATGTTCTCTTCCAGGCTTTCCCCAGATAATGAAGAACAGCAGATAGTTTATCTGATCTTACATTGTGATAAAGATGATACATACTGCCTTGTAGTCTAAACATTGATGTACAGAGCTGTAATCAGATCTGACTGGTAGGCAGACCAGTTGTCTTAGTCTTCAATCTCTCCTGTTGTATTGCTGTGAAGTGCTGTCACAATGACTGATAGGGGGATTGAAGCTGTAAATTCAGGGGAATGATTCTGTTATACAAGCAGAAATGGTGTCTTTCTTGTAGAGCAATCCTTATGCGTAAGTAGAGTGGAAACCACCCACATGTGAGTGGTTTCAGCTGTAAAGGAAGACAGCTTCAGGGTGTTCCAAAAATCTCTCTCTTACTCCCTTGAGGATGTCCAAAATTACACTGGTGAAACTACAGTCTTTAACTCAAGCTTCAGTGAGGATACAAATGGCTTAAATGGGTGACATGTTAAGATCAAATCAAGACCGTGATGCAAATTTTGAGACAATGGAGAAGAATACAGACTCATCAAACACTTGTTGCTGGAGAAAATGGAATTGTTATCAGAACAAAGGATAAAGGGCGGTGAAGAAGAATAAATTTCTTACATCACAATTTTGTCTTGAATTGACCCTATAATTTTTCTCCAGGTAGTAGGTTGCCTTATGAGTTTAGCTGTCTATATGCATTTGTGACTTTCTGTCCTTGTTTTCTTTAAATTGTGTAACATGGAACCAATAGAAAAACCATTAGAAAACTTGCCAATCAGCTTAATTGATTATCACTGATTTATCTGTTTCTGACACGTTTTTCTATTAAGGAGGAGCCTTTCTAAACACATAAAGTGTTACACCTTATTAATATTTGACAGACTTGCTATCTGGCCAGTTCTGGCTATTTTTGCAAAGTTCTTGAACATTTTCATGGCAGACTAAAAACATAAGATTGAGGAATCACATGTATCTTGAGAAGTAAATTAAATTCATTGAACTTTTTCTGTAGGCTTAGTCTATCACAGCAGCAGCTTGAACTGATAAAACCTGTTGGTTGGGAGACATGTATTCTATTTCTTGGCGTACAATTTCCATTTCTACATTTAACCTATTTTGCCTTATTTGAAAAATAGAAGTAATATCTGCTACTCCTCAACTAAAGCAATGTTATAATCAAGTAGATTTTTAAAAGTTTATGCAAAGGGGACATTTAGAATGGCAGAGTATGGAGCTTGGTAGGCTCTCTCCTTAAGAAACAACAATTTAATGATGAAAATGTTGAAAAACTTAAGATTTTAAAGATGTTCTAAAGAATACAGAGACTGGAGAAAAAAAAATTAGTTGAAGAAAATCTATTAAATCTATGTGTGAACAAAAAGAGTAGTAGCATTGGAGTCATGATTTGTTTCCTGACACTACCCCCTACCAGCATCCCTGCTCCGTGTTAAAGACACTATATTACAGGTGTATACACCCAAGAAGACAGGGGCTCCCTCTTTCTCCAGCTCTTCTAGGGTTAAAGTTTCATTTCTGAAGGGTCAGGTTGCCATTTTTTTATCCCTCACAGCACCATGTTGAAGGTAGGGGCATGGAGGGAACTGGATCTCTCCTCTCCTACCTAGCCACTACTCAAAGGCCAAGAACTCCATTCTAACCTGATCCTAGTATTATTATGAAAATGCAAGAGAACCTGAACAGCCAAAACAATTTTGAGAGTATGGGAATATTTACAGCTAGTGATTTTAAAACTTACCGCAAACCTATAGTAATCAAGACAACGTGGTACTGGTATACGGATAGACATATAGATCAATGGGATAGAATTGAGAGTCCAGAAAGAAATTCACATTTACAATCACTTGATTTTTGACAGGAATGCTAAGACAATTTAATCAAGGAAAGATTAATCTTTCAGTGAATAGTGCTGGGAAACTGAATATCCACATGCAGAACAATGAAGCTAGATCCCTACCTCATCCTATTTACAAAAATAACACAAAATGGATTATAAACCTATACGCAAGAAAGCTATAAAACTCTTAGAAGAAAAAAATCTTCATGATCTTGGTTTGGGCAATGCTTTCTTAAATACAACACCAAGAGTGTAAGCTACAAAAGGAAAAAAACAGATACATTGGATACACCAAAATTTAAAACTTTACTGCTAAAAACAATGTTACCAAGAAAGTGAGAAGACAATCACAGAATAAAAACATTTTTTTTGTAAGTCATATATCTGGTAAGGCACTTGTATCTAATGTACAATCTATCTGTATTATAATTCAATAATAAAAACACCCAATAACTCAATTTAAAAGAAGGGCATAGGATCTGAATAGTTATTTCTTCAAAGAAGATTCATGGCCAGTAAGCCCTTGAAATGATGCACAACACCATTAGTCATTAGAGAACTGCAAATCAAAACTCCAATGAGATCATACTTCATATTCAATTGATGGATATTGTAAAAAAAAAAATCCAGATAGCTGCAAATATTAATGAGAATATGGAGAAACTGGAACTCTTTTTATGTTGCTAGTGGGAATGTGAAATGTTGAAACTCTTTGGAGAACAGTTTGACATTTCCTCAAAATATTAAGCACAGAGTTCCCATATAACCCAGCAGTTCTACTTTAAAGTATTTACCAAAGATAGATAAAAACATATATCTACACAAAAAACTTGTAAATGAAAGTTCAGAACAGAATTACTCATAATAGCCAAAAGGTAGAAATAAACCACATGATGAATGGAGAAATAAAATTTGTATAACCATACAATGGAATATTATTTAGTAATAAAAAGAAATGAAATACTGATACATGCTACAAAATAAATAAAACTTGAAAACATGCTAAGTGAAAAAAAATCACAAAAGATCTCAAGTTGTATGATCCTATTTGTATAAAATGTCCACAATAGGCAAATCTGTAGAGATTGGAAATAGGTAAGTAGTTGCCTAAGGCTGGGGTGGAGTGGGGCAGAGGTGAATAAAAGTATGGGCTTTTTTGTTTTGTTTGTTTTTTGTTTTTTTTTGTTTTTTGAGAAGACAAACATCTAAAATCAGATTGTTGATGGTTATATAACAATGTGAATGCTATAGTAAAAAATATTGAATTGTACACGTTAAATGGACAAATTATATGTTTGTTAATTTTATCTCAAGAAAACTTTTCAAATAAGTAAAAAGATTAGCATTAAAAAAAACACTTATGTAAAAACACTTAAGCTTTTAATATTGATGCACTTTTTGATAATTATGGTTATCTTACAAGGAGAAAAGGCAAAGCCATTTTTCTTTCAAAAACAATTTTTGTCTCCATAAAGTGATTTTAAGTTATTATACTATTTGACTTAAAGAAGTTAATTAAAAACCTAACAGCTGTTCTCTTGTTTGGTGTAGTTCACATTTTAATGAGGGAGGAGTAAGTTCATGGTAAATGTATGGAAGAAAAGAAATCCATTTTTTTATTGTATTGGGATCTTTAAAGATACAGCTACATCTGTACAACTTGGTATAGATTTTTTCCTTATGACATTTCAGTGAACAGATTTCTTAAACTTTTTTGAGCAAATGAGTAGCTTTCACCATATAAACAGCTTTATAATTTTTAGTACCAAGGTTATGCTTTCATAATAGCTCAAATTGACTAAACAGTTAAAAATGAAAATATGAATTATAATTTTGATATGACACTTGCTACTATTGAAAAATGTAGAATTTATAAAGTTGATACCTTTAAATCTTACTGTCATTTCCATTCCAAGACCATATAACCTATATTTTTGTGTCTGTAAGATGTCTTACTGCTGCCAAGTAAAAGTGTTTTGAGTATGAATTTTCTTTGCCAAAAAAGACCAACTGAAGAGTTGAAAAAAATATATGTGATTTAGTTGGTTATATTTTAATAAAATAAATAGTAGATATTAATACTTTATTTATTTATTAAATAAAATAAAGTAGTAGATATTAAAAATAAGAGAAAATGCTGGTCAAGATAGCCTTTAGAGTAATAGTTGGCAAACTTTTTTCTATAAAGGATCAAGTAGAAAATTTTTTTAGCTTTGTGACAACTACTCAACTCCTTCAGTGTAAAAACAGCCATAGATAGTATATGGGTGGGCATGGCTGTGTTCTAATAAAATCTTATTTTCAAAAACAGATCAGTGGGCCATAGTTTGCCTACCTGTTTTAGACTTTAAATTTCTTGGAACTCATGAATTTCTCCCTGTTCTAAGTTACTCTTTGCTAGAAACTTAGATATGTCTAATGGGGGAGGGTTGGTTCCTTTGATTACGGGACAGGAGGGTAGTCTCATGATGATTTCATCTAGTCAGGAAAACTACCATCACTATAGAAAACAAACACTTTTTTGGTGTTCATCAAGAGTATGGGAGACTCTTATGTCACTGTTTTTCCTTTAGAATGTTTGTTACTCTACTCTACAATAATTTGTTACTATTGACCGAAATGTTTGTATTTGTATTTATCCTTCAGGTCTTTAACAATTGGTTTATACCTGGGTTGCCATATTTGGCAAACAAAAATATAAGATTCTCAGTAAGCAACAAATAATTTTTTGGTACTTTCAAATTAATTTTTAGTATAGTTGACACACAGTTACATTACTTTGAGGTGTGCAACTTAATGATTTGACAAGTTTATACATTATGCTGTGTTCACCACAAGTATAGCTACCATCTGTCTCATTATATTGTTATTATAATATCACTGACTGTATCCATTATGCTGAGTTTTAATTCCTGTGACTTATTCATTCCATAACTGGAGGCCTGTATCTTCCTCTCCTCTTCACCTGTTTTGTCCACCTTCTACCACCCTTCCCTCTGGCAACTATCAGTTTTCTGTATTTATAGTTCTAATTCTGCTTTTTGTTTATTTATTTATTTATTTATTTATTTATTTATTTATTTATTTATTTTTTAATGTGATCTCTACATCCAATGTAGGGCTCCAACTTACAACCCTGAGATCAAGAGTCACATGTTCTACCAACTGAGACAGCCAGATATCCCATGTTTATTCATTTTTTTTTAGATTCCGTTTATGAGTAGAACTATGTGGTATTTGTCTTTCTCAGTCCGACTTATTTTACTTAGCATAAAACCCTCTAGGTCTGATTCATGTTGTCTGAAATGGCAAGATCCCATCCTTTCTTATGACTGTAAAACATTCCATTGTGTATAAATGCCACATTTTTTCTTATCCATTCATTTACTGATGGACACTTGGGTTGCTTCCATATCTTGGCTGTTGTAAATAATGCTGCAGTAAACACAGGGATGCATACATCTTTTCCAGTTACTGTTTTTATTTACCTGGGTAAATACCAATAGTGGAATTATTGAATCATATGGTATTTCTATTTTTAATTTTTTTGAGAAGTCTCTATACTGTTTTCCACAGTGGTTGCACTGCTTTACATTTCCACCAACAGTGCACGATGGTTCTTTTTTCTCTACATCCTAAGCAACGCTTGTTATTTCTTGTCTTTTTGATTTTAGCCATTCTAACAGGTGTGAGGTGATATCTCGTTATAGTTTTGATTCGTATTTCCCTCATGATGAGTGATGTTGAACATCTTTTTGTGTGTCTGTTGGCCATCTGTATGTCTTCTTTGGAAAAATGTCTATTCAGGTCCTCTGCCCATTTTCTAATCAGATTTTTTTGTTGTTGAGTTGTATGTATTATATATTTTGGATATTAACTCCTTATTGGATATATCATTTCCCAGTCAGTACATTGTCTTTTTGTTTTGTCAATGTTTTCCTTTGCTACACAAAAGCTTTTTATTTTGAGTTAGTCCCAATAGTTTCCCTTGCTTTAGGAGGGGATGTCTTTTGTTGCTTTTGTTTCCCTTGCCTTAGGAGATATATTTAGAAAAGTGTTGTGGCTGACATCAGAGATTGCTGTCTCTGATGAATAAAAACATTTTTTTTTGTAAGTCATATATCTGATAAGGCACTTGTGTCTAATGTATCATCTATCTGTATTATAATTCAATAGGATTTGCTAGGATTTTTGTGGATTCAAGTCTCATGTTTAGGTTTTAAATTTATTTTTGTATATGGTGTTAGAAAGTACTTCATTACATTCTTGTACATGTAGCTGTCCAGTTTTCACAGTACCATTTATTAAACAACCATATTTTCCCCCATTGTATATTATTGCCTTCTTTGTCATAGATTAACTCACCATATATTTATAGGTTTATTTCTGGGGTCTCTACCCTGATGCATTGATAGTGATTGCATTGAATCTATGGATGGCTTTAGGTCATGTGGATATTTTGACAACATTAATTTGTAAGCACGGAATATCTTTCCATTTGTTTGTGTCATCTTCAATTTCTTTTATCAGTGTTTTCTAGGTTTCAGAGTACAGGTCTTTTGCCTCTTTGGTTAAGTTTATTCCTAGATATTTTATTCTTTTTGGTGTAATTGTAAATGATGGTTTTAAAAATTTCTCTTTAAAAAAAATTTCTCTTTCTGTGACTTCAGTGTTCCTGCATGTTTTCATATTATGTCACATGTACAGCAAAATAAAATTCCACAAATACCACACTAAAGGAAGAGAATAAAAAGAGTAATATACTGGCTTTTAAATACTCCACAGTGATACAATGTCCCTTCCTCTCACATTTCATTGGGACATGAAAGTTATATGGTTATACCTAAATTCAAAAGGGTACCCATATGTAAACATTCAGGAAGAAGAAAATAAAAAAATGTCGATGATCATTAGAATGTCTACTTCAATTGGCAAAAAAAGATTTCAGTTATAACCATGTAATAAAAGGAAAATTCATCAAGGAAATGAAAGATTTTGGGAAGTTTGTTAATCATGAAATGCAAGTTCCAGGGTGCACAGTAGATGGGATTGAAGAAAAGTAGTGAAAAATGGTTATGGAAGATAAGTGCCTCTCAGAATTAGGATGATGTATGGTAAATATAAATGGCTGGGGGGGGGGTTGCTTATATTAATGCACTGGATTAGAAATACAGTAATTATAAGCAAGGAAGGATCAGCTGGTTATGTTAGTCAAAGAGCAAATGTTCTGGCTTCAAGGGATGTGCACTGATACTGGTGTCAGGAGCTTTAAGGGATGGACAGATCCATTGCAAATGTTGTAATGCATAGGGATGAGGTGGGAATTTTCAATATGGTTCACAGGAGTGATGCAACTGGTAGCTCAGCAGTGGTTTGTTCTCATGATTTCCTCCATGTTTTTATTACTATTCTGCTATTTTTTAATTTGTTTCTTTATATATCTAGCATATATATATATATATGTCATATCAATGTTCATGTATTTTAACTTATTTTCAAATCAGTCTTTCACTTTCATCATTTTTATTCTTTATTTTCTATCATTCTCTAATTTAATCTTTTTCTTTTTTTTTATTTTTATTTTATTTTATTTTTTTAATCTTTTTCTTTATTGAGTTTCCTTGTATCACTTGGTCCTGCTTTCTAGAAGAACTTATTTTCTCCCCTTCTCAATGACCCTGGGGAAATTTCTTGATTCATGAAGAGTGAAGTATTTTTGCAAGTCTCACTCAGAGGGCATAAACAGACATATGATCATAAATAACTCTAAAGAGATAGGTTGGCTAAACACTAGAGAATTAGAATCTGGGATTTAACTGTCTTTAATCAATGTAGTCTCAATTGTAAGCTTTTGGCTTGAAAATACATTCATGAGAAGTTTACACTTAAAGAAAAGTAACATAAGAAAAAGAACAGTTATGTGGGTCATATGATCATGATATTGTCATCAAAGTCCTTGAGAACCAATACTACCCTACAATTCCAAAGATAATTGTATGTGGCCTACCCACACTTAATTTGGTACCTCAGGATTTCTAAGTGATTTTCAGCTGTGACAACGTGCCATTTTTAGACTGTCAAATTGTTAAATGTTAAAATATAGAGTATATGAAAATCAAATGGCTTCTAACTGCACACATTTTCAATACGCTTTGATAGAAAATAATTTCATTGTTTTAAAATCCATTAGAATAATGGATGCAAATGACTTGTGACACTAATTTTTTTTTCTGTATCTACTTTAGTTCATCACTCTGTAACCCATATCAGTCACCCTAATGGTTCGATACATTACAAAGACCGGCTGTTTGGGGAGAACACTATGGTTAGCAGGAAACAGTGAAGCTGAAAGGTTGCAAGGCAGATTTGTGAACTACCTAATGGAAGTACAGAAGTGTTTCCTACCCAAGAGAACTGAAGTCTGTGAATTCAGAAAGTCTCCTAAATTACAGGAGAAAAAAATGGTGGAAATCAATTGAAGGGACAGAAGTAGTTCAGTTGTTTTTTACGTTTGAAACCAACTCAAGATAGCTGCCCAACGGAAACAATTAGAATTGATATTTGATGTCTTGCCCTCTGATACCACATCAGGTTGGTGGGAGGCTCTTGGGAAGGGTTAGAAGTGTAATACATAAACTTTCACCTAAGTATCTCGAAGCATTTAGGGGCTAAGATACTTGAAATTTAGTTCTATCTCTGCTACTGACCGGTTAGGGAACCATTTGGATCTTCACATAGTTTATATAATTCACCAGGAAAATGTGTGATAATAGCTACAGGTTTTCCACCAACACTGAGCTCTACTTCCTGTGAAATGCACACAGAGCTGGCCTTTCAGTTGGTCAGGGTGATTTGAAAACCTTTCTGGTCATTTTCCTTTTCTTTTTCTTTTTCTTCTTGGTTATGTTTTCTTTCTTTACCCTTTTATTCTCTCTCTTTTTCTTATACAAATATTTGTAGAGAAAGTACCCTGTGGTAGGCATTGTGCTAGCCTATAAATACTGCATTTATTTCTGAAGAAAAACATAAACACTGAGCACTTATAACACAAGTCCCTTTAGTTAAAAGGACTTGATAAGGTGGATGGCAGCCCCATTTCTCTTTTTCTTTTTTTTTCCTTGTATGTGTGCGAGACTGCACACTCCACCAACACACAGAAACAGAATTAAAGGCAGAGCTATGCTGTTCCTACCATGCAATCCTGTGTGATTTATGGGAGTATATTATAATGAGAGATTCTTGCTCGGTCTGCAAGGTAAGGGAATTTATGTTGGACTGGCTTCATATTTGGTACTGAAAAAACCAAGAAAGTATATCATTAATCATCCTGTCTTCATTTGAATAGTCATTAAAGATGTGATCTGAGGTGCCTGCCACAATTCCTACATGCATACGTCCCCGGTGACTATACTTAAACACAATTACTCCGTGGCTTATATCTATCTGCACACCAGGGTGCTCTGACAGCTGCTGCAGCACCCTGCCCACATAGGTGGTGCTTCATTATTATTTTTGATGCCATGGGGGTTTTGCTATGGTGTGTATCACATTTGTCCTGGTAAGCTTGTTTATTACTTATAATCTCGTGCTTCCACTTTAGGTTCGTTATGACTTGGAGGAGTTCTAGAAGTTTCTTGTGTTATTTATGGTTGATCGGATCGCCTACACAGGAAACATTGTTTTAGATTTAGTTTGGGATATATTGATTCTACCTGATTTTCTTCTTAACAAGGGCCTTTAGTTTAAATTTTTTTCTTACTATCATATCACTGGGAAGTGTTTTGCCCCCAAAGCAGAATTTAGGGACGGTGTTTTGCATTGTGTTTTAATGAAAATGTTAGCTTCTATGGACAACTCCCTTAATATGTTATGGTATTAAATATCTAATTCACAGTTCGTAACACTGTATTCAACTCTGTAAAATTGTGCATGATTAATTGTACATCATGGGCTCACTTTTGCGTACCTGGCCAAGTTCCTAGGTGAGTGGCTTCATGGTTCTGGGTATCATCCTTTGCCTACTGACTTGGAAAACAGAGATGAAAAACAGGAGTTTTATTTCGGGCTCCAGTTGTCTGTCAGGGCCTGTCCCTCTCCAGTGTTCTCTGGTCCTGCTTGAAGATCACTTAGGACACACAGGTTTGGACTAATGAGTGGTGCTTACTGATTTCTCATGGCATGGACATGAGCCAGGCAGGAGGGCTGGCTTTGGTACAAGGCAATCCATAGCTTTGAGAACTTGCCAACAAACCGTTCGTAAATAGTAATGATCCTGATGATGATATCATTTCTTGAATATTATTTCTGTATGCTTTACATGTATCAATTTATTCAACACACTCATTGCCATGCGTGCACAAACCTTATGACAATTGTAGTACCTTCACCTCCATCTTTGCAGGTGAGGAAATTGAGGCACTCAGAGTTGAAACAACTTGTCCGTAGTCACAACTTAGTGAGTGGCTGCACAGGGTTTGAACAGAGGCACTCAGGGAAAGCAAGAGCTGGATACAACATTCTTCGGAGGCGCCCAAATATCCCTTCTCGGCTCCTTGTCTGCTGCCTGCTGTTGTCCTGCTGGTTGGTTGTGAACTGATATTTTATTTGCCTGTTTCTTTTGTCATGTGTTATCACGCTCCTTCCTTCTTGTGTTGTGTCCTATTTCTGGGTCTGGCCTCAGAATCAGGACCCCCACTCACTCATTTAACACCAATTAGAAGAGATTCTCTTTTTAAAGTCAGATTTCTTTATATTATTATATAATTTGCAGAGCCCTCTGTGGCAGTGGTGCTGATTGCGTGCACGCACCTACTCTTCTGCCACAAGCACTGCACACATTTAAAAAAATATATTTATTCATTTGAGAGAGAGAAATAGAGTAGGAGAGGGTCAGAAGGAGAGAGAGAGAGAAAATCTCAAGCAGACTCACTGCTGAGCACAGAGCCCCATGCGGGGCTTGATCATGACCCTGAGACCATGACCTGAGCCAAAATCAAGAGTCAGTTGCTCAACTGACTGAGCCACACAGGCGCCTACTCCCCCACTTTTTAAAAATGTATTTTATAGAAAGAGGATTTATTTATTTTACAGAAAGAGAGAGAGAGAGAGAGAGCCTGCATGACATTCTTAACACCTGCTCTGCCACCCACTTTCCAGCCTCCTTTGGAAGTCAAGAACTGGGTTCTGAGACCTTCGGTCAGGTGAGCACTGTCCAGGGCTTAGCCATGTGCATGTGTGTATATGTATGCATGTATGTATACATGTGTGTGTATATGTGTAGTGTGTGTATGTATTTGAGCATGTATGTGAGATCATATGTGCAAACTTAAGGGCCAGTGCCTATGTAGGAGGGTTTCTTTTCCTCTTTCCAATACTCCTTTGGAAGCCTTGGGATCTCTATTCCGGTCTTCTTCCACACTCATATAAGTTAGTAAAAATCTAAAATGTAGGGAGATAATAGCTTAGTGTACTCCCTGAAAGCCTATATGCCAAGCCCTGTGCTGCTCTTCCTCTGAGTACTTTCCTTATGTGTAGCCTAGAAGACAAATCTGTCACCTGGGGGTTAAATAGACTTAAATTTCAGACACTCCTTTCACTTATTTTTATTTTTGTTCTTTTAAAAGATTTTATTTAATTATTCATGAGAGACACAGAAAGAGGCAGAGACATAAACAGAGGCAGAAGTGGCCTCCTTGTGGGAGCCGATGCAGAACTTGATCCCAGGACCCCAGGATCATGACTTGAGCTGAAAGCAGATGCTCAACCACTGAGTCACCCTGGTGCCCCTACTCCTTTTATTTTTTAACTTATTTTTTCCTTTAAAATTTTCTAGTTTTGTATCTGTTATATAATACTCTATGTTAGTAAGATGAGTGTATAATTTATAAATATAAACAAACATTCCTTTTTGGGTCTGTGTACTTAGATATTTTAATTCTTGAAATATGTGTTAAAATCTTTAAAAAATTTTCATTTGCTTACAATCTAAATTAAATTGAGTAAATTTGACATGTAATATTGTGTCAGTAGAATGTGTGTGCACATTGTGTACAATATGTTACTTTGATAAACTTATATATTGAAATATGATTGCCAGTGTAGCAATATTTATCACATTACATAATTATAGTCTAATATTATTGTCTATATTCATTATATTGTGCAATAGATCTCTATGGATTATTTACTACTCACTAAAAATTTACACCTTTAAACACCATCAATCTTATTCCTCCTTACCACTGCTAAATCTCTGGGAACCACCATTTTACTCTGTTTTTCACAGGACTTAGCTTTTTCTGAGTCCAAATATGAGTGATATCATGTGGTTCTTGTCTTTCTTTAGCTTATCTTACTTAGCATTATGGATTCAAGGTCCATCCATGTGGTCACAAATGGGGAGATATTCTCCTTTTTCATGGCTGAATAATATTTTATAGTGAATATGTACCACATCTAATTAAAAAAAATCTATTTACCCTGGGTGGGCTTTTGGGTTGTTTCCATATCTTGGTTATTGTAAATAGTGATGAGGTAGACATAGAAATCATAGAAATGCATGGATTTTGTCAAGATCCTGTTTTCATTTCCTTTGGGTATCTCAGAAGTAGAATTGTTGGATTATATGGTAGATCTAATTTTCATTTTTTTGAGAAAATTTCACAATGTTTTCCATAGTGGTTGGACCAATTTACATTCCCACCAATAGTGTACCAAGGGACCCTTTTCACTACATCTGCACTAACATCTATTATCTCTAGATAATAACCATTCTAATAGGTGTGGTTTTGATTTGCATTTTTCTGATGACTAGTGATGCTGAGTATCATTTCATGTTTTCAAGATCTTTTCAATCTTTTCAATTGGCCATTAGATTCCTTTTGGGGAAATGTCTATTTAGTTATTCTGTCAATTTTTAAATTAGATTTTTTTGTTACTAAGTCGACTGAATTCTTTATATATTTTGGATATTAACCCCTTATTTGATATATAGTTTAAAAAATTTCTTCTTTTCTATAGATTCTCTTTCATTTCATTAATTTTTTCCTTTGCTGTGGAGAAGTTTTGAATTTGATGTAGTCACAATTGTTGATTTTTTCTTTTGTGGTTCATGGTTTGGTGTCATGCCCTCCCAAATTATTGCCAAGACCAGTATTGAGAAGCTTTTTCCCTATGCTTTCTTTTAGGGGCTTTTTGGTATCAGGTGTTATGTTTGAGTCTTTGATCCATTTTGAGTTATTTTTTGTGAGTGGTGTAAGAAAGGGAGCCAATTTCATTATTCTGCATGCGTTTCTCCAGTTTTCCCAGTGCCATTTGTTTAAGAAACTATCTTTTCCCCATTAGGTATTTTTGGCTTCTCTGCCCAATAATAGTTGACCATATATGCTAGGATTTAATTCTGGCCTCTCTATTATTTTTTTTTTAAGATTTTATTTATTTATTCATGAGAAACACACACACACACACACACACACACACACACATACACACACACAGAGACAGAGATAGAGGCAGAAGGAGAAGCAGGCTCCATGCAGGGAGTCTGATGTGAGACTCAATCCCAGGACTCCAGGATCATCTGAAGGCAGATGCTCAACTGCTGAGCCACCCAGGCATCCCCTCTCTATTCTGTTTCATTGGTTGATGTGTCTATTTTTGTGTTTGTACCATATTGTTTTTATTATTGTGGCTTTATAGTACATTTTGATAGGATTGCATTGAATCTATAGATGGCTTTGGGTAGCATGGATATTTTAACAATATTTATTGTTGTGATCCATGAACACAGGATGTTTTTCCATTTGTTTGTGTCTTCAAAAATTTTTTTTGCAAAGTTTTGTAGTTTTTATTGCACAGATCTTTCATTTTCTTGGTTAAATTTATTCCTAAGTATATTTTATTGTTTTTGAAACTATTATGAATGGGAGAATGGGATGGTTTTTTCCCCCGGATCCTTTATCATTAGCATAAAGGAATGTAGTTCATTTCTGTATGTTGATTTTTGTATTCTTCCATTTTACTGAAATTATTGATTGATTCAAAAGTTGTTTGATTCTTTATATATATATATATATGTATTATAAATACACAGGACTTCTATATGTAGAATTATATCATCAACAAATGATGACAATTTTACTTCTTCCTTTCTGATTTGGATGCCATTTATTTTCATTTTGCCTAATTGTTCCAGCATGCACTTCCAGTACTATAGTGAATAGGAATAGTGAGTAGTGAGGGTGGCCATCCTTGTCTTGTTCCTAATCTTAGAGGAAACATTTTCAATTTTTCTCCCTTGAGTATAATGTTAACAGTGGGTTTATTGTATATGGCCTTTATTAAGTTGATATATGTTCCTTCTATACCCAATCTGTTAAGGGTTTTTAATCATGAACGGATGTTGTATTTTGTCAAATGCTTTTCCTGCATATATTCAGATGGTCATATGATCTTTGTTTTTCATTTTATTGATGAGATGTATTATATATATTGATTTGCATATGTTGAATTATCCTTTCATCCCAGGGATAAATCTCTCTAGGTCAAGGTGTATGAATCTTTTAATGTATCGTTGAGTCAGTTTGTTGAGATTTTTTGCATCTATGTTCAATAGGTATGTTGGTGTATAATTTTTGTTTTTGTTTTTCCTTGTAGTATCAGTGTAATGTATTGTCTTTCATTTGCAATGGTATTTGAGTCTTCTTATTTGAGTTTTCTTTTTTATTAGTCTAAAGTTCTGTCAAACTTGTTTATTGTTCAAAGAACAATTTAGTTTTGATAATCCTTTCTATTGTGTGTCTTGTCTCTATTTCATTTATTTCCACTCTGATCCTTATTATTTCCTTTCTTCTGCTAACTATATGCTTAATTTTTCTCTTTTCTAGTTCCTTGAGGTATAAAGTTAGGTTTTTATATTTGAGATCTTTCTAATTTTTAAATATATGCTTTTATTTTTTGTGAACTTTCCTTTAAGAATTGCTTTTTCTCTATGCCACAGTATTTGATATGTTGTTTCCATTTTTCTTTGTTTTAGGATAATCTTTTATTTTCCTTTTTTTTTTCAAAGAATTTTACCCAGTAGTTGCTTAGAAGTGTGTTGTTTAGTTTTAGTATTTGTATTTAGTATTTGTAAATCTTCTCACTTTCTTCCTGTTGTTAATTTCTACTTTCATATCATCTTGGTCAAAGAAGATAGTTGGTATGATTTCAGTCTTCTTAAATTTGCTGTTTTGTTTTGTTTTTGCCTATCTAATGATCTATCCTGGAGACCGTTCCATATAGAATTGAGAACATTCTGCTGCTGTTTGATGGAATGTCTGCATATCTCCATTAAGTCTATTTGTTCCAAAGTGTGGTTCAGTTCTGCTGTTTCTTTCTGATTTTCTGCCTGGACAATCTATCCATTGCTGATAGTGGGATATTGAAGTTCCTTATAATTATTGTATTGTTATCTATGTCTCCCCTAAGATCTCTTACTAATTGCTTAATATATTTTGGTGCTTGAGTGTTTGGAGTGTACATATTTATCATTGCTGTATATTCTTGATGTAGTGACCCCTTTATCACTATATAATGATCTTCTTTGTGTCTTATTACCCTTTCTGGCTTGGAGTCTGTTTTGTCTGATTTTTCTGCTGATAGTAAATTATTTTCAGTTGACTATAAAGTTTTCATCCTTTTATTTTCCCCTTATATATATATATTTTTTCCTTTTTTATATTTTTGATGGTGCAAATTCTCTCTATGCCATGATTATATTAGCAAATTGGAATAAGTAAAGTTATTTTTAATGCTCTTTTTCTTTAATCTTTATGTTATAGTTGAGTTTAGTATACTATTCTAAAAACAGTTACAGTATTCTATTTATCACATTAATCAGAATTTTGTGTACTTTTGTTTTTTAGTTTCTACATGAAGAATTCCTTTCAACATTTCTTATGAGGCAGGTCTACTAGTGGTGAACTCATTCAGCTTCTGTTTCTCTGAGAAAGCCTTTATTTACCCCTTACATCTGAAGATTAATTTTGCTCAATAGAGTATTTTTGACTGGCAGTTTTTATCTTTAAATATTTTGAATATGTCATTCTACTCTCTCCTGTCCTGTAGGGTTTCTAGTGAGAAATATGCCAATAGCATAGCATGTTATAGGTTACTTTTTTTTTTTTAAGGTTTTATTTATTTATTCATGAGAAACACATAGAGAGAGGCAGAGACATAGGCAGAGGGAGAAGCAGGCTCCCTGCGGGTAGCCTGATGCGGGACACTATCCCAAGATCCCAGGATCACGACCTGAGCCGAAGGCAGATGCTCAACCACCGAGCCACCCAGGTGCCCCATGTAGGTTCCTTTCTCCTTTTTTAATTCTCTGGTCACTTTCAAATTTTTTTCTTATTGTTAGCTTGACAATTTTAACATAATGTGTCTTAGAGAAGGTCTTTTTATGTTGAAATAATAAGATGTTCTATTAATTTTGTGAACTTGTATATATAGTTCTTTCTTCAGGTTTGGGAAGTTCTCACCTATTCTTTTTTAAATAACTCTCTCCCCTTCTCCCTTACTTCTCTTTCTGGAATCCCCATTATTTTTATATTGACTTTTTAAATGAAGTCAGATAGTTCTTATAGGGTTTCTTTACTTCTTAAAAATCTTGGTTCCCCTCTCCCATCTGAATTATTTCTATATTTCTACCTTCAAGCCTACTAATTCTCTCTTCCATATTATCTTCTCTATTTCCAATGCATCTAGTGCATTATTCATTTCATTATTAAGGTCTTCAGCTCCAGTATTTGTTTGGTTCTTTTTTAGAATTTAAATCTGATAAAGTACTCCTCCTGTTCATTTATTTTATACCTGCAAGCATTTGTATTGCCTTTCCGAGTTTCTCTGTGCTCACTAAATTTCTTCATAACAGCTATTTTCAAGTCTTTATCAGTTAGATTATAATCCATATCTTTGGGTTCAGTTACTGGAAAATTACCACTTTATTTTTGTGATACCATATTCTGTGCTTTTGTGTGGAGTTGATGAAAAATGCCTCTGACACTGAATTTGAAGTAACAAACACCTTTACTATTTAGGCAAGATTTTTCTGTTCTTTGATTCCAGAATCAATTTACCAGGTTGGTGATTAGAAGCCTTACTTTTGTTTCCAGAAGGTGGCACTACAGCACAAGTTTTTTTGTTTCTTTCACAGTGTGACCCACTGGTAAGATTGGAAGCCACACGTTACAACAAAACAAACACACACACACACATCACAAAGGGGCAAAGGGGTGATGGCACCCTTTGGAAGGGAGGTGTGCAAGGAGGCATGTACTTAGCACTTGGGGCTCTGGGTGTGCCCCCTGCCTGCTATGGATATCCTGAAGTGGGAGAGGGCCCAGAGATCTAGGGGCAGCCCTCTTGCCTCCAGAAGGAGATACTTGTCTCTAGTAGGAGATCTTTCTTTTTCAGTTGTCTTTGCTTATTTTCCTTTCCTTTCCCTCCCTCCATCACTGTGGCCTCTCCTTAGAGACAGTAAATGGTCTTTCCAGCTGTAGCGTGTATGGTAGGGCAGGTCCTTATTCACTGCCTTCACTTTCTACCTTCTTTGCCAGAAAGGTCATGCTTACTTGCTGCTAGATGGGCTGCAGCCTCTTTTGCCATCACCACCTCTGCCACCACCTCCCTTGCTCTGCTGTTTCTCAGTAGTCCTATCCACCCACTTTCAGTGCATAGATGAATGGATCTTTGGGGCGTCCTGGTATGCTGTGCAGAAGTACTTTTCTTTTTTCAGTTCTGAATGTTGGTAGTTGCATATCAAAAGGAGAGAGAAAAAGAGGAAGGGCTCCTGCTGCTTTGATTCTGATGTCACCCCCTCTGATATTCAAAATATGATATTATCACCATCATTGTTATTGTCATAAAAGGTGCAACTTATGTAGCTGTTATCTTACATGCATGACACCATTTAATTTCCAAAGTAACCCTGTGACATAGGGATTATACTTATTTTACAGATGAGGAAATTGAGACCTGGAGAGATCCTAAGAATCTTCCAAAGGCACACAGCTAATGAATAGTGGATCGATGATTGACCCAGGTTTGTCAGGCACCAAAGCCCATGCTTTAAAATCTTATATGAAGCTGCCTCCCGATAGGATTATTATAATAATGTACACAAATTGGCTAACTTTCATTTAAATTTTGGTTGCACAAATTTTAGGAAGCTTTTTTTCTTGTATTATTTATCAATTTAAGAGATGTGATGATTAGTTCTTCCATTCTACCCAATAGTAACTTGATAGAACTTACAGGATGAAGGCAGTCAACATATATTGACACATTATCAAGTAATTATATCTGCTCTCCTTATTTGGAACAATAAAACATTTGTGCTTTGTTAATAAACAAAAACTTCTTATTGGGAAGAAATTTTTAAACTTATGTCTCCGTTATGACAGAATGTCACTGTACCTGGATAACACATGGTCATTGCAACCATAACCTCATAACAATCCCCCTTTCCAAGTTCTCTTTTGCCCATAGTCTCAATATGAGCTTTGTCTTCTCTGGGTGCTTTCCCTATCACCTTTTAATCTTTGCCTCCTATTCACCTACTCTAGTTTCTCTCCACTAACCCAAATTTGCTGCTTAATTATTCTGTCAACTAATTTCCAAACTACTCATGTCTGAAATGAAACCTATTTACAACTCAGAAGTTCTCTAATAATACAAAGTTATTGGAACAATAATAAAGAAAAGGATAAATCTCAATGTAATCTGATTGATATTTGTTAGTATCATATGTAAAGTAGCATACGCTAAGTACTACCTGAAAAAGGATAAATAAATGAGCAGGGTGCTGAGGTCAGGTGAGGAAGTGTTGACTTCAGTTATGATTGAGCTTTATAAGAAGCTATAAATCATGAAGGTCACCAGTTGTTCCTAGAAGTGGGGAGTGTGGTTTGGATTATTTGACTAATGATAACAAGGGATTCTCTTCTATGTTGGTAGGATTCAGAAAATTAGAACTGTAAGTGTACAGAGTGATCTCCAAAGGTGAAATTGTAAAGGATTATGAAGTGGGTTGACTGAGAAAGAGAGATGATGTAATCACCACAGCAAAAAATAGGGGAAATAGAGATGGAGAACTAGTGGTCCAGCATTCCCATCATACCATCTGGTACAGGTGCTGTGTTCCATAACAGGAATCTCTTGATATAAAAGAAATGGATTTAGGAGAAGTAGTCTTATCAGACAACTTAATCTGATAAACCAAATGGAGGTATATGGAGAAACTCTGATTTTATATTCCCCTAGTGATGTTTTCATTATTAATTATTTTTCTAGATATCTCTATGAGTCATACAAATAAATGCCTTCAGAAGTAATTAACCTGGAATAAAATGACTAATCAATTATAAGTCTATAAGTTGGGAGTTTGGAGTGGAATACTGCTCTACCCATTCTCCCTAGAACACTTATATTAAGGTATGATCTCTATTTCGATAAAGGTGGCTGACAATTATTGTTGCCTGTGACATTGACATGCTTCACCCATAGTTTTCAGCTAAAGAATATTTGCCGATCTAAGGAATTTATGCTACAGTGTGGTTTCAACATAAGTATTCTGTTTTTGAAATTTTCTACTCTAATTCTATCCTAGTATATTGTCCCCCATTAGAGAGCATGAAAAATGTACCACTTTAATATTGCATCTTCGTCTTGGTATTGAAATTATAAAGTCAATAGACTATTAGTTTAACAACCCTTTGTTCCAAGTATCTTAGAAAATATTGATGTGTAATTTGTAAGAGCTTTCTAAGGCTAACTGCAGGCTCCCCAGAAAAGTTTGAGAAGTTGCTACAAAAGAAGAAATGTTTCCCTTCATTGATTAACAAATACCAATTCCATTATGAATATACATGCACATTGACCTTTTAGTTTGTTTTCCATAGTACAAATTCAGTAGAGCCCCCATACTGTTGCACATGCTGCGAAGGTATTTTGGGGGCACTGAAACACAAATGGGGACATCCAATCTACCCACTTCATTTCAGAGCCCCTGTATGAGCTTTATTTCTGACTCCTCTGTGGTACTGGAACAGAGCTCGTGCTAATCAGTAGGCCTGGGGTTTAAAGATTTCTTCATACTGGAGCTCTGTAAGCCTAAATGAAGAGCAGATTAGAGTCTTAGGCAAATAAAATGAATACTGAGTGGCTTATAAAGTCTTCCCCCTTTGACTTGAAAAACAAATATGCTTGCATTGTTAGACTGTGTGTACATTGACATAGGCTTGCATAATACAGCTGGTAAGCTAAGAAAACAAAAATAAAAATGAAACCCCAATTTATTTTTTCCATAGAAAAGACTAATTTTCATTTGTGTGATTTTGAAGGATTGTCTAGTATGGTGCTGCTGATCAAAATATAAATTGGGAGATTGAATAACATAGCACTTCCATTTAGAAAGATATTTTCAGATTCCTTGTACTAAAGTTTACTCTGTATGAAGAGTTGCAGCATAATTATTGCTTCCATGTACTGACTTGCCAGAGTTAGGCACTGTGCTATTGTCTTTATATTTTGTATATATTATCTGTAATTCTCACAAGGAAGATCTTATTTTCCTGGTTTTAATAGAGGAAACAGAAGTTCCCTATAGAAGTTAAGTACAAATTCCAGGCTCAGATTCTGATTTCCTACATACTCTTGGTATAATCTTCCTTTCCTTTTTTAAAGATTTTATTTATTTATTCATGAGAGACACACAAAGAGAGAGAGAGAGGCACAGACACAGGCAGAGGGAGAAAGCAGGCTCCATGCAGGGAACCTGACATGGGATTCGATCCTGGGTCTCCAGGATCACACCCTAGGCAGAAAGCACTGCTAAACCGCTGAGCCACTTGGGCTGCCCCTCTCAGTATAATCTTGAGGAGGTTTCTTAACTTCTTTGGGCCATAATTTCTTCATCTCTAAAATATAGACAAAAGTATTATCTATTTGTAGATTCATTCTATAGATGAAATGAGTTAATTACATGAATAGACAGACATATGTAAAGCCCTTAATACAGTGCTTGACATATAAGCATTATACAATGCTTGTTATTATTATTATTATTAACAAAACTATAATAGACCATGTTATCTATTTCCTGAACATCTAAAAAATTTTCATTTTTTAACAATTGCTCTGCTTTAGGTATTTGAGATAGCAGAGAATAAAATGAAACTATAAATTCTTGTTCTCCAGAAGCATCTATCCTAATAGAGATGGACAGAAATAATACCATGCTTGTGTGGTGATAGAAGGGAAGCACCAGAAAAAGAAGCCTTCATAATGCAAGAGAGATAAGAAACCAGCCAGACCAATATTCTCAAGCAGGCAAGATCTGATGATATTCAATGCAAAATAGAGGAGTTAAGCTTGGATAGGGACATGGGCAGTTAGCTCATAGTGATGAGAGAGAAATAAGAGAGAGATGGGTGGGTAGAGTAGTAAAACTTGTGAAATTCATCTGATTATTTCCTTTTTCTTAGAGGAAAATAAGAAAAAGGTCAAGGAAGAAAAGTGACCAGAGAGTCTTGGGTTTCCTGTGATGAAGACATAAACAGTAATTGGGGTGCCTCTGCGGCTCAGTGGTTGATTTTATGCCTTTGGCTCGGGTCATGATCCCGGGGTCCTGGGATTGAGTACTGCTGCATCAGGCTTCCTACAGGGAGCCTGCTTCTCCCTCTGCCTATGTCTCCATCTCTCTCTCTCTCTGTCTGTCTTTCATGAATAAATAAATAAACTTAAAAAAAAAACATAAACAGCGATAAAAGATATTTTGAAATTAGTCCTTATGGTCCCAAGGCTAGATTGGACCATGAGTGTTGGGGCAGGACAAAAAAAATGGCAATCTTACCTGGAGATGTAAAGTTTTGGTATTTTTACCTGACACTGGGAAGTGAGGGTGTGAAGGACCAAGAGTGTTAGGCTTACTGTTAGCACTTGGGGGATCCCTCTGCACCCTGCATATAAAAAGCTGGGGGAGGCCAGAGGGTGATCTTACTTTGAACATGCAGGCCTGTCTGTGTGAGCCTTCCTCTTGGCCTCTGTTGGTGGAGGGATCTCTCAGCCCATTGTTCCATAGTTCCTCAATCGTTGGTTTTAAAGGCAAAAGCTTTAGATCTGAATAAAACATAAAGGGATTTAAGTAGTGAAGTAATGCTATGATAATAATATTGAGTAGTCAGTGTCCAAGGGCTAAGGAAGTATGCAGATCCAGGGAGCTTCTGTTTTGGATTAGTTTCTCATTTGTACCTATTTGATCCATAGCACGGGGTCAGTCCTTTTCTATTTCAATTAAGTTGATTTCCACATTTAAATATTATCTAAGGAGGACAGTGAATTTTGAAAATTTAGGGACATTATCTATCATTAATGAAGGACTTCAAGTTATCTGTTGAAAGATAGGTTTGATTTCATGAGGTAAAGCAGTATTCAAACAATTAATTATTTACAAGTAAGTATAAAATAATCAGATTGCTTTTCTTATGTTGAACCAGTCATTACTTTATAGGCAGAGGTATTATATTGTATATTCATTTTGTAAAACAGCAAAACTTTTGTACTCTCCATTTGAGAGTGAAAATAACATTATTTGATTTTTAAAATTGGGTTTATCATTATATTCCCAGGGAAGAGGTAATAATAATGGTAGTTAGCAGTTGTTACATGAGTACTATGTCCCAGATATGTTATCTTTTTTATTCTTTAAAAGAATTCTGGGACATAGGCATTATTAATTCTATTTTATAGGAGAAAATTTAAGATTGGGCAGATGAGTAAATTGCTCAAAGTCAAATAGCTAACAAATTGTAGAGGAGGGACTTAAATCCAAATCTGTCTGCTTTCAAAGTCTGTGCTAACATTGAATTCTTTCAACTCTTCTACCCTGAACTACTCTCTCTAGAAAAATCAGCCACGGCAGCTTTATGAGTAATCAGGGTAGATGATTGCTTAAGCTCAAAATATTAATTCTACTTTCTCTCAGTTCATCATTATAATTTCAATCTTTTGGGTCATGATATATTAGTCTTTGAGAGTCCATTTATGTTTAAAACGCTATTACTTGTGGGTCATTCATTCAGCCATTATCAACTAACATCTTTATTACTAGTCAACTACGCAGCATTAATTACCAGAGAGTTTGACTGCTGAAGAGTGAAAATATTCACCCACCCAGGGTAAGATCTGGAGCTTGGAGAGAATGCTGGGGGAAATATGCCAAGAGGAAAGAAATATAAACTGATAGGGAGGTTGTAGGCCAGAAATTGATCGAGTTTCCTCTATCAGGTCACAGTAGAGAAATTTACAGCTTGAATGGTTCTTACAGATCAAGCACTTCAATACTCTTATTTTGTAGATTACAAAGCCTCGCCTGCCCCAAGATCACACAGCAGGAATGGAGGCAGAGGTAGGATTACAATCACAGATCAGAGTCCTTCCCATTATAAGGCTGCCATACTAGGTTGTTGTCAAGGTATAACCTTTGAATCTTAATGTACTCACCCTCCTTCCCTCTTTTGGAGTCTGAGCCGTGTACCTCTTTTTCTTCATTTCCTTCAAGGTTTCTTTGACATAAAAAGCACTGCACTGCTCTTTAGTTCCCAATTTCTCCCACTTCTGTGTGTCCCCAAACCCAAGGCCATTAATATATAAATTTTATCCCAAGAGCTGTGCAAAAGAGACTCAATTACTGCCACATATACAGGTCTAGAAAAAAGGATGCAAGACTAAATTGGATGATCTTACTTGAAACAGTTCCCACTGTCAGTATTAGGGAACTTGTCAGCAGTAAGAAAATGCACAAGCAGCAATTTCAGAAATGCTCAGAGGTAATTAACTCACAATCAGTCATCTCAAATTCATTGTCTTCCAATAAAAATTCAAAAATCTTCTTTGTTCTCAATTTCTGGCAGAGTTTTGAATTTAGAGTATGAATGGAAAATAAATAGACAGTAGTAGGTGTTAAGTCTACAGAGAATCTGGTTTTTCTTTAGAAGCTATACACGAAAGTCTATGAAATTTTTTAACCAGGCAGTTTTAACCATCCATGTCCAAAGGAAACCTCTTAACACTCTAAATTCCCACACATGATTCTCTTAACTTTGAAACTTAATCTGTTGTTCAAATTCCACCAAACAAATAATAGAATTGACTCCTACAACTAGCCACCATTCATCTAATCATTTCTAAATCCCTCTTCATCCACTATGGATACTAAGAAACGCAGAAATGAATAGATTTAATGTCCTTTGAGGTTATGGGGAATTTGAAACTATTGATGGGAATTTACCTATGAGTTGGTCAATAGGTCATGTGTCTGGGAGAAGTTACAGCTAGACAAATACTGACCTTTGCTACTTCCTTTGGCCCTCACTTTGAGTCCAGCTCAAGTAAGACTGACCAAATTGATAAGGGAGTCTAGCTTTTCACTACCATTTTATATGAGTGGTGGTTGACCTGTGCAGAGAAGGAAGGGAAAAGTCTGGATGTGGACTACAGGGTTTAAAAATATGCTTGTAACTTAATCTAATCTCATTCTTGAGGAAATTCTTAAGTATTGAGAAGAGACAAGGAAGGTTTCTTCATTGTTTCTAGGGAAAAATTCTGCTTATTTACTAATAATGGTGTAAAGGGATATCTATTTCTTCACTTGGCTGAGATAGTTAGATAAGTGTAGTTCCAGTTGTGGCCATAAGCCCTGGTATTTATGCTCACAGTGACTTTCTATTTCCTAGAAAAGTATTTATGTATGATGTGGTAGGCAGCTTGTGACATCACTCTCAATGATGTCAACTCTTCCACTATATCTCCGGAGTGGTCATGCCTTCCTGAAATCTCTTTCCTTTGAATGTGTTTGGTTCCTCATGACTTGCTTCTAATGAATAAAAGGTGACAAAAGTTATGCCTATCATATTTGGTTTAGATTACAACAGGTTGTGACTTTAATCTTACTGGCCCTTTCTTGCTCTCTCACATGGTTTGATGAAGCAAACTGTCATGTTGGCCATATGTAAAATAACAATGAAGGAGGTCTTTGGCCAAGAGCTCATTAAAAAATAAGGTCTCAGGCAAACAAGCTGAAAGAAACTAAATCTTGCTAACAACCACATGAGAGAGTGGGGAAGAGGTCCTACTCAGTTGAGCATTAAGATGGCTACAGCCTTGTGGAAAACTCAGAGCCAGACAATTCAGCTGTCACCCAGATTCTTGAATCACAGAATCTGTGACGTAATAAATGTTACTTTGAGCCATAAAGTTTTTTGGGGTAATTTACTATCTAGTAATAGATAACTAATGCCCACTGTGAGTAGGATGCTCCGATAGTTGTAGACTTCTTATTAAAAACGTGGAAGTACAGTCTCTATCAAAACACATTTTTATTGGTTAATTCAACAAACATTTATTGAGCATCTATTATGTGCCAGGCAGTTTTGGGTGATGGGATGCACCAGTGGACACATACACAAATATCTGCACAGTAGGCATGATCTATGTAATCCCAACTGATAATACTGGTCATCAGTGTTTTTCTAGATAAATTACATTTTTCATTATTAATTCACCAAACCTTTCTTGGATGCTATTTCTAGGAAATCAATGATACACTTTATATATCATCTGAGAAAAAAATTAGCCCACAAGTTATAGTAAGACAAATACCATTATAAGTAAGAGGTCTTTAATCTGTTATGACACTCTGTTAGGTGTTCCTGCCTTCTGTGATTAAATAAATGTTATTTATGAAAGATTAAGTAAAAGAGGAAGAGCATATTTAAGTTTAAAGAAGGTGAGTTTACTTTTCAATTTGTTTGAATTTGGGGGATATCTAGGTAAAGGTGGACATATCAAGATGGAGTTTAAGAGTGAGCTTTGGATTTGAGATAAACATCAAAAGTCATCAAATTATTTTTTTTTAATATTTTATTTATAGGTGCAACCATAGTATTTAGGGCTTGTCCAGGAAAATATATAGAATGTGAAGGAGCACACATGTTGAAGGAGTGGGCATTGATGACTATGAAAAAGTGTTGAATTGGTAGGAGAATGAGAGGAAAGTGTGTCTTTAAAATATACCAGTGGAGGAGATTTCATGAATCAGGAAATACAGTGTTCAATCATATCAGAGACTATAAAATAAGGGCTGAAAGGTATTCCTTTCATATAAGAACAAGAAGAGATTGATGGACTTAACTGAGAATAGCTTCAATGGGGTGGTGAGGGTGGAAATAAGTATGAAGTGAGTTGAAGTATAGACATGTATGAAAAAGAAATTTGTAAGATGAAGCTCAGAAAAGTTAGGTGTTATAAATGTAGATCTTTTCATTAGATGGTGATGAAAGTCTTTCTTTTTATTTTGTGTTTGGATAGAAAATGTGGTGTTTTTAGTTGCAGAACAAATAGAATATAACAAATTTTACATAGTAAATTTCATGTCTTTTTGAAGTTTTATCTTGTTTCTAACAATTAAATATGATATTTTGATTGATGCTTAGGTTGGAGCATTATAGTGAACTTTAGGAATGTTATTCTGGCATATAAAGGGTATATGGGCTCTATTTTATTTCCCTGGCTCAATGCTTAATGAAGAATGATAGGAAGAGGGAGAGGAGTCAACACTATTGCCTACTCTTGGCTGTGAGAAGATGGTGATTAATGAAGATGCAGCTAGTGGAGATGTAGGTCTGAATGTGAGGTGAATGTAGACATAGGATGAAGATAGAAGTACACGAAAGTCCAGTTTGAGAGTTTAGAGGAGAGAGGGACATTTGATATAACATCAAAAGAGGTGGGTTAGAATAAGATCTAAAGGACACATAGAAAGAGTGATGTTTCTAAGACTGAAGACAAGTAGATAAGAATGGACATAAATATAGATAATTTGTAGGTGGAGGATAAGAAACTGAGTTGATTCACATTCCATTCTCTTAATTTTCCTATGGAAATAGAAGACAACATCCATTCTGAGAAAATAATGAGCCCTTGGGTAATCTAAAAGGCTTGATGAGAATGCCAAAGTTTGGAAAAGCTGTCATCTAGAATGCAGAAAGAGAAGAACTAAGAATACCCCTTTAATAATGTTTGACTAGTCCTTGGTATTAGCACTAGATGGAAGTAGATGAATTTTTCTCTATTGTTCCTGTTAAATACAGTTAAAAATCCTGGACATAATGATTTCTCCCTGTTTGTTTCTGTCACTCTGTCTCATTCACTCTCAAATAAGGAAACTATGAATGGTGAAGAGAAGGCAGACTGGCTAGGATTTCAGGATCTAAAGAACAATAGAATGGTGAATCTTCTGGGTTTTCTTTTTGCCTCCTAGATTCCAAAATTGGAGTTGGGAAAACCTGCAACCCAGAAATTTCAGTAAAAGCAGACAAAAAAGCCCTCAGAAGCCTGTGTTCTCTTGTCAAAGGACCAGTAGAAGGTCATCCTAGCATGACGGAAGGCTTTTAGATAATAACTGCTCTACCTCAGCCAACAACACTAAAAGAAACTGGTCCCACTCTACCACTGAGCTAAGGCCAAGTGCAGAGCCCAGACTTCTGTTCTTCCTGGATTGTAATGGGTGCCCCTGATTCCCTCCAGAGTGGTGTTAAAAGAGGCTGAAGGGGACTGAGACTTTTATTCCTGTGGGCTGGTAGTAAAAATCAGTAAACTTGAAGATAGAACAATAGAGTGATCCATTCTGAACATCAGAAAATTCAGAAAAAAATGCACAGAGCTCAGGGATGTGGAGAACTATAACTATACAGATTTAACATTTGTGTCATTAGAGTCCTAAAAGGAGAAGATAATAAGTATGGGGCTTAGAAGTTATTTGAAGAAATGATGGCTGAAAAATTTCCACATTTGGAAATAAACTTACAGATTCAGAAGCTGAGCAAATCTCAGACAGGATAAACCCAAAGAAATATAGGCAAGATACCTCATAAACAAACTCCTGAAACAAACAAACAAACAAAATATCTTGAAGGCAATGAGAAAGAAATGATGTTATCATACCTACAAGGGAAAAAGAATTTGAATGACAGTAGATTTTTCATCAGAAACCATGGAGGTCAGAAGGAAGTAGCACAAGCATATTTCAAGTGCTGCAAGCAAAGTACTGTCAACCTAGGATTCTGTATCCATTGAAAATATCCTTCAGGGATGAAGGAGAAATCAAGATATTCTCAGATGAAGGGAAACAAAAAGAATTTGTTGCTAGTAGATCTGCTGTTACCTACTTTGAATGAATGGCTAAGGAAAGTTTGAAAAAGAATGGAAATTATAAAAAGAAGGAATCTGGGAACATAAGGAAGGAAGAAAGAACAATGAAAAGACCAAAAATATAGGTAAATATAGTCAACTTTCTTTCTCTTCTTGAGTGTTCTAAATTTTGTTCGACAATTGAAGGGAAAATCATACATGTTTCATATGGTTCTGAAAGTATGCAAAAGCAATATTTAAGCCAATTATATTGTAAATGGGGGAGGGTAAAGGGGATTAACAGGAGGTAAGTTGACATTGGTAAAATGTCAGTACCTATAGGAAATGATGTTATACATGTATAATGTAATACCCAGAGCAACCACTGAAAAATCTATACAAATGCATTTACTAAAGCAAACTATAAGTAAATCAAAACAAGATTCTAGAAAAGATAAAAGTCACCCACAGGACAGCAGGACAAAAAAAGACCCAAAGAACTTTCTTTTGAGTCAATGTGCAAGAAGAGGAGACAGAACTTGGATACCTGAAAGAGAATGATTTGAGTGATAACTCTTGCCCCCTCAGAATCACTCAGCATGATTCTGTTTCTGTACCTGATATCAATTTCTTTCCAGTTGAAAGAAAAAAGTTGCTAAACTTGGGCCAATTTTAAGGGAGTACTTAGCTTGAGTTCATCCCCAAGTTACTTTTTTTTTTTTTGTGATAAAATCAGTTGAATATTACACTAAGGAGAGCCTTGGAGATAGGATTGCCAGGTAAAATACAGGTAACCCACTTAAATTTGAGTTTTAGGTAAACAAAAAAACCGTTTTTTTTTTTTTTTTTTTTAGTGCATATAAAGTATATCTGAATACTTCATGGGACATATTTACACAAAAATCTTCATTATTGGGATGTCTGGGTGTCTCAGCAGTTGAGTTTCTTTCTTTAGCTCAGGTCATGATCCTGGGGTCCTGGGATGGAGTCTCACATTGGGGTCTCTGCAGGGAGCCTGCTTCCTCCCTCTGCCTGTGTCTCTGCTCTCTGTGTGCCTCTCATGAATAAATCAATAGAATCTTAAAAAAAACCTCCAACATTATTTATTTGAAATTAAAATGTAATTGGTAGTCTTACATTTTTATTTTCTAAATCTGGGAATCCAACTCGTAATAAATAGGGAAGCTGTTAAAGACTATCTTGAGCATCCATGTTCTTTCTCTTTCCTGTCTTTCTCACTTATACACACTCACTCACTTGCTCACTAGGTTTTGGAAACAAAGTTTGGTGGAGCCTTACTGTTTAAAATAAGTTTAGTTGCCTTTTGGAGTTACGCTTTTCTTGTCCTGCAAAGAGAGAACCCCATATTATGTCTGAGGGAGAGATGAGGCCATACACAGAAAGTGCAACTTTGGGAAGAAAAGTGCAGGAGAAAGAACAAGGAAAAAGATCGCTTAAAGTGAATTAAAACTGATTTCTCCAATACCACAAGTTAACCCTGAAGGCAAAAGAGAAAATTCATTCCATTAGACTCAGGTGTGTTTTGTTTTGTCACAGTGAATCTAACTGTGGCTAAAATTAGTTTGGTAAAAATGCAAAATTTATTTAAAAAATTATTGGAACAAAAGGAGAGCATATTCTCAGAGAACCAAGTATCGATGTCTTTCTCAGAGGCTTATAAAAATAGTACACACATCAAACAGCCTAGAGGCTCTAAAGTCTCCTTCCAGTTTGTTCTAATTTTTAGTTTGTATTTTATAGCTGTTATAGATGAGAAAATGAACCTGACCTTTGAGTAGAGTTTACCGCTCAAAGAGAGTGATGTGTCTAAAAAGAACCAATCTAAGTAACAAGAGGTGGCTATGTCAGAACATTGATGGTTTAGCTTTATGATGTTGGTCTTATTTTTAAATTTTATTTAATACTTTGCTATTTATCTATATCCATACCTGCAATATAATAATGACTTTATATTTACAAAATGTTTCCAATTTACTTGTTATTCTTGTCAACTGAAGAGTAAGAAACATAGTTATATGAAGTTGAATCATTCAGCTCATTAATATAGTTACCTGGGAGTTTAGATATATGTTTTTGGTATTAGAGTTGTTTCTTTAAATAGTAATTATATTTTAATTAATGTGCTGATATGAAAAAAACTTTGTTTTAATTATAATCCACTTAGTCTCTTCTAAGACTTCCCCCCTCCTCTATAAAATTACCAAGCATATTTACGAAACTCCCACCAGTTTTTGAATTTCTAGGGTATTCTTCAGGTATGAAGTAATGATTAAAAAATGAAAAGAAGGCAAAAAAAGTAATAAATTATTGAGATAAATTAAAAAAAAATAACTTGACTGTTCTTTTTGTCTGCGTTTACCAAACTTGAATTCATCTCTCTAGACTGATTGAAATAAACATATCTAGAATAGAAGGTAGACAATTCTTAAGACTCAAAAAGACTGTGTGAAATATTTCTCTATTAATTTTAGTGAATAGAATGTAATTGATTTAGCAATGGGCGAGTAGTGGTAAAGAGAAGAAGTAAACCTCTGTTCAAAATAGATTAAAAAAAAATAACACTGGGTTTCCCTGAGTGGCTCAGCCGTTTAGTGCCTGCCTTCAGCCCGGGGCATGATCCTGGAGTCTCAGGATCGAGTCCCACATCAGGCTCCTTGCATGGAGCTTGCTTCTCCCTCTGCCTGTGTCTCTGCCTCTCTCTTTTTCTCTCTGTGTCTATCATGAATAAATAAAATCTTAAAAAAATAAATAATAACAAAAACCATTGAGTGATAGAGAGTAATGCTTGGGAGTACTATGTACAGAAACCATCTGTATTCATAGACATGTGACCCACTGTTCTATAACCAGTTGGCATCTAATACCTAAATACAAGGTGGTATTTCCATGTTGGGTGTGTTCTTTAGAATAAGTGGGTGATTATGCATTACTAGAAATTCAGGGGTAAAGTCATTTTGAGGAAGAGGTTGTGAAGGTTACGATCTCGTCTGTCAGCACCTCTCACTGTGGGGTGATATCACTAGTAACAGCGTGGTATAATAAGGACAGTGGGCAGAGAAACTAGTGAATTAGTGCATTTGTTGAAAAAATACCTTTTAATTCTATATTTTTGTGAACAGGAATAGATATTCTGCTGAGAATCTCTCCTGTATCATGCCAGTGGAAACAGATTCCACAGTTAAATAACAGAGGACCTTCATGTTTTTGTGCAAGGTGAGAAAGAAATCTATTTCGCTATGTTTTACCAAAGACAAAGGAGAGTCTAGAAAATTTTGGTTAATAGTTTAACCTGTTATTACAGGAAGGAAAAATTTTGGTTAATAGTTTAACCTGTTATTACAGAAAGGGAGAAAATAATACACATTAAAAGATGGATTTTTGACCTTCTGCATCTGCTAACAGCCAGGCACTTACTTTTAATTACACATTGCTTTCTTAAAAAAGAAAAAAAAAAACAAAATTTTTTCTTCTCTTTTCTTCCCTTCTGTTCTCTCGCTCTCCCTGTTTTTTGAAGGAGGGGTGAGAGAGGCATTGAGACCGTTGTCAAGATAAAATGGACAAGAGGGTGGATATAAACTCCTTTTTCTCTATTTTATTTGACTGAAAAGAATAAAAGGTAGTAAAGGAAGGTAATAATTATTGACCCTCAGTATTAACTTTGTTCTCTTGGGTAAGCACATAATTAGGTTGTTCTTTAAAATGCATATTATGTAGCTGGCAGCAGACTCTGGTTTAGATCCGATAACTCCTTATGCAGGCAGCTTTTAAAATGCACATCATGTACCAAAGGAACTTTTCTGGTCTATTGGGTAAATATGTATTAAAGTAATTTTTAAAATACTTATGTACTCAATAGGCTGGAAGTGGTCAATGGTTTAATGAATAGTCATGCATTTTTAAACATGTATTATTATTTATGCACTGACCCAAGTGAGAAAGTCTTTAAAAAATGGCATATTCCTGATGACTGTGTAATTTTGCAGTAAAATCTTAAAAGTATTTCAGGAGAACAGAAGCCAATTTTAAAATTACATTATCTCATCATCCCTTCACCTCATTTTTCCTGGCTGCTCTTCCTCTTATGGGATGTATTATAATAGGCTCATTTATGGCCTCCCTGCTGGCCTAATTTCATTTTCATAGATTAAAGCTGATTTACATTTGAATTGCAATTTTAGTGTTGAATTTATTCTATTTTGACTCATTGTGTCTGGCACATAGTAGGCGCTCACTCAATATCAAGGGAATGAGTTGTTTTTATAATGTGTCATTTTTGCAAGCAAACGTAAGTCGTGCCTACTGTACACTAGGTGCAGTGCTGGGTGTCAATCAGTTTAAAGATTTTATTTATTTATTTATTCATGAGAGACAGAAAGAGAGAGACAGAAGTTAATCAGTTTAGCACAAAGATAAGATGCCTATAGGTCACAAGTAGATTCAAGCCTTACTTAGCATCATCACTAATCAGCTGCTTCTCTTACAAAGCAGCTCCCCCTCTCAGCAAGTCAACTCCAAAAGGGGAACAATAGCTCCAGCCAGCAGATTTCTTATAGGGATCAGTTGAAACTTTATATGAAAGATGCCAAGCACAGTACCAGATACCCAATGAGCTCCCAGTCAATGCTTTTTCTCTCTTGACTGATTTTCCTATCCAGAAATGTGAGAAACATTCATTTCTAGACAGCAGAGGCTTCAAAACTGGACAGTGCTCTCACCCCTAGACCAAGAAGAAAATTTTTAATAACATGACAAACATTTTCCTCTGCTGTTAGGAACACATTCAGTAATTCTCAGGGTTCCATTTTGAGAGGGGGGCCTCCTGTGGGCACTGCCCTTTTTCCATCAACACTTACCTGGGGATCCTCAAACCCTGTATGCTCATTTTCACCCTGCCTCCTATAGTGGGTCCATCCCAACATTTGGGTTCTTTCCTCCAAATGCTCACAGTCCTGCAGGAGTAGAGGAAGTCAGTCCTCTGGGTCCCTTCTGAATTTCAGAAAGTTCCACAAAAAAAAAACAAAAAACAAAAAAAAAAAAAAAAAAACAACCCTCCAAAAAGTCAGCTTTTCTAAGAGCAAACAGGGGTAATGATATCTACTGCGGCACACCACGGTAAATAGGGTCTTGAGAATAAGCATTATTAACATGCTCACTGAGCTGCCTCAAATCCTATTTGGAGGGAGGCATGGTATAAATAAATAAACATGCTCCCTGGATCTTTACAGTCTGAGGTTTAGTGAGCCACTTCAATCTTGGAAAGGCATTAAAATCGCTGGTACATAATTGGATTTGTTTTGCTATTAGGTGCAGCTCTCTAACTTGTTCCCCTGTATGCCACATTCATGAATAGGAGAGTCTCATCTTGATGGAAATGCTATCAGTGATGTGACTCCTGGGATCACCTGAAGGGTACAGAAGGAGAATCAGGGGAGGCAGCCCCTTCTGTTCCCTCAAATTCTCCTGCGTGCTTGTTTTTTCACCAGATTCTGGGTCAATGGACAATACTTATCACTATTGTGTGTTGGCTTCATCATCTCTAAGTTGTTTATTCTTAACAGTAACCATGATCTTGGATTAGAAGGCTCTAACTTGTTAAATGACTTAATTTGAAATGGAAATCATATGTTACTTACTTTTCATTCATTGGAAGAAGATTATTTTAATGTATTTAATTGGAAAAAATACATTTAATATGGTATGCTATTCTGAAAATATGTTGCAAATGGTTATATGTGGCAGTTTTAAAAAGAAATTATTGTTTCTTCAGCTACCAGTGGTAGAAAGCAGTTCTCTTTTCCTAGTAACAATGGAAAGAAACAGAGGGAGTTGGGAACCTTTCCAAGTGACTGTATGAAGAAAAAATCAGAAATATCTGGAAAAAGTTGATGTTATACTGGAGGGATCCTTTTAGAGACAAACTTGGGTCCCATCAAAACTTTGGGACACATACAAATCTGAGGACAAACTGAACAACCAAAATGGATTTAGGAAAGAGAGAATCCAGAGACCTGCGAGGGAAATCATAGTTTTGAGGTCAGCTCTGAGTAGATTTAGAGGGAAGGAGTGATTATAAGTTTAAAAGGAAACCTCTCAAGTTCAAGTTCTGGTTCTCCAAATGAGAGAGCACAATTTAATTAGTGGAAATATAGTTCAATCTGGGGATAGTCAAGAGGACACAGCCTGTCCTGTTTGCTAATAGAATAGCTTATCTCTTTCAGAATAGCTGAGAGAACAGATATCAGATAGATTAGGTGAAGAACGGATCACTGCAGCTAGACACTGATAGACCGGAAACTTGTCAGTGTAACTTCTGAGCCTTTTGCTTCAGGATAAGAAAGGAGCTTTTACAGAGCGCTCATTGAAGAGTATGAGTTGAGTCAGTAAGATGGAGTTAACATGCATGGCATGAGTTGTTTAAAAAGGGGGCATGTAAAAGGGACCTAAGGAAGTTAAAGAAAAGATTGTTTTACAAGAAAGGCAAATGCATGCCAGAGGCAAGGATATTATATGATAAGCAGGGATGACCTAGATGCACTCAAAATCTGTAATCTCAGATAAGAGAGGTGGTTCTGGAATCAAGACTGAGAGGTCACAGATGGGCCTAGGAGACCAAGATTCTTATGATAAATGTGAGCAAAATAGCAAAAATGTGGAGACGTGTGTCTGTTAGTGGAATACTGATAGGCATACTTCAACACAACTTGCAGAATCTTCAGGGAAAAGCAAAGACTGAATGCACAATTGGTTAAGAATAAAGCACACCTTCAATACTCTGCTTGGACATTACTGGAATCGCAATCTCTCCTGCCCTTTATATTCATTTAGAGCACCTTATTCAGTAGAGCGATGTTTTTTCTCTTGGTTTCTGCCTGACTGTAGGAGGGATCCAGTTATCATCTTCAACTTGATTGACTCCTTCCCTTCTAATTAATGTAGTTTTACCAAACCCAAATTAACAATTTCTACCACTTACTACTTAAATAAGAGGACATTATCTTTTTAGCCAAAGAGAGAAATTGTACCAACAGGAATACTGTCTTTATATGGGTTCTGTAGACTGCCAGCAGGTCTGAACCATCCTTTACGCCTTGCTGCTACCTACCTCAGACCACAAGGATGCTTCAAGATAGGAAAAAAAAGAGGCCTGGCCTATTGGAGAAGAGACTTCCAGGTTACTTGTTCCTAGCCCAACCTTTCCAAAGGCTTGTTTCTATAGTTTCTTAAGAAATAGCTTCTGGCCCACTTAGTCTTTGGTAAGTCTGAGAATGTAAAACAAAGTTTTCTCTGATCACTAGAAGGCAAGGAGGCTGGGTGGTAAAGTCAGCTATTAAATAAACCCTAGAATTGATGGTAGTTCCTGCCTCTTTCAATGGTATTCTATTGCACAAACTGACCAAAACCAAGGAAGGTCTAGGGCAATAATCTTTGTTCTTTATCTTTGCTTCTGTCCTTTCTTTATTACCACTTAGGATTGTGCCACCATACTAGAAGAGAAAGAGCAGGGTGGGCATGGTATCCTATGGATCATAAAGAGGTTATGGATATCTTAGTGAATGGATTTAGTAAGATCAATAGTCATAGAGCATGGGAATGAGTGGTAAAAAGGCAGTTACAGGGCTAGAACTTTGAAAAGAATGAAAAGAATAGAATTACAAGGAAGATGTGACAAAGTCTTCCCCACTCTTTTTTTTTTTTTTTTTAAAGGTGTGAGATCCTTCATGTGTTTCAGAATAGAGTAGTCAGTACATAGGGTATGTATAAAGGCATTAGTGTGAAAGGGGAAAGGTAAGTCCCGACTGCTAGTCATTAGCACCGTGATGAAAAGAAAGGCACTATTCTTACATAATTTTATTTTTAATTTTTATAATAAATTGGTTGTTAGTTTAGGTCAGGGGTTCTCCACCATTGGTAAGCATCAGAATCCCTTGGGGGCTCTTTCCTAAGTACTCTGAAGGTTGAGGTTGGTACATGTATATAAATACCAAGCTTCCTGGATGATTTGGATGTATAGTTTCTCTGGCTTAAAAATCAAAACACAGTTTAGCTGAGTCACTTCTAAGACTTAAGTCAAGGGGCCAATTGGTGGGATCTCATTTGAGGTTTGATTGGGGAAGGATTTGCTTCCAAGCTTACATGACATTGACAGCATTGAATTTTTTGTGGCTTACTGGCTTGAGGACCTCAGTTTATTGCTAACCATTGATTAGGAGCTGCCCTCAGTTTCTTGCTATGTAGGTCTACCCCATATAATTTCTTACTTCCTTAAAACAACCAAGAAAGGGGGAGTCTTCTCACAAGGTGGACATTACAATATTATGTAATATAGTTATATACTCGTAAACAAATATATCCCATCACCTTTGCTGTATCCACTTGGTTAGACGTAAGTCACAGATTCCACTTATATAAAGGAAGATAGGAATCATGGTCCCAGCTTAGACTAATATTTCCATCACACTGGTTATCTAAAATCTTGTCAATGCCTACAATTGTAATTTCTATAAATGCATGAAGGTTTTTTTTTTTTTTTAACTTTTTCATTTGACAAATACTTACTATGTCAGTTACTATGCCTTGGATACAGCTCTTGATTTCAGTCACAGATACAGGAAAAACTAAATAAAATATAGTGAGAAAAAAACGTAAGAAATGTAGGGAGAGCCTAGGTATGTATGACTAAATGTTGATAGGGGTAGATTTTTATCATCAAATTTGAATATGACTCTAGGACTCTATTATTTAAGGGATAACTTGGTGCACTTGAATGGAAAACAACATTTGTTGAAAACCATCAGGAGGTTATTGGGTCCAAGTCAGGCCCTCATTTGCTTTTTTCACAGGAAAAGTTATCATGATAATATGGTAAGCTTTGGACCAGAATGTTTAGAAAGTTCTTGCCCTGCCCATTTGGAAATAGTTTAGAAATATGGACTGGAACCCAGTACAACTAAAGAAATTAATTGCTTTTGGAAGAAATACACTCAGAGGAAATAATCAGCACTGTTCAACCTATTAACTCATGTTACTGTCTGGGGGATGATCCCTGTTGTCATTACCCTGAGCTCCTTCTGAGTCTGGCTCCTCTTGAGCATTTTCATCAATGATGTGAATGAATACAGAGATGGCACAGAAGCAGAGAGGAGCAGTGACTACAAATGATGACAGGAACAAAAACCAAAATGGTGTTGTAATAACAGGAGATCTACTCTAATATGATAGATATTTTTAGTAATAAATGGTACATTCTTTTCTTAGGACCAAAGTTGGCAGCAAGTATATATTTGTGGAAAGTTGTTTTTTCATTTAGGAATTTAAGAGTACTTAGGTTAAATGTGAGCTGTTTATGTGATATGGATACCATAAAGAGCACTGCAAATAAAATATTAAAATACATTCATTGAAGCATAGCATCTAGATTGAAAGAAACAAGCTTTGATCTCCCAGGTGCTGAGCTTTCATATGAAGAATTTCATCTGTTCTAAGGGTGCGTTTTAGGAGCAGATACAGATAAACTGTAATGTGTTCAGATAGCAAGAACAGAGCTGGTGAAATGGATTGGGAATGTTGCCATATAGGGAAAGGTTAAGGGAATGAAGACGTTGAGCCTGGAAACAGGTGTTTCAGAAGGGAATGTACTTGAAAAATTTGAAAGGCCATCTTAGGTGAAATGAATCAGGCTGATTTTAAATAGCTTCATTGGAAAGACAAGGAACCAATTTCTGAAAATAGTAATAAGACTAATTTTGGAGGAATTTCCTGGACCCTAAATTCTCTAAAGTTGGGCAAGATTTCTTTGGAAAGTGTGTTCACTGTCATTGAGAAAGATCAATAATATGTTGGACAACTTGATAGGGTGTTGTTGATTAGTTAAGAATTAGATGACAGCTGGTGGCTCAGTGGTTGAGTGTCTGCCTTTGGCTCAGAGCATGATCCTAGAGTCCCACATTGAGCTCCCTCCAGGGAGCCTGCTTCTCCTTCTGCTTAGGTCTCTGGTTCTCTCTCTGTGTCTCTCATGAATAAATAAATAAAATCTTAAAAAAATTAGATATATAATTAGGTATATAAAGTCCCTTCACAAACCACAATTACAGTTTCCTGTAATCATTGTATCATTTGTAGAGTTTTATAAAGGGTATACACATCTGTGTTCTACTCCAGCCATATATATTTTTTTAAAGATTTTACTTATTTATTCATGAGGGACACAGAGAGAGGCAGAGACACAGGCAGAGGAAGAAGCGAGCTCCCCATGTGGAGCCTGATGCAGGACTCGATCCCGGGGATCATGACCTGAGCCTAAAAGGCAGATGCTCAACCACTGAGCCACTCAGGTGCCCTACTCCAGCCATATTGTATAATCAGAATTATTCTATATCTTATTTCTATAGAATTATTTCTTATAGTTTGAAGAAGTTCCACAGGTAAATTTGTAGGGCAATCAGAATTGGCTGGAGAAGGATACAAAGGAGCACTAACCAAGTGTTTCACACTTTTTTTTTTCTCATACCATAATTCTGAAATACACACACCATTAACTATTTTATACCTTTTCTCCCCTCACTTTGGGGGTAAACATTATGTAATCATGTGTTGACTACAGTTCTCTCCAATAGAAGAGGATAATGACATAGGCATCTAAACAAAGAGATTTGGATTGGAAAATATCAGCTACTGAAATTGTCTAAGAGGAATGAAAAAGGAATTCGGAAGCTATAGATGATGAAGGTATCTTGAGGACAAACTTCTTTTCCCTATAAAGCATTTCCCCAGAAAACACTTATTAGAACAATGTGCTTAAGTAAAATAAAGCTGTGCTGATTTTCTGAGTTTTACAATTAATCAACTAAAACTACTGTTCTTTTCAGCTGGCTTCTCTATGCCATTGGGGCACAGAAATGATAATGTGCTTTATTTTCTCTAATTTATATCTTCTTTCTGCTTTCCCCTTCTGTAAAGATGACTTACTTAATGAAAGTATTGATATGTGAAAGACTAAAGGAAACAAAATTGTTAAAATAACCCGTAAAGAATCAAAGCACTTTAAGAAATTTGAAAAATTAATAGAAACAGCTTTTATGCAATAAGGAGGACTTATTGCAAAATTATAAATTATAATAATTATAGCAAAACTTCTGACATTTAGAACTTTTACAAAATTGGAAAACTTTACAAGCTATCAAGTTATCATATTTAGAGTTAAAAGGAAATCTAGAAATCATCTCCAGTAATTATTTTGCTGCTTTTTTCCTTCTAGAAGACTTCCTTAATGAAGTAAGAACTTTATGGTGCAGGTTCCTTACCTCCCAGTGTATTGGTGGAAACAAGTCATGACCAACTACTTTGACTATAGCAATGAGCTAGTCAGTATATTTTGCTTTATAAATGAGAAAAAAACTAACTGAAATAAGTCCTAATTTCCTCCAAATAAGTCTTTATTCAAGTATCTAGCACCTACATAAAATCTAACTAGACCATTCATTATCCAAGGGTTTTTTGGGGGTGGATGTGGGGTATTGTTTCCTATTTCTGCTATTGAAGAAAAAAGATTAACATGTTCATGAATGAGAAAGCTTAACATTGTAAAGATGTTAGGTCTTCCCAAGCTAATTTATAGGCATAGTGAAACTCTATTTAATATTCCTACGTGATATTTTTTAGAATTGAATAAAGTAATACTAAAATTTATGGAGGACTCAACACCAGTTGATAGGTAAGACCCTTCCTACCCACAGAAGTAAAGAGAGATGACTTAAAAAAAATAAGATATTATTTTACCAGATAGGTCAGATTGTATGTGTATGTGTATATCAAACACTTATATGTATATTTACACATACACAGTAGTGGTGAATTCACAAGCAAGTAGAAAAATGATTATTTAACAAACGTTATTGGAAAATAGACTTCATCCTTGCACCTATAAAAAATTAATGTTGAAACTGATTAAAGACCTATACATAAGTGGAAATATTATACAACCATTAGAACAAAATTTAGAATATCATTATGATCTTGAGTGGGAGAGATTTCTAATTTTTTATTATTTATTTATTTAATTTTTGGTGGGAGAGATTTAAAAAAAACAAATGGATTAATCACAAATAGAGGAAGAGTAATAGATTCGATACAGTAACATTAAAGTCTTCTATTTAACAATGGGTGTTGAATATAATCGTTAAAGAACAACTAGATAATATGTGAATGAAAGAGAATTAATAGCTTAAAGTATAAAGCACCTGCAAATCAGGAAGAAACTGTCAGGCAACCCAGTGTAAAAGTGAACAAAGGTTATGAATAGATAATTCTCACGAGAAAAATCTTGAATGGCTAATATTTATAATAGATGTATAGTACAGTACCATTTTGGGAAGTTTAATACTCAAGTTCAGGAGCTTAGAGTGGGGAAAGAAGCAGATGGGATATGCTGGGGAGATGAAAGAAAGGAAAACATAAGAAAAGCATTCATTGATTACTGAAAATTGCATGACACAAATTGATATTTTGTAAATCTGAAGCCTGAGAGAACAATGCAAAAATTCTTGTAGGGCCTACTTTTACCAAAATTTTGCAGACCCTAGACCCTCATTTTATAAAAGAGTTCTTTTTTTGTCCATAACCCCCATGACCATGTGAAAATACCCATGGTTTCAAAGCTCACAGTTGTTTTGAATCAAGGAAAAAGAAGAATCACATCCTAGAGATGGTCTTGGTGGACTTTATCTTGGTGAAAGGGTATGTAGATGGAGGGTTTAGAATGTTTCCACAGGGAATCCCTGGATGGCTCAGAAGTTTAGTGCCTGTCTTCGGCTCAGGGTGTGGTCCTGGAGTCCCGGGATTGAGTCCCACATTGGGCTCAATGCATGGAGCCTGCATGTGGCCTGCTTCTCTCTCTGCCTGTGTGTCTCTGCCTCTCTCTCTCTCTGTGATTATCATAAAAAAAAAAAAAGAAGTCGTTATAAAATTGAACCTAAATACTTAAGGTAAGGTGGGCATGGGTGGAGATGTTTAGGAGGTGAAATAAAGATGGTAAAAATCAAGGAAGTGACAAGGAAGAACAGGGGATAGGCTGGATTATGAAGGGGATAGTTGTAAGAGTTGAAAGGAGAGAGAAATATATGGAGAGGTCAAAGGAGATGAATTGGGATGGAAGGGAGAAGCATTATTAAAAATATGGAAACTTGGGATCCCTGGGTGGCGCAGTGGTTTGGCGCCTGCCTTTGGCCCAGGGCGCGATCCTGGAGACCCGGGATCGAATCCCGCGTCGGGCTCCCGGCGCATGGAGCCTGCTTCTCCCTCTGCCTGTGTCTCTGCCTCTCTCTCTTTCTCTCTGTATGACTATCATAAATAAATAAAATTTTAAAAAAAAAAAATATGGAAACTCTAAATCTAAAATATCTTTTGTAAACCTAAACTCAAGTTAGTTTGAGTGCGGCTTCCCTTTTTTCTAGCTGGCTTGTTGGTTTTGGAGACTCCAATAAGATAGTTACTTCTAAGAAACCTGGTGGCTGGGGTGCCTGGGTGGCTCAGTGGTTGAGCATCGTGGGGTCCTGGGATTGAGTCCCATGTCCAGCTGGTGGTGGTGATCCTGGGGTCCTGGGATCGAGTCCCGTGTCCAGCTCCCCGCAAGGAGCCTGTGTCTCCCTCTGCCTGTGTCTCTGCCTCTCTGTCTCTCTGAGTCTCTCACGAATAAATAAATAAAATCTTAAAAAAAAAAATCTGGTAGCCTCTAAACAGAGGGTGGCCTACTAAAAGGATCACTGCCTCCACTTGACAAAGACTTTCCCCTTGACCAAACATTTGGCAGGCTCTCGTGAGCTGTTTATCTATCTATCTATCTATCTATCTATCTATCTATCTATCTATCTATCTATCATCTATCTATCTATCATCATCATCATCATCATCATCATCATCATCTATCTATCTATCTATTTATTTATATTGGACCTCATTCTTGGGCCCTGTCTTCAATCTGATGAGTTCACTTTTAGGATGAATCCCATTAAGTCAGGGAAAACCTGTGACCCTTGATCTCTGATTACCCTGGCCTGCCCTCAGAAACTATCCAGTTATGTTGGTTTAGTAAGAATCTCCCTAACCTCAATGTCTCTTAGTAATTTTCCATCCGCTGACACTCCCATTGGCTATAAATCTCCAGCTGTTGTGGTGTACTCAGAATTAAGCCTCTCTCCCCTACTATGAGAGTCTTGACACCTATTGCAATAGTCTTGAATAAAGTCTTCCTTACCATTGTAACAAGTGTCAGCACAATTTTTTCTTTAACATCCTGAGCCAAGAAGTTTTAATGATAAATAGTGATCACAGGAGGTGAGGGTAGGATGGCTTGGGAATGTAGGGGATATGGTTCTACTGTTTACCGTGTGCTGGAGATCCAACAAACTCCAGGGAAATGCCCCTCTTTAAGGGGCATTAATCCCCAGTATTAAGACATACAAGCAACAACTCTAAGGAAATGGAAATCACACCAAACACAGGTTTAGTTGTATCCCTTCTGACCTCTGGAGGAAAACATACAGGCACAGTGATTGGTGATAGAAACCATGGTTTCCTCACTCCTTGTGCATCAGAACCATGTGCTGTCAGAGGCTAGTCTCTGATCACCATCATTTTGTTTCCATATGTACAATGACAGTAGCCTCTTAAAAGGAAGCAGCTTTTGAGGCCTTTAGGAAGAAGCCTGCCACTTCGGTAATCTCCAGAGGCATTCTTTGACTTTTCCTGTAGTGCTGTGGCATGGTGACAGAGAGTCTGCAAACAGATGACAGTGAAAGATTCTCCCTCTTATCATCACCGTCTCTGTTTCAGAATGTTTTGCCTCTCTGGGAGTTCCTTATTTTGAGCTCTACCATGGAGCACAGGACTTTGGCTCTCCACAAAGTCTGTGAACCTTCTGGCCAGATGTAAGCGCCTGTCTGTATTGCCCTCCTTCTGGAGGTGAAGAGGAAGGTAAGCACTTCTGCCTACTGAGTCTGGTTTATGTGATTGATGCTGGGACTTCTAATTTCGAGGACAAACGATCCATTAGTGGAAATGGGCACACCGGAAACCTCAGTGCCAATAAGTTAAGTGCCCATCACTGTACTCAGTGAACAGTCTGCTGATCTCAATTGTAGGCAATTAGCAGTGATTAGCAAGTGCGTGCTTGGTGGGTGGCACAATGAGATTCTTCTTACTGATGAGACAGACTCACAAACAACTCAGAGAGATATTGCCATGAAAATGCAACAGAAGAGCTCAATCACTGTGCAAGGGGGTCTGACCAAAGGACTCTTGTGAGTGTTTTAATTTCTCCTCTTAAACCACTCATTAACTCTCAAACAATCCAGTAATATGCGGGGAGGGCCAGATATTCATTTAGAATCAGATAACCCTTTATGCATCCTGAGTTAGAGAATTTAGAACGAGAAGAAAATAAATCCCCACAAAATTGTGCAACCCTGGGGAGCAGAGCTATTTCTTACTTATCTTGGTATTTCCTTCCAAACTAGCACAGTGCCGTGCACCTAGGGGAGCTCAGTAAATGTTGGTTATAGTGAATTAAAATCAGGTCTCCTTGTCCTAGTGACTTATAACTATGTTAGCCTTTTCTTGACTCTTCCATTATTTTATTTTTTGCTTTTTAACTTAATTTTTTGCTACCCTTTCTTTCTCTTTTCTTTTTTTTTATCATTAAGACCATATTTGCAATGTGTTTTTGTATTAGATACATATTTGAGATTTGCAAAGTAGAAATTAAATATAAATTTTAATTTTCTTATTGAATTTTATTATAATTTCATTGTAGTAGTCTCATCGATATTTGGGCATGGTGAAAACCAGCAAATATCTATTTCAAATAACTTTCTGCTATTGGCAATACACAATCAGTGGGCAATTATTCTCCCATATAGCAGGAAAACAATCAAGTAGACAATTAATTTACATGTCCTTTAAGCACCCACATATTAAATCACATTATACAATTTCCATTTCCTTGGGATTTCTCACAGACTTTATGAGACTTGCATATCTAACTAACCACATGAGCTATACCAGCTATTAAGAGAAATTCACTAATTGGAAGAAACTCCTAGAGATACTGTTTTAAAAAATGCAGTCTATATTATTCCACTCTTAAGTGCAGGATGCTCTATGAAGGCAAGGTCTACTTCTACATATTTACTGTAAAATCCCCAGTAGTGCTTGGCATGTACTATGAGTCAAAAGAATAAAATTATTTAATTACTCAGCACCAAGGTAAAACAAAGATATCACGTCATGAAAATCAAAATACATCCATTTTTGTTATCCTTCTTAAAACTTAAGCAATTACTACTTGGAAGTCTTAATAAGCCTATATATAGATACATAGTATAAAACAATACATTATACCACTGAAATCATTGATCATGCCTAAAGATGGAGAACTTTATCGCTTAAAATATACCATTGCTCAATGTGCAATTTGAATATATGATGATATAACCTGCAAGTAAACTATACATCTTAATATCTAAAGCCAAAGTAAGAAAGTGCGCTCACTAATATTAACAGGAATCAATGCCTAATGAATGCATGTAACCTGACTTTTGTTACAATTTGGGTCAAATTATCCTACTTTAGTGAAACACAGCCTTGCTTGCATTCTAACTATATTTTCACCAAGCAGTCATCTGATTATGAATTCAGGTTTCTTCTTCTATTTTACTTATTTAATTTTATTTATTTAATTTTTAAAGCACTTTATTGAGACATGATTGATGTATAAAAAGGTGTAGATTTTGAATGTACACAACTTGATATGTTTGGAGATAAGTATACGCCCATGAAACTCTCATCACTATCAAGGCCATAAACTTATCTGTCAAGTTCAATGTTTCCACCCACACCCCTTGGTTTTTTGTTTTTTTTTTTTGGTGGTAAGAACACTTAACATAAGATCTACTTACCCTCTTGGGAAATTTTAAACTCCATACTACATTACTATTAATCATGTGCTCTATGTTGTCCAGTAGAACTCCAGAATTTATTTATTTTGCATAACTGGAACTTTGTATCTTTGGATCAGAACCTTTCTACTCCCCTTTCCTCCCAGCCACTGCAACCACCCACCATTCTACTTTCTGCTTCTATGTGTTTGACTATTTTATTTTTTAAGATTTTATTTATTTATTCATGAAAGACACAGAGAGAGAAAGAGGCAGAGACACAGGTAGAGGGAGAAGCAGGCTCCATGTAGGGAGCCCGATGTGGGACTTGATCCCTGGTCTCCAGGATTATGCCCTGGGCCGAAGACTAAACCAGGGAGCCTGTGTTTGACTATTTTAGATTCTACATGTAAGTAGGATCATGCAGTATTTGTCTTCTGTTTCTGATTTACTTCGCAGTAGCATAATGACCATACATGTTGTTGCCAATGGCAGGATTTCCTTCTTTTATAAGACTGAATGATATTTCATTGTATGTATATAGCACTTTTCTTTCTTTATGTGCTCTTTTATGGACATTTAGGATCTTTCTACATCTTTTTTTAAAATTTTTTAAAAAATTTTTATTTATTTATGATAGTCACAGGGAGAGAGAGAGAGAGAGAGAGAGAGAGAGAGGCAGAGACACAGGCAGAGGGAGAAGCAGGCTCCATGCACCGGGAGCTCGACATGGGACTCGATCCCGGGTCTCCAGGATGGGGCCCTGGGCCAAACGCAGGCGCCAAACCGCTGCACCACCCAGGGATCCCTGTTTCTACATTTTTATTATGAATAATGCTTCAATGAACATGGAAGTGCAGATACTTATTTGAGATTCTGATTTCAATTCAGGATATATATTCAGAAGTGGGATTGCTGGATCTGATGGTAACTCTAGTATTAATTTTTTGAGGAACCTTCATACTGTTTTCCATAGTAGTTCCCCTGAATTACATTCTCATCAATAGTATATAGGGGTTTTCTTTTCTCCATATCCTTGCTAACATTTGTTAACCTTTGTTTTTTTAGATAATAGTCATCCTAGCAGGTGTGAGATGATATCTCATTGTGGTTTTAATTTGCATTTTTTTGATGATTAGTGACTTTGAGCACCTTTTCATAGACCTATTGACTATTTGCATGTCTTTGGAGAAATGTCTATTCAGATCCTTTGCCTATTTTAAATTGGATTATTTGTGAGTTTTTTTTTTTTTGCTATTGAGTTGTATGAAGTCTTTATATATTTTGAATACTAGCCTCTTATATGTGTGTGTGTGTGTATGATCTATTTCAATTATTTTGAAAATCTTCTTATTGTAAATGTAAATCTTAGCATTATGTTTTATACATTAGCCAATTTTGAATGTGCTTAGCATTAAACCAGTTTTCTAGACATCAAATCATCCCTGAGTGAAGTGATTACAGTGCAGGTTTTTTGTTTTTGTTTTTATTTTTTTCTTTGTATGTGCAAATGGAGGAATAAATATTCAAAGACACAACTAATTTATTATTCTTTCCCCAAATTATCCAGAATAGACTATCTTGCCTTTTGAAAATCATCCGTCCTAACCATACTCAGTAACCCTTGATCATCATTTAATGTAAAACCATTCATGCTTAGACTATGTAAAAATCCAGGTTTTCCCTGACTTCCACAAAGCTCTGATTTTGAATAATCTGAGGCCAGATTAATGAGGATTAATTGTATGCCTTCCCTGATGTTCTTTTGACCTTTTCATGTGAATGAATTACGTTAGCCTTCAGCCCTTCTGACTGCTATTTATAGAAGTCTGCAAATATCTAGTAATGAGGTGCTTGAAATTGAACACAGAGTGTTCCAGAGCTCTTCTTGTTGGGGATAATTAATATTGCCTATCATTATCGCCTTAATAACATTTAAATATGAGACCAAAGATTTTTTTCTAAGTATTTTATTTATTTATCCATGAGAGACACACAGAGAGAGGCAGAGAGGCAGAGTCACAGGCAGAGGGAGAAGCAGGCTCCATGCAGGGAGCCAGACTTGGGACTGGATCCCGGGTCTCCAGGATCACGCCCTGGGCTGAAGGCGGCGCTAAACCCCTGGGCCACCCGGGCTGCCCCAAAGATTTCTTTTTCCGTGCTTTAGAGCTGCCTATTTGATCGGTGGGCTTAATACAAATGGTTAAGGATAACAAAATGCTCCAAACAGACTTTACATGAGGATGCAATAACAAAACTAGTGAAAACAAAATAAAACAAAACAAACAGAACTTCATTATCTTCAGAGATAGGTGTTTTCCTTTCTTTTCTTTTCTTTTCTTTCTTTCTTTCTTTCTTTCTTTCTTTCTTTCTTTCTTTCTTTCTTTCTTTCTTTCTTTCTTCTTTCTTTCTTTCTTTCTTTCTTTCTTTCTTTCTTTCTTTCTTTCTTTTTTTTTTTTTTTTAAATTTGAGATTTAAAATGAGCACTTTGAATAGCTTCTGCTGATGTTTCATAATAGAGGAAACTGTTGGGTCTGTTCTTCAGCCAGGGAGTCAACACTTGTCTGAAGAGGTCTGAGAAGTCTAGTTTGATACTAACTTAAACTACAGAAGATCCTGGGGAAATGGGTCGATTCAAGGGCTTCCTGATAGATTACTTTTTTAAACTAAGGAAAGTTTTTTTTCAGATCAAACTGTCAACTAATGAATCTAATCTGCAACTGAGTTTTTGGCTTTGCTGTGATTTATTTCTGATGTTTCTGAAGTTGTTGCTGCCTATAAACAGCAACATTTTCAGCAACATGAATATGAATACCTATTAGGGAAGTGGATTTGTTTGGCCAATGTCTCTTGAATGTCATGGCTGGGAAAAACTAATTAAAACAGTCTCATTGATTTTTGCTTGCTCAAGCAAAAGAAGAGTATTGTGAAATTCATACTTTCATTTATATTGAGCGCTTATCATATGCAACTTACCATGTACTCTGGGGGATATAGAGCACAAGTACTTTTCCCCAAAACTCACAACCTATTGTATTATTGTATTATTCTTCATTGTATCATTTGTGTTCGCCAGGAAATAACATTAAAAAAAAACCTCATGAATTATGCTTGATTTTGAAATATTTTCAATATTTTTCAGGGGTTGAATATAAAGAGAATATTGAGAACTTAAAGCATTAAGCTTCATTTTAAAAAAAAATGAACAGCTTCTATTAAGTATCAATTTTTTGTTTTATTTTAATAAATCCAGAAATTTAAGTATAAATTTCATTATGAAGCAGGATTTTTACTTATGATGAAATTTTAAAGAGGTGGAAAGTGGCCAATGAGTACTAATTGTTAAGTTATTGTAATGAAATGAAGACAAATTGTTCTGACACTTTAAAATAATTATAAAGCTGACTCATTGCTGTACTGAAAAAGCTGAGCCTAAGTATTGCTCCATCTTTTTGTTCTAATTAGATTTTATTTATTTCCAATATCTTTCAAGGAGACTGAGAATGGATCACAAAAAATGGTCCATTATGCAGCTACAGCATTTAAACTTTTTAAAGACAAAGTAATTCTTGATATGGCAGCAATCCATATGACGCACAGGCTTTCCTCAGTAAATTCATAAACAAATGGCAGCAATAACATCTTTAAATCACTTTCTCAAGTGTTTCTCAGCTGTGGCTCCGACAAATACACGTTACACCACTGAATGTGTAATAACTGGGAAAAGTATTTCTCAGAGAAAGAACAGGCTCATCAAAATTCAATTCAGAAAAATGCAAAACAAAACAAAACAAAAAATAAAACCCACAAGCTCCAAAACAATTTATGAGAGTCACGCAAAAACTTTTAGGAAAGACTCTTTGTTGATTTTTATTGTTGAGTATGCTATAAACAAATATGACCAACATTCTGCATGTACTCTTTCTGGCCCTTGGTTTGTTTATTTATTTATTTTTTTTAAATTTTTTTAAAATTTTATTTATTTATGATAGTCATACAGAGAGAAAGAGAGAGAGGCAGAGACACAGGCAGAGGGAGAAGCAGGCTCCATGCACCGGGAGCCCGATGTGGGATTCGATCCCGGGTCTCCAGGATCGCGCCCTGGGCCAAAGGCAGGCGCCAAACCGCTGCGCCACCCAGGGATCCCTCTGGCCCTTGGTTTAGAATAGTAAATTGGCTTAGTGTCCATTGTTGCCTAAAATATTAACTGAAAATCCTTAATCAAGATCCTTATTTGAAAGTGCTGGGTATTTACACGCTTAAATAAAGCCTTGGATTGGAGAATAGTGAGATGGGTGAGTGTCAATATATTCAGTAGCCATATGGCAGGAAGGACCATATTCAATCAGAACATGAACATGGCAGTACTGGTACATACCAGCTGGAAGCCAGCTCTCATCGTCTGGTGTTTGTGAGATTTTGTCCAAGGTGGCATTTACTCAGGAGAAATAGAAGAGATTAGATTAATGGGAAGCAAATCAAACTGTCCCTTTACACACAGAGAAGCAGTATGTCAAAGGCTCTGGTGATTGCATCTTTGCATATATATATAAAGGAACAGCTTAGAAATCATTTTATTTGTTTAGCAACCACCTATTAAATATCTATATCTATATCTATATCTATATCTATATCATATTAACCCGGGAGTCCATTAAATTTTTCCTATTACATACTCCATTTTATTTAAAATAAATGATGGACATTTGAACACCAATAAAAATTAATTAAAAAAAAATAAATGATGGAGATGGAAAGAAATTTGAAGGTCATCTAATAAAGCCCTTTATTTTACAAATGAAGAAACAGGCCCAGACTGATTAAATAACAGATATTTATTGGGCACCTGCTATGTTCTCAGTACTTTTTTTAGGTACTGGGGATGGAGTGGTGAATATATGAAACACAAGAAGAACCCTCTTCTCATGGAACATACATTTAAGAGTGGGGGCGGGGGGAAGAAAGCAAGATTTTAGATAGTGACGAGAGCCAAGAAGATGAAGAAATAGTGGAATCTGATAGAGGGACTATGGTTGGGGATCAGCCACTTGAGAGTTGGTGTTTAAGGAATTCTACTTGAGGAGGTGACAAATTGAGACCTGAATGAAAAGGAGAAGCCAGGCTTACAAAGATATATGAGGCAGACAGTATTTAAACAGTGGAACAGCAAGTGTGAAGACTGAAGTTCGCCATGCAGGAGAAACAGAAATAAGGCCTGTGTCTCTGGCAAGGAGTAAGCAACCAGATGAAGTTGAAGAGGTGAGAAGGGCCAGATCACGGAGGCCTTTTGGGGTTTGGTGAATGGTTTGTTTTTTATTGGGGAAATATATTTATATCTATACATATATTTATTGCATATTTTACAGGGCAAGTATATATACACATATACATGGCATGAGAATAAGAGCTGATGTGTATTTCTGAAATATCATTCTGGCAGAGGGAGATCACTAATAGCTTATCGCAAATGACCCTTGAACAAAATAGGTTTGAACTATGTGAGTCCACTTATAAATATTTTTTTTTTAAATAAATACAGTACAATACTGTAAATGTAATTTTCCTCCCTTATGATTTTCTTAACATTTTTTTTTTTTTTGCTCTGGCTTAGTTTACTGTAAGAGTACCTACAACAAACTAAATATGTGCTGGTCAACTATTTATGTTCTTGGGAAGACTTCCAGTCAATAGTAGGCTATTGGTAGCTATATCTAGGGGGAGTTGAAAGTTATACATGGCTTTTCAACTGTGTGGGGGGCTGGTGCCTCTAACTTCTCTGTTGGTCAACTGTATCATCAAGTGAAAGGTTGGTTATGATTTATTTTGAATCTCAAGGTGAGGCAAAGAGGAACGAGGTTGCCTCCTAGGTTTCACTTATGATCTAGGCTGTTGGGGATGCTGGAAAGCTGAGATGGGTACAGTGAAGAAAGAATAAATGGATTGAGAAAAAAATTAAGAATTCTGTTGTGGACACATAACTAGGAGATGCCTGTAAGGTATCTCCATAGGGATTTTCATGGGCTATTGGGCTGTTGGAGTCTAAGTGTGGTGCTGAATGAGGACGTCAGCACTACAGAAAGAAATTTGGGAATCATCTGCATACCTAGGGTATTGGAAGCCCTGGGACAAGATAGGATCTCTTAGGGAGGGAGAGCAGATAGAAAAGAGATCTGCAAGCCAAGTCCTGGGCCCCTCCAAAATTCAGATTTGGGGCTGAGGGAATAGCCAAGAGTAAAGGCTGAGGAATAGCAGACATTGAGGTAGAAAGAAAACCAAGTGAAATAACATCAGGGTGGTCCACAGGTAGACATTAAGTCCTAGGTTTAACTTTTAGACCAGTCTCATCTTTAACGCCAGGCTGCTCTTCTTTCTAATTCTTGTTTATGGCTTATATTTTACTGCAAAATAAAAAGTGAGAAGCTGAGTCAATCAGTGACTAAATCTTTAACCTACAATCTCCTGCCCAGTGTCATTGCCTGATGTGCTGTTTGATCTTGTTCTGGTCGCACTTTGGTCGTATTTTTCTCATGTATTTGAAACTACATTTCTTGAATTCGGAATGTCTTCTGGTCTGTTCCTGATGTGCCCATTAAGGCCTGGTGATGGTCAGTCTGGTGATGTTTGGAACTTGAGTAAGGTGTTATTTTTTTTCTTGTTTCTGCCGGTCCTGCTGTAATTATCTCCTTAATAGTATTTCACAGGCAGCAGCAGCTTCGAGTTTTAGTCTTTCTGACATCCAAACCCCAAACCTCAGCAATAGCTTTATATATCTTTGCCCTTTACTTGTTGCATCGATCGCCAAATCTTGCTGCTTCACTTTCTATTTGTAGCTTTTTTTTTTTCTCTCTGCCTCCACTGCTGCCCTAGTCTCTACCTGAATGATTCTCTTCATGGAAACACTTTGCTTGTAAGCAGTCCATCTGTTCCATTTCTGCCTACTGCCACTGTTCCAATGATTCTTTCTGAGGTTCTGGCATTTCCATTCTTACTCTTAAATCCCACAGGGGCTTCCCGTTCCCTAAAGAATCAAGTTCATGGTCCTCACCCTGTCAGGTGTTCCAGCTCTAAATGATTTCCTTTTTTCTCATCTCGTTCAGCATGTCTGATGTCTTTCACTTTTCCTAGGTTTTCAGAATTCTTTTGTTCACAATTAGTTCAAGTTTCCTTTTAACCAGGCCAGTTTTTGAAGAAGAGCCGTTGAAAATATGCAAAAAACAGCAAGACTATTTTTGACATTTCTTGCTGAAGTACAAGTTAATTACTCACGATATATGTTTAACATGTTAAATGTTTATCTGATAGAATGACCGTGCAGCACAGCTAGAATTATTTTACCTTATGGCTCCTCTTAGAACTTACCTATTTCTAGCCAAAAAAGGAACTGACAGAAAATAACCTAGTGATGCCCTTCAGGCAAGTACAAATAAAAGCCCTCGCACAAGCGCAGGGCTCTGAAATGAGCCAAGAGGATGAATGGAAAAATGTTCTGTCTCACAAAGTGCCTATTTTTACTTTATTTACTTTGACCTTGGATCCTGTTAGACAGCATTAATATGTAGGCGGTAGGGTGCTCACAGTAAAAAGGGGGAACTGAGTTAGTAAGCACCAGTTGCCATGTGAGTAGAGACCTGTTTGTGTCACAGATCTTGGCAAAGATCAAACCAGAGATCAAAGACTTTGATAAAATATGACTGAGCTTAGCAGCTCTCCCCTCTTCCCACAGCCATGGGGAGTAGTTTGTGACTGTCTGCTGCCTGAGGTGCGCCTCGAACAGGGAGTCCACATGAGAGCCGCTGGCTGGGACTGAGGTCAGCCTGGGTGGTAATGATGATGATCTGGGCTGATAGAAGAGTGGAGATGCCAGCTTCCGGCAGGAGTTAACATAACAGATACCAGGGTATTAAAGCAGCCAAGCTGACTGTGATCTCAGACAGATGTGACAGCAGCTGGAGAAAGCTATGGGGAGCAAAACAAGCAGCAGTGGCTTCAAAGAGAGCTGAAAGATTCCAGTTTTATGTCCCTTCTCCAACAGGACAGGTTTGGGCATCCAGTTTTCTATCTCTGCCATTATTTCCAAAGGGTTTAGCGTTTGCCGACTGACTCTTCCTTATGCTTATACATGCCACCTAAGCCCACATCTAAAAGGTATGTGCCTGGTACAGGTAATAAATATTTGGTGTTCTCCATAAATATTTGTTGGAGGAGGGAAAGATGGAACCTGGGAGGGAAAGTTGGGTGGAGGGTAAAACTTACATGTTAATTTCCAGCTACGTAGTATTCCTAAGACCAAGACTGGCGTAGTGAGAAGGTTGCAGGCAAAATGACAGCATCTGATGAAGTGAACTCTTTCTGCATTTTCTCCACAATACCTTTCTGTGAAACATATACTGTAATGCATTTATTTCAAAGTGACATAAATCTTTTCATACTTGAAGAGTTTCTTATAAAAATGCAAATAATTCTCGTGAGGGAATGCACCTGAACTAAATGTTTAAAAACTTACACTTTAATTGACCATTAGTTAGCTGCAGGGTCATTTTGGAAAGGGACACAGATAAGATATCTGGGTAGGTATACTTCAGATTTCAAGAGGAGAATTGATTTCAATCCACTCAATAGAGTTAGGAGCAGCTCCTTCTATTTTACAATCTGGACAGAGCTAGCATGGACAAAGAGAATCTGGTCTCACTTGCTGTCACTGTAAAAACTGACATGTAACCTGATTTCAAATGGTACATCTGATTCATTTCCATACAAGTATTTTTATCCAAATGCAAAGTGCAACCTATACAAGCAAAGGCACATAAATGTGTAAAAATATACAGAAAATAAGTTTGTGTGTGTGTGTGTGTGTGTGTGTGTTTGTAGTTGAGGAAAAAGTTCAGAGAGGTTTCTTTGAGTTTGTTGGTCTGACCAATAATTCACAAAGCCCAGGTATAGAGAGTTTCAGGCACTATTATACTACTAAGGTATATTATTTACTCAGGAAATAAACCTGGAGAATCAGCACATCCAAGAGCATGATGAATTATATAGCCAATCTCATTTGTTAGTCTTCCTCTTACCTTTTAAGAGTTGTACAAACTATTTAGATTTACAAAATGGGAGACAGAATCATATTCTACTTTGAGATGCTAATGGGTCTCTAAAGCTGCATCAGGGAATCTGGTTGGATTTCACTGTCATTATTATTTTCTAAAGGCAATTTGAGAGCTTGATAAGGTGCAGAAATTAATGTACAGTGAGTATAACTTCAAGTTTCAAATAATTAGCCTCCTGTGGAGCAATTCTTCACCTTCAAAAAGTATTCCCATACTCTCTCTATTATTTTGATGAAGGCCAATTGAGCAAGGCTTTGAATTGCTTAAAAAAAATTCCTTCAGGGATGAAATGAAGAAACTGTGAAAAATGAATAATTTGTATTCATTGTTTAAATATATTTTGTGACACAATACTTTGGGAAATGTTTAAACCTATGCCTAATTTGAGTTTTGGTTCCTCTGTGATCCTATCAGTTGTCTCCCTATTTTGCCATTACCATACTTGGCAGGCCCAGTTTGGCTTCTGTTTTGGAAATAAATGAGACTGAATTTTGCTTATCTTCTGCCTGAATTTTTCAATGTTTATAATTGTCTAGATGACTTAAACTGTATTTCAAAAATAAATTTCTGAGCATATTTGATTGATATTTTTATAAATCAGGGGAGGTAAGTATCCCAATCAATTATTCAATGTGGGCTCTGGTATGAGTCTGGTCTAAGTATGAATCTTGGGCTTTATCACTTACCAGCTGTGGATATTGGACAAGTCATTTAATCTTACTATACCTCAGTTTCACCATATATAAAATAGGGATGATACCTCAAAAATCTGTGGTGAAAAAAAAAAAATCTGTGGTGAGCATGAAATTAGATAATGTACATAATATTCTTAGCGATTAACACTTTATAACATACTAGGTATTGGGCTAGAACAACTATGTCCAATGGAAAAAAAATGCAAGGCACAGATTTTAAATTTTCCTGTAACCTCATTAAAAAAGTGAAAAAGAAAAAGATGAAATTAATTTTTATTATATATTTTATGTATTCTACTATGTTCAAGTATGATTTTAACATGTAATTGATAAGGAAATTATTAAATAACTATTTTGCTTTTTGCCCCCTTAGTATCATCTTTAAGATCCATAGATGTTGCACATCTCAACCTGAATGCTAAATTTTCAAGACTTGAAAAGTCATCCTGGCAAAACAATAAAGTCATGTTTAATGAGGAACTATTTTACTCTGCTTCAGTTTATACATTTAAGTGAATTAAATTTAAATATGAATTCATTAAAAATGAATTAAAAATAAATAAAATTAAAAGTTCAGAATTTTGCACTACCATGTTTCAAGTACTTAACAGCCACATGTGTCTAGCAGGTAGTGGTATTGGACATCACAGGGCTAGGAAGTACGTGCCCAGGGCCCGTGGACTTCCTACTTAGTTTCACCTGCTTAGTTTCATTAAAAACCTTAGCAGGCCACTTGTCTCCACTCTACCCATGGAGGAGAAAAGAGAAGACAATAAATGATTGCTTCTTGACAACCATCTGTGTCAACAAAATATTGAAAGAGATGGCAAGAAAAGTTGAATTGCACGGCAAAATTTGTTGCTCGAGCCAGATTTCCTGCCTTGAGAGGTCCTCCGTATAGGGTAGAAGTAGTGCGAGCAAGCTCAATAACCCTGTCATATTAACGTGTCTATAATACAGGTAGGGCTGTGAAGAGTGAAGTGAGTCCTGGAGTAAGTCTGACTCAGAATGGTACTGTGACTGATTAGTTTTTGCACTTGGAAGGCCCGGCCGAGCTGCAGTGGGTTGTGACTGTAAGGCTGGGAGCCTTGCAGTGCAAGGCAGACTTACAGCAATATAGTGATCACAGCAGTAGTGGGGAGACTGATTCAGTTGTTTAACAGAGCCTTCTACCACCTAATGATGAAGGAAATGCAAATATGCCAAAGCCATAGTCCCTGCTGGCCTCCATTTATGGGCAGTATAGTTGGGGAGATCAGACATAGACAAGGGAAGATTTTAATTCCATATGAGATAAATGTGCACACAGCATTAAAAACAATGGTAGAAAACTAGAATAGTATTAATTACCAAGTTGATGATATCAATAGGAAAGGATGTTGGAGTTCCCATGAGAGGAGATCATTATGGACAGGGTTTATCTGAGAGGGCAGACAAACCTTGACTTGAGTCTTAAAGGATTTTTTTTCTCTGAAGTCAGAGTGAGCAAAAGCACTAGATGAAGCACTTTGCTAGGATGAAGAATTCAGAAGTTGGAGCTAAAAATGTAGCTAGTTCTGTTCACGATGATTTTTCTTCTCTAGACAATGGAGAGTCCTTGAATGTACGAAAATGTATGAAGTATGAGTGATAGTATCAAAGAAAATTGATTTTAAAGGAATATAACTGTTAGAATAAAGTACTGGTACAGGATTTTGTGTTTTCTGAGTTATTGAATATATTATTTAACAAAGTCCTCATTAATAACTGTGTAAGAAAGACAAGCAGGTGTAATTATCTCCATTTTTAAGAAAGAAATACTGAGGATCAAGAGGCTAAGCCTGTTGTCTGAGGCCACGTGACTAGTGAGTGGTCACTAAGGACTAGAACCAGGTGTCCTCATGTTTAGTCTAGGACTATATCCATTATTTTTCAGTATGTCTGTTAGGGGTAGAGCCTTAAAAACGATGAAATATTCCTGGATGATTCCTGTACTCTTTGATCTATTGAGTATGGCCATCAAAAGCAATTATTTGACTATCCTTGGACAATATTATTAGTGTGAAAAATTGGCCACTAGTCTTCTTTTAGTTTTTCGACCTCTCTCTATCCCTACACTGAGCCCAAACTCCTAGTGTCTTCATAGTGTAACCAGAATGGTTAAGATTGGGACACTTGGGTGGCTCAGTGGTTTGGCACCTGCCTTTGGCCCAGGGCATGATCCTGGAGTCCTAGGATCAAGTCCCGCGTCGGGCTCCCCACAGGGAGCCTGCATCTCCCTTTGCCTGTGTCTCTGCCTCTCTGTGTGTCTCTCATGAATAAATAAATAAATTATATATATATATATTTGAAAAAGAATGGTTAAGATCTTCTCTTCCTGGAGGAAAAACCTTTCCTCTTGAACATCTTGCCCACTTAAAATGTATCTGTCTCTTGTCTTATTTTTTCTGGGAGTGCCCAGCGGTTTGTAGCTGAGGGTAGTTAACAGGTAATTTGTATTAACCTCTGTTAACATTTTAATCAGCTAATCTGTTGCTTTCTCTTATAATAGTGCTTAGACGTTTTTATGCCTATGATTAGGACTTTATCATTTCAGGTCTTGAGTCAGAAGAAATACTTTTATCCCTCTCTTCTTTCTCAGGATGGTCTCCTTTCTTTTTTGTGAGTCCTGTCTTACACCACTTACTGAATCTTAGCCAAGTGCTAGCCTGTTCAAGCTCCATTCAAGGAGCTTTATCCACATTTGTTTCTAACCCTCTGATACCCCGTGAGTTAGCTATGATCAGCTGGTATTTACCTGGGTTCAAAGCCCAGGCTTTCCTCCTATGTTAGAGTGCTTAATGAAGTCTCCAAATGGCAACTGCTCCAGGATCTTCTTGGCCTGATTGTTTTAACTCAAAAGGTAACAACCCAATTGTCAATTTCTACTACTAATTTCTAGGGCCATATTCAAAGCTGTCAAATCTTCATGTGATTTGATTGATCTACTCTTGAAACTTTTTCCCTTCTCATGGGCAATGTCCTTTAAGGATAAATATGAAAAGTATTTCAACTCCCCAAATTACTGCTCCAGGGTTCATTATGCTCCAGTCTTATTAGTGCTGGACTGATACTGTCTTTTTTTTAGCTAAGTTTGTTGATATTGATGCTGGGTGACTAGTAGTGTTGTCTACCCACTGAGGTCTAATCAGTGGTTTTGCTTTTTACCCCGGGTTTAACATAAGGGATGCTTCTTGCCAAGCCCCCTTTCCTTTTCCCTTCATTCCATCAGTGTGCATCAAGTAGATTTGAAAGGTTCTTGCTTTAGGCTTATAATTCTACAGAGCTAATCAAGAACAGATTGACATTTAGAAGAACAAATTCTTTTGATTCAGAAAAATCCTGTTCCAGACATATTTTGTTTGACTCACAAGGCATTATGTATTCATTTAAAAAATTAATCTGAGATTACAGACATTAGAGATATTCACCTAATACTATACTTTTTTTTTTCTTGAAAAATTGGTATGTTTGGCCACATTGGGCTCACATTTCTAAATGATAGCACTTGGGTGGAACTGAATATTAACTGTACCCTTTCTTTGATTTATCAGAGCTTTCATTACTCATTCAATATATGCATTACAAATGATGTGCAGTCTGCTTCACTCATTATTTCTGTGACTTTCTTAGTATGTGACATTGTAACCTTTTCTCTAGACCATTATTTATGCACCCCAAAGAATATTTTGGAGTTAGATAGATAGGTATCCAAAGCTAAGTCTTGCTCTTTGCTCTTTATTAGCAGGGTCCCTAACACAATGGCTGGCACAGAGAAAGTATTTATTACCTGATAAGTGGTTTTGCTACCTCTACTACTACAACTACCACTACCACTACTGTCACCATCACTAGTACTGTTGGAGTCACATTTTCTAGATCCTCAACAGAGGAGTGCTACCCTGATAGTCCTCAGTGTTCTGAGGGAAAGGACCAGGTTAGTGACTCTTACTGGGTGCAGCAGAGGTGTTAGCCTGGTTGTCCTAGAATTTGTAGTTTGATCTTTAAATGCTTGTCCTGAGAAATAAAGGTGGCACTTGCCACTTTCCATCCATGTTCTTTCACGTGATCATGTTAGGATATGGTGAGAAGTTATTTTTCAACTTTGAGATCTTTCATTACCAACCTCATTTTCTTTTTTTTTTATTAATAAATTTATTTTTTATTGGTGTTCAATTTGTCAACATACAGAATAACACTCAGTGCTCATCCCGTCAAGTGCCCACCTCAGTACCCGCCACCCAGTCACCCCCACCCCCCGCCCTCCTCCCCTTCCACCACCCCTAGTTCATTTCCCAGAGTTAGGAATCTTTCATGTTCTGTCTCCCTTTCTGATATTTTCACTCATTTTCTCTCCTTTCCCCTTTATTCCCTTTCACTATTTTTATATTACCCAAATGAATGAGACCATATAATGTTTGTCCTTCTCCAATTGACTTATTTCACTCAGCATAGTACCCTCCAGTTCCATCCACGTTGAAGCAAATGGTGGGTATTTGTCGTTTCTAATGGCTGAGGAATATTCCATTGTATACATAGACCACATCTTCTTTATCCATCATCTTTCGATGGACACCGAGGCTCCTTCCATAGTTTGGCTATTGTGGCCATTGCTGCTAGAAACATCAGGGTGCAGGTGTCCCGACGTTTCATTGCATCTGAATCTTTGGGGTAAATCCCCAACAGTGCAATTGCTAGGTCGTAGGGCAGGTCTATTTTTAACTCTTTGAGGAACCTCCACACAGTTTTCCAGAGTGGCTGCACCAGTTCACATTCCCACCAACAGTGTAAGAGGGTTCCCTTTTCTCCGCATCCTCTCCAACATTTGTGGTTTCCTGCCTTGTTAATTTTCCCCATTCTCACTGGTGTGAGGTGGTATCTCATTGTGGTTTTGATTTGTATTTCCCTGATGGTAAGTGATGCAGAGCATTTTCTCATGTGCATGTTGGCCATGTCCATGTCTTCCTCTGTGAGATTTCTCTTCATGTCTTTTGCCCATTTCATGATTGGATTGTTTGTTTCTTTGGTGTTGAGTTTAATAAGTTCTTTATAGATTTTGGAAACTAGCCCTTTATCTGATATGTCATTTGGAAATATCTTCTCCCATTCTGTAGGTTGTCTTTTAGTTTCGTTGACTGTATCCTTTGCTGTGCAAAAGCTTCTTATCTTGATGAAGTCCCAATAGTTCATTTTTGCTTTTGTTTCTTTTGCCTTTGTGGATGTATCTTGCAAGAAGTTACTGTGGCCGAGTTCAAAAAGTGTGTTGCCTGTGTTCTCCTCTAGGATTTTGATGGACTCTTGTCTCACATTTAGATCTCTCATCCATTTTGAGTTTATCTTTGTGTATGGTGAAAGAGGGTGGTCCAGTTTCATTCTTCTGCATGTGGATGTCCAATTTTCCCAGCACCATTTATTGAAGAGACTGTCTTTCTTCCAATGGATAGTCTTTCCTCCTTTATCGAATATTAGATGACCGTACACTTCAGGGTCCACTTCTGGGTTCTCTACTCTGTTCCATTGATCTATGTGTCTGTTTTTGTGCCAGTACCACACTGTCTTGATGACCACAGCTTTGTAGTACAACCTGAAATCTGGCATTGTGATGTCCCCAGCTATGGTTTTCTTTTTTAAAATTCCCCTGGCTATTCGGGGTCTTTTCTGATTCCACACAAATCTTAAAAAAATTTGTTCTAATTCTCTGAAGAAAGTCCATGGTATTTTGATAGGGATTGCATTAAACGTGTAAATTGCCCTGGGTAACATTGACATTTTCACAATATTAATTCTGCCAATCCATGAGCATGGAATATTTTCCCATCTCTTTGTGTCTTCCTCAATTTCTTTCAGAAGTGTTCTATAGTTTTTAGGGTATAGATCTTTTACCTCTTTGGTTAGGTTTATTCCTAGGTATCTTATGCTTTTGGGTGCAATTGTCAATGGGATTGACTCCTTAATTTCTCTTTCTTCAGTCTCATTGTTAGTGTATAGAAATGCCATTGATTTCTGGGCATTGATTTTGTATCCTGCCATGCTACCAAATTGCTGTATGAGTTCTAGCAATCTTGGGGTGGAGGCTTTTGGGTTTTCTATGTAGAGTATCATGTCATCGGCGAAGAGGGAGAGTTTGACTTCTTCTTTGCCGATTTGAATGCCTTTAATGTCTTTTTGTTGTCTGATTGCTGAGGCGAGGACTTCCAGAACTATGTTGAACAGCAGTGGTGAGAGTGGACATCCCTGTCTTGTTCCTGATCTTAGGGGAAAGGCTCCCAGTGCTTCCCCATTGAGAATGATATTTGCTGTGGGCTTTTCGTAAATGGCTTTTAAGATGTCGAGGAAATTTCCCTCTATCCCAACACTCTGAAGGTTTTTGATCAGGAATGGATGCTGTATTTTGTCAAATGCTTTCTCTGCATCTAATGAGAGTATCATATGGTTCTTGGTTTTTCTCTTGCTGATATGATGAATCACATTGATGGTTTTACGAGTGTTTCCTCACAGTTTTCCAGAGTGGCTGCACCAGTTCACATTCCCACCAACAGTGCAGGAGGGTTCCCCTTTTTCCACATCCTCTCCAACATTTGTGGTTTCCTGCCTTGTTAATTTTCCCCATTCTCACTGGTGTGAGGTGGTATCTCATTGTGCCAACCTCATTTTCTATGAAGAAATTGCTTTTTGCTTGAAAAATCAGAACTTTTGTTATCCAAAATAAGAAGTTACCATGGTTTAATAGGGTTTTAGTTTTAGTTCCTTAATAAAAAGAGAGAGTTTTAGACTTAAAAATGTTTTTCTTAATAGGATGTAATGAGCAACTTGGACTTTGTTAGCAAAATTTCATTAGCATAGTATTAGTTTTGTAGAAGGGAATACTCTTACTTATTTGAGTAATATCAGGGTTTTATTTCCTGGAAATTTTAGGCTTTATTATAAATGGCATTATTTGAAATAATTATCCATGCAAACAATGTTGCCAATGAGAATTTGGTTCCAAGAGAAACTTACTTTTGTTGTATCATAAAATAAAAATTTACTATCTCATTCACTGTGATAATTACATCACATTTATTCTTTCTTCAAACCTCCAATTCCATCCTCTCTCTCTTTACTCAGAACCACTCCATACTCCGCAACAAATTTCCAAAATATACCTACCTATGAACTTACACCTTGGTTTTCCTTAGATTCAGGGAATTCTCTTTGCTATTGCATGGGCCAATCTCTCTGCTTAGTCACAGGATTTCATCTATTGTCTACTTAAAGCGTCTGCTCTGGTAGTTATTCCCCCTTTTTCTCTCCTGCCTTAATCACTTTCTCCTTTCCTGAATAATTCTCATCAGCACACAGACTTGATATTATCTTCCACTAACGAAATTCTTCCGTGACCCATTGTCCTTCTTCAGTGGCTGCCACATTCTCTAATCTCTTTTAAAGCAAAAGTCCTGAAGGAATTGTCTCTACTTGCTTTCTTCAGTTCCTAATTTCTAATTGTTTCTCTACCCCATTCCAATTAGTCTTTTGTCTTCACTAAAATCCCACTAAAACTGGACATAGCTATTGATCTCCATCTTGTCAAGTCCAGTGACCCATTCTCTGTCCTCTTCCTACTTAAGCTCTCAGCAGAATATAACATGGAATATAAATACAGTTCTACTGAAGGAATGGAACCACACTTTCCGAATTTTCTCTCTACAGTTCTACTAGCCTTTCCTCAGCCTCTTTGATAACTTCTCCCCCTGAAACAAGTCTCTAGATGTGTAGTGCCAGAATTCAGCTATAGTCTCTTCCTGGACTCTCTCTTAGGCTGTCTCATTCAATTCTGTTGCCTTAAATACCATGTCTCTGCCAATGACTTCCGCATTATATGTCCATCCCCAGCCTTTCCTTTGGCTTTCTCTATATCTAACCTTTTCTTGAATGTCTAATAGGCATATCAAATGTTATAGGTTAAGCTGAACTCTTAATTTTCACCTTATCATTTCTTTCCATGTCTAATCAATTTTGGTAAATGGTATCACCGTTCATGTAGTTGTGAAGTAAAAACTTAAAAGTCTTTATTTCCCTCTCTTCTTCTCTATTTTTTCATTTTACTTTAGGTACCTAATCAGCAAGTCCTGTTGGCTCTACTTTCAAACTTTCTACTAAGTGCCAACCACCTCTTCACATTTCCACCACTCTTAGACTAAAACCACTATTTCTCACTTAGAATTTTCCGAGAGCCTCCAGTCCAGGCTGTTTTCATTTTTGTCCCTTCAGCCCAATCTCCACAGAATGGAGAGAGTGATTTTCTTTTAAACATAAATTAGATCAGGTAAGTATCTCCCAAAGCCCTTCTATATCTTTACATTATATTCAGAATAATCTCTCAATTCCTTATTTGCTTTAGTTATGTCTTACATAATCTTCTATCTGTCTCTCCAACCTCATTTCTACCACTCTCTCACTGGTTCATTCTATTTTAGCTATCTTGGCCTTCTTATTTCTCAAACACTCTAAGTTGGTTCTTGCTTTAACGCATACACACTTATTATGTCCTCCATCTGGAATATTTTCGCCTCACCTGACATTCACACATTGCTATCATTTTGGTCTCAGCTATGGACTGAATTGTGCCCCCTTCAAATTCAGATGTTAAAGCTCTAATCCTCAGTGTGGTGGTATAAGGAGATGGAACTTTTGGAAGATAATTTGGTTTAGATAAAGTCATGAAGGTGGACCCTTATGATAGGATTAGCATCCTTATAAGAAGAAATACCAGAGATCTTGCTCTCTCTCTATTCACCATATTAGGACACAGTGAGAAGGTGGACATCCAAAAGCTAGGAAGAAGGTTCTCACTAGAAACTGACCATGCTGGTACTTTAATTGGGTATCTAGCCTCCAAACTAAGAGAAGATGAATTTCTGTTGTTTAAATCATGTAGTTTATGGTATTTTGTTAGGATTCTGTTTAGACAATGTTTAAAAAATGCATAAGATGGTAATCCACATCAAGGTCACATTAAAAATCTTATAATGACTTAGTCCTAATATTTCTGTTGGGTCTATTATCAGCACTCAGGAGTCTACTAAAACTGAAGCCTTTTTTTTACCTGAGGGGTTTATACTAGACATGCTGTGGAGAGTTGAGTATTCTCTAGGGCTGCACAATTAGTTAGTTCATAGAGATTTTCAACACTGCATAAAATCCTATACTGTCAGCTCTGAACCTCACCAAAATGGACCAAGACACTGTAATGATATAAGAGCATAAATCTGATGTGTAAACAGAATTTGTTCAATTGTTAATATTTCTCTGTGAATTATAATGGCAATATTAATGGTTCTATATAGTAGTTCTATAATTATGTAAAAGCAGGTCATCATATTTTAATTAAATATCATATTTAAGTTATCTTTTCAAGTTCAATGTGATAAATAAGCATGCACACCAAACTTTGAACATTTTATGATGAGTTTAAATATAGAACTTCCATTTTCTGCCATCCATTTTTGCCTTGGGTTTTTCAAAGACTATTTCTGAAAGGGCTGTCCATTAATGGTGGTTTAAAATGAAGCAAAACATTAACTTTGCTCATTATTGTCTCTGGTCTTCTTTTTCCTTCCTTCATTTGTAATTCCTTTCATTTATGGTAGTGACCCCTTTTATTGGCTTACCAATTTGCCAGCCTTCTCCAGAGGTCAGATGTAAGAAGCAGTTACATTTTCTGGACACTTACTGGGGATAAGAGGCATGAGGAGTTTCAGTGGTATTCTAATAGTCATGGAGATGGAACTGGGAATAAATGTCAGTATCTCTGTTCTCTTAATATCACATTTATTTATTTATTTATTACATTTTATTTAAATTCAAGTTGGTTAACATATAGTGTATTATTAGTTTCCAGGGTAGAATTTAGTGATTCATTAGTTGCATATAACACCCAGTACTCATTACATCAAGTGCCCTTCTTAATGCTGATCACCCCGTTACCCCATCCCCCACCCAATTCCCCTCCAGCAACCCTCAGTTTCTTCCCTATAATTATGATAATACCACATTTATTGAACAAAAGGTCTGTTTTAAAAGGAATAGAGAAGATAGGAATTAAGCTATTAACTGAACTCCTTTTCTATGACTTAGTTATGATTTTATGAGATTACACGTCACTTGTCTCCCATTTATATTGTTAGGAACTCTGAAATGAAACTCAGGTAGCATCCTGGAATTACCTTAAATAAATGTATTTTTAAAAAATGAGCTGCCTATTTGTGGAGACACTTGCATAATTGTGTAAAGTGCCTAAGGTAATGCCTAGCATATGAAAAGTGATATATATTTTCATGGTATTAGCATTGAAAAAAGGCCAACATTTAACTAATAATTATATTTTTTAGAGTATTATCCTATGATTAAAAGTTACCTGGAAGTAGATAGCTAAAGGACTCCCAGAGTTCTGAGTACCAAAACTAAAAATAATCTCCTAACATGAATCAGCTACTGGTCCTTTGCTAGATATGACATCTTCTGTTATAAAAATATGTCTATTTTCTGTTCATTCTATATTTTATTTGCTATCTCTTTCAGGAACAGAGACCTCCAACAAAGTTAAATTGTGGGCCATCTGGCTTCTGGATTGTGAGGAAAATCCTCTTTCTGAACTTCAACTCAATTCTGCTCTTTCTGCTTATTTATGGTATTGTTAGAGGTCTTGGCTACAAAAGGGTAAGCACTGAAATCTCCTCATTGGTACAAAAGGAAAGGAAAAATAGCTTCAGGAAGATATGCATAGGTTTCTTATAGTTTGCAATTGGTCAAATTTCAATTGTTTAACGGGCTGTCAGTATCACATTGAATATCCAGCTGATTAGCTCCACTGGCTACTGAATGCCCAGTTGACCCTGGAAAAGAATGAGGAAAGGTTGATTCACAGAATGGAGGCTCTGAATGTTTCTGTATCTGACTTTCAGAGCTCAATCTATATGGTCACTTTTCTCTAAGTTGAAATTTAAAAAACTCTTAGACTCAGATAGGATGTGCAGATTGTTTTATTTATGATAATGTTTTGGTAATGTAGACAAAAATCATTGTTTTACTTCATACAGTTTTAAAGTGGTAGACTTTTGAGGCTTGATCAATAAACATAAAACAGGTCAGAGAATATACGGATTTCCCTTGCTGTCTGAATACAGAACTTTCATATGAAACCTTTTGTAAGCCAGAATGGCATAAAATGAAGAAGCAATTAACATTAATTTATATGACAAATCTTTTGAGCCTTCCCAGACGCCCCACCCGCCCCCCAAAAGAAAACTCTTTTAGGCTTTTCTGATACCTTATGACGTATCTTGCTAAATGGATGCACAAAATAAATCAAGATAAAGCCCAGATGCTTACAGACACAGTTCAAAGAGATGATGGCTGGATGCTGAGATGCTGAGTGTAGTTCCTGGGGAAGGGGCTTGGTGAGTGAGCACTGCCTCTGTGAGGGGTTGCTCCAAAACAAATGATGAATACTCTTTTGCTTTCTGCCTTTTTTCATAAAAATGCAAATACTCTTCAGATTTCTTTCAGTCAGAGAAAACAGGTACTAATGTTAGGTCTTTCATAAAAGTGAAGTGGCATAATGTGAATTTTTGAAAAGCACTGGGGTTACCTGTATTGGTTGGTTTACTTGTCTCTCAAATCTTTTGGAATAATGCCCCAAAGTCTCCCTAAGTTATTATTGTATTATTTCCTTTGAATTCAGTTGGAATTTAGTTCAAAAACAATGATCAACCTGCGTGGATAAAAAGGGATTTATAGATCATCTGAGGATATAATACCTCCACATTCCCCATTATCTTGTCTAATAGTTGATCCTAACTGGTTAATGTTACCCAAGCAATCTCATGCAATTACCAAGTAGTAATATTTCACTGTTACATATATTGTTATTACCAGAATTCTAAAAATTGTAACAATTGTTATTTTAATCACAGGATTGCATTAAGTGTTAAGAATCTTGGCTGTATTATTTTCTCCAAAGTAGTTTACTTAGTGATGCCAGGGTGGTCACTTTTACTCTGTTTTCCTTATTTGTAAACCGGGGATAATGCTACATGCCCACTCACAAGCATGTGGTGAGGATTAATTAGATAAATATCAGCAAAGCCTTCTGAGCTCCTTAGGATTGAGGTGTTTATCCATCCAAGGTATTATTATCGTTATCATTATCACGCCATTTCCCTTCCATCATAAATAAAACTCATAGCTGATAAAGACAGAGAAGATTTTGTTGGCTTGCCAAATCCCACCCTACAACCTCTTGAGCAGCAGGGCAAGCCCGAGTGAGTCCCTTGACAGAAGACATATAATGGATTAGACTGATACTTCACTTGATCATAGCCAAAAGGTTTGTGTTAATGAGCTTAATAGTATTTACTTGGTGGCTGTCCAGAACAGCTGTCCTCCTTTGTTGCAGGTGCCAGAACCAAAGCCAAAGCAGGTCTGGATTTAGCAAATCCAATTATTTTTCAGGATTTGCTCCCTTCCAAGGCAGCACTTATCATAATCACTCGTTGATAATAGACACTCTGTTATGTTGATACTGGATACCTATAACCAGATTCTGGGATCCATTTTCTTTCTTAAAAACACTATTTTAACTATGTAATAAGGCTTATCTAGACATGTTTTACATTTAGAGTGAAAGTTTGGCTTTGATTATGATAACACCAAACAACTAATTCCAGATTCTTTTGATTTGATAACACTCCTACAAGAATTGCATTTTAATTGTTTCTGAGCTCACAGATATTTCTTGATTAAATTTTTTTTGTCTGCAGGAGCAAAAAGGGAATTCAGAGGACATCCTAATTAAAAACGAAAATGGATCATCACACAAGTAGCTTATTATGAGATGTAAAACTCCATGAACAATGAATATAATCTTTGCCAAGCAGGGTAAGCAGTGTGTATGTTTTAATAATCCAGAACACCTGGATATTTCACATCCAGAGAGAAGGCAGAAATATAAGGTGAAAGTGACCTTGTAATAAGAAGAATTCGCGTATGGAAGGAGGATGCCTGGATGAGCAGGCTAAGTGGTGACTGAAATTAGAAAACCCTTCCAATCAGTGTGAGGCAGAGAAAGCACGTATTGGCAGAATGACTGAAATGACATTGACGACCACTGGCTCTCTGGCTGCTCTCACACAAGCAAGCCTGCTAGGGTGCCTTTCTTAAAGAATCTATTTTTTCTATTTGTTCATTTTTTTGCAGGGAGAAAGGGCAAGCAGAAAAGGTGTATTTGGTTGGAGAATGTGCAAACTCCATTTAAGCCTTGTCTTAGCTGGTTTACATTTTCTGTCATTAGCCATTTTTTTTTCTTCTCTGGGTGACACAGCCTTGCTTTAGTGGATTAGTTAGACAAATGCTTCATCTATAAAATTATGTTAGCGTTCCTAGATAAAAATCCCTCTGCCCATTTGCGGCACATGAGATATTTCAGTAATTGATTTGGTTAATTGCAGGTTTCCCAAGGTAACACATTTTCAGTGCATTAGAAGACTTTCTGTATCCAAATACTGATGTTCCAAAGCTTTTGAATTAAAATAATATCATTTTCCTAGTCAGTTTGACTCTTAAATTTCCTTTCTCCTTTTGGTTCTCCCTGCCATGGACTCTAACTTTGCAATTCCCCATAGTTATAAAGATCATTTATCCCAGACTTTCGAAAACTGTCCCAATTTTCTTCCTGCAGTTTCACAAATCACTGAAATGACCTAAGCATCCAAATAACATTTACTATACTGCTTCTCCCATCAGGAAGCTGTACAAAATTCCTGAGTCAGGCGTGTTCTGGTTCCATTTATAAGGAAAATATAGTCTCTGTCCCCGTGTAAGGCATGAGTTTGAAAACTTAAGTAGATCTGCCCACTCATCGGTTGTGAGTGCTTTACTTCAGCCAGTAAGTATATATTCACCAACATAAGAATATGTTTGTATAGCACTAACTTCAATTAGGTCTTCAGGGTAGGTTCTCTTTCCTTTGTTGGCCAGATTCACTTCTGAGTTCCTAGAATAAAAAGAACAAGATGTGGGGTGAATGGTCCATGTCTTAACATAGCCCTCTTAAAAATGACTTTTTCCCCCTAAAAATATTTGTAAGAATAATTTTAAGAAGAGTAAATGCCATTATGTAATTGATGAAGTCTAAATATCAAAAAGTTTGAGCCTGGAGGAAACTCTTTTAAGATGGAATTCACTGAGAGGGTAGTGGTAGAAAGTAGTGAAAGGTTGGGGACAGGGATCACCACCTTTTTTTTTTTTTAATTAATTTATGTATTTATTTACGATAGTCACACACACACACAGAGAGAGAGAGAGAGAGAGAGAGAGGGAGAGAGAGAGAGGCAGAGACACAGGCAGAGGGAGAAGCAGGCTCCATGCACCCCGGGAGCCCAACGTGGGATTCGATCCCGGGTCTCCAGGATCGCGCCCTGGGCCAAAGGCAGGCGCTAAACCGCTGCGCCACCCAGGGATCCCGGATCACCACCCTTTTATGTATGTCCCCCACCTGAATTTATTCCTTATTTGGCAAACAGAATGTTATTTTTAGAAATTCAGGTAAAGGCAGGACACACTGGTAATAGACAAGAGCTTTCACCAACTTTGATCTTATGTCTTAGTAAATGTTTGTTGACCTGCATCCATATGCCAATTATTGTTTTCCTTTTTGGGAGAATTTGTGAGGAAAACTGCTTTCAAAATAATCATGTTCTAGCCATTTGATTACTGCTTTTGACATTTTTTAGTGCCTGAAAACTGAGATTGGTAAATTAATATTTTTTTTTTTCCCCACATGGATTCTACTCTCCTAACCTTGACTAAACTGGAACTTTAGAACAGGAATAAGTAAAAAGATTCAAGCATATAATATCTTTAAGAACATTATCTATCTACCTATCTATCTATCATCATCTATCTATCTATCTATCTATCTATCTATCTATCATCATCATCATCATCTATCTATCATCTATCTATCTATATCTATCTATCATCTATCATCTGAGAGTACTAGCTAATTAGATAAGCCTGGATTCCTATCTATGAGATTGTCTTCCATGAAATGGAGTGATTTTTCTATGTATTATGCCACATTTCTTCCTGAATTATTTATGAAATTTATCCTAGCATGTTCTCTTGTCATTTCTCTCTCACCTGGTCTGCCATGTGCATTCATATTTCCCTGAGTATTTCTGGCTCTTTGGTGGCAATTAAAAAGTCTAGCAGTATAATTGGTGATAGTAGAAAAGAGATTTAATTCCTGATGGAGTATTTCTGGGTGCAATTAGTTCTGCTCAGGATTGCATATTATTTTCTTATTGTATTGTAACCTCATAATTTCTACCCACATCTTCATCACTACATTAAAGATGAATTACCAAGAAAATAAGCCTACCCGTTTCAGGAGCCATGTTTATTATAGTTTTATTCTTAAATCTATTTGATGGTTATGTGGTATTCAACATTCACTCTCACATTGGAGAAATCCAAGGGTGGGGTGATGCCAGTGATCAGTATAATTGCGTGATTTCTGACTTAAATCAATCCTCTTATGTGGTCTCTGTTTCTCAGATAGTTTTTATAAAGTAATAATTAATTTGTCATTCCATACTTTTATCATTAATAAAATATCAAACTGCCAATCAGAGCTTCTGATCAATATATCAATATCATAATATGATCAATATTAAAAGCCAGATTGAATAACAGTTTAATCTATTACTTTTCTGTAACATGCCAGGCACTGAGCATGTAAAGGTAAAAAGCATAGCCTTTCCCTCAAGGAGTTTATAAACTAGTGGGAAAGAGATATATCAATATACATGGAGTTCCTATAATATAATCCCAAAGTGAACTCATTTGTTTTAAGCTGTTCTACAGCCCTTTATTAGATAAATTTGATTTTCATTAAATTTTTTGAAATTAGATTAAAACTCTTCATATCTGTTTTTGGATGGGTTATTACTAGCCAAGCTGTGATGGTGAAAGATATTGAGAGTATCAGGATTAGAGTTCAGAATCATAACTCTACCATAAAGGGATTTTGTCATTGAAGTGGTTCTTATATATAGCTGAATTAGCCTTAAATGAAGTAGGATTGCATTATGAGAAAAATACTGGCAAAATAGTTTTTGTTTGCTTTTGATAGTATTTTATGCAGGGGTGATACAGTTGAAAATGTTAGATTTGCTCCCAATCTATCAAATGTTAAGATGAAGAAACAACTTTTGCAAGAGGAATTCTAGAAGCAATCTTTTTTGTGAATGCTGGTTGGCATTTTTTACCTGGGCATGGCCTCAGGGGAGATTATTCTCTGGTAAGCAATGCAGCATGGATGAACAGTGAAAGTCTGAGATTTATTACAGTCATGTAGACTATAACCCTATGTGTTCTAGACTGATTTATTCTACTGGCTAATACCAGAAGTTTGGGAGGAAGAAGGGGGAAGTCTCACTCCAAGGCCTCTGTTAGTATACATGACTTGTCTTTCTCCCTCACATAAACACACATAAACACTCATATTTAAACACACACACATTTATACACAAAGCCTCCAGTGATTTGAACAGTGCTATTTATGGAAGAGGTAGGCTCTGGTTCCTAAATCCTGCAGTAATTACTTTATTTCTTGAAGCATGAGATTTGATTACCCATATATTATTATTATGCATGCTGTGTAATGTTTTTGACTGTCACTTCATGCAGCTCTTCTTAAAAAAGGGAGTCTCACAATTTAGCTCAGGAAGACCAATATTTTGCATAGGAAGAACAAGTTAGTGGCAAGGTCTGTCAAGAAATCCATTGGGTTTTCAGAAGCCCTGAAGTAGACGCTGGTCTGCCCAGCGTTTTCTTTTCTTTTCTTTTCTTTTCTTTTTTTTTTTAATTTATTTATGATAGTCTCACACAGAGAGAGAGAGAGAGAGAAGCAGAGACACAGGCAGAGGGAGAAGCAGGCTCCATGCACCGGGAGCCTGACGTGGGATTCGATCCCGGGTCTCCAGGATCGCGCCCTGGGCCAAAGGCAGGCGCCAAACCGCTGCGCCACCCAGGGATCCCCAGACCAGTGTTTTCTAAAGGGAAGGTCTTACGAAGAAGTTTGGAGATGTGAGAAGATGAGTGAATTTGAGGAGAGGAGCAGGTTAGTACTAATTAAACACCACAGGATAAAATGTAGTTCTTATGATTTAAGTGAAGGCTGTGTCCCAAACAATAAGAGTAAACATTGGCTAATTAATTTCCTTCACATATGATTCAATAACCATGGCTAGTGTCTTGGTGAAAACCTTTTACCATCATGAGCTGCTATCTCTCCCCTCTGCTGTCATATCTGTTTGTATTTGGAAATATGATGCAAAATAAAATTGACCAGAAAGCCAGGGGGAGGGATGGTTTATGCATCATATTAGAAATCTGACTTCCCATATCGGAAAAAAGTAAAGCTGATCCCCATTTTACTCAATCTAACAGTAGATTAGATGGATTAAAGATTATTATGAAAGCTTAAATATCACTTCTGGAGAAAATGTAAGGAATATTCTGTAATTTAGGAGAGGAGAAAGGCTTTTAAACGAGACTCTCAAAGCACAAATTCTAAGAGGGGAAATAGGTATATTTACACTGAAAGGAAATAGTTTTGCTCAATAAAGGATGCCATTGACTAAATGAAATGATAAATGAGTCCTCGGAAGACAACATCTGAATTTTGTAAGATCAAGAGGGGCTTAGTTTCTAAAATATGAAGTGAATTCTTTAAAAAGTAACGAGAAAAATGCAATGAGTTAAATGGGAAAAAGGTAGAAGATAGGAATTGGCAATATAGATAAGGAAAAGCCTGATCTGTCAATCAGTACATAAAGTAGTAATCCAAGAAATAGAAATTAACACACTGAGTTATTATTTTACATATATATCAGTTTAGTTGTAAATAGAAAGAAGCATACTGGGGATCCCTTGGTGGCTCAGCGGTTTAGCGCCTATCTTAGGCCCAGGGTGTAATCCTGGAGTCCCGGGATTGAATCCCACAACAGGCTCCCTGCATGGAGCTTGCTTCTCCCTCTGCCTGTGTCTTTGCCTCTCTCTCTCTCTTTCTCTCTCTGTCTCTGTGTGTCTCTCATGAATAAATAAATAAAATCTAAAAAAAAAAAAAAAAAAAAAGAAAGAAAGAAAGAAGCATGCTACCAAGGTTGGAGAGGATGTGAGAGACAATTATTTTTATGCTCTGCTTGAGAATGTAAATGGTACATTTTTTTTTTTTCCCCTGGAAGCAGAGTTCCAGTCCTTGGTGAAATTAAAAGTATGCATGCCTTAAGTTGCAGAATATAAAATCAAACGCAGCAGAAATCAGTTGCATTTCTATGCACTAACAGTGACGCAGAAGAAAGGCAAATCAAGGAATCGACCCTGTTTACAACTGCACCAAAAACAATAAGATACCTAGGAATAAACCTTACCAAAGAGGGAAAGGATCTGTATTCTGAAAACTATATAACACTTATGAAAGAAATTGAGGAAGACACAAAGAAATGGAAAAACATCATGCTTATGGATTGGAAGAACAAATATTGTTTATTTTTTTTTTATTTTATTTTTTTTAATTTTTATTTATTTATGATAGTCACACACACAGAGAGAGAGAGAGAGAGAGAGGCAGAGACACAGGCAGAGGGAGAAGCAGGCTCCATGCACCGGGAGCCCGATGTGGGATTCGATCCCGGGTCTCCAGGATCGCGCCCTGGGCCAAAGGCAGGCGCTAAACCGCTGCGCCACCCAGGGATCCCAAGAACAAATATTGTTAAATGTCTATGCTACCCGAAACATCTATATAGTCAATGCAATCCCTATCAAAATACCATCAACATTTTCCACAGACCTGGAACAAACAATTGTAAAATTTGCATAGAACCAGAAAAGACCCCAAATAGCCAATGGAATGTTGAAAAAGAAAACCAAAGGTGTAGCATCACAATTCTGGACTTCAAGTTGTATTACAAAGCTGTGATCATCAAGACAGTGTGGTACTGGGATCCCTGGGTGGTGCAGCAGTTTAGCGCCTGCCTTTGGCCCAGGGCACGATCCTGGTGACCCGGGATCGAATCCCACGTCAGGCTCCTGGTGCACGGAGCCTGCTTCTCCCTCAGCCTATGTCTCTGCCTCTCTCTCTCTCTCTGTGACTATCATAAAAAAAAAAAAAAAAGACAGTGTGGTACTGGCTCAAAAACAGACACATGGATCAACAGAACAGAATAGAGAACCTAGAAGTGGGTCCTCAACTCTATTGTCAACTAATCTTAGACAAAGCAGGAAAGAATATCAGATGGAAAAAAGTCTCTTCAACAAATGGTGCTGGGAAAATTGGGCAGCCACATGCAGAAGAATGAAACTGGACAACTTTCTTATACACAAAATCAAACTCAAAATGGTTGAAAGACCTAAATGCGAGACAGGAATCCATCTAAATCCTAGAGGAGAACACAGGCAGCAACCTCTGTAACCTCAGCTGCAGCAGCTTCTTGCTAGATATGCCTCCAAAGGCAAGGGAAACAAAAGCAAAAATGAACTATTGGGACCTCATCAAGAAAAAAGCTTCTGCACAGCAAAGGAAAGAGTCAACAAAACTAAACAGTAACCTACAGGATGGGAGAAGATATTTGCAAATGTCTTATCAGATGAAGGGCTAGTATTCAAAATCTATAGAGAACTTATCAAACTTAACACTTCAAACCCAAAAAATCTAATCAAGAAATGGGTATAAGACTTCAATAGACATTTTCCCAAAGAAGACTTACAAATGCTCAACATCACTCAGTGTCAGGGAAATACAAGTCAAAACCGCAATGAGATACCGTCTCACAGCAGTCAGAATGGCTAAAATTAACAAGAAATAACAGATGTTGGCAAAGATGCAGGGAAAGGGAAATCCTCTTGCACTGTTGGTAGGAATGCAAACTGGCACAGCCATTCTGGAAAATAGTATGGAGTTTCCTCAAAAAGTTAAAAATAGAGCTACCCTACAAGTCAGCAATTGCACTACTGGGTGTTTATCCAAAGCATGCAAACGTAGTGATTCGAAGGGACACATGTACCCCAATATTTATGGCATCACTGTCCACAGTAGCCAAACTATGGAAAGAGCCCAGATGTCCATAGACAGATGAATAGATACAGAAGAGGTGGTAGATATATACAACGGAATATCATTCGGCCATCAGAAAATGAAATGTTGCCATTTGCAATGATATGGATGGAACTAGAGGGTATTGTGCTAAGCAAAAGGTTAGTGAGAGAAAGACAATTATCATATAGTTTCACTCATATGTGGAATTTAAGAAGAAAAACAGATGAATGTAGGGGAAGGGAAGGAAAAATAAAATACGTTGAAAACAGAGAGGGAGGCAAGCCATAACTCTTAACTCTAGGGAACCAACGGAGGGTTGCTGGAGGGGAGATGGGTGGAGGGATGAGATAATGGGTGATGGGCATTAAGGAGGGCACATGGTTTAATGGGCACTGGGTGTTCTATGCAACTGATGAATCACTAAACTCTACCTCTGAAACTAGTAATACACTGCATGTTAACTAAATTGAATTTAAATAAAATATTTTTTAAAAAGGAAGGACATCTGAATAAATTATTAATACTTATAAAAAAGAATATGCATGCTTTATGATCCCTTCACCCCCATACATAAATGACAGAAAGATCTCTAAGTTATAACCAGTTGATCAGAAGTGCAGGTGACAACCTGTGACCTGTAACTGACATCTGAAATGGGAGTGGTCTTGTCAGATCCTTGTGGGATCTGATGTTAACTCCAGATAGGTAGTGTCATAACTTAATTGAATTGTAGGGCACCCACCTGATGTTAGAGGATTGGTTGAGATGGGGCAAAACCCCACACATTTCTTGGTCAGAAGTATTGTGAGTAGCAGAAGAGAAATAAGGGAGTTTTTTTTTTTTTTCCCATACTTAATTTTGTAAGGAAACATGCTAGTTTGAGGACAAATATTGAACACAGTGGGGTAGCTGCCTGAGGGGAGGGGCTGTGGGTAGTGGGGACTGGAATGGAGAGCAAGGATGAAGGGAAAAACATATCACAGCAACAAATAAAAAGAATTCCATGTTTCTTCCTGGCATTTCTCAAACAAAGATGGATTTTCGAAGAATTGTTTCATTTTTTAAAAATTGGCATTCATCTTGGAAATAATGATGGAAGGAGCATAAGATCCAGGTTAGAAAGCACGTGTTTGTTCTGACTCTGTTATAATCAGTGGAGTCATCTCTGCTTTTGGATGCTCATATTCTTCAGCTCTAAAATAATGATCCTCCCAATGCTTCCCAATTTTGAGGCCCATTAAGTAAGTGAGTTCGAACACGTAATACTTCTTTGTAAACTGTAAAATGCTTTTCCAACGTTAACCAATTTCATTTTCCTTGTAGCAAGTTTATTCACACAGAGAAGCTTTGTGCCTTTTTAATAAACCAAGTTGGAAATTGAAAACCGAGCCTCCCTTTTACTCTCATGTGGTTCTCGATTCATCCTGGAGCAAGTATTGATCAGCATTGTTTGTCCTGCAAGGGACAGTTTAGTGTAGTCGTTTAGAGCTGGCCTCAGGAGTCAGACTGTCTGGATTAGTGTTGAACTCCCGCTTGATCTGAGTGACCTGGGCAAGTGACAAAATTTTTACCTCTCAGTTCTCTCATCTCTAAGGAGAGGGTAGTCACCCTGACTTCAGGGCAGCGCTGGGAGGATTAAATTAGCTGAAGAACAGTGTTTAGAATAGTCCCTGTCATCTAGTCAGTGTTCAGCAAATGTCAGTTGCTGTTATTATTACTTAATTAGGATAAACCTCAGGGACTGACTTTGGCAACTTTCTTATATTTTTTTGCTATAAATAATCCAAATTGTTTGTAGGAAATATCAAAGAAAACTCCCCCCAAAAGATAAAATTAATGAGGAAATGGTCCAAAGTATAAAAGCATCTAGGGCATTTATGTTTTATTTACCAAAATGGCTAACATTCACACGTTTTTGAGGTTGGATTCTAGTCTACTCGGTTGTTTCTAACAGTGGAAAACATTTAGTCTAGTGCGCTCTCTCCCTTTCTTGTTTCTTGAAATTCTGCTTTTCTTTGTCTTCAGAGATAATTTAGATCTGTGATTGCATCATAGCACCCTTCAGGTATTTCATTTTTAATATCCATATTTTTTTACACTTTAAATAAACATAGCATTCCTTAGATTATTCTTATTTAAAGAGTGATATGTTTATAGTGGGAAATTTGGAAAATAATGTTACAGAATTTCTTTTCCTTCAGTACCCGTGGTTCTTTGCCAGGCTGCTTTGAGGAATGAAAAGGTAGAGGAGATGAAGAGTGGCGGGCAGCAAAGCAGTTTGTTGAGTGATAGGGAAGTTATTGAGCGATAGTACAAAGCTCCCAAAGAGAGAGGGGACCCAAGAGGGTTGCCACCAGTTTCTAAATCTAGGGGTTTTTATGGGCTTTTTGGTGGGCTGTTTTAATCTGGTTAACCCTCCCTGTGCTTGCCACCCAATCAGATTTTTGTCATCTACCTATCACATGGGAAAGGGTGGAGGACTCCTTCCAGGTTGGTGTTAAATCCTTTTAAGCTTGGTTTCCCCTTAGGGCAAGAGTCCCTTGTCCCTGCCTGCCTTTCTTCTAACTATCCTTCATCAAAAAAAGAAAAAAAAGGATAAATTTGAAATCGTTCATATTTATGTAAAGAATGATAGTTGACATTTTAAAACAAAAACATTAAGTTTAACTTTAATTTGAAAGAATAAAAAAGATACTAAAATGTAACTGCAGGGGATACTAAACTTTAGTTACTTGAAAAAATATGTATTATCAGTTGCCAGAAGTTCCACCCAAGTTAAAATAACAGATTAAGGAAAAATATTAAAATATTTTAGATAATGTTTTATTGTTGTTGTGGTGGTTATTATTATTGTGACTTGGAACTACACATTTCTTAGTGTAGACTAAATTTTCCAGATAATAAAACTTAATGTACTATTAATTATTTATAAAAATTGGTTCACCTTTCAGTAATTTAAAATCAAGTTTAAAATTCAAGACTACTTTTAGAATCACTCTTCAGGAGAAATTAATATAAAAAGACAGATCCGGGGATGCCTGGGTTGCTCAGTGGTTAAGCATCAGCCTTCAGCTCAGGTCGTGATCCCAGTGTCCTGGGATCAAGTCGAGCATTGGGCTGCCTGCGGGAAGCCTGCTTCTCCCTCTGCCTATTTCTCTGCCTCTCTCTCTGTGTCTTTCACGAATGAATAAGTATTTTTTTTTTAAAAAGAGAATATAGACTTGTAAGCAAAATGTATGGTAAAATGACAAATCACTTTTAGGAAACACAACTATAAATTCAGAGCACTAGTTTGATCCTATTGATCTTTTCTGAGTTACCTAAGTGTTTTGGCTTCATTATTTCAGAAAGTGTTATTTCTTATATTCTTCTCAGCTGCTCAAAATCATACCACATATTACTTTGGATTATAACTTTTTATTTTTATTTGCTGATAATTAAAAACTTTCTTTTCATGTTAAATAAGAAGACTTTCTCATTAAGAGCCTGTTATAATTTATACATTCTTACTAAAAAATTTGCACAGTAGTGTCTAGTCTAATTTTGAAGGTGGTTTTTCAAAGTTCTCAGACTTCCTGCTCTGATGTGAACCATGTTTTGCATTGACACAGTGTTCATACAGAGGTGGTTTTTTTTTTTTTTTTTATTGCAAATCTTAGGTGCTATGGACTGAATTGTGTCCCTACCCCCCCAATCATATATTGCAACCCTAATTCCCATTGTGACTGTGTGGATATAGGACCTTAGGAGGTAATTAAGGTTAAATGATGTCTTAAGGGTGGAGCATTAATCAGACAGGATTAGTGTCATTATCAGAAGAGACAATAGAAAGCTCATTCTCTTTGTGGTACTCAGTGAAATTATAGGAGTGGTGGCCATCTGCAAGGTAGGAAAAGAGTTCTCACCAGAGACTCACCATGCTGGCACCCTGATCTCAGGTCTCCAGCCTCCAGAACTGTGAGAAAATAAAATTCTATTGTTTAAGCCACCCAGTCTATAGTATTTTGTTATGGCAGCCCCAGCTGACTGATGCATGAAGTGATTTCACCATTTCTTGGATCCCATTTTTGTCTTTTGGATTGAATTTTTACTTTACTGTGTTGTACCCAAGATTGCAAATCCGAGAAACCACCAAGGAGCCAACACCGACGCAAGCGCAGGAGGGTTTATTTGCAAGCTCCAGCTTGGGTCCAAGTTTACCCGACACAGCAGAGCAGGGACTTGGACCCCGAAGTGGGTTACAGCTGGTTTTTTTATGGGCTGGTCTAGGGGACCTCCAGAAGGGGGGCGAGGAATTTCTCAAGCTCTGTTTACATTCTCATATGGGGCTTTCAAGGGCATTGAGCTCTGTTCTCATTCTAATATGGGGCTTCCTGCCACTGGCTTGGGCTCTGTTGTCTTTCTGATATGGGATTCTCTGCCGAGGACATTCTGCAGTTTTTCCTGTAAAGTTGAGCTCTTATTCACAGGCCTAAGATGGCTGTACTTGTGCTGATGCTAAACTTGAGGTGGAATGGCCTTAATTTTTCTCGGCCTCCACAACTACAGTTTGTCCAATAATCAAGTTTTTTAGAAGGAGGACATGGATGGTGAACTTTCTGGGTCCTTGACTATCTGAAAATAGCATTTTGAACTAAGATATAATGTACTATATTTATCCATTTGTTTTTTTTCTTTCTATATAAGGTCAAATTCTTTCACATTTTAAAATTCTAGAAATCAGCATGCAAAATTTAATCATTAACAAAACCTCATAAATTACCAAACAGAAGGCAGAAGAGTGAGTTATGATATATAGCCAAGTTGATGTAGACCTTAGCTATGTGTTGAAGTTATTTATTGGATCATCGCCTCTGTTATTTTTATGTAATAGTGTCATCACATATTTAAATAATAACATAAATTTGTGTAAAAAAATTGTCATCTAGAGTCATTGCTTCTGCATTAATCCTTGAACTGCCTACTTGAAGACTTCTTGTGTGAGAGAACTAAATGTCTTTATCACTTAGCCTATTGTTAGCTGGGATTTTGTTACTTGCACCTAAGTGAAGACTAAATGATACATCATAGATTTAGCTGCATAATTTCAAACTATATTCTTCTTCTACCATCACAATGAAAGAATGAGCCATTGGCGGTTATGCCAGCATGATGACCCAGAGTTTCTTCTTAGCTCATGATTGCAATCTTGATTCTTATAACATGATTAAAATTGTATAATGTTCAAGGTTGGTGACCTCAAGGTTTTCTATTTGGTTAAACTTGTAGTTTTAATTTTTTCTTAATTGAATTGCACATCACAATTACCTAAGAAGCTTCTCTTAAGAATCAACCAGTGAGTCTTGTTAAATAGATGTAACAGTTATAGTTTTTCATTTCGTATGAACTAATCACAGCCAAATTTCTTATTCACTAGAAATTCTTTCACATATTCTGAGTTATGGTACATGACCGACATCTTATATGTCCCATATATTCTAAAATAAAATTACTTTTAATTTCAATGCTTTAGAAAATTTTGTACAATGTTGTCCCATTTTATAAAACAGAAAATGACAAACTTCTCTTTTATAAGTATGTGAATATATATGTTTGTGTGTGTTTAATATACATTTATACTAGGAAATAACGGCTCCATCAACTTTACTTATTTATAGACCTTTTCTTTTGTATTTGTCCAGGGCCAAATTGCAGTTCACAGTTCCACCCATTTTCCATACTGGAGAAGTGGGACTACTAGTTCAAAATTTCCACTGTTATTATTATTAATTACCGACAATTTGCTACCACCTTCTATACTTGCTGACTCTATGAGAAGTTAATCTAGAATTTTGTAGGAAAGAATGGCTCTTAGGTTTCTCAGATCTTTTCTGTTTTTGGCCTACAGATTTCCAGGCTCTTTTTTTTCTCCATTTAGCTGATGTCAGGTACTCTCTCTCTTCCAAAAAGTTCTCCTAATTTCTGCCTGGTTAATTGTTTTGGAAAGACCATATGAATTAATTTTGGTTATGTTTTCTGTCATTTCAATGAGATTTTCAAAAGGAAAGGAAGGAAACACATTTGCTCTTTACTCTTTCTTGAACTAGATGTCTTTCTTTCTTACATGATTCCCCCCTTTACTTAATTGACAACTTAAGGGCTCCACCAAGCCAATCATATTTTTCTTGTTCTTCAGAACAAACAACCTCAAAATTACCATCCATGAGGTCATCAATTTTCCTATCACCTTTATAGCGTCTTAGTGGGAAAAAAATGTGTTTACTGCTCATAGATTATATTTTTCACCTCTGGCATTATAGAAAATTTGTTATTTGTTTATTTTTTTTGAACTTTAAAAAAAAGTTGTTTCAATTAAGAAAAACACTCTAATTCAGGTCCGAAGTATCCCAAATATATTTTTCAGAAGTAAACTTTACTTCTATTCTGCTATGACCTCTTTCAGAGATTTTGAATCAAAACGCCAATGTTAAATATGCAAGGCAGACTCACTGTGCAAACCCTTGAGACCATGGCTATAGAGTTTTCCAAGAGAAGTGCAGTAACACTGGTGATTTATGGCTGGCTGCAATAATGCTGTTACTGTCATGAGCCACTCTGGACAATCCCAGGAGACTACAGCTTCCCTTTTTCCATCAATCATTACTGCAGTATTGAATGGGTGGCTAATGATGTTGTTGGCCTGTGGTTATATTCATGTCTCTTTTTTTAGAGAACAATAATCTTCACACTTCTGCTTGTGGCCCTGGGCAGAGCTGGAAATGAGAATAAAATTTTCTATTTCCCGTCCAAAGGATGGAAATACTGCCAGAGTCTGCCTATGCTGAAAGCTGAAACTACTGTTCATTCTCAAATGATGCTCACCTCCTCACCAATGAATCCATAATTTCCAAACTCCTGGTGGAAAGTTGAGAAATACTGTCACATGGTATTATCCATTCTAAGTTTGGATCACTTAACAATTAGATGATTATTTGAATAATTATTGCTGGCACTGATAATGTAATTGTCACTGCCCAAAAAAGTCACCATTGTGACCTCACAGCTGTGGATCATGATAAAAGAATAGCGGTGTTCTCTAAGAAAAGACCCTCCTGATCCAGGCCTTGTGCTGAAAGAGTGCTCAACTGATGACAGGTTGAGTATGAGCCAGGCATCCCAGTGAAATCAAACCATTTATGTTAGAGATAGAAAAAAACAGGTCACCTAGTGTAGATGTGTTATTGCTGTGCTTTATAGTCTTCAACTTCTACAGTGGCTCATCTTCTGTCCCTATCCAATATCATATTTTTCCACAGTTTTCATATCATTTAGTATATCCACTTCCATAAATACCATGTATTCTCTTTTTGTTTTTGTTTAAGTAGAATATGAGTTGATTCTTCTGATCCTATCCTTATATGTATCTAAATTTCCTGGAACTTCGGGTATTTCGACTCTCATTTTCATTCCCTTTATTAATGGTGGGATATTGGGCAAATCATTTAATTTCTCTGAGTGTGATGGATACTTAGCATGTGAGGTGATTTTGAACATTCTAAACATTAAATTAGAATTCTACAGATTCAATTAAAAAGATATCTTTTCTGTCTCTTCTATCAACTTCTAGCACAATATCTTATGCATAAGAAACATTATGAGTTGAGGAGATTAACTAAATTAAGACACAGCCCTTGCCGTCAATAAATAAAATGATTGTTATAAATGTGAAATGTCAGTTGGGAGCTTCTATAGCCAACCTTGTGTTATATAGATAAGAATGACAACTTAAATTCTTCATTCCATGGTCTGTGGAAGTCCAGAGCCTCTATCAATATTTTTGTCTATTCTTTGTGTAAAGAGGGTAATAAAAAACTTAGATAGGCTGGTATTATTTAGTTTTCCCAGTTAAGCTCCCTTATTTGCTCTATTTTTTTGAAATAATGCAGTTATTTTTAGAATTTCATTTTTAATTAATTTTAAAATTTGCAAATTATGTCTGCCACATTATACAAGTTCCAAAGGTCGCCATTCATGTAGAATACAAACTGCAATGATATGGTCCTGTAGTAAATTCCTTTAAATTTTTTTAAATATTTTTTTGCCACTGCATTTGCCATTGAATGTGCAGGCTAATTTGGCAGTAGTAGACATATTTATTTCATTATAGGCTTCATGTAATTATATACTTATAGGTACTCTGTAAGGATACAAATTTTCCTTTGTGTTTTTACTGCTGCAACCTAGATGAGAGTCTGATACAGCAGGAACTCAAAAAATAATTTCTGAATGAACAGATAAAGTTTTCTACCCACCTATTCATTCATTCATTCATTCATTCATTCATTCATTCATGTGTATGAAATATCTCTCCATCTATTTTAGTATATCCGGATGTCTTTTAAATGTCATTTAATGCCATTTATCTGTTTTCCAGAATGATTTTGTAAAGGTTTGCTAGGTTAAGTCCTACTCTTACAGATTTTGTTGTTATTTTGACTAGCATATTACTCTCTAAATGATAATTACTGGCATAAAAAAACAACTTTTTTTTGATATGAGGTTCATGTATTTTATAGTTACATTGTCATTAATTATGGAAGTTTGTCTATTGATTTTCCTTTTTTTAAGGAAAAAAGGAAATTCATGATCATATCTTTTTCAAATGACATTTTGGCTCTTTATTTAAATATTTAAGTCTTTTTTTTTATCTTGTGTGATTGTATTGGCCAGGACCTCCATGAAGTATGCATGATGTTTGTGGTATGTTTTGCTATTCACCTGTTATACAGTTAAATAAAATTACTTCTTTGTCTACTTTGCTAAGGTTTTTAAAAAATAGGTGAAATTTACATTTTATTGAATGTTTCTATTTTTTCATAATTTGAAATGACATATTCCCTTTTAGTCACTTAACATAATTTAATAAATTATCTAATTTTGAAGTATCTTTCAAATTGTAAAATTAATATAATTTGTAAAAACAATTGAACTTATGGTGTGTTTCTACGAAATATTGTTGGACTCATTTATGTGATCCTTACGTAGACATTTTGTGAATATATTCACAAATGGAGATGATCTAGAATCCTAATTTTTTGAATGTCTATCTAATTTTGTAATATATGCTATACTGGCCTTATAAAAATTACAGGCTGTTTGCCTTATTTCTGTACTTAGGAAACATTATAGAAGCTGTAGGTTATTATGTGTTACTTGGATGGTTAGTAAAAACTGCCAGGATAAACTATCTGGGTGGTGATTTTTGGAGAGATGTTTGATCTATCATCCTATTTTAATGATTTTTGAGATAGTCCAGTCCTTTTTCATAGGAAATATTTCCTGGCCAATCTTTAATTTATAATTTAAAAATATCTCTGCTATGGAGATCTCTGGGTGGCTCAGCGGTTTGGTGCCTGCCTTTGGCCCAGGGCATGATCCTGGAGTGCCCGGATCGAGTCCCACGTCGGGCACCCGGCATGGAGCCTGCTTCTCCCTCCTCCTGTGTCTCATTCTCTCTCTCTCTCTCTCTCTCTGTGTCTATCATAAATAATAAATAAATAAATCTTTTTTAAAAAAAATCTCTGCTTTATAAGTAGGGAATTTCCTTCTTTCATTCTGAATCTTGCTTATTTATCAGTGTTTTCTCTCTTCGGAATCTTACTAGAGAATTGCCTATATTTGTCTTTTAAAAATAGATTTAGTTTTGTTAATCTTTTCTTTTCTTTTTCTGTTTCATTGATTTTTACTCTTAATTATTGCCCTCTTATATGGTTTTAAAAAGTATTCTTGCAAAAAAATATTCCATTGTTTAGTTTCTAATTTTTGAGTTGAATGTTTAACTAGTTTTAGACATTTTATTCCCTATTAGATGCTTTAACATCTGTAAATTTGACTTTATATACATAACTTTGCTTTCAGAATTATGGTGTGAAGTGATTTCATGATCTTTTAACCATAAGTATTTCATAATTTGAGCATTTACTCTTTGATTGATTTGGGGATGTAGCATAATGGGTTTTCAATTATATGGTTCTTTCTTTCTTTCTTTCCCTGATGACATATGATGTGGAGGGTCTTTTCATATATTCATTGTCATCTATATATCTTCTTTGGTGAGATGTCTAGTAAGGTCTTTGACTCATTTTTAATTGTTTTTTTTTTTTTTCTTGTTGAGTTTTATGAGTTCTTTGTATGTTTTGGATAACAGTCCTCTTTATCAGATGTGCTCTTTGCAAGTATTTTCTGCCAAACTATGGCTTGTCTTTTCATTGTTTTAATACTGTCTTTCATTCTTTTAATTCTGCCTTTCAAAGAGCAGAAGTTTTTAATTTTAATGAAGTCCAGTTTGTTTCAAGGATTATGCTTTTGCTGATGTATCTAAAAGGCGTTGCTATACCAATGGACATTGAGGTTTCTCCTATGTTGTCTTTTAAAAGTTTTATAGTTTTGTATTTTATATTGGGCCTGTGATCTATTTTTGAGTTAATTTTTTGGAAGACTGTAGGATCTGTGTCTATATTTCATTTTTTCTTTAATGTGAATGTCTGGTTGTTCCAACCTCATTTGTTTAAAAGCCATTTTTTTTCATTGCATTGCTTTTGTTTCTTTGCCAAAGATCAGTATTTATGTGAGTCTATTTCTCAGCTCTCTATTATGTTCCATTGATCTCTTTGTCTGTTCCTTCGCCAACATCACACTGTCTTGATTACTGTAGCTTCACTGTAAGTGTTGATGTCGGGTAGCCTCAGCTCTCTAACTTTTTCTCCTTTTTCTTCTTTCAACATTGTGTTGACTATTCTGGGTTTTTGCCTCTCCATATCCACTTTAGACTGAGTTTGTCAATATTCACAAAATAACTTGCTGAGAATTTGATTAGGATTTTGTTGAATCCAAAGATGAAGTTGGGAAGAATGGACATCCTGATAATATTGAATCTTTCTATTTGTGAACATGGGATAGCTCACCATTTATTTAGTTCTTTGATTTTGTTCATCAGTTTTGTAGTTTTCCTCAGATAGTGTACATTTTGGTAGATTTTTACCTAAGTATTTCATTTTTGTGAGTGCTAATGTAAATGGTACTGTGTTTTTAATTTCAAATCCATTTGTCATTGCTGGTAAATGGGAAAGTGACTGACTTTGTTTATTAACCTTGTATCTTTTGTTCTTGCTAAATCACTTATTAGTTTCAATAGATTTATTGTTGATTCCTTCACAATTTTTACACATATGATAATGTCTACAAAGGCAGTTTTGTTTCTTCCTTGCCAACTTTTATTTCTTCAATTTCCTTTTGTTTTATTGCATTAGACCTTCTGGTATGGTGTTGAAAAGGAGTGGTGAGAGAGGACATTTTTGCCTTGTTCCTGATCTAGTGGGAAAGTTCTGATTTTCTCACCACTAAGTATGATGTTAGCTATCAGTTTTAGTAGATATTCTTTATCAGGTTGAGGATTTCCCCTCTATTCCTAGTTTATGGAGAATTTTTGTCAGAAGTGGGTATTAGTTTTGTCAAATGCTTTTTTTTTTTTTTTTTTGCATCTACTGATATGATCATATTTCTTTTTTAGCCTATTGATGTGATGGATTATAATAATTATATTTTTTTTTTTAATTTTTATTTATTTATGATAGTCACAGAGAGATAGAGAGAGAGGCAGAGACACAGGCAGAGGGAGAAGCAGGCTCCATGCACCGGGAGCCCGACGTGGGATTCGATCCCGGGTCTCCAGGATCGCGCCCTGGGCCAAAGGCAGGCGCCAAACCGCTGCGCCACCCAGGGATCCCAATAATTATATTTTGATTGTTGAACCAGCCAAGTATACCTGGGATAAATCCCATTTGATCATGCTGTATAATCCTTTTATACATGTTGGATTCAATTTGCTAATATTTTGTTGAGGATTTCTGCATCTCTATTCATGAAAGATATTGGTCTGTAGTTTTTCTTGTAGTGTCTTTGTCTGGTTTTGGTATTAGGTAATGCTTACTTCACCACATTATCTTTATAACCTGATTCATGATGGATTTTTGGTGTATTCTGTGTATGTGAAAAGAATGTAATTCTAAATTTACTGCATTATATTTTTGCTATATTCAGTAGGTCAAAGTTAAAGATATAATTCTAATACCTACAGCTAATATAACATTGTGTGTCAACTAACTTCAATAAAAAAATCATAAAAGTATAATTTTCTTCTTCTATGTCTTTTTTTCTTTGACTTATTAGTTTTTAGATGGAATGTGTTTGAATCTTTACTGAAACTAAAGATTGTTTTTATTTCCTGGTATTTCATTTTTGCTTTGTGTTATTTGAGACCCAATCATTGGAAGTATATATTTATGATTTTACATGTTATTAGCACTTTGTTTATTTTTCTAGTATGAAATGATCATCTTTATCTTTTATGGGATTTTTTATCTTAATTTATATTTTGGCTTGTACATATTGCTTAACATATTTTAATCCTTTTGTTTTTCATCTTTTTGTCTTTGTTGTTTAGCCTTCTAGAATAACATATTTTTGGATTTATTTGGAAAAAATGTAGTTTTAGAGTTTATGTTTCATAAAAAGTGAATTTAACTATTTTTTATAATTAATATAAATAAGGACTTATTTCTGACATTTGATTTTGCATTCATGCTTACCATGCTTTATTTCTTTCCCACTTTTGATTGGAGATAGAATTTTCTTTGTTCAGATTTTATTTATTTCCTAGCTCCTTGGTTGGAAGGAATGCATCCTCTTTTATTTGTCAATTCATTACCACTATAAGACCCATAGTTGTACCTATTTTTTCCACCAATAAAAAGCAAAAGCCTCAACTCCCTGTCAGTTTTAGTTCTACTCTCCCCTCCACACTGCCCCAACTATGCTCTATCTTCATTCTGATTCTTCATCAAGTGGTTTGGGTGCAAAGGAAGGGATCAGTGACAGTGCACTTAGTATTCGTCCTAGAGTGGACAATCAAATTGATTTTGGCGAAGTTATTTTGAGAAGTGAGATTTTAGGAATGGGTAACAACTCATAATCCGTAGACTGTTGTCACTAGCCTGGTTTCATTCCCCCTTTCTCCCTCTCCCTTTTCCCTTCTTAGTCTTTCAGTCCTAGATATTCTCCAGAAGCTCTAGAGACTTCTCTTTCTATTGTGCAGAGATGTATCCCCTTACTGTTGAACTTTTACTTCAACTAATTATACTCAGTCTCTTGTGGAAGACTTTCTATTCTTATTACAAATCGATGAATTTTTTCCTAAAAAAATTTTTCCTTTAAGAGGATATGTGGTACCACCTGGGAAAATAACAGAATAGTGTTATTTTTTTTTATAGAAGATAATTCTGGTATAATTAGGAGGAGAAAAACTGGAAAAGTCTATTTGAATATTTGTTTCATGGATCAATGAAAAATGTGGAAGGAGCAGAGTTCTTACAAACAAATTGCTGATGGTTTTTAGGACTTTTTTTTTTTTTTTTAACAGTGAGAAATTCTTCTCCATGCAATTTGCTTTAACTAAAATGTATTCTATAGTAGGAGAGATGATACATATTTGGTGTGTACTGTTAATGCCTTGGCAGAGGAAAGACTCTTTAGGAGGTGAGTTGGTTTTTTTGTTTTTTTTTTTTGTTTTTGTTTTTCCCCCTTCAAATCTCTGGCAGATTGTAATGAACAATTTTTGGAAAGAAAAGAGTGGTTTAAAGCAGAGGGAAGCAAAGCAACAATGGGTTTCTTATTGATGAATGTGGCACCCAAGTAAGTAACTTAAACTCTATATTTCTACATTATAGAATTTGGAGGCTCCTGCTGAACTTGAGCCTCAAGGTTTCCAACTTTTCAACTATTAGTAGGACATGGTAGGATAATTACTTGCTGGTAAAGTGCCTTGAGATCCTTAAATAAAAGCTTTCAGTGTGTGAGTTTAGAGCTTTCCTTTAAAGGGAGAGAGAACCTTTGGTGGTAGCTTTATCCATTTTTTTTCTGTATTATAATTTTTTTTTTCAGACACATCAGGGTTCTTTTGTGAATTGCTTCTGTCTTTATGGAATTCTGGCTTTTAACTAGCACCCAGGCAGCTTTTTGGAAACAAAATGATAACAAAAGCAACATGCAGTCACTTCTTTGTTGTGTGGGTTTTTCCCCACTTTATTCTTTTATCTTTACATGTTCCTTTTTGTCTGACATTTCTGCGTTCATCACCCCATGTCTAGTTGCAATAAGGCTATTATAAGATGGATGGATGAGGAGATGACAGGAACACAGACAATTCACGTTTTTCATTTCCTTTGTAGCTAGAGTTTTAATAGTTTTCTAATCTGTATTTATCTTCTTATCAAAACCTTCTTTTAAAAGCAGGTAGATGGTAGTCTTTCTTCCTATCTCATTCCCAAAATGTTTTGCATGATTCCTATTCTTGCAATATTAATGAGGCTATTGTGAAGATAAGGAGATAGAGGTTCACTTATGATTCAGCGAACTCACAACTTAGTATGTGCTCAAAGGCCTCAGAACCTTTTTCTCTAGAAGTTAAGGTAATTGTCCTCCTAGGCTTCCTATTTCTAACTCAGTGAGCAGGAGCCTGTGGAACAGGTATTCAAAAGAGGGCTTTCTGATGGGTGGTCTTGTCATTTCCAAAATGTGTGATTTTACCATAGAGTTGGAAATGGAACTTGAGGGGACCCCTGGGTGGCGCAGCGGTTTGGCGCCTGCCTTTGGCCCAGGGCGCGATCCTGGAGACCCGGGATCGAATCCCACATCAGGCTCCCGGTGCATGGAGCCTGCTTCTCCCTCTGCCTATGTCTCTGCCTCTCTTTCTCTCTGTGACTATCATAAATAAATAAAAATTAAAAAAAAAAAAAAAAAAGGAAACCTCTCTGAGCCTCAGGTCCCTCTTTAAAAAAAAAAAAAAAAGGAAATGGAACTTGAATGAGAATCTTTAAATGAGTGAGACAGTTTCCTAGAAAGTCACTGTCAATTAGATGAGAATGACCTTTGATAGGTTATACATTTATTTTAAAAAACAATCCCATTGTTCACTCTGATTTCACTCAATTAATATAAAGAAGTAATGTTATAGCACAAAGACACTATAAAATAATTGAAAATGAATTTCCATGAGTAGATGGTAAATCAATTTTATTCCTTCTTAGGTGGCCTGTTTTTCATCTTTGAGGGAGGCACTTACAAATTATTTGAGTGTAACACAGTGTGTTTAAGAGAGTCACAGTTATGCAGCATGTATTCAGCAGTTATTTTACAATAGCACCAACATGTCTAGACCAACAGTGAAGGTTCAATCCATCATTGATTGGTTGGCTATTGGTCAACTTTACGTCACATATATTTAGAAACATTTGACTTGAACTATTGCACATTTCAAGTTTATTCTATATGTTTGTTCAGATAGAATAAATATCTGGATAGCTAAAAATCTCACTGAAATACAGTTGGTATGGTTTTACCTTGTCATATACCTCTGCTTTCCTTAGGCTTTGTTTTGGGCCTGCAGATAGTGTTGACAATTCCCTACACCACTGATGGCAGTCACTATTTTAGGAAGCTCATGGCCAGCCATAGGTGGAGGCTCTTAATCATAATACTGTTATAGACCTGGTGTTTATAGTGCATTAATCCTGGCCCCTTACAGTCTCTGATAGGCAAGCTTTTGTAAACCCCATTATATTTTCCAAATTTACGTGGCTAGGTTTATGCTTTGATTTTTTTTTTTTTTTTTCCTTCACTTCTCCTTGTGGGACTTCACTACTCTAGGTTAGGGCTGTGACTGTATAGCTATCCTTTGTCAACATTTCTTCTTTTCCATGGTGTCTGGGTCCTATTATCACTTGCTTAACTCTAATATTTTCATTTCTTGAGAATTTCCTGTTTCTCCCCCACTGTATTGGATGTCCAGGATCATAGACCTATGCAGATACTGAACTTGAGTTCACCATACAGTTTGGACACTATTTTGGATCTCTTCTGATATTTAGTCTTCCATGCATATCATTTGTTTTATATCGATGCCAGTCATTTGTATATTCTTTCCTTTTTCCTACCATCTTGCTGCTGGTATTCTGGTATTTTAGAGTCGAAGCAAGTCAAGTTAGGGCATGTTTATTTAATTCCTGGGTCTCAAACTGTTCCAAGGAATGGTTTAGCAAGGCAAAAAAGTATGGAGCTGAAGGTAGGTGTAATTAGTGTGTGTTCTATCAGCCTCAGATCCCACTTTAGTATTTATTTCTTTGGAAATTGAAGGTCTCAGGCAAATATATACTGTTCACAGTTATACAATCATATTATATGCAGTGAAACATTGTTTTTAGCCACACTGACTTCTAAATGTAAAATGGTTGCTTGTGTCCCACAAAAGTTGAACATGTCATATTCCCTCTAGGCCATACCTACTTATTTTCTCTCTTCTAAATATTGTATTTTGTCTCTCATTTCCATACCTTTGCACTTAACAATTTTCTCTACCTGGAACATCCTTCTTCAACTTTTCAGGACAAACTCTTCAGTTTAATATTTAATGCCAGGCCACATTAGGTGCTCTCCTTAGTGTTTTCAAAGACCTCTGTGCTGCTGCTACTTACCATTCAGAGACATAATTGTTTCTGTAGTGGTCTCTGAGCTCAGGGAGGGCTACTTTGAATCTCCTTATGTAATATACTAAATAAATGTTACTGAGTGCAAGAACAGATTTTCTTCTTTTGCGGTAGATGTTAGAGGTTAGATGTTTCAACACAAGATGTTTCTTTCACTTTTATCTAGTTCAGGATCTTTTTAAAAATATCACACCTAGTTTATATATAGTTTTCCTTAACAAGAACTATAAATAAATGAATTGGAAATACTCTTCTGATGATTGTAGGAGTGCTGACAGTACTGACTCCGTCTTTGGCCCTCTATCTTCTTCATGTTTGCGTGATGACTTCTCTTGGGGCTATGTGTTCCAGGGCCCTTGAAGATGAATATATATGCCTTCCAAGGGACAAAGGAGGCTTTTTTTGGCCTCCCATGAATCTGTTAAAGATAATGTAGTCTTTCCCCTTCCTGATGCACAGGTGGTGCCACAAGATCTAATTAAAGGTTAGCTGTCACTTAGGTATATGCAAGACCTTTGAGTGCATGTGGACCCCTTGATCTCACTACAATGTTCTTCTACATGTCGCTTCACTCTATAAAATCTATGGACTAAGGTCTGGACTTTGTGAAGAATGCAGTTGCTGTGGATCATCCTCTGTCTGATTGCCCCTGCATCAGGTACCCTGAAAAAAAAAACACGTGTAGTGTTAACTGTTTAGAGAGGCCTTCTTCATTTTCTGGTCTCAAACTGCCTTCTCAGTTTTTACTGTCCCTCCTCCACCTTCTAACAATATTATTTTTGGTGTTCCTTATATCATTTTACCTTGATTTTTTTTGTCTATCATCCTAATGGTATTCACACTTGAACATTTTTTCCCCAGCTTTATTGAGGTATCACCGACAAATAAAATTGTAAGATATTTAAAATGTACAATGGTGACCTGAATTGTGATATACTGTGAAAGGATTCCAACTATCTATTTAATTAACATATCCATCACCTCATTATTTGTTTGTTTGTTCATTCATTTATTTATTTATTTATTATTTTTGGTGAGAATATTTAAGTTCTACTCTCAGAAAATTTCAAGTATATAATACAGTGTTATCAATTATAGTCACCATGTTTTATATTAGGTCCTTAGATCTTATTTATCTGAGAGCTGAAAATTTGTACCCTTTACTAACTTCTATTTTCTTCAGGTCCCAGTCTCTGGCAACTACTGTTTCTAAGAGTTTGACATTTGTTGTTTTTTAAGATTCTACATATAAGTGATACGAGGCAGTATTTATCTTTTCCTGTCTGGCTTATTTCATTTAGTATAATGCCTCCAAGATCTATCCATGTTGTCACAAATGGCAAGATTTCTTTTTTTTTCTCATGGCTGAATGATATTTCATTTTGTGTGTGTGTGTATAAAAGATATGATGTCTACATATATATTTTTATCCATTGATAGGTACATAAATTGCTTCTATATCTTGTCTATTATAAATAATGCAGCGAATACAAAGGTATAGATATGTCTTTGATATCTTATTTTTGTATCTTTTGAATATATATCCAGAAGTGGAATTGCTGGATCATATAGTAGTTCTAATTTCAATTTTTTGATGAATCTCCATACTGGTTTCCATAATGACTGCACTAATTATGTCTCCCCCACACCCCCGGCCGCCCCACCGTGGTCCACAAGTATTCTCTCTTCTCTACATCCTCACCAATACTTGTTTTGTCTTATTGACAATAACCTTTCTAACAAATGTGAAGAGATAACTCACTGTGGTCTTGATTTGTATTTCCCTGTTTAGTGATGTTGACCACCTTTTATATACCTGGCCATTTTTATGTCTTCTTTTGAAAAATGTCTATTCAGTTCCTCTGCTCATATTTTACACACCTGAACATTTTAATAAAGTTTTAATAAAGAGACAGAGACCTTGAAGTAAAGATACCAGATCCCAGGTAAATTGTGATTTCCTTACAAATGTTTCCGTCTTTTAATATATTTATAAATTGATTATATTTTAAAATTCCATGTGTATATAAAAGTCTGATATATAATACAGTTGTCAGTAGGTGAAGGACAGATTGTTTGATGGATGGTGTAATCATAAATAAATAAAAATTAAAAAAAAAAAAACTATTAAAAAAGGGATCCCTGGGTGGCGCAGCGGTTTGGCGCCTGCCTTTGACCCAGGGCGCGATCCTGGAGACCCGGGATCGAATCCCACGTCGGGCTCCCGGTGCATGGAGCCTGCTTCTCCCTCTGCCTGTGTCTCTGCCTCTCTCTCTCTCTCTCTCTCTGTGACTATCATAAATAAATAAAAATTAAAAAAAAAAAAACTGATGGATGGTGTAGGGAAAACCTTCTCAACAAATGTAGAGAAATAAAGCTAAATGCCTACTTGGCACCATAAATATAATCTTCCAGTTCGATTAAAGATCTAAATGTAGAAGTAAAAATTATGATTCTATTTCTAAACTTTATTTTGTACCATTGTTTGTTTTGCTTGCTCTTGAGTAAGCATCATAAGCATCATAATATTATGGCATTTGTTGTATGCCTTGATATTTGGTAAAATGTTTCATCTCTGTATTTTTCTTTTTTAAGTTTTTTTCTTTCTCTCAGTTGACTTAATCATTCAATGGTGTTTATCCTTCCATTTAAATTTGAGAATAGGTTTTTCAAGTTCTTCAAAAGATCTGACTATAATACAGATCTAAATTGCATTGAATATGTGAGTTAATCTGTGATTATTGACTTAATAAGCGTTAAATCATTCTCTCCATGTATGTGTATCTTTAATGTTTCAAATCTTCCTTTATGCTTTTTTAAAACAAACAAAATATAGTGTAATTTAATGCATTTGAATAGAGTTGTAACTGATTTAAAAGGTTATTGGGCAATTATTAGATTATTTAAATTTTGTGTTGCTATTTTGGATGATATTTCAGATTGCACAAGATTTTCCAGTTAGCTGCTACTGGCATAGAGGAATAGTATTCATTTTTTATTTTTTTTATTTATTTATTTTTTTATTTTATTTTATTTTATTTATGATAGTCACAGAGAGAGAGAGAGAGGCAGAGACACAGGCAGAGGGAGGAGAAGCAGGCTCCATGCCCCGGGAGCCCGACGTGGGATTCGATCCCGGGTCTCCAGGATCGCGCCCTGGGCCAAAGGCAGGCGCCAAACCGCTGCGCCACCCAGGGATCCCAGTATTCATTTTTTAAATTGGACTTGCATCTTGCAGTATTATTAAGTATTCATATTAGTTTTAAGAGGCTGTACATTCAGTGTCTATGTAAATGATGATAATATCTGCAAAAAATGGAAGTTTAATTTATTCTCTTTTAGTTCATAAAACTGTTTTACCCTTTTATTACAACAAAAAATTGGCTAGGTCCTCCAATATTATATTTAAATAGTAATGGTATTTATGGACATATGATATTTTCCTTATCTTAAAGGAAAGGCATCTAAAATTTTATATTAAGAATGCAAGTTGTTCTGATAAGAAAACATTTAAAAGCTACAACAACAAAAAGAAAACTACAGATCAATATCTCCTTTGAATATAGATGAAAAATGCTCAACAAAATGCCGGCAAAAGAGTCTGGAAATATAGAAAAACTAATTACACACCAAGACCAAGTGGGATTTATCACAAGAAAGCAAAGTTGGTTTAGCATCTGAATGTAATACATCATATCAGCAGATAAAGAATAAAAAACTACGTGATAAGTTTAATATATCCAGAAAAAAAACATTTCTCAATACCATTTCATAAGAATCTTCAACAAACTAGGAATATAAGGGAACTTCCTTAACCTGATAAAGGCTATCTATGAAAAACTACAGCTAATATCATACATAATGGTAAAAGACTGATACTTTCCCCTTAGATAAGGAATAAGACAAAGATATATGCTCTTGACACTTCTATTCAATATTGTACTTGAGATTTTAGCAGAGAAATTTTAGACAATAAAATGAAATGATAGGCACTCAAATTGGAAAGGGAGAAGTAAAATTATCCCTACTCAAAGATGACATGATCTTGCATTTAATCCATTAAAACTTTTAGCAGCAATAAATGAGTCCAGCAAGGTTATAAAATTCAAGATCAATATAGAAAAGTCAACTGTATTTCTGTACACCAGCAATCAATGATCCAAAAATGAAATTAATAACACAATTTTACTTAAAATAACATATAATTTTCAGAGTACAGGTCTTTTACTTCTTCAGTTAAGTTTATTGCTAGGTATTTTATCCTAGTGGATGCAATTGGAAATGGAATTGTTTTCTTAATTTCTCTTTGTGCTACTTCATTATAAGTGTATAGAAACACTACCAATTGTTGGGTATTAATTTTGTATCATGAAACTTTACTGATTTCATTTGTTACTTTTAATAGCATTTTGGTGGAGTCTTTACTGTTTTTTTAAGTTTAGTATCATGTCATCTGCAAATAGTGATAGTTTAACTTCTTCATTACTAGTATGGATGCCTCTTATTTATTTTTCTTGTCTGATTGCAGTGGCTAGGACATCCAGTTCTATGTTGAATAGAAGTTGTGAGAATGGACATCCTTGCTTTGTTCTTGATCTTAGAGGAAATGCTTTCAGTTTTTCACCATTGAGTATGATATTAACTATGAGTTATCCATATATGGCCTTTATTATGTTTCCTCTAAGCACACTTTGTTGAGAATTTTTAACGTGAATGGATGTTGAATTTTGTTAAATGCTTTTTCTGCATGTATTGAGGTGATCATATGATTTTTATCCTTTGTTTTGTTGATGTGGCATACTACATTGATTTGTGAATATTAAACCATCCTTGCATCTCTGGAATAAATCACACCTAATCTTGGTGAATGATCCTTTTATTTTTTTATTTTTTAAGATTTTGTTTATTTATTCATGAGTGACACACAGAGAGAAGCAGAGACATAGGAAGAGGGAGAAACAGGTTCCCTGCAGGGAGCCTGATGTAAGACTCAATCCCAAGATTCCAGGATCACACCCTGAGGCAAAGGCAGATATTCAACTACTGAACCACCCAGGTGTCCCAGTGATCCTTTTAGTGCATCATTTAATGCAGCAAGCTAATATTTTGTTGAGGATTTTTGCAACAATGTTCATCAGGGATATTGGCTTATAGTTTTATTTTTTTGTGATATCTTTGTCTGGTTTTGGTGTCAGAGTAATGCTGGCCAAATAGAATTTATTTGGAAACTTTTCTTTCTCTTCTATTTTTTGGAATAGTTTGAGGAAAATAGGTATTAACGGCATAGGGAATGTGGTCAGTACTATTGTAGTAGCATTATATGGTGACAAATGATAGCCACACTTGTGGTGAGCTTAGCATAACATAGAGAAGTTGAAATACTTATGAATAAATTTAAAAGAGGAAATTTTATACTCTGAAAATTATAAAACATTGCTGAAAGAAATTAAAGAACATCTAAAGTAAATGGAAATTCATCTCATGTTTATAAAGGATTAATATTCTTATGATGAAAATACTCTCTAAATTGATCTACAGATTCAATGCAATTTCAGTCAGAATCTCAACTTTATTTTTTGTTTCTACAAAACTCATTTTGAAATTCAAGGATCCAGAGATAAAATGATCTTGGAAAATAGGAGCAAATTTAGTGGACTTATATTACTGATTCCAAAACTTACTACAAAACAACAGTAAACAATACAGTGTGGTAGGGGTGCCTGAGTAGCTCAGTGATTGAGTTTCTGCCTTTGGCTCAGGTTGTGATCCTGGGGTCCTGGGATTGAGCCCCACATCAGGCTCTCTCCAGGGAGCCTGCCTCTTCCTCTGCCTTTGTCTCTGTCTCTCTCTATGTAATAAATAAATAAATAAATAAATAAATAAATAAATAAATAAAAATACAGTGTGGTAGTAGCATAAGGTTAGACATTCATATTAGTGGAATAGAATTTAGAGTCTAAAAACAAATGCTTATGTTTAAGGTCAATTAAATTTCAAGTATGGTGCCTAAACATTTCAGAGGGGGATGAATAGTCTTTTCAATAAATAGTCCTGGGACAAATGGCTATCCATATGCAAAAGAATGAAATTGGACTTCTACTTCATATTAAATGCAAAAATTGATTAAAATTGGATTATAGACTTAAATGGAAGAATTAAAATTATAAAATTCTTAGAAGAAAAATATAGGTGTAAATCTTTATGACTTTATATTTGGCAATGGCTTTTAGATATGACAGCAAAAATACAAGCCATAAAAGAAAAAATAGATAAATTGAACTTTATTAAAATTAAAATTTTATGTGAGGGGATCCATGAACATGAAAAGATGCCTTATAGAATGGGGGGAGATATTTGAAAATATTGTAACTGATAAAGACTTATCTCCAAAATGTATAAAGAATTCTTAGAACTCAGTAAAGACAAATGCTACATTTAAAAAAAACCCAAGGGATCCCTGGGTGGCGCAGCGGTTTGGCGCCTGCCTTTGGCCCAGGGCGCGATCCTGGAGACCCGGGATCGAATCCCACGTAGGGCTCCCAGTGCATGGAGCCTGCTTCTCCCTCTGCCTTTATCTCTGCCTTGTCTCTGCCTTGTCTCTGCCTCTCTCTCTCTGTATGACTATCATAAATAAATAATAAAAAATAAAAAAAATTAAAAAAACCCAAAACATTTGTTTAGAAATTTCTTGAAGAAGATATATGTGACCAATAAATACATGAAAAGATGGTGAGTATCATTAATTATCAGGGAATTGGAAATTAAAACCATAGTGAGATATCACCTCAAACCCGCTAGGATGGTTATAATTGAAAAAGAGAGTATCAAGTATTGATCAGGATGTGGAGAAATTGAAACCATCATATCATGACTGGTAGGAATGTAAAATGGTGCTGTCACTTGGAAAAACATGTGAGTTCCTCAAAAAGTTAAACATAGAGTTTCCATTTGACTTAGAAATTCAACTTTGTGGCATATATCCAAGCAAAGGGAAACCTATATCCACACAAAAACTTGAATATAATTGTCTATAGCAGCATTTATAATAAAATAATATGTAATTATAGTGCCCTAATAAATGATATATAATTATGGTGTCCTTTTATTATTTATAATAGCCAAAATGTGGAAACAACCCAATGTCCATCAACTAATGAATGGATAAACAAAATATGGTGTGTATCTATACAGTGGAATGTTATTTGGCCATGCAAAGAAATAAAATACTGAGCTATACTAAAACATGGGTGGACCTCGAAAATATTTTGCTAAGTGAAAAAAGCAAGTCAGTAGAGATTGAGACAACTCTATAGACATAAAATTTAAATAATAGTTTAACTGGAATATAAAATTTTATGTTGAAATCTATTTTCTTTCAGAACTTTAACATATTGCTCAAGTCTTATATTTACCATTATTCTTGAAACATTTAATGATCTCATAATTATCTTTTATGAGTGATCTTTCTTTCTCTAAAAGCTTTTCAATTTCTTTCACTTTAGTATTGTTTTTTTGTTGTTGTGGTTTGAAAATTTGTTTGATAATCTCTCCTGTTTGGCACTCCATGTTTCTTTTTAAATTTGATGTTTCACATCTTTCTTTAGTTCATAGTCATTATTTATTCAAATATCTTCTTCCTTTCAGTTATTTTGTCTTTACCCTTGGGACATCTGTATATAAATGCTGAAAATTCTTCCATCCTCCATACCTCTCAACATTTCTTTTTTATTTGTGTCACTTTCTTTCTTCTCAGTGTATTCTGAAGAGTTCCTCAATCTGATCTGTAAGCCACTAATTTTTTTTTTTTTTTTGGTTTTTATTGGTTATCTTTTTATCCTCATTGTTGAATTTATGGTTCATGTATTTTATATATATGTAATACATATGTAATATATATACATATATGTATATATTTTATATATATTTTTATATATATAAAAATATTTCCTTTTTTTTTTTAAATGTGATTGTAAGGAAGTAAACACCGTCAAGCATTGTTTTACTTAAATTTTTGACTGAAATATTCTCTCTAACCGAAAGATCAGATTACTTTTTTATTTATTTATTTATTTACGATAGTCACAGAGAGAGAGAGGCAGAGACACAGGCAGAGGGAGAAGCAGGCTCCATGCACCGGGAGCCCTATGTGGGATTCAATCCCGGGTCTCCAGGATCACGCCCTGGGCCAAAGGCAGGCGCCAAACCGTTGCACCACCCAGGGATCCCAAAAATATTTCCTTTTGAAACATACCAGACGTGAACAAATGTAGGCAAAATAGAAAAAATAGACCACCAAGAATTTATCACTGGCTTAAAAATTTATCAACTTGGGGCACCTGGGTGGCTCAGTGGTTGAGCATCTGCCTTTGGCCCAGGGCATAATCCCAGGGTCCTGGGATCAAGTCCTGGATTGGGCTCCCCACAGGGAATAATAAATAAATACAATCTTAAAAAAAAAAGATCAACTCATGGCCAATCTTATTTTTATACTTACCTACTTCTCTTTCCCTTCAAATTATTTTGAAGTAAACTAATACTCTCATGACATTTCATCTGTAAATATTTTTGCATGTGTCACTAGAGATCGGAATTATTCAATTCCAAGCAAAAGCATAAAGCATCACCTTTTCTGAAAACTTAACATTAATTCCTCAACATTAATAAATATCTGATCAATACTTAAAATACTTAAAAATTGGCATTTACATCTAGTAATTTATTTAATTTCTTATAGTTTAATCTTTTAAATAATAATTTAGTGATCATTTAATCTTTTATTTATTATCTTTTATAGTTTATTTGGTAAAATTAGTATTGAAATCTGGAGCATGTGTTGCAATTGCTTGAGTTTCTCTTCCATATCTTAAATCTATAGGTCTTCCTTAATGTATTTATTGGAAAAATCAGTTATTTGTTTTGTATAGTTTCCTAGAGTCTGAATTTTGTTGATTGCATCCCTGTGGTGTTCTTTAAAATTGTTTCTATGATGCCTGTATTTGCTGCAAATTAGTAGCAAGAAACAGTTTAGAATTTTGGATAAAATTTCTCAATGGTTGGATACTTTTATCAGTACCATAATGGCCTCTTTAGTTTTTAGATGATGCCAGTCATTAATCATCATTGTTTAGGTTCATTGTTTCATTAAGAGTTGCAAAAAGATGTTATTTTATTTTCTCATTTATTCTCATCTATTTGCTGGAATACTCTATGTTATGGGTCGAATTGTATCCCTCAAAACACATATTGAGTCCTTATCCCTGTACCTGTAAATGTGATCTTATTTGGAAGTAGCATCTTTGCATATGTAGTCAAGTTAAGATGACTTTGTTAGGGTTGGCCCTTAATCTGATATGGCATGTTTCTTTAAGACGAGGAAAATTTAGACATAGGCACAAACACTGATGGAGGTCTATGTGAAGAAGAAACAGATTGCAGTTATGGTGCTACAAGTCAAGGAATACCTGGGGCTACCAGAATCTGGTAGAGACAAGGATCTACCTTTAGAGGTTCTAGAAGGAAACGTAGCTTTACAGATATCTTGACTTTGATTTTCTGGCCTCCAGAACTTTTGTAGAGTAAGTTTCTTATGTTTTTACACTACTCTGTTATAATTTTTTTATGGCAAGCCTCAGAAATGAAAGGTCTACAGGTAAAAATTTTCCCTGATCAACTCTTAGTCAACATTGGAAAGGAAGACTATCTGCTTGATTCTTTTCATTTGTTTACCACTTTTCTAAGCAATGATTTCAAAACCTGGCATCTTCCTAAAGTCATGAATGAGCTTGTTTTCATTTTGTTTTGTTTTGTTTTGTTCTAAATATCATTATATACACATGTAGTTAAAAATAGTTGATGTCTTTAAATACATTGCATTTTTTCTGGAAGTTCATATTGCTCTATATTTGCCCAGGGGGAGCCTTTCAATTGGCTGCTAAGTCTTTTTGGCTTACTCTTGGAAGTCTTTGATAACTTCCTTGTTTAGTGACTGATATGATATTTCAGCTTCATTTTATACAATTCCTAGTCCAGACCTCAAATTATGTATTTCTTTAAGAAGCTGTAGTTCTTTTTAGTGAAAAATGATATTTAGAGATCATTTGGTTCAGTAATGAGATGGGCACCAAGGGAGCTTGCTGCTACTAGGTTGGTCTTTATTATACCTAGGAAAAACATACATTTTTAGATAAATACATTATGAATTAATATTTATTTTTCCAACTTAAATTAAGGACTATAGAGTTTCTAGTTAAGCTCATCCATTTACATTGATTTTCTCCTTTTCCCATGCTTCTAATTCTAGTATCTTTACATTAATAAAATTTATTTGCTTTATTTTCAATATTACTACAAATATTGATTATCAATACTACCATGTAAAGTATGACTACTGAAAATTATTTTCAGTCCTTTTGTTTTTATGATATATTGCTCCTAGAATATATAATAAAATTTCTTTGTTTTAGTGTCATTAAGAAGGGCTCCTCTCATTCTGATTATGTCATGAAGTGGATATATGTTTAGGTACATTTGTGTAATTTTGCCTTAAAATTTCTAGATTGCATTTTTATTATTTAGGTTTTTTTTTTAATATAATTGTGTACATCATGTCAAAACCAAGTAGGTACAGCAAGGTATACTTAGGTCCACCTTCTGTCTCTGATCATTTCACCATATTTCTTCCGTCTATAGGTAACCCTTTTCCTGCCTGTAATTCCAGTTTCTTTTGTTTTTATAACAATTTCCTGCTACTTCAGGCTGATCTTATTCTTCCTTAAATCTTTTATAGTATGTTTATTCTCACTTTATATTTTTAATGTTTGTGTTAAATTTAGTTTAGATTGCTTAGTTTGTTTTCTGTCATTGTGCCTATCCCTCTCATGTGACATCCATACCCCATCTGCTCCAGACTTCATTTTCCTCTCCACACTTTGTCACGATAACCTTCTGTCTCTCCAGGGATGCCTCAGGATCTTTCATTTTTCAGATCTTCATGGTTTTCTTTTACACATATAGCTTATCCAGGGATAAGTCTAGAGGAGGGAAGTGGTAACCCAGTGGGTCTAACACCAAAGGAGACTCACTTAGTTATAATGAATATTTTTGAATACAAGGACCACTGACAAAGACCATTTGAATATTATCAAACTCTTAATAGGGAATAGATTTTATTTATTTAGAACTAAATGACAGAAATTGCTTCTGATTATCTAACTTTAGTACACATCAATTGGAAAACCAATTACATTTCTATTGAATTGTTGGCTTTATTATTTTGTTACTATTTTATATAAAGAATATATTTCCTTTCATCTTAATATTTTCTTGTGTAATACATTATCTTGCATTTTAAAGTACACTGTAAATTTTAATTATCAGTATATACATTGGTTTTGGAGTGTAATGGACTTGAATTAAATTCCAACTCTGTACTAACAAGTTCAGTGACTCTGGGTCAGTTGCAATAATAATGATCCCTAACATATAGGGATTTTATAATCATCATGCTTGGTGCTTACAAAATGCTAGATAAACATTGGCTTTTATGATGATGATGACAATCATTGATGCCTATGATGATAAATATGACAAGGAATATGACAAGGATGATGTGAGGCTACACTTCTTTTTTTTTCATATACCTTCAATTGTAATGAAAGGTAAGAAGTGAAGATGACTAAATAATGAATATATACATACATACATACATATATATATATATATATATATATAAAGTATCTTAAATATCTCTGTTCAATGAAATTAGATAAATGTTACAGGTATATATGTTTTTATCTGAAATAAGAGCCTGAAGTGAACAGTTTAATTCTAATAGTATCATAATTTAAAGTAGCCATTGTCTTATAATTTTTACTAATTTAGATTTTAAGGAAAGCAATAATAGGTTACATAAGAAAAAGTATTCTCTTTTCATTTTGACTTAGTAGATAACTATTTAAAATATTAGCTGTGTTTCAGTCTTAGTTTTGAATTCTTTGTGAATTTTCTGTCTGCATATTTGCTCATTTATATCTTGCTAACATTTATCATTGTATACTGCAGAGACCGGGAAGAAATTAAGTACCTTGAATTTTACTGAAAACGAAATCCCTCTCACCTTATTAAAAGTCTTTTAAGTGTTCTTTGACATAATTCACACTTTCTGGGATTTGGAATTTTCTAAATCCCCATTCTACTAAGTTCTCTACGTTTTTCAACCTGTGTCAAGAATTAGTGTTCATTTGTCTCCATTCATTTAAAGTGTGGGAAGGCAGAGTAGGACAAACTGAAGGAAAGATGGGTAATGATGAAGATGAAGGTCTGGTCTGAGTGCAGTTCACCAGGTCCACATGAGGTCTGGGGGTATGGCCCCTGCTTCCTTGGCTAGCAGTGTATGGAGATGAATTACTGGAAGGAGAAAATAAAAATGTGATTTTGGGGCATGCCTGGGCGGCTCAGTCAGTAAGTGTCGGACTTTGGCTCAGATCATGGTCTCAGGGGCTTGGGATCTAGCCCTGTGTAGGCCTCTGTACTCAATGGGGAGTCCACTTGTCCCTCTGCTCTCCCCCTACTCATGCTTTCTCTCTCTCTCTCTCTCCCTTTCCAAATACATAATACATATATAAATAAATAAAATAATAATAAATAAAATAATAATAAATAAATAAAATAATAAATAAAATCTTTACAAAATGTGATTTTGATTCAGATTTAAAAAGTCCGTTAGCAAAAACTGACTTACCCTGCTTTTCAAGGGGATAAATCCTGCTGTGGAAAGAATATTATACTTCTCTTTAAGACTAAGTGATCTTGGGATGCCTGGGTGGCTCAGTGGTTGAGTGTCTGTCTGCTTTTGGCTCAGGTCATGATCCTGGGATCCTGGGATTGAGACTTACATCGGGCTCCTCACAGGGAACCTGCTTCTCCCTCTGAATGTGTCTCTGCTTCTCTCCCTCTGTGTCTCATGACTAAATAAAAAAACAAAAAACAAAAAACTAAGGGCCTTAAAAATAGTTCCAAATATCTACATTTAATACCATATACTTCAGTTGTGCTATATTTATATGATAGGCATGTTTATTTTTATTTATTTTTTTTTAAATTTTATTTATTTATTCATGAGAGACAGAGAGAGAGAGAGAGGCAGAGGGAGAAGCAGGCTCCATGCAGGGAGCCTGACATGGGACTCGATCCCAGAACTCCAGGATCACACCCTGGACTGAAGGCGGCACTAGACCACTGAGCCACCGGGGCTGGCCAATAGGTATGTTTAAACAAAACATGTCTCCTTTTTTTTTTTCTCCATGATTTCGAATAGAGCTGCCAAATTCTTTTTCTCATTTACTCAACACACATTTATTAAATCCTTGTTATGTGTGGATATTTTCACTTGAAAATCAGAATTCAGTTAAGATGCTTTAAAATCAATCTTTCAGGATCTCAAATGGATTCAGTACTTTTTATTTAGTATAATAAGGTACTTTATTCTACACAAAACCCAAAGCTGCTGTTTATGGCAGAGCAGTTACTTAGCATTGTATTTTTTTTTTTTTTCTCCTAGAGGTAACTACAGTTTTGAGCTGTTTGAGCCATACTATTTATGAATAGCAATGGGACCTTCCCTGGGTAGGTATAGAGGTGCAATTCATGGCTATGGAATGGAACAAAGGCAGTTAATACTCCGTA